>NC_048595.1:143782654-144435154 GCF_003668045.3 Cricetulus griseus | reverse complement strand
GCTCTACCACTGAACTACATTCCCAGTCAATGGCTTATTCTTAAATAAGTTCATAAATTGCCTTTGCTTTTAATGTTTTACATTTTCATAGAGATAAGTATTTCATTTCTTCTTCTTTTCTACCTTGAGACGGAATCTTATTCTGCAGCCAAGGCTTGCCTCAAACTCAGTACATCCCCCTGACTTGGATTTGTAAATATGGGGATTACAGTCATGTGCCAAACCTGGATCTATTATGCCTTCTAATTTTAAGAAAATCCTCCCTTCTTACGTAATGGTGTTTTTAGAAAGTATTTTAAAATACTTAGCCAGGCGTTGATGGCGCACGTCTTTAATCCCAGCATTTGTGAGGCAGAGGGATCTCTGTGAGGCCAGCCTGGTCTCCAGAGCGAGTGCCAGGATAGAGGATAGACTCCAAAGCTACACAGAGAAACCCTGTCTTGAAAAGCAAAAAAAAAAAAAACAAAAAAAAAAAAAACAAAAAACAAAAAAATACTTAGTCCACAGGAAATATTTTATCAAATAAACTGTAAATTTCTTTTCTAAAATATTTACCAATTTTCTAAGATGACCAGTTACTAATAATCTTTCACCTCCTGATATATGATGCATTTCTTAAATCTTACATATCAGGCTTAAATAATTATAATCCTATTTGAATGATCTATTCTTACATTATAATATCCCTGTACTACTACCCTTCAGAGTTCTGATTTCATCCTCCCTCTTCTCTATAACTAAGTTTGGGTGTTTTCTGGGACAGGCACTGAGCATTCAGAGTAAGCTAGCTTGCAGTTCCCTGTCTTCTGTCTCTGCCTTCTCAATGTGCAAACTGCAGCCATGTACCATACCTGCCCCACCTATAATTTTTTTATACAATATATACCCCATTACTCTACTAGATTTTTACTGAATTACATAAGCCTATAATTCCTTGCCTGTCTTTTACGGGGACATTGTTGGGACACAGGGTCTCATGTAGTTCAAGTTGCTTCACATGTGGCGTAAGATGATCATGAACACCTGATAACAAGTATGAACCTCCACATTTGACTATACCTGCAATTTGTAAATAATATACCCTAAAAATGAAATCTATTTTCTCATGAAGGATTCTTTCACAATGTCCCTCTCGGTCTATGTTAATTATTTCCCTTCCTATTACACTGGGTGCCCATATTTCTATGGCCCTCAGGGATGGCCTGCTTTCACTGGGCACAGAGCCACTATATCTACACTGGACATCTTAGCCGAGCTCTTGGAAACTTTTAAGTTTTAAATTTACAGTTTCGGTGAAAACACAGAAGACTTCACATTGAATAAAAAAATAAAGAGAAGGCCGGGCGTTGGTGGTGCACACCTTTAATCCCAGCACTGGGGAGACAGGGGCAGGCAAATCTCTGTGAGTTCAAAACCAGCCTGGTCTACAAGAGCTAGTTCCAGGACAGCCTTCAAAGCCACAGAGAAACCCTGTCTTGAAAAACCAAATAAATAGATAGATAGATAGATAGATAGATAGATAGATAGATAGATAGACAGACAGACAGACAGACAGACAGACAGACAAATAGAAAAGGTCATATTCTCATTAAGTTTTGCCAAACTTGATTTCTTTAGGCTAATAAATTTTTTTTAAAAAGGCCAAACCAGGAAAATAAATACTTTTATGGATATAAATATCACAAGGAGTGATCTTTATTTACCTGCTTCAGAAGTATAAAAGGGGATATAGCTTAGTGATAGAATTGTCTAGGAGGAATGAGATTAGGGGGTCCATTTCCAACCAAAGGAAAAGGAAGTCCACTGGGAATGTAAGCATTTGCTTTTTAATTTAAACTATATCCTTAGGAAAGCACTAAGATTAGAAATGATGCCAGCAAGCCAAGCAGTGGTGGTGGTTCACACCTTTAATCCCAGTACTCAGGAGGCAGAGGCAAGGGGATCTCTATAAGTTTGAGGCCAGCCTGGTCTACAGAACAAGCTCCAGGGCAGCCAAGACTGTTAAACAGAGACACTGAAACTGTGTCAGGTGGTGATGGCACATGCCTTTAATCCCAGTACTCCAAAGGTAAAGGCAAGCAAATCTCTGTGCGTTTGAGGCTAACCTGGTCTACAGAGTGAGTTCCAGGACAGACAGGGCTACACAAAGAAGTCCTATTTTGAAAACACAAAAGAGGAAAAAGAAAAAATAACAAAACAACAATAACAACAAAACACCTACACATTATCCCCTGAACAAGAAAAACAGAAATTTAAAGTTACCAAGAATATTTTCTTCATAAAGCAAAATGGGAATAACTTCAAATATTTAAAAAACAACTGTGGGAGGGGGTTGAAAGAGAATAGCCCCATAGGCTCACAGATTTGGTTACTAGGGAATGGTGGTATTTGAAAGTATTAGGAGGTGTGGCCTTTTTGGAAGAAGTGTGTCATTGGAGGTGGGCTTTAGCTTTGAGGCTTCAAAAGCCTGTGCCAAGCCCAGAGTCTTTCTCTCTCTGCCTATGATCAGGATGTAGCCCTCAGCCACTGTTGCAGCTCCTGTCTCTATTACACCATAATGATAATGGACTAAACCTCTGAAACTGTAACTCTGAAAATGCTTTCTTTTACAGAGTTGCCACGGTCATGGTGTCTCTTCACAGCAACAGAGAATACTAAGACAGGCTGTTAGAAGCCCTCTCTAATGGAACTCATATAACTTACTGTAATTGCCTCCAATTAAGAAAAAAAGCAGCAAAATTGAGTGTATAAGGCATCAGAACTTCTACTTCACATAAAGGGTTCCCCATGGCTAGCTCTAAAGATAAAGATCATTATACACTTTGGTCTGTCACAGCTGCACACACCTTAATCCCAGCACTTGGGAGGTAATGGCAAGGAGGATAGCTGCAAGTTCATGGTCAGCCTGGTCTATATAGCTAGTTTCAGGACAGGCAGACTTATATAATCAAAATCATCTCAACCCTCAAAAGTGCAACAAAACAAAAGACACTACATTTTTGTACCAAAATGGTTAAAGTAATTAATGTTAATTTTACTTCTTGGATATTTTGTTTTAAAAATTTAGTCTAATGTCTACAGTTTCCCAGATTCTAAGACGTAGTTTTACAAAAAAAAGTTACCTCAATTAATCCTCCATTTTCTCCAAGTCTTACATCATCTTTTAAATTAAGTACCAAATATTTGTCCTTACAGATAAAAACTACTCACCATGATACCACCATTTTGTTTTCTTTGGATTCTTGTTACATGTTCTCACATAAAAGGAATTGTCTGGCGGTCGTCTCTGAAACAAATAGAGTAACTAGGTAAGTTCTAAAAGAAAAAGACCAAGAGAAAAGTGAGTTGGCAAAACAAATAAAAAAACAATAGAAACACTGAAAGTGCAACTCAAGAATGGATGAGCCTCAGTCTATGGGACCTCTAACAGTGGAGCCAGTGTTTATCCCTAGAGCACAAAAGGACATTGGGAGCCCATTCCCTATGGAGGGATACTATTTCAGCCCAGATACACGAAAGAGGGCCTAGGCCCTCCCCAAAATGATGTGAAAGACTTTGATGGTCCCCCATGGTGGGCCTCACTCGCTATCCTTAGGGAGTGGGTGGGAGGGTGGTTGGGGGGGGTCAGTGGAGGGCATGGGAGGATGGGAGGTCCAGGGAATGGGGGGACTGGTATGTAAAAGATGAGTGCTTCTTTAAAAAAAAAAAAAAAAAAAAAAGAACATTCAATTGTTTTAAGGGGGTGTGGGAGAGGTTGGTTCCAGTACATGCTGTCCAGATTCTTCATACTTATCTCTCCCATCAAGTCATTTAATGACTACTTACATGAACTAACTAAACAAAAAGCCTACCAAACTAATGACAACTTTCAAGTGTCCACATAGGCTTATTATTTTTATTGTAATGTGTTAAGGATAGAGCAAACCATATTGCTTCAAACAGCATTGAAGAAGAAAGAAGTTTTAGTTCATGTGTGTACAGATGGCTTTGTTCCTCACCTGCCCAGACTGGAAGAATATAGAAAACCTAGCGGCTCTGTAGGACACCTTGGCCAAGAGTGATGCTAACCAAAACTGGAGAGACCCTGAATGAAAATTACGTGTGTGACTTTTTGTCAAGAGTTCAAATGTCAAATTTATACTCATGCTACATTGAGAGATGGCTTCTAAAGCATGACAAATAGCCTTACCCTTGCTTTTGGCCAACTTTTACGGTGACTCTAATAAAACGGTGCCTTTCTTTCCCTATTAAATATCTTTTGAGGAGTTTAGACTTAATTATTTAGAGTAATGAAGATGAGAAATTAAGAAAACTACCTCTTCTACTGAGGCTGATCAAAAGCTGCACTGTTTAAGAAAGTTCCATCCATAAAGCAGTACTGAGTGTGATGGACAACCTAGACTATCAGGGGAAAAAAATGCAGCCCATCTACTAGACACTTGTAATGCTCATGGACTTAGCTGTCTGTCATCTGACACTTAGGACACCCTTACCAATTCACATCAACAGTGATTTCATTCAACAACAAAAAGACTATTTGGGTACAATTTGTTAACTACTCCAGGATAACACTGATGTAATTTGAAAAAATTTCTGTAAAAATTAGGATTACAAAATTAAGTTACTTATTTCCTTTTCTTGTTACCTAGCACTTAAAAGGTTAAAACTAGCAAGTATCTAGTAAATGAGTTTTTGTTTGTTTGTTTGTTTGGTTTTTCAAGACAGTTTCTCTGTAGCTTTGGAGCCTGTCCTGGAACTCACTCTGTAGACCAGGCTGGCCCTGAACTCAGAGATGTGCCTGCCTCTGCCTCCAGAGTGCTGGGATTAAGGGTGTACACCACCACTCCCGGGCTCTAATAAATATTTTATTTTTTCAAACTCAAAGAAATTCTGACTCTTAAATTATCATCATGGTTAAACCTATCAAACAGTTCTACTAAAACAGTTTATCAAAAAGTTAGTGAAATGATTAGTTTTATATTACAGTATGCAAAAAATATTAGCAGCAACCCAGAAGGTGAATAGAACAATAACAGTTAGAAAAGGATGAGAAACATACAGATCAACAGTCACTCTCTGGCCTTTGTGTAAAACATTCAGTGTAGATGCACACAAAAGCCAACAATCATCAGGCCATATAGGAGCAATGGGCAGAGAATCACCAGGGACCATGGTGCACATCAAACCTTATAGTTACCAACTCACTGTGAAGCATCACAGGAACATAGAAGTCCTTGTAAGAACAACCTCCTCTGTCCCAAAGAAAGCGTGTGTGTGTGTGTGTGTATGAGTGTGTGTGTGTGTGTGTGTGTGTGTGTGTGTGTGTGTGTGTGTGTGTGTGTGTGTGTGTGTGTGTGTGTGTGCGCTCATGCAAGGGCACACTCGGGCTGACTGAGGAAAAATATTAAAGCAATAAGCGAGACTCATTTCTAACAACTCCTATTGGTTCAATAAAGCCAGATTACAACCTGAAAATGCAGAAGAAACTAAAGTTGCACTGATTCTAAGGGGGCTGGAGAGACAGCTCAGCAGTTAAGAGCACTAGCTGTTCTAGAGGACCCTTGTTCAATTCCCAGCATCCACATGGTGCCTCACAATCATCTGTAACTCTAGCTTCAGGGAATTCAATGCCCTTTCTGGCTTCCATGGGTACCAAGCACACTCATGGTGTTCAGACATACATGCAGGTAAAACACACATACATATAAAAAATAGAATAATTTTAAAAATGTTAAGACTCATGTATCATATTTCATCTAAAAGAATTTTTTCACATTTTAGTATTTCTGAATGGGGATATGTCTTTTAATTAATAACACCATAATTTTAATGATGGGATTTTTTTTCTTATATTGTCCATAAAAACTGAATAAATAGCTCTTCATCTTACAACTGAAAGAAAAAAGCAAACACAATTTAGCCTATTATTCCCTGTACTTATTTAAATAACAACCACCACAAAAAAAAACCACCAAAACCAAAACAAAACCAAAAAACCTCCTTTTTGAAAAATGACACCAAGAAAATTTTTTTAGAAATATCTTATTATAGCCAGGCAGTGGTGGTGCTCACCTTCAATACCAGCACTCAGGAGGCAGAGGCAGGCGGATCTCTGTGGTGAGTTCAAGGCCAACCTCGTCTACAGAGTGAGTTCCAGGATATGCTCCAAAGCTACACAGAGAAACCCTGTCTCAAATTCTCTAAATAATAATAATAATAATAATAATAATAATAATAATAATAATAATAATATGTGTGTTTGTAGGCACACATGTGTGCCACACTGCAAGTGGTGATGATGGAAAAACTTCCTCTGTTCTGGCTTTCCAGTGTAGGCTCTAGGGATCAACTGTCAGGCTTACATAAAGAGCATACTTAACTGCCTAACCGTCTTGATGCACACCCCCCCCAAAAAAAAACCTCTTTTGAATTAACATTCAAGAAACTTACTCAGTGAAAACAGTGACTCTAGGTGCTCCCAGTTCTAAACAACCTACTGTTTAAAAATGAGCTATTATCCTAAGGCGTCTCTAAATTCTAATTAATAAAACATCTGGTGAATTTACTCTGGAGAACAGAGAAGCAATCTGCTAAAGAAAAATGCACACCCTCAGAGCTCCCTATTTTAACCAATTCCATTATAGACAAAAATCTGTGTGTAAATAATGGAAAGCCAGAGAGAAGGTTCCAAAAATTCTGCTGGTAAATGGCACCATTCCATCAATTTAACCACGGAGACAGGAAAGCTCTGGATTCTGGGAAACTCTGAGAAATGCTGCCTTGGATGGGAGCTGGCAAAGGGGGCTAAAGAGCTAAGGGGATGTTCATTTCTCACTTTGCCACTGTGAAATCTAAAATCAGGAATGTGCTGTACACTTTTACTCTGTGGCAGTTCATGGAAATAAAATTCAGATCAAGAACATGTGCACAAATGATCTGTTTAAAAATGATCAAAGACAGCTATGGTCTAGTTATTACCCACACTGCTAGCATGTTGTATACTCAATAAACTGTAATTTAGAAATACGTGTAAAACATTGTATTTGTCTTCTAGACTATTCAGAATGAAAGATAATAAAATAACTTTCTAATTTGTTACTAAAAATGTCATTCACTGTAATTTAAAATCAAAAAACATGAGTCTTCCTTCAAATACAAATAATTATGTACTGAAACTGTTAACCTACCTATGCTGAAAGAGGAGACATTACTGGGAGTAATTGTAAAGTCCTACCTTTTCTTTGCAGCTGGAAAGCATGCTAATAATGCTAAGACAGACTGACTGGACTGAGAGCGCTGGGGACCAGTCTTCTGTTAGAATGGATAAACAGATATGACCATTGCTATACACATGAGGATGGACGGGAATATTTTCACCAGTAAACATGACCTAAGAAGAAATAAAATTCCATTAACGCTCAATATTCTCTACTATTAAAAACTAAAATGTTCTCCACATTTAACAAGTACTGATTTTTAAGACATAAAATAAAAACAAAAGACTTCAGTAGCAAATACTCACTCATCAAAACAATTTAGTAACAACCTCTCTGTATAAATGGCCATGCAGTAGTAGGAAACCCTAGACTGTTTTCCTAAATTAGCTGAAATTTTCTAAATTTGTATTTTTAGACTAATGAATGGTAAACTACTTTTGTTTTTTTCAAATTCTACTCATTACTCACTGAATATTCATTATCATTCCTTTAATCCCAGCACTTGGGAGGCAGAGGCAGGTGGATCTCAGTGAATGTGAGGCCAATTTATACTTCAAAGTTACTGAAAGCATATTTCAAAAAAAACAAAAAAACAAAACAAAACAAAAAAAACAAAATACAAAAAAACAAAAAAACCAAGTGCACTGAAGTTCCGAAAGTATTTAATTTTGAAACTATAACAAAAATGAAACAAAAGCAAAAGCCTGTTTAGATGAAAAAGAACAAATCAAACTGAGTCTTAGGTTGCTGCTGTCTCTCCACTTGCCTTTTATTCACTCAAGTTGTTTTTCTACCTTACCTCGGTACAACTGTAAATTCTTTCCTCTAACACTTCAAGTAAACCACCCAAGCATCCAACAGGGAAAGGAATACAGCCACATATCTTGAAATACCAGTATGCATATTCCAACACAATTCAAAGGCAACAGATTTAAGAACAACTATGTATGTGTTCCTCTTTATTTTGCAATGCTGGGCAAAGAATTCGGGGCCTTGTAAGTGATACACAAGTGCTCTACTCCAAGCTACAACTCTAAGAGAAATTACTTGCTTTTACATGAAATTCAAATTAAATTAACTCACCAATCTTCAAGTGAATTTTACAAGGTACCACATTAATTCTGTAGTTTAGCAGCCATTCCTAATTAGTGGTCTCACTAGTATCACCTGAATGAAGATCTAGTTAAGATTCACAATGAGGCTGGGTATGGCAGGGCACCACTGCAGAAGCATCTTCTGGATTTTACTTGAGCCTAGAGGTCCAGGGCCAGCCTTGGATAAACAGTAAAACCCTCTCTCAAACAAACAACAAGAACAACCATCAAAATAAACTCAAAGATGCCAATCCATGACTCCCCACATACATCCAACAGTTCTCAGCCCAGACTTACAGCATCTCTCAAGCCTTGCAAAATACCAAGAAGGAAAAACCAGACTTTAAATTATGACAGAAACTGATGTACACTGGGGGTGGGTGGTGAGTGGGAGGGGGGTCCTTAAATGAAGACGACAAGTCAATGAAATCAGTTTCACTAGATGGCTAGAATGAGGTATGCCCACATTTAATGCAGAATAGGTATTGTGAAATTAAAATCAGCTAAGGTTTTTGTAGGGATTTTAAATATCTAGCCACAAATCTGACTTTATTAAGATTTTCACAAATATTGCTATTAATAAACCAATTGATCCAAACAAGCAGGGCTCAGTCTGTTACCTGAGATTAACATAACAAGTACTTGCAAAGTTAAAGACCAGGCCACCCACTTCTACTCTACGCACAGAAGAGAAATGGAAGCATAATGAGGGAAATCAAGTACTTGTCCTACATAGGCTGTTCTAAGAAATGACATTAATTCAGCTCATGTCACTGCTCTTGCCCTACAAACATCCTGCTTTGGGCAGTCTTGAATTTTACACTTTCTGAGTCTATTCACAACTGATTTTTAGTGGAATTTTACAAGTATGAACCATAGCCTATTTCAACGTATTTGTAGACTACAACAGGAATTTACAGAAGCCATTTGATCAGCACAGTGTTTTCACTGAGAACACAGGCAGTACCTTGAGAATTTACTCCCTGGTCACAATTATTTTTAAAATATATTTCCCCACCAAATAAGGTCTTTTAATTAAGAAGTTTATGAGAATAGTAACCATGCCAAAAAAAAAAAAAAAAAAACCTGCCAAGTTTTTAACATGACTATTACAAACACACAGGCAGCCAGATACAAAGGTCATCATGACATGCTGACTGAGAAAGAGGAAAGCAGTATTTTCCTTAGAGAGAAATTGTTACCAATGTTCGTGAGCCAGGAATTGTGCATGGACCAAAAGAAAATACAGACATAGGACAAAGTGGTGAGTGGCAAGGGATGGCACCTAAGGCAAAAGCAGCAGACAGACTACAAGCAGAGCAGAGGGCAAAATTAAACAGCTCTAACATCAGAAACCAAAACAAAAATCAAATAAAGTCCCCTGCTGGATGCAGTAGCTCACATCTGTAAATCTGGTACTCAGAAGGCTGGGTTGAGAAGGTGGGTTGAGAGCCAGCTAGCACTGCTAAGTGGGCAGCAGGCCAACCTGTGCTATGTTGTGAGACTCTTAAGAGACCAACCCCAAACAAAATCAATCAATCTCAATTAGGCATTTAATATATTCCAGGCAAAACAAATACAGTCAGTGGGAACCTGAAGCAAGCAGACACAGGATAACTACTTGCACATATTAAGCAGCCCTTAGGGCCTGGGCACTTTAGAAGCTTGTCTAAGCAGAGAAAAGATGCTTGACATGCCAGAGATGAATTCCTGAAATAAAACAAATCATTTTTTCAACAGTTTTATTGATGTTAAGGTATTACCAGTCTTTTCCGTTTTCACAGAAAGTTTCAGTATAATCTCTGTCACCCTGGTTCTCCGCCCACTAGGGGAAGAGTAACCAAGGCTAACTTTAAGCACATACTGTTTCCCATCTTGTTTAATACCCCATAGGTATTTCTGTTGTTTTAATTCAGGTGAGCAGGTACTGAAAACTAAAAATCTTATTTCTGGAAAACAGCAGTCCCAGGTAGCTTATAAAACTATCTAGGACTGATATAACCAGACCACTGGAAACAAGTGATTTCAAACTACAATTCAATTTACTTGGCCTCAGGCCAAAATTAGTTATACAATCACACTGTTAAAAGTTAACAGAAAACTATGTTCGTTGCTGCAGTAAACCCAACCAAGAAAAGTAGGATTTCAGAGGGAAGTAGGGGTATAACTCTAGGATTTAGAATCCCAAGACTGCATAAGAAGCTACAGGGGAAGAATAAAGGAGAGCAAAATAAGAGATACCATAATAGAGGGAGCCATTATAGGTTTAAAGAGAAATCTGGCACTGGGGAAATGTCCAGAGATCTACAAGGTTGAACCCAACTAAAAATCTAAGCAATAGTCGTCAAGAGGCTACCTTAAATGCCCTTCTCTGATGAGATTGATGACTACCTTATATGCCATCCTAGAGCTGATGGAAGTAGAAGCAGACACCCACAGCTAAACACTGACCTGAACTCTGGAATCCAGTTGCAGAGAGGGAGGAGTGATGAGCAAAGGGGTCAAGACCAGGCTGGAGAAACAGCTGACCTGAACAAGGGGGAGCTCATGGTCCCCAGACTGATAGCTGGGAAACCATCATAGGACTGTTCCAGACCCCCTGGAACGTGGGTGTCAGTGAGGAGGCCTTGGTAATCTATGGGGCCTCTGGTAATGGATCAGTATTTATCCCTACAATATGAATGGACTTTGGGAGCCCATTCCACATAGAGGGATGCTCTCTCAGCCTAGACACACAGGGGAGGGCCTAGGCCCTGCTCCAAATGATATGACAGACATTGAAGATCCCCATGGAAGGCCTCGCCCTCCCTGGGGAGCAGAAAGGGAATGGGATGGGGGTCAGTGGAGGGCAGGGGAGGAGGGGAGGGAGAGGGAACTGGGATTGACATGTACAATGAGCTTGTTTCTAATTTAAAGAAAAGAAAGAAATGTCTCTTCATTCTTAATCACCTTATTACTGTAGCTCATTTTCAAAAGTAGGTAAGAACTAAGATATAACTATTTGCAGGATAATTTTGAAAGTATATATACCTACTCCACATTCAGTCTAAAAATTCAATCAGACAAATCTTGGAGTAACTTGAATACTATGAATGTAGTATCTATTAAAATCCAAACTGAAAGACATCAGAGTGATGAAAACCTACCCAGACTATGAACAACCACAACTCAAGTAGGGGGAGAGAAGGAGCATGGAGTCCTCCTGTTCCCTAGGCCGGTCAACACATCACCCCAGGCTTCAGCATTTCTCCTACAGCAGCTTTAAAAGTATCTGGGGCTATAGGAATGAGCTACTCAAACTTGACTCACTACTCAAATTTGATATATTTTAACAATAGTTTAGTCTGATAGCTGTCAATATCTACAATGATCTAATATAAAGTAACAAGTACTCAACATTTAATTATATGTTTCAGTATGTTTACACAGTTTACTAAAGTCTTGGCATAGGGCTGGAGAGACGGCTCAGAAGTTAAGAGCACTGGCTGCTCTTCCAGAGGTCCTGAGTTCAATTCCCAGCCACCATATGGTGGCTAACAACTGTCCATAATGAGATCTGGTGCCCTCTTCTGGTGTGCAGGCATACATGCAGACAGAATACTGTATACATGATAAATAAATCTTAAAAAAAAAAAAAAAAAACTTCAAAAAACGCAAGTCAACATTATTACTAAGAAGAAAATAATGGAGTTCCTACACTGCAATTTTAAGGCCAGCTCCAGATACACAATAGCATGACTCAAGCAACAAAATAAGTAAGTAAAATTTAAAAGTCTAATATAAACTACAGATTAGTTAGAACTAATACTAACTAACAAAATTGGCTAGGGAGATAATATAAATACAAGTAAAATTATATAGGCAAATTAAGTTGTATTTAGGAATGAGAAAGAGAGAGTGAGTGAGTGTGTGTGTGTGTGTATGTGTGAGTGTGTATGTGTGTGTAAGAGAGAGTGGAAAAAGAGCCAAGAATTTGAGAGAAAGAACAGAGGGGAGCATGGGAGGGGATAAAGAGAGGAAAAGGAAGGGGACATGTGATCTGTGATAGAATTATAATTTCAAAAATTATATAAAAATGATGAAGGATTGAAATTTCATGAATTTTCAAAGCAGATTTTTCCTTTTAGTACACACAAATCATTAGCATCTATAGTAACAGTTTTCTCACTTTTCCATGATTATCATCACCATGTAGCTGGAGAGATGGTTCAGTGGTTAAGAGCACTGTTTGCTTTTCCAAAAAGATTCAGGTTCAATTCCCAGTACCCACACATGGCAGCTCACAACTGTCTGCAACTCTAGTTCCAGGGGATGTGATACCCTCACACAGATATACTTGCAAATGCACATAAAATAAATTATTTTTTAAAAGAGTACTTCAAAGACAAAGTTTTTTATTTTTAATCTTTATTTTGTATGGCTTCAGAACTGAAGGGACAGTGACTCTTCAAAAATAATCATTGTCCCTACTGTTTCTAAGAAAAATTATATGCTAAAACTATTTTTCTGCAAAAATTCAATTGGAAAAGCTTAAAGCAAGTATACTGAGACAATTGTAAACATCTGTAATTATCTGAGATGTTTCTTTGAAATAGAATTTTCTTATAAGGGCATGTAAAGGTAGTGGGTATTAGAAGAATGGGGAGAACTGACATGAAAGAGGAGGCAGGATAAAAATACCTAGAGTTAAGGCACTAAGTTTGGGAACTTTACTGTTTCCCCAGTCTGACTACATGTCCTAAAGCCTAGGAAATAAGTATCCCATTCCTCCATTCTGACGAACCTTCTCTGATCAGACCCTAAACACTCCCACACTCACATCTACAGCCCTTACATGTATCTGAACACAGACATACACAAGTATATGCTGCCATATCTAAGCGGCCAAATCCTTTCATGCCCTGCCCTTGCTCTTCACATAAATCCCTTCTGTCCTCTTAAGACCAGTTCTACCAGTTCAAGTAGGTTCTTCTCTGCCTCCTTGTCTACTCTAAATTAGCTACTGCCCTCCACTTTGTTTCAAAGTAATTCACTGTCCTTCACGGAGTTTTGACTCCTTTATTCAAACACCTATCAATCTACCAGCCCCTCCTGTCTGTTGATCTAACCTCTAAAACAGGTGTGAACTGTTGTTCACCTCCAACAACCTTCCACTAGGACCTGCTGCTGCAAGTCACCATCATCTCCTGCCTGATGCACTGAACAGCTTCTCTGGTCTCCCCATTTGCTACTTTCTACATTTTAACTCTAGATATGATTCTAGAACTCTGTTCAAAACCTTCCATTTCATCGGAGCAAAAGTTGAATTCTTTTTTTTTTGTGTGACGTTTTATTTTTTTAATTTTAATTTTATTTTATTAGTTCAAATTAGGAACAAGCTTGCTTCAGATGTCAATCCCTTCTCCCTCTTCCCTCCTCTCCCCCCCAACATCCCACCTGCCCCTAGCCATCCCCCCTCCACTTCCAGGCAGGGTAAGGCCCTCAAAAGGGTCTCCCCAAAGAAAAGTTGAATTCTTACAATGAGCTACAAACATACCTATAAATGTTCTCTCCTGTCCATGTCCTCACAAGCATTTGTTATTCGTTTCCTTGATGAATGACAACAGGCTGGGGTGAGATGGAATCTCAAATTTAGTTTTGATTTGCATTTCACTAAGGGTTGGAGAAACTGAACACTTTTCCAATCTTTATTGGCCATTTGTATTTCATCTGATTTGCCTCTCTCAGTTCTTATTGTATAATCTGAGTTCTTTCTGTGTCTCTATTGTAGTCTGTCAAAGGTACAGTGTACAAACATTTTCTCCCAGTCAGGTAAGCTGTCTATTCATGAACTTCCGCTTTGCTGTAAAGAAGCTTTTTAGTTTCCCCATGTCCCATTTGTCAAGTGTTAGCCTTATTTCTTGAGTAACTGGAGTTCTATTGAGCATGCCCTTGACCTACTAGTATCCTGCACTATTTTATTTATTGTTTATGTGTCTTTTCAAAAAAGAACGCAAACTCTACATAAAAAGTTTTTTGTTGCTATCATGCAATTCTTGTGTTTTCCTTTTTCTTTTTCTAAATTAAAAAAAAAATGTGTATGTATACATGTGTTTATGTGTAGACAATCACTCTCTATTTATTTTGAGAAAGGTTATCTCACAGAACTTGGTACTCCCTGACACAGGGACTGTCCTGCCTCCGCCTCCCCAGTGCTCTCAGGTGGGCACTGCCACTCCTGGCTTTCACCTAGCACTGGGGACTAAAATCAGGCCCTCACATCTGCACAGCAACACTCTGCTTCCAAAACCATCTTCCCAACATTTTGTTTTGCTTTTCTGATACAGAGTCTTGTTTTGTTGCCCAGGTTAGCCTAGAACTCTTTGGTTAAGTAATAGTCAACCTCCTGAGTGCTAGTGCCAAACAGATCTGATTTTGTGTTAAATACTCAGTCCCTAATACATAAAGTAAATGCTGATCCATACAAATAATGAAGGCCTTTAAAGGCAACCTATAGCCTTTTTAGTCTCTGTATCCCTTCAATTTCTCAGTATAAATAAAGACAAGTGTTGGCATACATAGTATAAATGCTCAAGACAGACTGAGGTAAGCAGCCATTTACCTGGAACTTAGCACAAACACAGTGTTTACACAGAAAGGCATTTCCTATATGGATAACATTAACTGCACATTAATGGAAAATGATGATGAGATGGTGCCTCATTTCTGTTCCTATAGTAACTGAAAAGTACTGTTTTTGTTTTCGTTTTTAACAAATAATCATGCCCAACATCATTATTTAGGCAAGTAGCCTTTTCAGAGTAAAATGGCATACAATGTGGGAAAATAATCATGAACAAGAGGAGGAAAACACAGCAAGCTGCACAGATATAGAGTGATCTGTATGCATCACAGATTTAGTAGTGGTCATTTCACAATCAGACTGGTATACACTGGGGACACTCACAAAATTCTGTTTTTCTTATAAGTCTTACATTGAGTATTGTTTATTCCATAGGCAGATCAACAACTGGCGGTGGTGGTGCCCGCCTTTAATCCCAGCACTCGGGAGGCAGAGGCAGGTGGATCTCTGTGAGTTCGAGACCAGCCTGGTCTACAAGAGCTAGTTCCAGAACAGCCTCCAAAGCCACAGAGAAACCCTGTCTCGAAAAACAAAAACAAAACAAGCAAACAAAAAAACTTATCTAACAACTGTCAATGTTGCTGTTTCCTCAAAATACCTGGGTACTGGGTAACTGAATTCAAAGGAATTTTTGAATTCAGTTCAAAATGGAATATCTAAAAAGGTTCAGTTATTGGAAAAAACCTGTAATTTATATGTACACAAGTCTGGATTGTTGGACCCATTACATTTACTTCAAAGCCAAAATAAAATAGTTTTAATGCCAGTGGTGGCACACCTTTAATCCCAGCATTCAGGAGACAGAGGCAGGCGGAGCTCTGTGAGTTTAAGACTAGACTGTCCCGCATTACTAATATTATTTTGATAACTGAAAAAATTCCCTGCCATTGGAGTAGTTGTCACCTCCTCCTCCTCCTTTTCTCTGTCTCTCTCTCTCTCTCTCTCTCTCTCTCTCTCTCTCTGGTTTTTCGAGACAGGGTTTCTCTGTGTAGCTTTGGAGCCTGTCCTGGAACTCACTCTCTGTAGACCAGGCTGGCCTCGAACTCACAGAGATCCACCTACCTCTGCCTCCCCAAGTGCTGGGATTAAAGGCGTACACCACCACCGCCCAGTTAGTTGTCATTTTCTTAACCGATATAAATTAGAATATACAACTTCTACAACATGGATGCACTACAAAATAAGCTGCTTAAAAGGAATAGGTGCAAGACTTTAGTCCCAGTACTTGAGAGGCAGAGGCAGGCAGATCTCTGTGAGTTCAAAGCCAACCTGGCCTACAGATTCCAGGACAGCCAGGACTGTTAGAGAAACCCTGTCTCAAAAAACAAAACAAAACAAAAAAAACAACAACAAAAAAACAGGATTCCAAAAGAATGGGAATGACTGTCCTAGGACTTTTCATACTCTACATATAATCTTCACTTTCCTAGAGGCTCTTATAAGAATAAGCAGACACTTTTCCCATAGTACTGTATCTACTTAGCAGTATGGCAGCAGGGAAAGAAATGACTTGGTTTCACTCTTGAGTGTTCTAACTAGTAATCAAACCACTAATAAGATCTTTCTACAAGCTACAATTTCTTCACTTAATGAAACTAAATCTGTGTTTCATAACCACTTTATTAAGAGCTATTAGATGACAAAATCAGAATGAAAGTTAAATTATGAAATATGATATATAAACATTACCATACAGTATAATGCAGGAAGGTAATCTGCAAAACAATGATTAAGTTTTAACATGTCTATAAAGGGACTTGATAGCCAAGGTAGACTTGATTCCATAGGAAATAATCATCCACAGATGTTACTAAGGAAAGCAAAAATAGGGTAGGGGTACAAGTGTGGGCCAGGCAAGGTAGCACAAACCTTTAATTGGAAGGCAGAGGCAGGCGGATCTATGTGAGTTCAAGGCCAGCCTGGTCTAATAAATGAGTTCAAGGGCAGCTATACAGAGAAACCCTGCCTTGCAAAAGATCAGATGGATGGATGGATGATAGATAATTAGGATTTTTTTTTATTTAAAGTATACATTTTTTCCCACTCCCCTTCCCTCATCTTCTCTCCCCTTCCACCCTCCTCCCTGGCCCCTACACTCCCAATTTATTCAGGAGATCCTGTCTTTTTCCCCTTCCTAGGTGGATCTGTGTATGTCTCTCTTAGCACCCTCTTTGTTTTGTTACCTAGGTTCTTTGGGAGACTACTTAAATTTGATATTTGATTTTTAATAAAAGATTACAGAGTTTGCAGAACACTTTTTAACTTCTTTTTTGCCGGGGGGGGGGGGGGGGTGTTCAAAGACAGGGTTTCTCTGTAAAACAGCCCTCTGGCTGTTCTAGAACTTGCTCTGTAAACAGGCTGGCCTCAAACTCACAAAGATCCACCTACCTCTGCCTCCCAGGTTATGGGATTAGAGGTGTGTGTCACCACTGCCTGGCTTGACTTGGTTTGGTTTTATGCTTATAGAAATACTGTTTTCATATGATTAAACTGAATTTTAATGTGTGTGTGTGTGTGTGTGTGTGTGTGTGTGTGTGTGTGTGTGTGTGTGCATGGCACTCAGATGCATTCAACTCGGGGGAGACTCTAAAGTGCTATGTTGTATATTTGTTGAAGTAAGGCAGAAACAGCTGAAGACACCAAGGCAAAGAATACCAAAAGTTAAAAATAGAAAATACAGACAAATTCTTGGTGAAAAGGTGATATTTGTGCTTGTGATTAGTCAATGGATGTTTATTATACTGCCCAGAGGTCACTAACAGCAGAATCCCTTCACATTAAAGTTCTATGAAAATGGCAAAGGGAGCCTGAAGTCTTAACGACTTCTGCTCACACCCCAACTTTGTAATTAAGGAGTCAGCTAACTCAACCTCTTTAAACAATTCTCTTTATAACACAATGCTATAACTAATTCCCTATTGTCTCTTATGGCCAAGAAAAGATTTAAGCTATATTTAGAATATTATTTTGAAAGTGACAATGAAATATGAATTTGCTTAAAATAGCACATATTTAATCACATACCAGTTGAATTTTAGGTACTGGGTTCATTTTCCAGAAGACATCATTAGCAAAAACACAGAAAGCTACAGTGCCACATTAGCAACGCATCTCATATACTTCAAGCTTAAAGAGTGAAATACTTTGCTTTAATTTTGTCAAGAATAAGTAATTCTAGTAACTCACCATCAAGTCAGAACCCTGGAAATCATCCCAGAATTTCTTCACTTTAACCTCCAATTAATTATTTACTAGTCAAAAAGCTCTTAAAAACTGTCCATGGGGCTGGAGAGAGCTGAGCTGTTAAGAGTACCTACTCTTGCAGAGGACCCAAGTTTAATTCCTAGGACCCACATGGCTGCTCACAATCACCTGTAACTCCAGTTCTAGGGGATCCAACACCCTCTGACCTCCAAGGACATCAGACACACACAGTACACAAACATACATACAGGCAAAACACTAATACACATAACACTCCCACTCCCCCCCCAAAAAAAGGAGTTGTGTTTTTTTGTTTTTTTAAATACCACTACCACTATTATTCCTTGTCTGAGCATTTTTCTCTGTGTAGCCCCAGATGTCCTGGAACTCAAGCTGTAGACCAGGCTGGCCTCAAACTCACAGAGATCTGTCTGCCTCTACCTCCTGAATGCTTAGTTTAATGGCATATGCTACCATGGCCCGGCCCTTATCTAAATATTAAGCTATTAACTAAACAGTGTTTGTCTCAAACTATAATGATAAGATTTCAGGTTGACTCATGTATTTAACATCTGTAAATGCACTCATTTCAGAAGACTGCCAAGAAAACACATCAACGGAAAACCAAAACACAGTCCTTCTAAAAGAGCCTTTGCATCTGTGCAAGCATGGATCTCCTGATTGAGAAAGAGTGCCCACAGTTATTAAAAATGCTAACCTGTTCTCAGTGCTCTTGAGACCCATGGATGACAAACAACCTGAAGTTCCTAGAAGCATAACAGCAAAGCCTCTGCCCCAATAAACGTCACAAAATCTTAACTTCAAATAAGAGAGTGTAAAAACAAATCTATCTACATAGTTACATTGGGTTTCTCATATAGTTTTTAAGGAGGCAAAAATAACCAATTTAGCATTTTGCTGTAATCTAAAGTTACAATAAAATGTTACATGCAAGGCAGTTACCTGAGGAGAGTCAAATGGATATCGACTACTAAACTTAAACAGAAGTTGAAACTTTTCCCCTTCATATAAGGTACCTGGTGCACCTTCCATGTCTACGATCCACCTAGGACAGAAAAAAGAAAAACAGAAACTGAACAAATTTAAAACTTAAGATTAAAAAGAACTGGGATAAAAGGAAAAAAGAGGTCATTGAGATGCCAGGCACTGAGCCAGAGTAATCCATGTGTAGTGGTGCACTTCATCCAACAACTCTCACACTGTGGTTTTTTTCTTTGTAATTCTTTATTGCTATGTATATTACATGTTTGAGTCAATTTATTATTGTATGGGGGACATGCACAACCACAGCACACATGTAAAAGTCAGAAGACAACTTTGTGGAACTGATCCTTTTCTCCCACCTCTATGTGGGTTCCAGGAGTTGAATTTGGTAGTAACTACCTTGTGCTTTACCTTCTAGGCTACCTTTCTGGTCCTCGGTGCAGGGTTGTTTTTTTGTTTGATCTGTTCGTGCTATATATGTGCTATATGTGTGCTAGTACCCATGGGGGTCAGGGTGACAGATCCCCTTGTGAGCCACCAGTGACATGGATGCTAGGACATAAGCTAGGGTACTCTGGAAGAGCAACAGCCCTCTTAATTGCTGAGCTCTCTCTCCAATCCCAGAGTAGGCTTTAAATACTCTCTTCCCTATCCTTCTATGACAATTGGAATTAAAGAAATTGGGTCAAGGTCAGAGCCAGGCTTGTAACCCAGATCTGAAACGAACTACAAACAAATAAAACTCACTTCCATATGCTAATACCAGTCTATATCATGCCCATCCTTTTAGATCACACCATCTTATTTTCTTTCAAAAGACTACTTTCTATAATAACTAAAATCATTTTGGACAACACCAAGCTCATTAACTGCCTTCCTGATCAGTGTCAGAAGCAATGGGAGAAACTGCTATCAGCAAAGACTACAGAGAATTGAAACTGACAAACCAACTTCCTGAGTAGTGGTCTAAGGAAGACTAAATGGAAGTTTAATTGATTCCCATCCATCTACTCTGAAGGTTACAAGCAATGCTCTCTACTGTCTTTCCTTGTTAACACACTTTCAGCAATTTCATAAAGCACATACAGTTTTCTATGACATCTACTGTAAGCTTGCTTTGTTTGATTTCATGTATAACAATCAAGAGCATAAATGTTGGTACCGATAATCTGTAAAGATCATCCAGTCTTTAGAAGAGAAGACAGAAAACAATAGCAGATGATAGGGGAGCATTTAGACGTGAACCTGTCAGTAAGAATGAGACTTTAATTATAGCTGTCACATGTTCACATGTCATTGCTGTAGTTAGCCAAGTCCTTTAACCTCATGCTTCTTGGGTACAAAAATATTCTTATTTTAAATACAGGAAAACTGGGGTTGAGGCTATATCTCAGCAGTAGAATACTCGTGGACCATGATCAAGGGCCTGGGTTTGGCGCCTAGTACTTCCTGCCAGTCAATATCACCCACCCACCCATCCATCCATCTAGGGAAATCAGAGGAATATAGGGAATACTATGGTAAGGTTCTACTCATGTCTCATGTAGTAGGGAACTAGAAATGTATAAAATAATAACATAGTCAGGGAAAGAAATCAACTAAAGTACAGAAGCCCTTAAAATATGACAATTCATTTTCAGAATGCATGTTGAGTTCCTTAGATGTAGGAGGGATACCGTTGGGAGAGCGAAATGATACTACATATGTAAAGAACCACATGCATTTTTACCACCAGAGCTAGTATACAGTAAATTAAATATAACACAAAGCTGTACAGAAAGTAAAAAACCTGTAGGGGTATACAGTTCAATGGCAGAGTCCTTGCATAGCATGATAAAGAGGCCTGTGTTCAATACCCAGCTACACCTGCACATACACACATGCTCAAACGTGTGCTTGCCCCCTCCATTAAAAACAAAACAAAGAACTAGGTCTTTCTCAGCTTCAAAATTCATTTTCTCCCATCCACCCACATCTATATGCCCCAGAGTGATAATCCAAGGAAACAATTTCCTGGTATGCCTTCATTTTCTTTATGTAACAAATTGTAGGACTTACAAACACAACCAATGTACTTTTAACATACAAAGCAGAGTTTTTAAATAACAGCAAAGCAAACGTATCATTAATCATGTACTATCTGCATGAACTAGGTCAATGACATGATTTCCAATACTGTGTGCCATAAATTTTTATCTTTGCTAATTAAAAAGTAACATATATTAAGTTTTGCTTTAAAATTCAGGAATTTTACTGTTTCACTGTTACATTTTGGGGGGTATATTTTATTATCATTATGCAGTTTACTGCATCACTGACAATAAGAAATAGAAATACAATACTTTTACTATGTGCACATTTAAATCACACAACTTTTCATCTTTATGAATAATTACTGTGCATGTGTACCATGTGCATGTGGATATGGATAACTTTATGGGGTTGGTTCTCACTTTCCACCTTCATTTGAGTTCTCAAGGTCACTAGGCTTGTGCAGCAAACACCTTTAGCAGCTGAGCCATCTCACTAGCCCCAGTCATACATATTGAACCATCCATCAGCGCTTAGATTCCAATCGTGAGCACACGCCTCAGAGTAAGGATGCCAGGGGAAAAGTAAACATACTTTTCTCTAGTGAGTCTCAACTCTTGAATTTCTGTGACTATTACTCTTTTTAAAAACTAATGGTTTGAATTTGATATTTACACACATTCTGGCTTCTAATAAAAGAAATAGTTATCTATTCTATTCCAAAGGAGAGCTGCTTTTGTGGACTAAGACAAGCAGCATACAAATGTTGTCTTTATTTGGGGCATGGCTTGTTCTTTAGGCAGAGTTCTCACCAGGTTGTCCAGAGTGATCCTGATTCTCCTACCTCAACCTCCTGAGTAGCTAGGACTACAGGTATGTTCTACTGCACCCAATCAATAAAGCCTTTCTACAGCATCTTCAAAGATAATTATGATTTACAAACAATAAAGTGGTAACATTTTAATGTGTCACCCTTCTCTATTGTGGACATTTACAGTTTACAGATTCATTCTTACAAGAAATGCTTTGAAGAAAAAAAAAAGTACAATTTGCTCTAGGTAACTCTCCTCAAACCTTTGTTCTTTCTTTAGAGTAGTACAGCATGGTGTTTTAATCATTGTGTATAAAGTATGGTGTTAATTCCTAGTTTCCTGTGCTGCACTCTGGAGAACACATGCTTGGTACATAAGAGGCAGCACACACCTCCCTGTAGTTTTCCAGAGACTAAGGCTAGCCTGAGTTATAGCAAAAAGAATACATAAATAAAAAGAACATGAAAAACACACAAGGGTTGTTTTAAGAAAAAAGAAAACTTTACAAATTACACACACAAAAAAATTACACAGTAAGGTAAAAAATGAATCTGCAAATACATGGAATAAGATCTTTTCGTTATACAATGAATATGAACATAATTGTTTTTTTTAATGAGTACATACTTGCACAGTATAAGAACTTTAAAAATCAGATACTTACTGTGTAATTGAATTTTGAACGCTCTTTTCATTTAATGTCATTCCAGGAGGTGGATCATTTTGCAAAGCCAACAGTTCTTTCTGTAGTCGTTTCTAGAAAATATCAATAGTAATTTGTACTTTTCATCTTTCCTCTATACAGTCTAAAATTGGTGATTAAATTTCCTTCCAATGCTTGAACCTCTTTCTTTACAGGGCCCTTGAATCTCTCTACAAAGCATCCATACTTAATCCTTAAACTATGGTCTGCCCTACAATTCACAACCAGTGTTGGAGTATTCCAATCCCACAATACTGCTGTAAGCAGCTCTGAAGGGCAGCCCCTTCTTCACGGCTACTTCACTGAGGGTGCAGAGCTTCAGCAGTTACTCTAACTTTGGAGATAGAGAAGTATTCCAGGGAAATTATGGAAGTAACTTATTACACAAAAGCCTTCTGAAAAACAATTTAAATTCAACTCATAACCTAATTCTGTACTTATCTTCTTAAATAGGATTATCTGAAAATGATTCACTTTTAATGGCTATTTTCACTGTACATTAGAAGGTTTTTTTCTCACATACTAGATTTCTAAATGGCTTTACGTTTTGCACTTTTTGCTTGTTATCAGTAGACAAAGCCACAGTAAAACTGTCACTGTATAGAGAGAGTACACAGCAAGGCTGTATGTTTAACCCTCAACATTACAAAACACGTAACTAATGTTATTGAAATTGTATGCAAGATTATAAAGATCCTTTTAAATCACATTTTATTACTTTACTTGAGCTGGAATCCTAACTCTGGTCCTCTGGAAGATCAGCTAGTACTCTTAAACTACTCACCCATCTCTCCTGCCCCAAATTACTTATTTTATTTTTTAAAAATCTGTGTGAGTGCACAGTTGTGGCAATCAGAAGACAACTTGTGGGAGCCATTTCTCTTTCTACCATGTGGGGTCTTGGAGATGGAATTCAGGTTGTACAGGCTTGGTGATTAAGCACCTTTACTCACTGAGCATCTCACTGGCTTCTTAATTCCTAATTCTCTCATTTTTGTTTTTACTGTTTTCTTTCCCTCTCCCCCTCCCTCTGTTCCTCCAGCTCTCCCTCTGTCCTCTCCCCCACCCCCCCCAAAGTAGTATTTTTGCCTACATGTATGTATGTATACCATATAATCCTGTATGCCCAATGCCCTCAGAAGTCAAAAGTGTGCATCCAATACCCTGGAACTGGAGTTAGAGACGACTGAGAAACACCATGTTGGTGCTGGGAACTGAAACAGGTCCTCTGCAACAGCAACAAGTGCTCATCACTGGTAAGCCATCCCTCCAACCCCTGGGAGCTAATTCTTAAGAGTTAAAAAAATGAATATTTATAACTCAAATAGATTTTCTGCTTTAAAAATGGTCTTTCAGTCTAGTGCAATGATATATTCCATTCCAGAACTCAGGAACCTGAGGTGGGATTATGAGTTTGCAGTTAGCCTGGACTACATAGTGAAATACTACTTTGGGGGGTGGGGGAGAGGACAGAGGGAGAGCTGGAGGAACAGAGGGAGGGGAAGAGGGAGAGAAAAAGAGAGCTCCAAATAATGGAACCCTGCCTAGAGTATTTCAGAAGCCTATCTCAGTGGCCACATTCTGAACAGTTTTGTGGTTCCTCCTCTCTGGAGGACTTCACTAAACAGAAAAGATGCTATAACGTAATCAGTCCTGCTCTGTGTCCATTCAAACAAACGCACAGTGATAAAGACAAACTTAATACACTAAATGCGGCCCTAGAGTAATCAAGAAAGGAGACTAGCTGATGAACAGAAAGTCTAAGATTTTAATTATCAGCTGTCAAAAACAAATGCAGTACTCTTTCTGAAGCCTAACATTGTGCCCTCTCAGCATGCTTACTGTTAATGGATCTATCAGTAACAACTGCTGTGGTACTAGTGAAGTTTATAACCTATCTGACTCGCTCTAACAACTTGACGGTCTTGTTTTTCTTTGTTTTTAAATTGCCATATGATTACTGCTAGTAATTTGTAAAGTCTGGAGAAGTTACAAATACTTAATTTTCATCAAACGAAAAGCACCGGCAGGTCTATGTCTGAGCACATTTTGCGCAACTGTGTTAGCAGACTACTTTTTTATTACAGTAATGCAGTCTTTGCCTCTTTGGTTTCTGATCACTTTTCCCAATGTATGTGCTTGGGTACTAGTTTGACAGTTTTGCTGTTTCACATAGCAGGATGACGGGTCCTTCAAGAACCTATAGCTATTTAACATGAACATGACTCTATAGAAGATTAAAGACTATATCAAGAAAAATATTCCCAGTTTTAAACTATGTAGCTTATATCACAATCTAAAAAGCTTTTTCATTTCTAAAGTGGCTCCACTTTGACATTAATTCAGTTTTCTAAAGATTCATTTGTTATTTATGTTTACATTTGTCTGCTGTGTGTACATCCTCTGACGACAGAGGCCAGAAGATGCTGAATTTCCTAGAGCTAGAGTTACAAGTACTTGTGAGTTACCAGAAGTGGAAGCTAGGATCCAACTCTGGTCTTCTAAAAGATCAGCTAGTCTCTTAACATCTCTCCAGCCCCACAGTAATTTGTTTTTCTATGTGCCAGCATGTGCCAAAAGCAGAACAGAGTAAATCCTTAATTAACACTGGCAACAACAATACATCAACTGTCAAAATTGACAAAACCCTTTTCTTACTTTCAAAAGGGGAAACTGACAATAAATATGTAATAACAAAGGGCTCTATATGGTATATAAAAATGGAATGAATTAAAGGTATAGGTAGGCTTTACATCATATGAAGTTTTATCTCAAACTGAAACCCTGAAAAGATTTTTGTGTTGGTGTGAGCATTGTTTTTGTTGGGAAACTATTTTAAAGAGTAGAAATTCTCACTGAAGTTAAAAAGAAATACAAACAAGAGAAAGGAAGAAATTCAAAATGAAGAGTTAGCTGGGTGTGGTGGGCTAAGCCTTTAATCTCAGCAACTGGGAGGCAGGTCTCTGAGTCTGAAACCAGCCTGGTCTACACTACTATTTGCAATCCAGCCAAGGTTACATAGTGAGACCCTATCTTTAAAAAAAGTATGTGGGGATAGAGAGATGGTTCAACAGTTAAGAACACTGGCTGCTCTTCCAGAGGTGCTGAGTTCAATTCCCAGCACCCATATGATGGCTCACAATCATCTAGAGTGGGAGTTGATGCCCTCTCCTGGCATAAAGTTGTACAGGCAGACAGAGCACTCATATACATAAAATAAACCAATCTTTAAAACAAGGGTATGTCACAGAGATCTGCCTGCCTCTGTCTCCTGAGTGCTGGAATTAAAAGCAAGCACTACAACAGATATAATTTTTTAATTAAAAATATTTTTTTAAATTCCCTAGTCCAAAAAAAAGTATGTAACAATGGTCTCTAGTGTAACAGTGTAGATTTAAAGACTATCAGTGGATGTGGCTCAGTGGCAGAATGTCTACATAGTATTATTGAGGCCCTGAGTTCAATCCCCAGTACCATAAAAAACATTACCAAGATGGCCACCATTGTTTTCTCCAATGTCATCTAGCTGACAACTAAAGGTAGAAAGCAAACCACAGGAGAGCATGATGTGAGAAGAAAAAGAACCCTCAATACAATGACAGCATTACAGTATCAGCCATATTGACATTCCCCAGCCCTCTCGTTTTCTTGAGACAGGGATTCATATAGTCCAGACTGACCGAAACTTGTTATAACCAAGGATGACCTTCAACACTGGACCACCTTCATGTGCTAGCCTTTACACATGGAGGAGCATGCCACCACACCCAGCTGTTACCCTGGGCAAGACATTAAGAATTAATTTTAAGCCAGGCATTGGTGGTGCACACCTTTAATCCCAGCACTCGGGAGGCAGAGGCAGGTGGATCTCTGTGAGTTCGAGACCAGCCTAGTCTACAAGAGCTAGTTCCAGAACAGCCTCCAAAGCCACAGAGAAACCCTGTCTCGGAAAACAAAACAAACAAACAAACAAATTAATTATAAATACTACAAAATAGTCTAGCAATGCAATAATTTGGCCTTATCTGCATAAAGCAAAAAACAAATGAAAGTTCCTCACCACTGAATTCTGAGTACATCTTCTATAGACTTAATCTCTGACAGTTGTTGTTACGTTTTTCCTCTTTAAGGAAAGGGAGAGCCTACAACAAAGGTTTCATTCTCTAAACCCTTTCTACATTCTGAAAAGGATCCAGAAAGTGAAAAGTATGACAACTGAAACTCTCCAGGAGCCCACAGCACAGGGGACCTGTAAGTCCAACACTCACTGTGACTGAGGCAAGAGGACTGTACATTTGAGGCCAAACTGTGCTACAGACGCTACTAAAGAGAGGGGTAAAGGTTATGCACTTCTCCATACCCAAAAGGTACAGCAGAAAAACTGCTATACACTGAAAGCCAAAGGAGAAATGTGTCAAAGCATAAGGGGGCTTCCACTCCCAGCACTATACAGCAGGGTGGATACCTGGGTAACACTAGAAAACAAAAACAAAGTGAATATAGTAACTCTGAAATCCAAGAATCCAGATTGATGGCTGGGAGGCCAGCATAGGACTGATCCAGACCCCCTTGAACATGGGTGTCAGTGAGGAGGCCTCGGCAATCTATGGGGGTCTAGGGTAGTAGATCAGTATTTATCCCTGGTGTATGAATGGACTTTGGGAACCCATTGCACATGGAGGGATGCTCTCTCAGCCTGGACACATGGGGGAGGGCCTAGGCCCTGTGTGGGATGACATGACAGACTTTAGAGATTCCCCACGGAGGGCCTCACCCTCCCTGGGGAGCAGAGGGGGACTGGGGTGGGGGATTGGGGAGACTGGTAGGGGGAGGGAGAAAAGGGGAGCAAGAGGGAGTTGGGATTGACATGTGAAGCAAGCTTGTTTCTAATTTAAATTAAAAAAAAAATTCAAGAATCAGAGCTATACTTACAGTGTTGACTTCAACCAAACCTGAATATATCATTTTAACAACAACACATCCAATCGGAGGAAGGGGGAGAGATTACACACTAAATAAAGCATATCTATTGATAATTACTTCACTCAAAGATAAACTGAAATGTTAAAAAATACAATTAATTTAAATATAAAAAATATAAAGTATATGATGGTGAACACCTTTGTTCCCAGCACTCAAAAGGCACAAGCAAGTGAGTTTGAGACTAGCCTGGTCTACGTGGAGTTCCAGTACAGCCAGGGCTACATAGTATAACCCTCAGTAACAAAAATAAAGAGAGGATGGAGAAGTGGCTCAGTAGTTATGAGCACTTTCTCTCGCAGCGAACCTGCGAGAGAAATTCCCAGCACTCATATGGCAGCTTACAACCATGTATAACTCCAGCTCCCTCAGTAGGCACCAGGCATGCACATGGTGCACAGACACACAGAAGCAAAATCTCATACACATAAAAGTGAAATAAATCCATTAGGCAACATGAAAATGTTTATAAAATAAAATTACCAGCAGAATGGCATTACTTTCCATTTTAAAAGTTATCTTTAATTTCTAGCTCAAAAGACACCTAGATTCACAAAGACGCTCTGCCAGGTACGTTCCAAACTACCTCTCAAAGTTGTAGTAAGTAAATAAAATAGGACCATGGAACTACTTTTGTTCATATTCAACATTAAAGATTAACAATGTAAAAAAAAAAAAAAAAGTAAATAAACCAAGACACTGCAAAGGAGAATGCAGTGGAGTACAGGTGTCTAAGGGAACTACTAACCAAGAACAAACTTATAACTTTCTCTTCCATGCTGGACGGTGGTGGCACACGCAGAGGCAGGCTGATCTCTGTGAGTTCAAGACCAGCCTGGTCTACAAGAGCTAGTTCCAGGAGAGCCTCCAAAGCCACAGAGAAACCCTGTCTCGAAATGCCCCCCCACCCCCCAAAAAAATAAATAAATTTCTCTTCCCCGTGCCAAAACCCCAGGAACACAGAAGCTGCAGAGACCAATGACTCCCTTTCCACTCCCCAACACAAGCACCACAGGGACCTGCTAGAAAAAGGAACCTAACAACTTCACCTTCCAACCTTGCATAGCTGTGTCAACAATTCGCTCAGTAATACTCTCAACCCTGGTCAGAGAAACTTGTTTTTGCAGTAGGCAACAATTAATGCAGGCCCATAACTGGTCAAAGTATTGAGAATATGGGATTGTAAGTGGTCGGCCCTAAATGGGATAGGTACTTTCCTTTCCCTCAAGGCTCTTGGAACATAATGCAAGAGGGAACAGAAAGAATGTAGGAGCCAAAGAATGAGGAGAAATGATATGAAATCCTGTGTTCCAGATGTCATATGACTATTGCACTCATAAACTCACAGCAGTTGTGATGGCACAAGACCTGCCCAAGATTGAGCCAGTCAACATTATAGAATGGACAGGAGAAGGGCACGAGACCCCACTCCCTTAGCAGAGGAGACACTGGCAGCCAATGGTTGCTGAAGAGGGGGAATTCACTTCTCTATGGTGATGTGGCTACTGGTAGATTGCCCATCATCAAGTGCATGGCCTCACAGACCTATGTGTACACAGTGGGCAGAGGTAGAAGAGGAAGAGGGGGGTATTACATAAATAAAGAATACACCTAAAGATCATGTATTTTAAAAAATAACCTATGGGCAGCCATAGTAGTACACACTTATGGTCCCGGAGGTGAGGGTAAGAGGACCAGGGAGGGGTTCAACCATACAGTGAGTTCTAGGCCAGCCTGAGCTATATGAGACAAAAAATCCAAAAATTGGAGCTGGAAACATGGCTCAGCAGTTAGTATTTGCTACTACTTTTCCAGGGGACCAGAGTTTGGTCCCTAGTATTCCTGTTGGGCACCTCAACTGCCTGAAACTTCAGCTCTATGGTATCTGAAGTCTCTTCTGGCCTCTCCAGGCACCTGCATACACATGACAGACAAAAATAATATACACATTAATTTAAAAAAAAACAAGATCCAAATTAAAATAAATACCTTATATAAGTGACTGCACACACCTTTAATCCAGCACTCATGAGGCAGAGACAGTTGGATCTGAGTTCAAAGCCAGTCTGGTCTACAGATCGAGTTCCAGGACAGCCAGGCTCTAGGGTGATTTTGGTTTAATGTGGAAGGTCTCCAATCTGGTGGGCTCCAGACTTTGGCTTTTATCCCTCTACACAGGGGATCCTGCCATTCTGAGCCAGGTATTTCTCAGTAGGAAGGAGCTATGTCCTATAAGTGTCCAAAGCCTCTAGCCTCTGCCTACCAGATGACACCTATAGCCTCCCCCTAGCTGACAACCAAAAGCACATTTCTTAGAAGGAAGACAAAAGAAATCCTGTCTCAAACAAACAGACTGGAGAGATGGTTCAGTGGTTAAGAACTGCTCTTCCAGAGAACCCAGGTTCAATTCCCAGCACCCACATGGCAGCTCACAACTGTCTGTAACTCTAGTTCCTGGGGATCTGAGACTTCCACACAGATATACTGCAGGCAAAACACCAATGCACATAAAATACAAATAATACAAACAAAAATTTAAATATAGCTACTAAAATAAATACCTTATGAATTCACCTAGGCACACACAATTAGTAAGAATGAACCAGTTAGTTCCTAGCAGCCTTCAACAACCACTCATTCATCTCAACATACTTGTAATACTGCTCCACAATGAACTTTAACTGCAGAACTGTGTCTGCTCACATAAACAAAAAAATTTGGGAAAATTAGTAAGACTATCAATATGGGCTTTTTAAAAACAGTTTCTTCTTTTAAGATTTTATTTATTATATATACAATATTCTTTCTGCATGTCTGCCTGCACACCAGAAGAGGGCACAAGATCTCATTACAGATGGTTGTGAGCCACCATATGGTGGCTGGGAATTGAACTCAGGACCTCTGGAAGGCCAATGCTCTTAACCTCTGAGTCATCTCTTCAGCGCCCCAATACGGGCTTTTGTTATAAATGAGAAATATAATTCTTTGACAGAACTACAATTATGTAGAAAGACAAGAACTACATAAACACTTCTATAATTTTAAAATTGATTCTTAAAGGTCCTCCAGAGAATTAAACTTTGAAATGTCTTAGGTCTTCTGAACTCTACATTAGAAACAAAAAGATGCATTATAACTAATCCAGTTTATATAATTTGTTCATCTAAAATCCCTATGTGGTATGTAAAGACATGTCTTTAACTGAAGCTGCACTTTAGAATTATCTAAGGAGAAGTCTGGAGAATGGCTCTGCAGTTAAGAGCACTGGTAGTTCTTCCAAAGGACTTGGGTTCTATTCCTAGCATTCACGTGGCAGCTACCAACTGTCTGCAACTCCAGTTCCAGGAGACCCAATGGCTTTTTCTGGACTTCTCTGGCAAAGTACACAACTGGGGCACAGTCACACATGCAGGCAAGACACCAAGACACATAAATAAATAACAAATCTTTTTTTAAAAGAAGAAAAAGAATTACCTAAGAGTCAAGCACAACTCCAAAACAAATGCCAGAGCAACTGAATCATAATCTGGAGACTTGTATATTTCCCAGCTGACTTCAAAATGAGGTCAAAGTTGAAAACAGCTGGTTTGAATTGTGTGGGACAACTTGAAAAACAAAACCAAACCCAGCAAACACCAAACAGAAAAGTCACTGAACTGCAGGAGAAAGTAGAAACAAGGAACTTGGATGTAGGAACACAAATTTTACCAGCTTTAATCTGGTTTACACTTTCAACTCAGATTGAGAAACCTAAAATACAGTCAATTTGCAGTATTCAAAACGGTAGTCTGTATCTTAGCAAACACTGAATTAGTGAATACAGAGGAAACAGTTTTCTGCAAGATTCTCATCACATTTTCATCAGGCAACCACTAGTGAGCCTCATATTTCTGTTTCTCTTTAAAGATCCCTTATTGGGTTGAACATACAGTTCATCAGCAGGGCACCTGCACTTGCCTGGCATGCATGAGGCCCTATACTCAATCCCCAACACCACACATAATAAATAAATACATAAATGTCACTAATTTAATACATATTAACTCATTAGCATCAAACTCACAGCCACAGCTGTGTTTAAGTGAACCTTATCTGACACAAGCATTTTCTCTAAGGCACATGATAGCAATCATGAACTCAGGACCCCTAAAAAGTCCTTTAGTACTATGCTTGCAGCTATTTTTAAACAGAAAAACCATCAACAAAAAGTACAAAAGTGCGAAACACAGGGCACCAAATGGACCCCAGAAAGGATACTTGCTCAAAGTCAGAACATTGCCTCCTCTGACCTTCAGTGTGTGTTCAGGGGAACACACCCTCACTGTTTTGCAAATGTGGCCCAAAAATACTTTCAGAACTGATTTAGGGTTTCAGATAAATGTAAACAAGAAGATGAATTCAAATACAGAATCTATAATAATGAGGACCCAGCACCATTCCCCCTTTCAAAGTCCAATACCTAATATCCTAACAGATCTTCCTTAATGAAGTACAAAGTAAGCTTCATTTCTACATTTTATTTCCACAACCAAAGTAAATATCTTATGGAGTCCTTCATAAAATGTAGCTACATTTAAAAAATAGCTAAATTTATACCTGGGACAGTCAACCTGTAAGATGTTTGTCCTATGGCATTTTAAGTCTAATGCCAGTGTACTTCTTTTAATTATTAAGAAGACTGACATAGAAACACATTAAGTCTCATAATAGTTTGCTAGAATTAAATGTTTTAGTAGGGCTATGATATAAATTCTTATCTGCAGACAGCTCCCCACTTACCAGCCTGATACTATCAAACCTCATTCAGTCTGCACATATTCAACTTCAAAAGGAAAATAAGCTGCCATGTAAACACTGAATACATCATATACCAAATTCAAAAGGAACTTTAATCAAAGACCTAAATGTATGAGCTACAATTCTAGTACTTAGAAAGTTAGATGTAGCCAAAGGTGGTGACACTCACCACTCTAATCCCATACTAGTGAGGCAGAGGCAGGTTGGTCTGTTGAACATACACAAACTCTTACAGGGCTGGAGAGACAGACAGCTCAGTGGCTAAGAGTACTTGCTGAAGACTCTAGTTTAATCTAGGTCCTAAGTACCACATCAAGTGACTCACATGGCCTATAACTCCAGCTCTAATGGATTGGACATGCCCTCTTCTGGCCTGTAGTCAACTGTGCTCACATGCACACACCAACACACAGGTACATACACAAAACTAAAAATAAATTTCTGGGGGGATAGCCCAAGCCTTTTGGTACAGCAGTTTTGTTGTTGTTGTTGCTGTTTTTGGTTTTTCGAGACAAGGTTTCTCTGTGTATCCTTGACTGTCCGGAATTCACTCTGTAGACTAGACTAGCCTCAAACTGTCTGGCTTTAATCCCAGCACTTCTTAAAAGGAGGAATGCAGATCTCTGTGAGTTCTAGGCAAATCTGGTCTACATAGTAAGTTCCAGGCCAGCTAAGGCTATGGAGTAAGAACTTGTCCCAAAAAAGTAAATAAATTATTTAATAAAACTTCTTATGAGGCTGGGTGTTGGTGGCACATGCCTTTAATGGTGGCACATGCCTTCAATCCCAGCACTCGGGAGGCAGAGCCAAGAGGATCTCTGTGAGTTCAAGGCCAGCCTGGTCTCCAGAGCGAGTGCCAGGATAGGTTCCAAAGGTACACAGAGAAACCCTGTCTCGAAAAAACAAAAACAAAAACAAAAAAACAAACAAACAAACAAAAAAACTCTTATGACTTGACAATAATTCCTTAAATGGAAAATGGATTTGAACAGATACATTTTCAAAGAAATCATACAAATGGCCAATATATATATATATATATATATATATATGTTCAACATCACTGTAAATATAAATATAAATCACTGATAAATATAAATTTAAAAATCACAATGAAAATCAGGTGATGGTGGCACATGCCTTTAATCCCAGCAGGAGGATCTCTATGAGTTCAAGGCAAGCCTGGTCTACAGAGTGAGTCCCAGGACAGCTAGGACTGTCACACAAAGAAACACTTAAAACCACCCCCTCAAAAAAATCATGATATGCCACCATACACTAAAATACACACAAACACACACACACACACACACACACACACACACACACCATTAGCCAGAATGTATATAAACTGCTTGTAAAAACATTCAATAGGGCAACTGCCCTGGAAAAAAAGCAGATCCTCAGTGTAGTACTGTGATTTATATAATTTATATTCATTATTTATAATATATATATATATATATATATATATGTATTTCAGTATCCAAGGGTTCCATATTAGAAAGTTTCATGTCTTCAGTTTAGTCAACTTTGGATCTAAAACATCTTGGGGGGAGTGGGAGGAGCCAGGTGTGAGGAGGTGAAAGCAGAAGCAGAAAGACTGGCTGGCCTGGGTTAGAGTGAGTTCAATGCCAGTCAGGGCTAGAGAGCGAGACTTCGGGGTGGGGTTGGGGTTACCTCTGTACTGAACATATTTTTGTCATTATTCAAGGAAAAACAGTATACTGCCACATACCACTACGTTGTATTAAACTCAAATAATCAAGAGGCGACTTAAAGTATACAGAGATAGGTCTCAGCAGTTGGGAAGCTGAGTCATGAGGGACAGAAAGTTTGAAGCCAGCTTAGGCTACCTTGTTTATAAAACACTCTCACATGCCTACATGCACGTGAATCTTTATATGCAGTATATGAAAATGCTATGTTAATTTACATAAGGATTTGATCAACCAAGAATTTTGGTAGCCTGAATTGAGGACCTATCCCAACACAGACACCGAGGGATAGCTGTATTAGGTCATCTTACAATTATGTGGCACACAGTTCCTAAAACCCTTAGAATCCCTGAAGTTATCTTCTTATATGTTAGTGACATAGGAGTTACCTGGGGGCTTCAAGCTATCTTGAGAAGGAAGATTAACAAAGGATCCAATCAGGGAAACAGGGTTAGAACATTGAGGGCCCACCCTCCCAACCTACAGGAAAAGGCTAAAGGTGGAGGTGATGACCAGTGACTGATGACTACATTAATCATGCCCTTTAACAAAACCTCAAAAATCCACAAGACAATAGGTATGTAGCCCAGTTGCTAAATGCTTTCCCGGAGTGCATGAAGACCTAACTGCATACAAACCCCAGCACTGCATAAATAGACCCTAAGGGAGCATTCCTATCAACCCAGCTATACTCGGAGATAGAGCTAGGAGGATCTGAAGTTCACATTCAAGCATAAATTCAAGTTCAAGCTCAACTACACAGTAAGTTGACACACTGCTGGTATACATGAGACTCTTGTCTCAAGGTAAAGAAGTCTAGAAGAGCTGTATTTGGAGAGTCTTCTGGATTGAGCAAGAACTCATTTCCATTCCAACTCCAAGGAACAGACTCCAAAACTCAGGACCCTTAGGAATCTCACTATGTATCAACTCATCTGGCTCTTCATTCCTATCCTTTTAAAATACCTTCACTGCTAAGTGTGGTTGTCAACAAACACCTTTACTCCCAGCACTCTACAGACAGAGGCTTTAAGTTCTGTTGAGTTCCAAGCTAGCCTCGTCTATATGTAGACAACCAAGACTACACAGAGAGACCCTGGAGGGGGAGAGAGAAGAGAGAAAAAGAAAACAACAACAACAAAAAACCCTTCAAGGGCTGGAGAGGTGGCTCAGAGGTTAAGAGCACTGACTGCTCTTCCAGAGGTCCTGAGTTCAATTCCCAGCAACCACATGGTGGCTCACATGAGATCTGGTGCCCTCTTCTGGTGTGCAGATATACATGGAAGCAGAATGTTGTCTACATAATAAATAAATAAAATCTTTAAAAAAAAAAAAAAAAAAAAAAAAAAACCCTTCAAAGTCAGGTGTGATGGCTCAGGTCTGTATTATTAGTACTCAAGAGGCTAAGACAGAACTGCCAATAATAAAGTAAAAAATTCTTTCATAATAAACAACCAATTATGTACACTGTCTTGGAGTACTGTGAGCCAGTGCTAGGAATATTATCGAAAAGGCAGGGGAGTGAGTTAGCTGAGAATCTCCAATTTGGAGGCTAGTCAGACAGAATTTGGGAGTAACCTGGGACTCTATGCTTGCAACTAGTATCTAAGAAGGTGGTAATCTTGAAGGACCTTTACTAACTCTGGTCAGTATACAAACTGGATTGAACTGGAAAACATCCAGCTGGTATCACATAAATGCTTTATGGAGGAAATGAAGTCAGAAGTATCAAGTGTTATGAGTACAGAGCATTAAGAAAAATCTTCTCTATAGACTAGAAAGTTAAAATAAAACTCCACTCAATACGCAAATTAAAATGTGCATGTACACAAAAAATGTGTACAGGATGATCATAACATCATTGTTTATCACAATATGGGAATAATCTGAATTATCAATTGATGAAGGAAAACAGGAAACAAAATCAATTTGACAAATGGATAAACAAATCCCTTACAACCATAAAATGAACTATTATTTGCCCCCACCCCCACCCCCACCCCCACTGAAAATACTGGTAAGATCTTCACCACAGATAAACTCAAAGCATGCAAAGCTTAAAAACCCAGCCAGAACAGCCAAATCCCTAAAATCTGAAGAGCACAGGGATTTCTTGGGGGGGTGGGCACGGATGGACATGGGAGTAACTGCAAATAGCAGGCTTCTTTTGGGTTTATGGGAATATGAGAAACAATATTCACATGGTGGATATATTATTATACATATATTAGAGGCCTTGCAATATACACTCTATAGCAAATGAATTCTTTCTTAATTAATTAATTTCAGAAAGGGCAAGTTATATATAGAACAAGTTTCTTGTGTAGGTATAACTTTACCAGTGAGCTAGAACCCAGCCCATATACTTCAATTTAAAGGGAAAAGTAGGGCTTTACAACTGACATAGAAGGCTTATAATCTTACTTAGCCAAATCTCAAATTATGAAGACAATTGGCTAAGAATGCACACTAACTGAAATCCATACTTCCGCCCTCCTTCCTGTGATATAGAAATAAAGATACTCATGTGACACATAATCATGAAAGAAACCTTTTTCTTTTTTCTACTGATAGTCAACACAAAGACCAGAAATCAAAAGAACAAACAAACAAAAACCTTGCAGGAGAGTTTAAATCTGGAGGCCTGAAGCATCACAGTTAAAACTCACAAGCAACTCAAAAAATTCATGGCATGAGATAATCTTCAATTTTATCAAATATAACTACTTATCATCCCTATTTTATGCTTAGTGGGAAAAATGTTATACAGTTATTAAAATGAAAACTAGAATCAAATCCAGTTTACAAGATTCTAGAAACAGTGCTTATTCATTCAACATTTAGAGAGGGCTTCCTATATACCAGCCATCCAAGTACATGAAGAGGAAATGATGAGCTAATTAATTTCCAATAAAATCACAAATCTGAGGGACTCAGCAAAGTGAGAATTACCAGTGTGGGGGAGGAATGCTATTTGTACTGGGTAGTCAGAGAAAGTCTCACCGAAGAAATGCATCTAAAGGTCTGAATGGGGGAAAGGAGCAAAGGCCTGAGGTGGGAACAGCAAATAACCAATACATGATAGGAAAGGTTAAGGCGTGGTTCTCAACATCCCTAATGTTGTGACCCTTTAATACAGTTCCTTATGTCTGGTGACCCCAACCATAAGATTACTTTATTGCTACTTCATGACCTTAATTTTGCTACTGTTATGAATCTCAATGTAAATACCTTATATGCAGGATATCTGATATGCACCCCCCCTCAAAGGGGTCATATCTCACAGGCTAAGAATCACTGCCTTAGTCTTATAACAGTCTGAACAAAATAAAGAAGCCACAGTCAGCTTGTGATTGAAGTGGCCACTGCCTTTTGCTGAGAGTCTAATGGGTTGAAAAGAAGACTGTAAGAGTTCAAGGATGAAGCAGGAAAACCATCAGTGAAACTGCTAATATGAAATCCAGAAAGGAATGATGATGATGTGATGTAGAAGAGGAGACAGTTCCATTTCTGGATCTCTTTTGTAGGTAGAATTGACATAATTTGCAGATGGTCTGATGATGGAATAGGATGAATCTAAAGTTCCTAGCTCAGAAAGAAGTTGGCAGGTATCAACAAGGAAAAAACATGTTTGGGGAAGAGAATTCAAAAAAGCAATTTTATAGCTGGGTATAATGGTACATGCCTGTAATCCCAGTACTTGGAGGATTACAAATTTGCAGCCTCTCTGGGCTACATGATTAGGATATCCTGTCTCAAAACAATTTTTTTAAAGCACTTTTATACATGTTTACCTCATCTACTCTGTAGAAAGCACTGCACAAATACTGCTGTTTATGTAACTCAGGTTGTCAGTGAGAGCACTCCATTCTGGAGCCTCTGATCCCAGAGCCCATGTTCTTTATTCCTAACACCTCAGAGGCATGCAGTATTTCTTTGTGATCAAAAACCCATACTCAAAAACTATCAAGTAAGGAAAATTTTAAAACACAAGTATTTACTGAGATTAATTATAAGCAAATACCAATTACAGAGCAATGCAATGGATGCCATTCAAACAAGTGTTCAGTTTAGGTAAATACTAAACAAAGGGCATCATCTGAAAGATGCCAGATCACACTTTTAATTCTTAATAAAGAAGTGTCTTTAAACAGTAAAACCATTATAATTTTCTCAGTACACAGCTGATACACATGTAACTTGATCCCTAACATAATTTTATTAAGAAGGTTAAGGAAGCCAGGTGTTGGTGGCACATGCCTTTAATCCCAGCACTCTCGAGGCAGAGCCAGGCGGATCTGTGTGAGTTCAAGGCCAGCCTGGTCTCCACAGCGAGTGCCAGGATAGGCTCCAAAGCTACACAGAGAAACCCTGTCTTGAAAAAAAAAAAAAAAAAGGAAGGTTAAGGAATATTGCCCCCCCCCCATTTTGAGACTATGTTGTCCTAGCTGTCCTGGAAGTGGCTCTATAAACCAGAACACACAGAGATCTGTCTGTCTCTGTTTCCTGGGTGCAGAGGAATAAAGGTATGCACTGCCACACCAGCTTCCTTTCAATTTCTTATTGACAGAGGTTATAAGTCAGTGTACTGGTAAGTACATTGTTTCTTCTCCTCTTGAATGCTGACAGGGAAGCTGGAGCCTCAGCTCAGATACATCAGGCAAATGTGCTACCACTGAGCAGGGAATCCCTAGCTCATCTACTGAAGTCTTGCCTGAAAAGCTAACTAACCAGCTGTCCCAAGAACTTCTCAACAATGCCAAACTGCATAAAGTCTTTGTTACCCACACATGGACAGCATCACTCCTTTCCAGAACTTGGTTTCCAATGTTTCACTACTTTGTTTCTATATAATTTTGAAGGTCACTTCCCCAAAACTGCTAGGTCATAATAAGTCACCTGACTTTTACAAAACTTCAGATGAAGAAATATAAAAGTACTTAGAAAAAATTTTACAAACACATAACAAGACAATGAACATCATTTTGGATGTGAACCTGAATTTTAAAGTGTTCCCATGTAGCTATTCAACCTTGCCACTGAATTAACTAAAGCAGAATTTGCTATTCATGAATGCTTCTTGAAGTGGCAAGTGATAAACAAATCTTTATTTTACTCAAAAGCTTTGTCCACATTTAAAAGATAAAAGTACTTTTTCCTGCTTTCCTGGAACCATTAGGGAAGGAAGCTTGAAGTGTTAAAAATCGATATAGTTCCAAGACAAAGATACAAGAGATTCCATAAAGCCTAAGTGATAGAACAAAATAAATAAATAAAAATAAAAAGGACAGGATTATCATCATTTTATGCTTTTGATCACTTATGTTTGTCATTTACACACAACACTCTCAGTTCTGTACTATGTAGATTCCGTAGTCCCTTGGCACTTGCTCTGACACTTCTGGCTACCCTATTACAAAGAATTCAAAAACCTCAGACATCAGAATTCAAGTTCCCCAATAGTCAATAAGCTTTGGGATCCAGGAGGACAATTTTCCAATTTCTGATTATGCTAAAACCTTAATTATGACATGGACAAATAGGAAGGTAGCACCTGTCAAGGCAACCAGACTACTATGACAATATTGTATGAGCCCATGAGAGCTACCTCTCTCAATCACTATAACCAATAACTTGAACAAAGTGCTATGAACAATCGAAGATAAGATCCAACTAAGTGACAGAGGATGAAAACACAAGGCTGTCAAAGCTAGTGCACATCATTCATTCCAGCCTTTGGGAAGCAGAGGCAGCAAGATCTGTGAGCTCTATTCTACATAACCAATTCCAAGACAGCCATGGCTACATGGTAAGACCCAATCACAAAGAGGAAAGGGAGGAGGAAGGAGGGAGAAGGGCCCTCAAAGAATGCAATTACTTTAGAGCTGACAAACATAAGCTACTATGTGCTAAATTCCTAAGACTATAGATATTAAAAGGGTCAAATTAAGAAAACATACCAGATAAATTTAGTAGTCCTTTGCCTTACCTAGTCACCTTGTCCCAACCAAACAACAACAAATTATTGCTGTTGTTGAGACAGGGTCTAATCTATGTAGCTCTGGCTGTCCTTGAACTCACTATGTAGACCAGACTGGCCTCAAACTCACTGAGATCCTCCTGCCTCTGCCTCCCAAGTGCTGGGATTAAAGTTTTGCTTCAATCTGGTTAATTTTAAAACTTCTATTTTAAAAGGAATCTGAAAAAAAAAGCTAAATACTAAATTTGAAAAATATGTATGAAAGTCAAACTTAAGCATTTCACCAGGCTGTGGTGGTGCATTCCTTTAATCCCAGAACTCAGGAGGCAGAAGCAGGAGGATCTCTGTTTGAGGCCGCCCTGTTCTACAGAGCGAGTTCCAGGACAACCAGGGCTGTCACACAGAGAAACCCTGTCTGGAAAAAACAAAACAAAAAACAAACAAACAAAAAAAAAAAAAAAAAGGAGTTCACAGAGCTGAAGAGATATCTCAGCAGTTAAGAGAGTCCAGGCGACTCAGGATCCAGTTCCAGCACCCACATGGTGGCTCACAATTATAACTCAGTTTCAGAGGAACTAATGCCCTCTTCTGGCCTCTTCAGACACCAGGCATGCATGTGCTACACAGACATACATGTCAGGCAAAACATTATACACATAAAAATAAATGTATATAAAAAGAATTATTTTAAAGAAAGTGTTCTTAAAATATTACTTGGTAATTTCTGACTTTATTTTAAAAAGAACTAGTACGAAGGGGAGGGGAAGCAAAATGGGAAAGAATGTATCCAAGTGTGAAATACATCACATTGAGCTGTATATTGATGAATGCTAGCAACCGCAGCTTCCCCACAGCACTAGGACCAGAATGAAGGTCCTGCCTCCCTGAAAGTTCAAGCATAGCTCCCTGGCTAGGTGCTTTCAGACTCCAACATCATCTATCTCAGTATATCATCAAAAACTGTGTATGGAAGGAAGTTGAGAAGCACTGACAGAATAAATGACAGTCAAGGCAGGCAGGAAGATCTCAAATTTGATGTCAGCCTGGGCTATACAGCAAAAAAGATAAAAAAACACATAAAAACAATCTGGACAGTGGTGGCACACACCTTTAGTCCCAGCACCTGTGAGGCAGAGGCAGGCAGACAGCTGAGTTAAGAGGACAGCCTGGCCTACAGAGTGAGTTCCAGAACAGCCAAACCAAAAAGATGATTGACTGATAGACAGACAGACAGACAGATAATTATAACCTCAGCTTTAAATTTCATATCCTCTAGTAAGAAACTGAAAGACCGCCCTAACTTGATTTTATTGCATATAAAAATTATTCCATTGCTATCAAGTGATCAAATCCCACATTACATGTGCACAGTATGGCTTGTTTTTAAAATACAGCTCCGACTGCAGCATAAGTAATCTCTTCTTCAGCAATAATAATAACCCCCTGTAGTAAGATATGGAAATCTTATCTAAAAATACTTGCTGAGTTAATGAACACCTTTGATTACTTACATTGTTGTGTTTGTTTTGAAAAGAGCTAATTCCTGCTGTGAAAATGGTCAGGAAATAAACTTTGTACAAAGATACAGAAATAAAAAGAAAACACACCAAAGTGTCCTTCAAAGAGTCTGCTACGGAGCTGGAGAGATAACTCAGTGGTTAAGAGCAAGAACAACTCTTGCAGAGGAGCCTGGTTTGGTTCCCAGCACCACACATCTGGCAACTGGAAAGCACCTGTTACAACTCTAGCTCCAGTCAATCAGAAATGGCCTACACAGACACCTGCATTCACATGCACACACCCACACCATAAAAATAAATCTTCCTCAAATGTTATTTCCCGAAAAAAATTATCAGATAATTTGAAATACATACAAAAGGCCAAGATTTAACCTTAATTGAAACAGAAAGGGTCAGTTCCCCATGCTAATCAGAAGACAAAGGAATGAAAGCCTGGTGCTAGAGTCTAAGGTAGTGATTGAGGCTCAGATCAGGCATAAAAGGCATTTTCCCCACTATTGAAGACACAGAGTGAATACCAAATATCCATCTCTCTTATATACAAACCTGCTTTTTCCAAATACTTGAAGTGTAGTAAAAGTTAACCAGCTCTCCTGCCAACGCCAAATACAATCCCAAGTGTGTGGATTTTAATCTTTATTTTTAGTCTTAAATCATGCCTGTTATCTTAAGACAGCTCATCTTCGAAAGGTCATAATAAACAATGTCTTAATACCGATAAAAATGTTAAAGCAATCATATAGCCCATCTGCTGTCCAACTGGTGCTCCACAGTTCCGTTTTTGGCCTCAGATGACGAAACTTCTCTAACGTCTCTGGGGAGAGTGTAAAGTATAACGTTTCCTGAAATTGTTCTTGTTTTTGCTGCACCATTTCGTGACATCTCTTCAACTAGAAATGTTACTTGCAGTTTTATTGTTCTGCAGGAGAAGCCAGAGGGACACGCAAAGGCAAAAGCAGAGTATTTTAAGGAAAGCAGGTTGAAAGACACAGTGAAAAGGGGGGAAAATGCGCAAGAATGAAAAACATTTCCAGCACAGAGAAGCGCCAACAACGGGATCTTGCTTATTCTTCTAGAAACAAAAGCCAAAAATTCTTCTAAGGAAAATGTGGTTTCTCTCTTTACTCAAGAGGGTGTAAAACTCCAAAAGGCGTTCCGCTGACTCTCTACACAAGAGTTCTACCCGCTCTCCTTATGTGCTTTAACACGCTAACCCTATCTGTACATTAAACGCCAGCTACAGATAATGCAATCTCTACAAACTACAACTGTAGTTGCCATCTTTGCCTGGGGAAAAAAAAAAAAGATTTTTTTTCTTGGATTTGGAAGGGGGAAAAAAGGAGTACATTAAGTTGGAAGGCAAGAAAACCACCATCAAGAGATTGATAGGGCACGGGTTAACAGGCACCTTCTACCAAACTAAGGTTTTAAAGGTCTGGGGAAGAAGGGCAAAGCCTTACCGAGTCCGCAAGGGTGGGGCATCCTAAGGGAAAAAAAATATATTAAGAGCGAGTTTCTCCAGAGGCCGAGGAGCAGGCCCACGAGCTCGCACCCAGGGTGGCACAGGACGCTGGGGACGCGGGCGAAGGGCGGCTTCGAAGGAGACGTGGGCTGCCGGGGAATGCCCCAGAGTGCGGGCTGACAGAAGGAGGCACCCACGGGGCACGGGATGAAGATCGAAGAAGAGCTAGCAAGGGCCGTGCGTTCCGAGGCTGCGCGTGGGAGGCCGGGCAAAGGCCGCGGAGGGCCGTGGGCAAGCGGCCGTCCTCGGCGAGGCGCTCCCCGGCTGCCCCGCGTTCTGCCAGTCTCGGGCCGCTCGGACCGCGGGCGACGGCGGCGGGCACAGCTGTTTCCACCCCGCCGGGGAGCGCAGGGGGAGGGGAGAGAGGAAAGCATCTCCCCCGTGGCCTGGGAGCCAAGCAGCGGCCGTCCTCGAGCGGGGGCGCGGAGCGGAGCCCCCACCGCGGAGCGCACGCCGAACTTCGCCCTTTCTTCCCCTCAGCCGCCTTTATGCCACAACTTCGCGGCCGCGACTGTCCGCGGCCACCGGCCGACACCCCCGCTCCGCTCGCCGACCGGTGATCCCCGACGCTCTGGGGTCAGGGAAGGCCACCGGGAGCCTGGGCCGCGGCCCCGGACGCCGCCCCCGCGCCGACGCTCGCCCCGTCTCGGCGGCCCCCACGCCCGCCCCGCTGCAGCAGCTCCGCTCACCTGCATTGACGCCATGATGAAACCATCCCCCCAAGGCCAGCGAGGCCAGAGACGCAGGGGGCGGAGCCGCCGTGCTCGCGTCACGCCGCGGGGGCCCAACATCCCGGGCACGGGGTGGAGTCGCCGATGGGAAGGGGCCGGCACGTCCGATTGGCTGTGGCGCGGGCGCCCGGGGGCGTGACGGGGCGGGGCGTGGTGGGGCGGGGCGGGGCGCCTTGGGTACCTCTCATCCCAGCCAGTTTACACGCTGGCCCACCCTCGCTACTGGGTGAGGCGCAGCTCAGGTTCGAACCGCAGCAGTACTCCCTAGATCATGAAGCTGTCTGGATGCGCGAATTTTTTGGTTGTTTTTATTTTCTTTTGGTCTCATTCTGTTTTCCTAGCTACAGGTGTAAGATTTGTAGTTTTTTAAATTTATTTTTTAATCCCCCTTTGTATGCCTTTTCTACACCTACAGCTCTTCTTCTGAGCCAGATAAAACTTCGCGGGGGGGGGGGAGGTGCTCTCTAGTCTTTGCAGATCCAGGAGGCTATTTCTAATTTGGGGGTTGGGGGGAGGAACAGAGAGTCACAAATTTCCTTATAGAACAGAATGAAAACTGAGAGCAGGGCAACGCTGTCATCTTAAAGGCAAGAGCAACTAGATTTTTTGTGCTGAAATGTAGTGGGAAGGGAAGGAGAAAGAATAATGTTTTCTTTTGTGTGAGATTTTCTAGCTTCCTTACCCAACCATCTAAATTGCAAACTCCATGTGTATCATAGTAGTCGTTGTTACATCAGTCTATTTGATTAGCGATTTGACTCTAGCCACAAATTCTCATATATTAGCTCACGTTGTGCCATGTCTACATTTCTCTTCAGCCAATTCTGTGGTGGGCAGTTTTGTGATCAGCCAACCTATGAATGAGTTTGGGCAGGAAACACTGAGCATACAGAATTTATTCTAGGCATGCACCAGTTCTGCCAACATTTATCAGAAGTCACATTTTTAAAGCTCTTCCAGAACCAAAGATGTCTTTTGGTTTATAAAAGAAAAAATGGAAGGCTAAAGCTTGCACCTCCTGTCCTATCTCTAAAAGAGTCAAGGAGGCTGGCATGTCGAGTAGATAGATGGCTTTTGCTTTACCCGAAAGTTTAAATCTTTCTTTTTATTGACTTGCCTTCTTTTTTAGACATTTCTCTACGATAGATATAAATATAATGGCAATGTAGAATATCACTCTTCACACTTAAGATAGATCACGATGTTCTCTGGGAACATCCGCAAGGAAATGTGTTCACAAAAGGAAAAAGATCTTTAAAATATGCAGTTATTCTATGGCATAATGTTAACACAGTTTATCTTTACCAAAGAGAAACCTTTTTTGGTATTCTTCCCTCTCTAAGATGTCACCCTATTACCAGAAATGGTTTTTTCCCCTTCCTATGTAAAATGTGATCTTGAGGGAGTTTGCATGACTTGGAAATACAGAATCAGTCAAGCACATTGTGCTGTCACCATTACAACATAGAATAAAGCCCACATAGCCCAGTGAAAGAGGTAAGTTTATAGCAAAGCTTGTCAACTATTCCTTCCAGAGATCTTTCTCCCTATGATCTCAGCTTTTTGCCAGCTAACATTGATTTTGTTTAAAAGCTGATTCCTCCTAAAGGTGTAAGCTTGACAAAAGATGAATCCACACCTGGGCTGTAGTGGCACACGCCTATAATCCCAGCACTTGGGAGGCAGAGGCAGGTCGATCTCTGTGAATTCGAAGCCAACTTGGTCTACAGAGCAAATTCCAGGACAGCCAGGGCTACGTAGAGAAATCCTGTCTCAGAAACCAAACAAAAATCCTCCACAAAGTAAGCATTATGACCTCATCAGAGCAAATAGCCTGCCAGGTAAGGTACTCAGAATGGAGAAAAGTAGTTACAGGAATTTTGGTGTTGCTTAAAGTAGCACTAATTTCTGGTCTCAGCCTCACCTGTGTTCAAAGGATTTTATAGGAGACAAAAACAAAAATTCAGTAATAGTCACATTCTAGGAAATTCTAGGCAGCTCATAATTATCTGCCATTTTTATTCTTTCATTAATTCACAATAGAGAGCTGAAATGTATAGTTCATTGGGAACACCTGTGATTAACATGCAGGAGACCTGGATTTGATATTCCAGCACTGAAAACAAAACAAAAACCAAAAGTATGTAATAGGATGTTCCTAACGTGCTTGGGAGCCAAGAATGTGACTTTCAGGCTGTGTAGAGGCATATCTCCCATGAGTACAAAGTGTTTTCTGAAACTCTTGACTGCCCAATGTTTGATGAAGGTGCTCATATTTCTTCTCAGAATGTGGCTTATTAGTAGATAGGCAACAAAATGTCTGGCAGTAACCAAAAGGGGAAGAAGAAATGAATCTCAAACTATAGGATTGGAATTGACACAACTACATTAGAAAATGGTTCAGCAATAATGAAGTCGAAGTTGCAGAATCTTCTAAAAAGAAGTATTTGCAATTAAATACAACAAGTGCAATATGTTAATTCCACTTGGATAGTGATTCAAACAAATTGTAAAAGACATCTTTGAGATGACTGGAGCAAAGTAAAAATAGAGTGGGTATTAAGGAATTGTCATTTAGCTCAGTAGGTAGTGGCACACGCCTTTAATCCCAGCACTCAGGAGACAGAGGCAGGCACTTGATGAGTTTAAGGTCAGCATGGTCTAACAAGTTAGTTCCAGAACAGCCAGGGCTATGCAGAAAGAGAAAAAAACCTGTCTCAAAAAACCAAAAAACAAAACAACAAAAAAGGAATTGTTATTCAATAATTCAATAATGGTACTCAGTTTTTAATTTCCACATCAGGTAGAAATGACTATCAGCTGGCATGTAGGGGCAGTTCTTCCTCATCTCCATCTCTTCTAAGAAAACTGGCAATTCTACAGGTGTCAGTGTGTCTGAAGTATCCCTTCCAAGGGCAAGGGGAAACCTAAGATAATGAGGACTAAACTGGCCAATGCACAATATTAATTGTTGGGAGGAAATATGAAACCCTTTAGTAATATTGAAGGACCCACAAAGACCATTGGGTCATTGCTGCAATATTTATAATGCAATGTAGTTTATGGATGTTTTGGTCTATAATTCACTAGAACAGAATGGGGAAGCAGTCTGTCGAGGCTTTGCTTACTGGAGTATGAAGAGGCAGAGTACAGGTAAGGGTCTTCTAGCTCAAGTCTGTCTCCAAGGAGCCGTTCATGGTTGGACTCACCAGAGAAATGGAGACATTCAACAACAGCTTACCTATTAGAGGTTAGGAAAGCATTAAATGAGAATTCGAGGTTTGCATTCTCATCCTAGCCCTGTCATTAGCAATCATAGAGAAGGCTTGTCACCCACTCAGTCTGTTTCCTTATCAGTAAGCCAAATTGTAGAACCTTCATGGTTTTGTCTGAATTTCAAATTTTGTAGAGCTAGTAAAAAAACAAAAAGACTGTAGGATCTGAAGAGATGGCCTAGTGTTTAAGAGCCCTGACTGCTCTTCCAGAAGACCCAGTTCAATTCCCAGCACCAACATGGCAGCTCACAACTGTCTATAATTCCAGTTCTGGGGAACCTGACACCCATGGCAAAGCACTAATGTACATAAATTAAAAATTAAAAACTAAGAAAACTGGCTGGGTGGTTGTGGTGCTGACTTTATTCCCGGCACTTGGGAGGCAGAGGCAGGTGGATCTCTATGAGTTTGAGGCCAGCCTGGTCTACAGAGAGAGTTCCAGGACAGGCTCCAAAGCTACAGAGAAACCCTGTCTCGGGGGGGGGGGGGGAGAAGAAAGGAAGAAAGAAATGAAGAAAGAAGAAAGAAAGAAAGAAAGGAAAAGAGTAATTTTATTTATTTATTTATTTATTTTTGGTTTTTTGAGATAGGGTTTCTCTCCTGAAGCCCCAGCTCTCCTGGAACTTGCTCGGTAAACCAACCTGGCCTCAAACTCAGAAATCTGCCCACCTGTGTCCCCTTAGTGCTGGGATTAAAGGTGTGCACCACCACACCTGGCTTTTGAAAATTGAAATTTTAAATGATTTTAAAGACCATTCTAAGGAGCATAGTTCAGTGATGGAGTAGTCTGTCCTGGCATCCTCAAGAACGGGGGTTCCATTCTCAGCCCTGCAAAAAACAAACACAATAACAAAAAACTCTATGATAACACTGAATCATTGTCATTTTGAGATTTAAGTCATATTTGTAACACAAATCACATTAAGTAATTAACTTGGCTTCCTTGTAATTTATGTAGCAATTACATATCTGGAGTTTTATTGGCTCGATGCAAGCAGCCAGCACTAGTTCAAGGAAATGGTCAAAATTCAAATTTCAGTTTCTACTGAATACTTATTACTTTCCTAGTATCATAAAATACAAAACTTAGTAGTTGATGCACAGCAGGGATTATCTAGACTTTTTTCTTTTCCATGAGCCCAAAACAGCCCAGGTCTGTAATCCTCATGTGTAATCTGTGTTTATTTCTCTCCTGGATTTCTTCAGATATGCTCTTGAAGGATGTGGTTCCTCTTTTTTTTTTTTTTCCTAAACCTCTTTAAAAATCAAATGCAGTGCTTTTCTTTAGATTGCCGCCATCATGGACACAAGCCTCCTGCAGTCCATCAAGCTAGCTAGGGTACCAAAGGGCCAGTTCACAGGGACAGTGCCCACAGGTGTATGTGGAATTTATGAATGATACCAGCCCCTGTAATCAGCAACATGAAAGGCATGTCTGAGACAGTAATGTGCTCGCCCTATTGCTTGGCAGTTGTGATGATCCTTTACTGCTGGGTGCTGGATTCTACCACTTGGCCCATGGAATGACCTGCAACTGTTAAATAAAGCATTTGTGTTGTGTGTTTGAAAAAAATCAAATGAGGTAAATCTATATCCTCATACCCACAGATAAGTGAACCCCTTGCCCATCATCAAGGAAGCTAATAATCTTTGCAACAAAGACCATTACAGAAAAGCAAAACCAATCAAAACGTAGAGTTGTACAGCCTAGCCCCAACTGAAACAGCTACAACAGAACTCCCTTGCCTAAGATCCACAGATCTTTGCTGAAGAGAGGGTGGAAAGATTGCAAGAGCGGAGGATCAGGAAATTTGCAGTGAAACAGTATATCCTTGTTAGAGAAGCTACAACCATGAAGTCTCATCAATATGGCTTCCTAAACACAATCTGCATAAGTATGACACCAATAGACGTGCTCACGAATGGGGATGGGAAGCGGCCTCAACCCTAGACAAAGCTACAGGCAACTAAGGAATGCTGAGAGCTGGAGAAATTGTCTTTCTCAGGGAAAATCCAATACCAAATGGTCAGCCCTGAAAACATACATACAAGTGACATACAGACTAAGCAGGTTGTTTTTATATATTTAAGAATACCCTCTTAAGACACTAGCAACAACAAAGAAAAGCCATGAATTTGAATGATGCAAAAGGGTACATAGGAGGGGTAGAAGGGAGGATAGAGAAGAAGGGAAATAATGTAATTATAATCTAAATAAAATATTAAATACTAGAGAAAAAATTTTTAAAACCTTATGAGGGCAAATGAAATGGCTGGTAGCAGATGGAGGGGGTAAAGGCACTTGCTGCCAATCCTGATAACCTGTGTTAGATAGAGCCTCAGGAACCACATGGTGGAAAGGAAAAACTGACTTTTGTAAGTTGTCCTCTGACCTCTATACTGGTGCCCACACACATACGTTATACACACACACCATAACACATCATGCACATGCACCATACATGCACCAAATGTTTGACATGAAGATGAGCCACGGTGGTGGGCAGCTGTGGTAGAGGCCACTTGGGAGGCTGAAGCAATAAGATGACCTGAGGCAGGAATTCAGGGACTGCCTCTTTAAAATTATTTCAAAGAGACAATTGTTTTTCATTTTGTGTTTGTTGTTGTTTGTGTTTTGGTGGTGTTTTGGCTTGTTTACTTGTTTTCTGAGATTTGGTCTCAGGTCAGGTTGACCTGTTTTCACCTCAGAGGAAACTGGCCTCAAGTTCCTGAACCTCCCACCTCTATCTCCGAAGTGCCAGAATTACAGGTGTGTGTTTTCACATCCAGCTGAGGGAGAGCTTAGGTATCTGACTGAGCCTGGCTCCTGAATCTGGGTCTGCTTCCCCTAGTAGTGAAAGCCGGTGTAGGGCTTATCAGAGGTTTCTCTGGGTTCAGATTTCTTCACTGTAAAATGCAGTGTTGCATGTTTCTTCATAGCTATCCAGATGAATGCCTTTCCTTATCTAAATATGCCACCTGCCACATTTGGTGGCTCACACCTGTAATTCTAGGTGCAAGGCTGGAGGCTGAGGCAAGACAGTTGCCTCTAATTCAAGGTCAAGCTATGCTACAAAGCAAATTCCAAGTGAGTCAGGGCTACATAATGAGACCCCATCTTAAACAAAACAAAAACTTCAAAATTGTTTCCTAATTCACTTTTCCTCTCTTTTTGCTGCCAGACCCATTTTAGCAGTGTTCGCCTCACATCTCATTCCTGCACTGTGTCATCATGCCTATCATGGTTGCATCTGTTTTTGCCCAGCATTATTCCTTAAACAATACAGTATAACAGCTGTTTACACAGCATTTATATTACATAATGTAGAGCTGTTACAGTATATGGGAAGAGATGTAGAGGTCCTATGTAAATAATAAATCATTGTATATAGGGGCCTAGAGGACCTGCAGATTCCATTATTTGCAGGACAGTCCTGGTTACATCAGTAAAATAGAGACAGCCAGATATTGTGTGCCTTCTGAAGACAGTACAGGAGGAGGTAAACGGGATGTGTTATAGCTAAAAGGATCTAATCAAGATTTTTATGTCTCATGATCAGTGTTTATGGGAAATACAGGATGAGAAAGGTGCACAATAGAGGGACTTATTAAATCATAGCATGAGGCTCTGAACAGCCAAACTCAGATTATAGGAAATTCATCTAGATGAATGAGTCAGTTTCTTCCATAAATATCATAAAAGGGAGGAGGATGGAGAAAAATCTCACGGATGAAAGGATAATTAAGAGTAAACATAGAAAACAGATGCAAAATGTTAACCTTCCTTAGACCCTAATTCAAATCAAAGACAGGCAAAAGTATTTTTTGAAGCAATAGAGATTTCAAAACATACTGCACAGTGTTCTAAAAACAAAACAAAACAAAAAACCCAGATTAAAAAAACATTAGAACATATGTTCAACCATGTTCATAGCAGCATTGTTTGTAATAGCCAGAACCTGGAAGCAATCTAGATGTCCCTCAACTGAAGAATGGATTGAGAAAATGTGGTACATTTATACAATGGAGTACTACTCAGCAGAAAAAAAGCAATGGAATCTTGAAGTTCGCAGGCAAATGGATGCAACCAGAAGAAACCATCCTGAGTGAGGTAACCCAGTCACAAAAAGACAAACATGGTATGTACTCACTCATATATGAATTTTAGACATAGAGCAAAGGATTACCAGCCTATAATTCTCTTCACCAAAGAAACTAGGAAACATGAAGGACTCTAAGGGTTAAATGGACCCCAGGGATGGGAAGTGGCATGAACTCCTGAGCTAATTGGGAGCATGAGGGTAAGGGAGAGGGTGCTGCCACAATAAGAGCACAAGAAGAGGAGTAGAGGAGAGGAAATGGAGGAGCAAAGATATTGAGTAGGAGCAAGAATAGAGGAGAGAGAGCAGGATGAGAGATACCATATCAGAGGGAGCCACTATAGGTCTGAGAAGAGATCTGGAACCAGGGAGATCTCCAGAGACCTACAAGGATGACACGATCTGACAATCCAGGCAATGGTGGAGAGGATAGCCTAAAAGCCCTTCCCCTAAAATGAGATTTATGACTACTCTTTATGCCATCCTAGAGCCCTCATCCAGTGGCTCTAGAGCCCTCATCTAGAAGCAGAGACAGACATCTACAGAAATACACTGAGCTGGAATCTGGAATCTAGTTGAAGAGAGGGAGGAATGAAGAGTGAAGGGGTCTGTACCAGGTTGGAGAAACCCACAGAAACAGTTGGCCTGAACAAGGGAGAGCACATTGACCCCAGATGCTATCTGGAAGGCCAGTACAAGACTGATCCAGCCCCCTGAACATGGATGCCAATAAGGAGGCCTCTGCACTCCAGGGAGCCTCTGGAAGTGGATTAGCATTTTTTTCCCCTGGTGTAAGAAGGGACTTTGACAGCCCATCCCACATGAAGGGTTATACTCTGGCCCTGGACACATGGGGAAGGGCCCAGGCCCAGCACAGGAAGATTTGGTGGACTTTGCAGAGCCCCCGTTGAGGGCCCCCTGCCTGGGGAGTGGTGGGTGGATGGGGTGGGGGGTAGGTTGGAGGTGGGGGAGGAGGGATGGGAGTGAGGGGAGGGAGAGGGAGAAGGGACTTAGATGTGAAACAAGCCTGTTCCCTAACTTGAATTAATACAAAAAAGAAAGAAAGAAAGAGAGAAAGAAAGAAAGAAAGAAAGAAAGAAAGAAAGAAAAAAGAGATGATAGAGACCAGAGTCCTAAGTGTGCTATTGGACATACAGGCATAGCTGATGGTTTTTGAAGAAAAACTAGTGAACAAAGAAATTACAACAATATGTGGTCAGATGGGAAATCCAGCTGCTGTATGACTTATAATAGGATAGTGGGATAGTGTCTCAGTAATCCCAGCGTAAGTTGAATAGAGCTACTACTTGTTGTTGTGATCTAAACATGAGGAAAAAAAACAGCTTCAGACAGGAAAAGTTCACCGTTAAGCTAGAGTCCATAATTAAAGGGAGTCATAGTGACTCTGTAGTGGTGGAAGCATAAGATGACATATGGTGGAACCTAGGCCATGCCCCCAGCACTCGCTTTCTCCAACTAAGTCCCACCTCCGCAAGGATTCAGTCTCTCAAAACATTGCCACCAACTGGTGATCATGTGCTTAAACACATGAGCCTGGGGGTATATTTTACATGTAAGCCATGCCATCTACATCATAATTTCCAAAAGAACACATAATCTTGCCTTGGGGACAATGCACATGGAGTCTGATATGGGGTAGAGAACAGCTAGACTCTCTGGCCACTGATCACAGATGTAGCCAAGCTCATCATATTTTTTTTTTACAAGAAATATTTGAACCAGAACTAATCAACTAGTTGTTGACAGTGCTATAGAAACATTTTTAGCCTTGTTGTGTGTTTGGGCCCAATTCAGACAGCTATTCCAGGTCTACACCATAATTGGTAAAGGAAATGAATTAGAATCAGGACCCGGTAGCTAATGCAAAGTCAGAGGTGAGCATGACGGCATGCTTCTGTAATCCCAGCACCTGGGTGGCAGACTGTAAGAGTTCAAGATCATCCTTGGCTACAGCTAGTCCTAGGCTTGCCTGGGGTATGTGAGACACTGTCTCAAAAACAAGAATAGAAAAAAGAAAGTCAGACCAATCAAGAACAGAATCAGGGACTTGGGATTTAGTTGAGTCATACATAACTTGCCTGATATATGCATGACCTTCAATCTGATCCACAGAATACATAAGTAAATGAATGAATAAATAAACAGCATGGAATAATGAATAGAACAACCTGTAATTATATACATACACACACATGTATGTATGTATGCATGTATGTATGTATGTATGTATGTATGTATGTATGTATCCTTGACCTCCAGGTTGAGAGTATTATTCAATAGATGATAATGGGTCTGAGGTTCCTAAAATTCATGATTCAACTACAACTGGACTAGGAGCTTTGAATGCAACTTCGGTGCTAGAGATCCTTATGCTGCCTGCCACTGCTGCACTGTCATGTTAGAAATAGTGGGTGAGACCTGGAGACTCAGCTCAGTGTGAGAGCACTTGTATAGAACAGCATAGCGCTTGCACAAAGCCCTAGATTCCATGGTTCTAAAAGAAGTGGGCAGAAGAGGTATTACACCAAACAAAAACTCTACAAGTACTTCACACACACACACACACACACACACACACACACACACACACACACACACACACACTCACACACACACACTGCCCACACACATTTGGGGTTTTTGTGTTTGTTTGTGTTTTGTTTTTTGAGACAGGGTTTCTCTGTGGCTTTGGAGGCTGTCCTGGAACTAGCTCTTGTAGACCAGGCTGGTCTCGAACTCACACAGATAAACCTGCCTCTGCCTCCCGAGTGCTGGGATTAAAGGTGTGCGCCACCACTGCCCAGCCACATCTGGTTTTTATCAGCAACCCATGTTGTTGCTTAGAAATTATCTGAGGGTCTACCAAGATCCACCAGAATAGGAGACATGGCCTACAATGTGATTTTATTAGGAAGGGATAATGTCTTTGGGAGGTGGGGCCTTGTGGAAGGTCTTTAGGTCATCAGGAACATGTCCTCCTAGGATACTGTGGGCTGCAGTGTCCTCCATTTAGTTTTCTGTTCATTAAAAGTTTTAATTTTATTTAATCTTTGTTTTTCCCAACAGAGTCTCATTCTGTAGTTCTTCTGTCCTGCACTTGCTATATGACTCAGGATGCCTCTAGCATCTGGAAATCTCCTCCCCTAGCCTCCCAAATACTGGGATTGCATATATGTGCCACTGTTCCCACTTTTAAAAACTACTATTTGAGTAGCAAGTGCCAGGCTGTCCTGGACACTGTCTCAAAAACAAAAGGTTGCTCACTATGAAAATTCCCAAATAAAATTTAGAGATAGAAACCAAAGGATGTGCAAATCACAGATCAGAAACACAAAGGGGCCAGGGAAATGGTTCAGAGGGTGAAGGCTGAAGGACTCTTGGAGATCTGATCATGGCAAGCATAGCGCTGGCAAGCCTTGCCCTTCCGTCAGTTCAAGATTCAGCCTTGCCACAATGCTACTCCCAACCCAAACTTTGGTTTCCACAGAATCTGCCTGGCGGATCATGGGAATAATGCAGCCACATTGCTAGCCCTTATCATTTACAGTTGGAGCTGGTTTTCTTAGAACCTGTAGGCACAGGACACATCAAGAAACAAAGACAGGGGATTAGGGGGGGGCAAGGTATATTTGTCTCAAAGGGACAAAGGACTACCTCTGGTTAGAGAAGAAACAGACTCCGCCCTTAGGCGAATGGCAGTTTATAAAGGGAAACCCAATGTTAGGATGTGTTGGTTTTGTTTGATTGGGCATGTTTATAGAGTGGCCATTCAGCTCTTTATTAGACCAATCAGGTGTTTTAGGCAGGCAAAGTAACACAGCTTCACAAAGTGAAACAAATGCAACATAAAAGAATGCGACACATCTTTGCACCAGTAAACAAATGTAACACAGCAGAAACAAATGTAACACATCTTAAACTAATACTCCACAACAATCTTAGTGGCTAGCTTTAAGGATGTAATCTCCGGTTTAGCAAGGAAGAGGGAAGGGAGAAGGGCAGGGCCTGCCAGCACCATGTTTGACATGCTTGGACCTGCTAGAGCCCTTCAAAAGCACTAGTCTTCCAAGCCTGGTAGGAGTCCTGAGAAAGGAAACTGGCAAGATAGTTCAGCTATCAAAAGTAGTGGCTGCTCTTCTGGGAGACCTGGATTCTATTTCCAACACCTACATAGAAGCTCACAAGATCTCAAACTTCTGTCCAGGGGGAATCTGATGCCCTCTGATGGCCTTTGTGGGCAGTGCATGCACACGAAGCCAATACACATCAAATAAAAATAAGTCTTTTTAAAAAGTCCCAAAGAGGGGCTGGAGAGATGGCTCAGAGGTTAAGAGCACTGCTTGCTCTAGCAGAGGTCCTGAAACAATTCCCAGCAACCACGTGGTGGCTTACAACCATCTGTAATGAGGCCTGGTGCCCTGTTCTGGCATGCAGGCAGAACACTGTATAAATAAATAAAAATAAATCTAAAAAAAAATAAAGTCCCAAAGAACTCAGAATAGAAAGAACATAAGAAAGGTTGTATAGATCTGGAGAGATGGCCCATTGGTTGAGAGCAGTGGCTGCTTTCCCAGAGATCCTGCCTTCAATTCCCAGCACCACATGACAGCTCACAACTGTGTATAACTCCAAGATCTGACAACCTCATACAGATATATGCAGACAAAATACCAATACACATAAAAATAAATTATTTTTAAAAAGTAAAGAAAAAGAAAGCTGTGACTAAAAAAGAAAGAGAAAGAAAGGCAGGCTATATCTGGGCTGGGGTGCACTCCTTTAATCCCAGCACTTGGGAGGCAGAGGCAGGAAGATCTCTGTTAGAGGACAGCTTGATTCACATAGTGAGTTGCAGGACAACCAAGACTACATAGAGAGACCTTGTCTCAAACAAAACAAAACAACAAGAGAGAAAGAGAGGAGGAGGAGGAAGAGAAAGGAGGAGGAGGAGAACGGGAAAGGAAGAAAGGCTATATATGACAAGCAAATAGCCATCATTAAATTAAACAAGGAAAAACTCAAAATCAGAAATAGACATGATTGAGCCGGGCAGTGGTGGTGCACACCTTTAATCCCAGCACTTGGGAGGCAGAGGCAGGTGGATCTTGGTGAGTTTGAGACCAGCCTGGTCTACAGAGTGAGTTCTAGAACAGCCAGACTGTTACACAGAGAAGACTTGTCTCAAAGGAGGAAGAGGAGGAGGGGGGGAGGAAGAAGAAAGAAAGAAAGAAAGGAAGGAAGGAAGGAAGGAAGGAAGGAAGAAAGAAAGAGAGAGAGGCATGATTGTCTACTTTCCCCATTCTCATCCAATATAGTACTAGAAGTCTTGGCTATAGCAATGAACAAGAGAAGCAAATAAAATGAATACAAGCAGAAAAGGAAAAAGCCAAAAGACTGTAAGTGGATGGCATGATTCTATAGATAAGAGGTTCTAAATATATGCCACAAGGCTCTTGGAACTGACAATCTCTTCCGGCAATTTAATTGCAGCAAAACTACCACATTAGTCTTCCTGTACACCAATGACAAACTGAGAAAGACTTCAGGGAAACAGTCTCATTCACAGAAGCCTCAAGAACAAACAATAAATTTTAGAATACTCCTAAAAATGATTTGAAAGTCTCTAGAAGGAAAATTTTAAGACAATGTAGAAATTAAGAAAGACCTCCTATGGTCATGGGTTAGAAAAATAAATACTGCAAGACGGCTGTTTTACTGAAAACAATCTACAATTCAGTGCAATTCAAAACAAAAATTCTAGTGATATTTTTCAAAAAACAGCAAAAAATTAATTCATATTAAAGCATAAGTAGCACCAGACAACCAAAGCAATCCTGAGCAAAAAGAATACCACCAGAGGTATTGCTGAGCAAAAATAATACCACCAGAGGTATTGCTGAATTGGATTTAAACTTATTCTACAGATATTACTCTGTAATAAAAACAGCATGGCACTGGCACAAAACACATACAAAGATCAATAGAATAGAAAAGAGGACCCAAATACAGGGCCATGCAACTACAGCTACCTGACATTTTTTTAAAATTTATTTATTATGTGTAGTGTTCAGCCTGCATGAATGTATGCAGGCCAGTAGAGGGCACCAAATCTCATTACAGATGGTTGTGAGCCACCATGTGATTGTTGGGAATTGAACTCAGGACCTTTGGAAGAACAGGCAGTGCTCTTAACCGCTGAACCATCTCTCCAGCCCCCAGTTACCTGACTTTTGACAAAAGTGCCAAAAATATGCATCTCAGAAAAGACTTCTTCAGCAAATGTTGCTGGTAAGCTGGGCTACTGGCCTGAGGAAGAATGAAACTAAATCTGTATCTCTCACCCTGCACAAATATTAGTTTGTTCAGTTTCTAAAACCCACATGGTAGCTCATAGCCATCTAGAAGTGTGGTTCCAGGGGGTCCAATGATTTCTTCTGTCCCCAGAAGGCAGCATGCATGCATGTGGTGCACACACATATATACAGGGAAAACACTCATGCACATAAAATCAAGTAAATCTAATCCTAAAAAGTGGACCATGGAACTAAACAGAGAGCTCTTAAAAGAAGACATACAGATGGCTAGTAAACATTTTAAAAATACTCAATAGCCTAAGCTATCAGGGAAATACAGATTAAAACTACTTTGAGATCCATTCCACCCCAGTCAGAATAGCTACCATCAAGAAAACAAAGGACAGCAAATGTTGGGAGGATGTGTGGAAATGCGAATGCTTATCCAAGGTTGGTGGGAGTGTAAATTGGTGCAGTCACTATGGAAATCAGTGTGGAGATTTTTAAAAAAACTAAAAACAGATCTACCATATGATCCAGCTATACCACTCCTGGGCATATACCCAAAGGACTCTATGTACTCCTACAGAGACACTTGTGCATCCGAGTTCACTGCTGCTTTACTCATGAGAGCTAGGAAATAGACCAGCCTAATGTCCACCAATTGAAAAGTGGATAATGAAAATGTGATATATACACACATTTTGTCCAGGTGTAAAGAAAAATGAAATGATTTGCAGGAAAATAGATGAAAACAGAAAATACTAAGTGAGATAACTTTGGCCCAGCAAGACTAATGCAGGTGTCTTTGAGTCATTTCTGCTCCTGTATCTTTATCGAAGAACCTGCACCTTCTCTGTCATTGCTTCCTTCTCTGGGGTGAACAGATGTCTGCTCACATCTCCCTAGAAATATCACACAATGAGAAAGCTATGTTGACTCCACTAGCTATGTACCATACTGATCCAGGCCCACCTTTATGTGACTACTGCAAAAATTAAGGAAAGGCATTTCCTGTCACCAGCTATTTAAAATACACTAATGGGAGCTGGAGAGATTGCTTATCAGGAGTGCTTACTGCCCGTCCAGATGATGATCCAAGTTTCCCAAGACTCACATGGGTAGTTTACAAGCACCTGTAGTTCCAGCCCCAGGGAATTTGACACCCTCTTCTGTTCTTTGAGGGCATTTGTACACACATGTCATATACATACACACAAATAAGAAAAAAAGTCTAAAACAAACACCACCACCCCCCAAAAAAAGACCTTTAGCTATCAATAAGAAGGCTCAACAAATAAAGGCATTTGTTCTGCAAGCCTGGCTACCTGAGTTCAATCCCCATGTAATTGAAGGAGAGAACCAATTCCACAATGCCATCCTCTAGCTTCCACACATTTCTTATACACCATAAAAAATTCACTACTTTAAAACACTGGGGATGCAGTCCAGCGGTAGAGTGCTTCTCTACTAAGCACAAAGCACTGGGCTTGGTCCAAGCATCATAGGGAGAGATAACAGGAAGGAACTCAAACCAGAGAATGTGGACAAAGAAAACTGACATTTTTACAGGACATTAAAAATTGGGTCCTCCTGGGAGGGGGGATCCTCCCTTTTGTTCTTAGTTAGACATACATAAAGAAGTTATGTATGTTAAGTTGGTGAAAATTAGTACATGTATTAAAAATAAATGCCAGGTTGACTATACTGACTATATTAACTATACTGGTATAAAATCATAGAACATAAATTTCCCTTTGCATTAAGTTACTGAGAATCAGAGCTAGAACTGGTCAGTATCTCTATATAGTGGGAAAAAACACAAAACAAAACTACCACAAAGACTTTGCTTGAAGCTTTAAGTTCAGTCTCTAGCATTACAAAACAACTACCTGTATACACAGTATTGATGCAACATTTAATACCTCATCTAGGAAAAAGGAACAAAAAAATCCCACTCAAACCAACAGTAATGTGTTCTATCTATTTCACAGTTCTTGTTACCTATTACTTTACAATCTTGGGGTAATAACTGTATAGTCTCCCTCCCTAGAGAAATACAGTCTCAGGTCCTTGGAAGGCTTGAGGCAGGGATAATGAACTAGTGTCAAGAGAGCCTGGAGATAGTTGGGCGGTGGCTGTGCATGCCTTTAAATCCCAGTACTCGGGAGGCAGAGGCAGGCGGATCTCTGTGAGTTCGAGGCTAGTCTGGTCTACAAAGCTACACAGAGAAACCCTGTCTTGAAAACCAAGGGGAAAACAAAACAAAACAAAACAAACAAAAACAAAACAGTGCTTCCTGCCCTTTTAGAGGACCTCAATTGGGTTCCCAGCACTAAGTTGGAACCAACTGCATGTAACTCCAGGAGGGTATCTGACACCCTCCAGAGGGTACTGCACTTAGGAGGCTAAAGAATGACGACAACTCTTTCAGAAGGCAAGTTTAGATTCTAGGACCTATATTCCATGTTTCACATCTGTGTATGACACCAGCTCCAGGTGTTGTAATATCATTTGCTCCTCATGGGTACATATACATACATGGCACACACACACACACACACACACACACACACCACACACACACACACACCACACACACAGAGAGAGAGAGAGGAGAGAGAGAGAGAGAGAGAGAGAGAGAGAGAGAGAGAGAGAGAGAGACTTCCTGAGTTCAATTCCCAGCAACCACATGATGGCTCACAACCATCTGAAATGAGATCTGGTGCCCTCTTCTGGCCTGCAGGGATACATGCCAGCAGAACACTGTATACATAATAAAACTTGAGAACCTAGAGCCTGTTTTCTATATGAAAATGATATAGCTCAGTCATACAACACACATTTGGGGCTGGAACATTAGCTCAGTGGTAAAGAGCAGGGGATGCTCTTGTAGAGGATCCAGGTTCCATTCCCAGCACCCACACTGTGGTTTCCAACCATCCGTAACTCCAGTTTCAGGGGCTCTGACACTCTCTTCTGAACTCAGGCACCAGGCACACACGTAGTGCACATATATCCAAGCAAAACACTCATACACATAAAATATATTTTTAAAAGACTACATACACACACACACACTCAAGCCTGTATTTAACACCCCCCCACACACACACAAGGTTGTAAATAATGGAGAACCTTGGATTTGTTCAAGGTTGCATGGCATCAACACAAGACTTCTAAAAACTCTCAGATTGGTGCTATATCACCAAAATACTTTTAGAATAATAGGAAGACACAATCTTAACACAAATATCAGCTTAGTATTACCCCAAATTTATAGCAAATAACTGGACAGGAATCAACAGTATCTTGAGTACCAGAGCTCAAGTGTCAAATAAACACAACTGAAATGTCTGTGTGCCTCCTTGCACCATGTGTTGTGTGCAGGTGTCACCGAGGGAAGAGGAGGATGTCAGAACCCTTGGACCTGGAACTACCGGCAGGTGTGACTTGCATGCTGTAATAGGTCCTCTACAAGAGCAAGTGCTCTTAATTGCTGAGCCCTCACCAGCCCTATAAAGTTCACATTAGCACTGCTAAATGGATATATTCAAACCTTCATGTCTAAGAAACTTCCTGTTTAAATGGGAATTACTTGAAACAGTCTATGATAGCAATTTAATCTCACTCAACATGTGTCCACTCTTTGCAAGTGATAATGACCTGCCGCCACTAACCATCCATGCACAAGAGCTCTTCATGAAACTGACTGAGCTTAATGCATATAAACTCCATTTGAAATCAACAAGAACCTATAAAAGTAAGGAAATTGTGGATAACTGCAAGAAAAACATGCAACTTACAAGGCATAACCCAACCCATGCAAAGAAGTAGTTTTCAGTGCTGGGGATTTAACTGAGGGAACCTTGAATGTCAGGCAAGTGTTACCTCACTAACCTACATCTTCAGGCTCCAGAATGAATACATGAATTAAAATATTTCATAGTATTTTCTACATAGAAAAAGCATTGGAAAGTTTACACATAACTTGAAAAGTATAATTACTAAGTATCAGAAAACATCTTGATGCCATTTAAACTACCTGAAATGGAACCAAACAATTTGATCACAAGGCAAGACATCCTGGCAGAGTTGAAGTCTTTCATGCATAGAGGATAAAACTAAAAAAAGAGTAAACTAGTGTTCTTTGTACCTTTTTACTCAATACAGCCTTCATTAACACCAAGTGCCATTTGCTGTACCATGCACAAATTGGGCTGTGTGTTGCTATTCTGATGCCCTGAAGGTTACTTCTGGACCTAACAGAGTAACTAACAAATACTGGTCCAAGCTGAAATTTTATTTCTGGATACTGCCTTTTGAAATCCATCTTTTGGACTTTGATTGCAGCTGTCAGATACAAAGAGCAAATCTATGTCAGCTAGAGATTGACCCGAGAGCCTTGTCATGGTAGCACTACCACTGAGTTCTAAACACCCCCAGCCCAGAACACAAACCCTGTGCTTTCATTATAGCTATACTAAATGATGTGCCAGTATGCCTTGAAACATTACTAAAAATAACCAGTTTACATTTAACCGTTTCCAGTATGCTGGAAAGCACAATGTTTAGGTTTTTAAAGGAGATTGGACAGCTTGTTCTATTAGAGCTGGCCCCACTCACTTCAGATGTTCTTAGGATAAAGGCTGAATGATTACCCTGAATATGACTTCAAAAGACCCACAGCTTTTAGTATGATTGACTGGAACATATGCTAGCGGAGGGTAGTTATCTAAGTGTACTACAGGGTTCAACCACATCCCTCAGTCCTTATTTTACAACACTCCAACAAAGCAGGAAGACTAGATTCTATGTTTAGAACAAGTTCATGAAGTGTAGCAGGACACATTTCAACACATATATAGGGTAACCCCAAGGGACCATGAAGAATGAAAATGTAAGGGTGCCTGGAGGCCATTGATATCATGCTTTGGACTGTTGGAAATGCACACAATGCACAGGACTCTTAAATCATCATTTACTTGACTAGATGGCTACAGTGCAAACAGTTACTATTCCAAAACTTGTACCTGGTAATCTTCCAAAATTGCTTTTAAATGAAGTTCTTAAATTGTAGTAATAAACAAAACACAAGATACAATTAAACAACACTGCAGTTTATCAAAAAACACATAAGAAATTTCAACTCTTATTCTTTGAGTTACAAAAATGAAGGTTCGGCTAAGTTATAAACATGTTTTCCAGGTAATTATTTGCATAACTTTTGTAATGCTCAGTGGCTGTTAAGATCAGAACTTAAAACACTGAAAACAAAAATACTTAGCCCTGTATTCACCTGTAGAGTATGTTCACTTACTTTAGCTTATATTCCAGGATTTGCTGATATGTATTTTATCTTTTCCAGACAAGGTTTCTCTGTAGCTTCCTAGCCTGTCCTGGATCTCCCTCTATAGACCAGGCTGGACTTAAATTCAGAGATTGCTGGGATTAAAAGCATGTGCCGCCAACCACCACCCAGTTATATCACATAGAATTTTAAAGGTCACATCCAAAGGAGAAAGCAAACCACCTACAAACTGGCATTATTTGTTTATTTCTTGGCTTATGAACGCCCTTAATTTGTTGATGTAGCAAACAAATTTCAACTCTGTTATGCAAATGACAGAAGGAATCTGCTCAGCAATGAACTTTAGGGTTCAATTTCATACAGGCAACATGCTATATGTGAAAAAATTACTAACTGAACTACAGGTATTAAATACTGAAAAAAATTAACAGTTTATTATAATTTATTTTATTTAACAATCTAGGAAGTTCGCAGCCATCAGCAGTTCCAGTGCAATTTCAGGTGCAATTGGGAATTCAGGAATCTCGGTGGAGCTGTTAGTGTAGCGGACCTTGTAGGTGAAATACATGCAGACTTTCGATAGCACGTGCGAAGGGATCTCTCTAAAATTGACCTCGTTGGTTTCATTCTCAGCAAACTGCCCTGAAAAACAAAAGGGTCATGTATGTTATGGCCTGCACAGTGAGTACCTCTCCTTGTTCAAGGGAATCTTAACACCAACTACCTCAGAAAGGTCTCTATCTAGGATAGGAACAGCAAAAAGAGACTAGACACACACAGAAAGTACTCCAAGCAGAGAAAAAAGTCCAGACACAGAGCCCATTATTTAAGGGCAAGTAGAATAATCAACACTGCCAACTGTACCTAACTAAGCCACGTGGTACATGGCAGTAAATAATAGTGACTGGGATTCTGTTGTCCTGGAACTAATTCTGTCCTTCAACTCAAGAGATCCACCTGCCTCTGCTTCCTGAGTTCTGGGATTAAAGTGGTGGACCATTTCCCAGTGAATATTTTTTAGAAGACATGCAAATGACCAGAAAATGCATGAATTGGTGTTCAAAATCAATTGCTAAGGAAATACAAAAAAACTATACTTTAGTTTCACTTCTCACTAAGCAGAACAGCTATAAATAGTTAATAATGGGCCAGAAAGATGGCTCTGCAGATATGAGCTTACTGCTTTTGCAGAGGATTTGGGTTTGGTTCCCAGTACCCACTTGGCACAACCACCTGGGCTCTTGTTCCAGGCAATCAAAAGGCCTCTGCTAGCTTCACCAGCTCTTGCATGGGATATGCAAACTCATACCCACATATACACATAAGTATATGTAAGTTAACTTTAAGGAAAAGTCAGGTTGTATGGAGGACTAGTATGTTGTCAATAAATAATATAAAATGATTTTCCTCCAGCAGAAACAACTTGGTGGCTCCTCCAAAACAAGAATCATATGACCAAACAGTCCCACAGAGTTCCACAAAAGACCTGGAAGCTGGTGTTTTAAACAGATACTTATATATGCTTGTGTTCATAACAGCACCATTTATGATAGCTAAAAGTTAGACACAACATGTTCATCAACTGTAGATAAACACAATGTAGCATATTCCTAACTTAATAGTACTAGATGGCTCCACTATCATGTAAATGTACTTTGAAAGCATGTAGGAAGATACTGAGGGTCAAATATTGCATGGATTCCAGAAGAGGGTAGACTAGAAAGTAGACTAGACACAAAGCTGAAATATTGCCACGGAGTGGGGATGGTGCACACCTTCAATCCCAGCTCTCAGGAGTCAAGTGGATCTGAGGTTGGTCTACAGACCAAATTCCAGGATTGCCTGGGTTACAGAGAAACCCTGCCTCAAAAGAAAAAAGCTGAAATATTATAGGATTCCTTTTTGGAGATTTGGATCTATATTATGTTATAGTTGTTCATACTATGTAAGTATGAATTACTGCTGGATTTGTACTTGAACTTTTTTACAAGTTGGAAACTATTTACTCAAAGTAAAATAGAACGCTAAAAGATCAGAGCCAGGAGTGGTGGTCAGGGCTACATGAGAAGGTGAGGAAGGGTAGCTGTTGGGTCTAAAGCTACCTTGGCAGCATGGGCTACAGAATTAAGATCTTGACTGATTTCCAAAATATAAGGAGCTCAAGAAGCTAGCCACCCAAACACCAAACAAGAAAATTAAAAAGTGGGGTGCAGAACTAAATAGAGAATTTTCAACAGAGGAATCCGAAATGGCTGAAAGACACTTAACAAAGTGCTCAAAATCATTGGCATCAGAGAAATGCAACTCAAAACAACTCTGAGATACCACCTCACACCTGTCAGAATGGCTAAAATCAAAAATACCAATGACAATCTATGCTGGAGAGAATGTGGAGAAAAAGGAACACTCCTCCATTGCTGATGGGAGTGCGAACTTGTAAGACCACTCCGTATGGCGGTTGCTCAGAAAAATGGGAATCAGTCTACCTCAAGATCCAGCCATTCCTCTCTTGGGTATATACCCAAATAGTACATGTTCATACAACAAGGATATATGTTCAACCATGTTCATAGCAGCATTGTTTGTAATAGCCAGAACCTGGAAGCAACCTTGTGGTACATTTATACAGTGGAGTACTACTCAGCAGAAAAAAGCAATGGAATCTTGAAATTCGCAGGCAAATGGATGCAACCAGAAGAAACCATCCTGAGTGAGGTAACCCAGTCACAAAAAGACAAACATGGTATGTACTCACTCATATATGAATTTTAGACATAGAGCAAAGGATTACCAGCCTATAATTCTCTTCACCAAAGAAACTAGGAAACACGAAGGACTCTAAGGGTTAAATGGACCCCAGGGATGGGAAGTGGCATGAACTCCTGAGCTAATTGGGAGCATGAGGGTAGGGGGAGAAGGTGCTGCCACAATAAGAGCACAAGAAGAGGAGTAGAGGAGAGGAAATGGAGGAGCAAAGATATTGAGTAGGAGCAAGAATAGAGGAGAGAGAGCAGGATGAGAGATACCATACTAGAGGGAGCCACTATAGGTCCGAGAAGAGATCTGGAACTAGGGAGTTCTCCAGAGACCTACAAGGATGACACGATCTGACAATCCAGGCAATGGTGGAGAGGATAGCCTAAAAGCCCTTCCCCTAAAATGAGATTTATGACTACTCTTTATGCCATCCTAGAGCCCTCATCCAGTGGCTGATGGAAGCAGAGACAGACATCCACAGATATACACTGAGCTGAAATCAGGAATTTAGTTGAAGAGAGGGAGGAATGAAGAGCGAAGGGGTCTGTACCAGGTTGGAGAAACCCACAGAACAGTTGGCCTGAACAAGGGAGAGCACATTGACCCCAGATGCTATCTGGAAGGCCAGTACAAGACTGATCCAGCCCCCTGAACATGGATGCCAATAAGGAGGCCTCTGCACTCCAGGGAGCCTCTGGAAGTGGATTAGCATTTTTTTCCCTGGTGTAAGAAGGGACTTTGAGAGCCCATCCCACGTTAAGGGTTATACTCTGGCCCTGGACACATGGGGAAGGGCCCAGGCCCAGCACAGGAAGATTTGGTGGACTTTGCAGAGCCCCCGTTGAGGGCCCCCTGCCTGGGGAGTGGTGGGTGGATGGGGTGGGGGGTAGGTTGGAGGTGGGGGAGGAGGGATGGGAGTGAGGGGAGGGAGAGGGAGAAGGGACTTACATTTGAAACAAGCTTGTTCCCTAACTAGAATTAAAAAAAAAAAAAAAGATCTTGACTCAAAACAAAAAAAATAGTAGGTGGAAAGGAGGGCTTTTTAGGGAGGTGGTATGTCTATGAATAAACTGTAATTGACAACTACAAACTACTAATGTAGAAAAAACAGGACCTTACTTAAACTTGCACAGAAGTAAATGCAAATGGAAACTTTCTCAGCATAATGTAATCATGCAATGGTGGGAGCTTCTTCCTTACCCTCTCCCCACACCCGTAAGTGTGTGTGTGTGTGTGTGGGGGGGCGCACATGTGAGTGTGTTGTGTCTGTGTGGTGTGATTTAGAGGCCAGATTGGCTATTTGTATTCTTCCTCTTTTCCCCCCAATGCTAGCTAGGATAACAGGTACCTGGCTTTATGTCCCCAGTCCTTTTTGTTTTTTGTGTCTCGCTATGCTGCCCCAGCTGGTCTAAAACTCCTAGGCTAGAAGCAATCCTCCCAAACCTCAACCTCTCAAATAGCTGGAATTAGAGACATGCACCACTGTACCTGCTTTCTCCTCCTTCAAATGCTGTGTCTAATTGGAAATACATTTATTAAACATTAAAAGGATATATGAAGAAAAACACTGTGTTACCTACCTGGTCCACTCAACATGGCCTTTATTGTTCCTGATGTTAATGCATGTTCTCTTTTTACAATAAATTCATGGCCATCAGAAGATATTAACTTGACATACATGGCATCAGGGCCTTCACAGCCACCATAGGTTTTCTCCTCTCCATCTGAAACAAAGCAGTAAAATAAATTCTAATCAGATAATGTACTAAAAATAAACAGGTTATCTGGGACAATGCTTACCAGTGGGGCATGTTCTTAGCATATGATGCCCTGAGTTTAACTGGTAAGCACTGGAAGGAAGAAAAAAATCAAATTACAGGTGAGGAGTGGGTGTAAATGCTACTCTACCACTGACTGTTTGTTGCCACTGTGCTGGCTTCACTAGTTTCCTGCTCAGGATAAAATACACAAATATGTAACAATTAATGAGATGTATACTTATAAATACTAAGGTCTTTTCTCACACGTATCTTTTATAACTAGTTTTATTGTTACCACAATATATGAAAGCATCTGTGGTAGTTTCAATAAAATGGCTCCCACAGGCCCATAAGTAGTGGCACTAAAACTTTCAATTATAAATTAGTCCAAGTTAGATGCTTTCCATAAGAGTTATCATGATCATGGTGTCTCTTCACAGCAATAGAATCCTAAAACAGCATCTTAAATCTTAATCCAAAAATTTACGAAGCTAGAAGGATGAAGATGATTGTTGTGTTTAGCTACAAACATCCACGCTATTAACTCAGAATTCCTTGAAATGATTATTACTAAAATCACTATTGCTGTCAATGTGAATAACTGGGGGATACAAACTGTATATAAAAATCTAAAAATAATTTTTGTGTATGGATGTGCATATAGAGGTCTGGGGACAACCTTAGCTGTTGGCCCTTACCTTTCACTTAGACTCAGGTATGTTTTGTTTCCAGTGCATATGTGGGGGTCTTAGCTGTCGGTCTTTGACTTTGAAAAGTTGTATTCACTGCAACAGTAGTTGGCCTGCAAGAGTCTGTCTCTGCCTCCCTGCTGCAGGAGCACTGGGATTAAAATGTGTGATAGATGCTGTGCAGGGCTTTTTACATGGAATTCAAATTCAGATCCTGATACCTGGAAACCACGTCCTTTACCCACTTAGTCCCAGATGGGGCTTTGACACTGTATAACTCTTTTTACAATAATAAGATGGGGACTCAAAGTTGTTAAGTTCAATTCCTAAACTAGACTATTCAAGTTTATAGCCCTTACCACACTTTAAGAAGAAAAATCAGCCTGGCAGTGGTAACACATGCCTTTTAATCCCCCAGCATTCAGGAGGCAAAGGCAGATGGATCTTTGAATTTGAGGCAGCCTGGTCTACTAGTTCCAGGACAGCCTGGACTATACAGAGAAACCCTGTTTTGGAAAACAAACTCAAAAGCTACCATTATTTCAAACAGAAAGGCAGGAAGGCTCATGCCTCCAGTCCAAGTACTCAAAGACTGGTGCAGAGGCTGGGAAGGTGCTCAATACTAGCTGCTCTTACAGAATACTTGGGTTCCATTCCCAGGACCCACAATCACCTGTAAATCCAGTTCCAGGAAATCAAATTCTTAAAGATTGATGCAGGACTGATGAGGCTAACCAGTGAAAACACCAATCCCACCTAAGAAGTTAATTTTATGGTTCTAACATTTTACAGGTGTGATACCTGATTTTGATTGTCAAGTTGACTGGACTGAGAAATGCTAGGTGAGACCCACCTGTCTTTAGAGTGCTAACCTCAGGTGGATCAAGGGCCTCTGAATAGGTTAAGCCACTGAACCCAGTAGACTACTGGAAGGTGGCAGCGTTGTGGAAGGTAGGCTCTAACAGGTGAATATAGGTTCTCCGTCCTGCAGAGCACCAGCTGAGCAGCTATGCCCTAGCACATTTTATGAATCAAAAACCTCAAACTGGGAGCAGTATAAACAAGTTTTTTTGCAGGTATTTATCTGATCATAGGGTCAGGAAATAACACACAACTAAAAATTGGGTTTCTGTGTAGTCCTGGCTGTCTTAGACCAGGCTGGCCTTGAACTAACCAAGATTTGACTACCTCTTCCTCCTGAGTGCTGGGATCAAAGGCATTTGCCACCACTGCCCAGCTTTTCTGAACCTTTGAGGAAAAATCAGCTCCCACTAATTGAAACACAAAATTACCTCTGTATAACTTACCCATTATGTTCTTACAAAATCCTACTTGATCCTACAGGAACTTTAGTAGTTTCCTAAAAATGTAACAAAAGCAGGCAAAGATTAATAATGTTACATTTGTATTTCCCACACATTACAGCTCAGTGGTAGTGTGAATGTCAGGTGGTGTTGGTAATTTACCTTTAATCACAGAACTCAGGAGGCAGAGGCAAGGGGATCTCTGAGTTTGAGGACAGCCAGGACTGTTACAGAGAATCCATTGTCTCAAAAAGCCAAACCAAAGCAAAACAAAACAAAGAGCAGCTGATCATAGTAGCAGGAGGACTGCTAGTTTAGACAGGCTGGTCTAGAGGGGAAACTTTCAAAATCAAAACCAAACCAAGCCTAAAGTTTGTAGACTTTAGGTGTGACAGATCACTTGCATAGCCTTGTATGCAATGTCCTGCCTTCCATCAACACAACACACAAATGTGACTGATGGTGCTGCTGTTGAGGGGACATGCTGAGGGAAATTAAAATTAAATTAAAAATTGCATACATGGGCTGGAGAGATGGCTCAGGGGTTAAGAGCACTGCCTGTTCTTCTAGAGGTCCTGAGTTAAGTTCCCAGCAACCACATGGTGGCTCACAACCACCCTGAATGAGATCTGGTGCCCTCTGCTGGCATGCAGGCAGAAGACTGTATACATAATAATCTTTTTTAAAAAATGCACACATAAGAAAACCAACTGGTATTTCCCCTGTTCCTAGAAGGCAAACTTAATATCATACCTGTTATACCTGATAGTCACACTAAGCAGCTGACAGTGAGTCTCTAGCTACTTTTAAGCTTACTAGACCACTCAAGATGGGAGGTGGGCTGTTTCTAGGCCTTAACAGAATGACTTCAGTCTTAATCTTAACATTCAATAATGCTTAATAATGGACACTGAGTCATGTCAGTTGAGACTAACATTCCATGTACCTTCCTGCATGTCAGAGAACAGGGAAGGCGGGTACAGAAAACATGTTTGGATAAAGATTATGTAATACATAGCCGATGACATGAATTAACTTTCATGAAAGGAAGTAAGGCTTGCTCTAATTATAAATATGCACATGTGTATTTCACTCTTCCATGCCTTCTGCACAAAGGGTCCTAAAGCTCTAAGTTTAACAATGAAAGACTAATAAAAACTTTGGACAGGCAGTGGTGATTTACAACAATGATCCCAGAACTCAGGAGGCACAGGCAGGCAGGCAGTTCAAGGGCCAGCCCTAGGTGCACCTAGGTGGCAGCTCATATCTCTAACTCTAGTTACAGAGGATCAAACTCCCTCTGACCCCTGCAAAAACACCTGTATGCCTAAAGGATTTTATTTTTTTGTGCACAGGTGTTTTGCCTGCGTGTATGTCTGTACTCCAAGTACATGCCTGGTGTCCTTAGAGACCAGAAGAGGTTACTGGATCCCCTGCAACTGAAGTTATAGATGGCTGTATCCTGGGAATTGAATTCAAGTCTTTAGGTGTTCTTAACCACTAAGCTGAGCCATCTCTCTAGCTGCTAACTTAAATGAAATCTTAAAATGATTCCTATTCCTATTCCTTCCCTCCGTTATTCAACTTGGTCACAGTCCCCCACCCCCCTAAGTGCTGGGATTAAAGGCATGGGCCACCATGCCCAGCTTTAACTTGGTCTCAAGAGAATGCTCCAGGTTAATTTTCTACTTCTGTATTTGCTATTTCTTAAATGTCATCAGTTTTCTATAATTATATCCATCACTTTGTAATAAAAGGCAGTTAAAAATTCAAGTTTATTTCCTGGTATTCTTTTGTATGTAAACATTCTTTTAAGAAATGAAAAAAAAAAAAAAAACCTGTTAGAAAGTCAACATAATCTCTACAGAACACCTAGGTTGTTTATTTAACCAGGAGTAGCTAAGCAACCATGCAATGCCTGGTTGGGAAGCAACAATTTCTCTACAGATGTAAAGGAGGAGCCCTACTCACCATCAACATTATTCAAAAAGCTCCTTTCTGTATGAGTTTTTTGCCTGCATGTATATGTTTATATACATGCATGCCTGGTACCCTTACAGATGGTTGTTGAGACACCATGTAGGCGCTGGGTGGGAGTGGAACTCAGTCTTCTTAACTACTGAATTCTCTAGCCTCAAGTTCTTGTTTAAGTAGATGTTTAAAATGACATGATTAAGTGTAGCTCATATATCCAGGAACTCAAATTAAGAAAAAAATCTCAAGTTTCAACAGCTACAGTCTCCATGTAACTGGACCTCTATTTTTAGGAAGAGCTCAAACTATCACATTGACTAATGCAATTCTGTAACAATGCTCTTACACTTAGCTCAGTCTTATATTAGTCAACGCTGGGTGTGGTGGTATACACCTGTAACCCCAGAACTCAGGATTTTGAGGCAGGAGAATCCTGAGTTTGAGGCCAACCCAGTATCAGTAGACCAAAAAGCAAACCAAACCATCACCATCAATAAGAACACCAGCTACACTGTCAATAAAACTAACTCAACTTCTTTTGACAAATAGATGTTGTAATTTAAGAAAAGCACTGGGCAAGAGAAAGATGCCATGTGACAAGGTTTAAGCAGAGGGTTTATTAGGGAAAGGCATCATAAAAATGGGAAAGGGTGGGAGGAGGGGGGAGCTGGAGGAGAGAGAGGGGAACTGGGATTGGAATGTAAAAATGAATTAAAAAAAGGGAAGGGGGAGACCTGCCTCAGGAGACAGGAGCAGTAGGAGGAGAGAGAAGACAGGGAGGGAGAGGAAGAGTGGGAGAGAAAGAGACAGGGGAAGGAGGGGAAGAGAGAGGGAGGGAGAAGATAGGAAGTGGGCAGGGCTCTATTAAAAGGGAACAAAGGGAACATAGTGAACATGCACAGGTGGTGCTCTTAGTGGCTGCAGCTGAGGGTGTATCCTGTCAGAACCCCAAGGACAGGCCATTACAGATACCTAAATACTAACAGACATTACCGATAGGGTAGTGGGGGATTAACTGTCCCAAAGAAACTAACTGGGTGACTACAATCTTCAACAGAAAATGTGTTAAGTGAACAGACAGTGTGATCTATTTGGGTGATTGATGGAGCTATTTTACTAAATTGAAAGTTGAGTGATCCAAGGAAAGTAATCAATTCTGGGAGGTACAAGAGTAAATGAGTGTTGTTGAAAACCTTTTGTTTAGAAATTCACTGAACATCACAAACACACTAAGTAGCATGCCAAGTGCTATCCTAGGTACTAGAGTCAGAGAACACAAAGATTCTAACCTCATGGAAAAAATGGTAGGGTTTGTGGGGTATGAGTGAAATCCTAACTCTTGAAGTGGAAGCAGAATTACCAAGAGTTCAAGTTCTTTCAATATTACACACTGTGAGTCATTAGGCCAGCTAGGACTACAGAGCAAGACTGTTTCAACCACAACTACCATCCCCACCAAAAACGACTGTGCAGGCGTACATATACCAGAAAACCAAACCAAAACAATGTGTAGGATGGAATCTCTGTGGGGAAATAAAGGGAGGCAGGAATGAGGACAAGGGAAAGAAGGTTGCATTTAAAGGTCTTGAAGAGACCTCACTAACACTACTTGACAGAGGCTTGGAGGCCTCACTAGGCACTGAATCTGGGCCAATGAAGGAGGGAGCATAACAAGAGTAATTATTCCTGGCGGTGGTGGCACACGACTTTAATCCCAGTACACGGGAGGCTGAGTAGTCGGATCTCTGTGAGTTAGAGACCAGCCTGGTCTAACAAGAGCTAGTTCAGGACAGCCTCCAAAGCCAGAGAAACCCTGCCTTAAAAAAAAAAAGGGGGGGGGGAGATAACAAGTCAAGGAGAGACAGGGTAGGAAGAGGCCAGAGATTGGGTCTTATCAAACATAAGTGACTGACAAAGAACAGGAAGGAGTACAGACAAGGAATTGGGGGTTGGAGAGATGGCTCAGCAGTTAATAGTGACTGCTCTTCCAGAAAAAAAATTGATTTCTAGCACCAATAGAGCAGCTTAAAAGTGTCTGTAACTATACCTAAAACACATTTTTAGGGCTGGAGAGATGGCTCAGAGGTTAAGAGCACTGGCTGTTCTTCCAAAGGTCCTGAGTTCAATTCCCAGCAACCATATGGTGGCTCACAACCATCTGTAATGAGATCTGGTGCCCTCTTCTGGTGTGGAGGCAGAATGTTGTATGCATAATAATAATAAAAAAAAGAACCACTTTTTAAAAAAAGGACTAATTCGATAGAGCTGGAGAGGTGGCTAAGCAGTTAAAGCACACACTGCTTTTGCAGAGAAACCTGAGTGATTTTCAGAATCTGTATCTATTGGCTCACAAGCATCTGTAACTCCAGGGGTGGGATGCCCTGTCTGACCTCTGCAGGCCAAAGTACTTGCCTAGCATGTGTGTCCCTAGAATTGATCACCAATAATACTGCAACAAAGCAAAACCATGAACAATTTCATTGTCTTTGTCCTCACTGTACCTGCATCTACACAGCATATACTGTGTCCACTCTTATTTTGCAAACCATCTTTTCTGTCCCACTCAATAGAGTATGATCCCCTTTCCAATTTAAGGGGGCTGCTTGTCATCATACTCATTTTCACCCTCAACTATTTTTTCTTCTTTGGTGCCAGGGATCCAACCCAGTACCTCACAAATGCTAGGCACAGGCATATTATCGCTGAGCAAAAGAAACTTATTTTTTGCTGTTCGAAGGCAGCTTCTTTCAGAAGAGCCGGACTGGCCTGGAATTCAAGACCTTCCCAACTGCTGTTACCATAAACAGGTCCATGCCTCTTCAGGTTAAGTTCCACTCACATCGTATTTTCTGAGACAGGGTCACAATATTATTAGCTCTGGCTAGCCTCAAATTTGCTATGTACACCAGGTTGGTCTGGAAGAGATCTGCCTATCTCTGCCTCAAGTGTTGGGATTGAAGGCGTGTGCCAGCACCACCCTGCTGTCCTATGCATACCTTAACTGTCTTGAGAGTTATCAAACCACCGGGCGTTGGCTGTGCACTTTTAATCCCAGCACTCTGGAGGCAGAGGCAGGTGGATCTCTGTGCGTTCAAGGCCAGGTTGGTTTAGAGCTCCAGGATGGGCTCCAAAACAAGAGAAACCCTCTCTCAAAAAAAAAAACAAAAAACAAAAAACAAAAAAAAAGATGGGTGTGGTGCACACTTTTAATCCCAGTACTTGAGATGCTGAGGCACAAAGCCATGATAAGATTAGTCCTAGCCTGGCAGTTAGAGAAATGTCATATTTAAGATGAGAAGCCATAGTTGGGTTTTGGTAGCACATGCCTTTAATCCCAGCACTCGGGAGGCAGAGGAAGGTGAATCTCTGTGAGTTCTAGTGCCAGGATAGGTTCCAAAACTACACAGAGAAACCCTGTCTCAAAAAAAAACCAAAAAGGAGAGTAGCCATTTATAAATTAAATTAAATAGGGGGATGAGGAAAGTAGTGGCTCTTGAGTTCTGACTCAGTGTGGCTGAGGTCCAAGGTTACTCCTAGCCCACTGAAGAGAGGGGAGCAGGCAAGTTGACCCACTTTTTTTGTTGTTTTTCGAGACAGGGTTTCTCTGTGTAGCTCTGGAGACCAGGCTGGCCTTGAACTCACAGAGATCCACCTGCTTCTGCCTCCCGAGTGCTGGGATTAAAGGTGTGCGGCACCAACTCCCATCTAAGTTGACCCACTTTTGGGGGGCTTTTTCAAGACAGGGTCTAACAGCTCTGGCTCTGTAGACCAGGCTGGCCTTGTATTTAGAGGTCCATCTGTCTCTGCCTCCCAAGTGCTGGGATTAAAGGTGTGCCTTTTAATCCTAACACTTTGCAAGCAAAGTGGATCCAAGACCAGCCAGGCTTACACAAAGACTTATGTGCCAGTCTAGAGTGCCCTGTGAGACTATTGCCTCCCCCACAGGCCCAGAAAGTGGTAAATAGGAATCTGAAATCATTACTACCAATAAATAACAAATATTAATGATGGGAAAAAACAGCCATTTCCTCACTGTATCCCTGGGATACTTGTGAACTTCCACATCTCAATAACATGAATTATAATGAGGCCAGGTACTTATCTTAGATCAAGTAACAGAAAATGAAATTCAATTAAAAAGCTGAACTGGTAGTTTGAACGAAGTTGTAAAACTATTGCTTTCTACATTGAAAAGTGCGGAGTAAGAATGCTTGCAGGAAACGACACAACCTTCAAGCTCACAAAACTAAGGATTATTTCAGTTCCTTAAGAGACACTAAATGGACACTGTTCTTGGCACTAAATACTTCCTTTCAGACAAAATTCAAAGGTAGATGGGATGCACAAATGCCCCAACCTACCCACTCAGGCAGAGATAACCAAGTTGACCAGAACGTAAACTTTTTCTCGGAGTCCTACAGTCCAAAGGGACTAGGGCTCTCTCGTGGGACTAGCGACTGATTTCAAAAGTAAAACAAATCTAAGCGCACAGGAAGAAGGCAAAAAAGAAAAGCGACCGGGCTGCCATGCTCTTAACTCCACCCTCCCCGCGCTCCGCCCGGAGAAGGCCCGGCTCGCTCCCACCTCCCGTCCCGTCTCCTGTAACCAAACCCACCGAGCTGAGCTAGTTAGGGTCCCGCCAAACTCCTCTCCCCTCCCCCAAAGCCAGGAGCAGGGGAGGCCGGAGAGCCTGAGACAGAGCTTCCGTTCCTTCCCCGCCCAGACGGGATGGGGTGACCCATGCGCCCAGTCCCAGCTGCCCGAGCTCTCCGAGCGAAATCGGAACCCTGCTCCCAGCCCAGCTCGACACTCACTAGCCAGTCCCGCAGCCACCGCAGCCGTGTCCCCACGTAGCGCCACAGCCCCTATTCAGGGCCGCCCCCCACCCCAGCTGGCTACCCCCGTGGGTTCCGGGGCACAGGAAGGAATTACTTCCGTCGCGTCACAGCCGCTTTCTGCAACCCGCGGGAGATTGGTACCTGTCGAGGCGGAGGCACGATCTTCTGGTAACTTGCGAGCGAAGGGAGCGAGTCCTGTTACTCTTCGGGAATACAGGCCTATTTAAGAGATATCCTTAGCAAATCTGGACCAATGAGATTCTAGGGCTTATGGACTCCCAGAATGCAGCGCTTTCCTGATCCAATTTCTGCCTTGAAGACAGAAACAGTGAGGGCAGCGATGCATTCTGGGATATGTTTCTTTCGAAGTTACGGGTAGGGTTTGGACGGACGTGACGTTGCATCTTGGGACTTGTAGTTTTCCGTGTAGAGTGTTGAAATTTTGGTGTATTGAAAGCTTAGCCCCTCCTCTCGTTACTGTTTAGCCAGGAGATGTGAGATTACAAAGGAAGCCTCAGATGTGGAAATGCAGTATATGTGCTAAAGAAGACCGTAATCTTGAGTAAGGGGCATCTGGCTTTTGTAATAAGTAATACACATCGACTAGCAGATTAACAAGCTCGCGAGATGTGTTTGCCTCATTTCCTCTCTTCCCGGTATAGGTCAGTGTTTACTGAAAATATGCCACACCCACCAGTCCTGCTCTCCTTCCACTTACATTTCGGGTATCAGCCACCATTACACCAGTGGAAGTGCACCATTCTCGCTCCTTACCCCCATAAGCCCTCCTCATTCCATCACCCTCACAACCAAGGCATTTCATTGGCCTTCCCTTGGTTACCCAGGGACCTTTCCTAGAAAGATGGAAAAACAGCTCTGTTAGGCTTCCTCTCTGCTGTTTGATGAAGTGCAGATTCTTGAAAATGTAGATACAAGATACTTATAGTTAGTAGTCGCACGTGTGTAATAGTGTCCACAAAAAGGAAATATGTGTGTGCGATTTGGAATTTCTGGAACTAATGACGTTTTTCCAGAAGAGCTTTCTTTGTTCTTGACTTTTTGAGCCAGGGTCTCTCAACCCTGGCCAGTTTGAGACTATGTAACCCAGACTAGCCTCTTATTTGGGTCAACCCTGTATCCTTTCTCTACCACCATGTACAGTATTTCCCTTTGTAATCCTGGCTTCCCTCCTACCCAAGTTTATAATTCTGCTGGAATTACTGGTATTGGTTACAGTGCATGACTCTGAAAGAGTTGTTTTTTGTTGTTGTTTTGTTTTTGTTTTTTGTATATTTGAGACAGTGTTTCTTTGCTTAACAGAACTGGCTGTCCTGGAACTTGCATTGTAGACCAGGCTGGCCTGGAACTCACTCAGATCTTCCTGCCTCTGCCTCCCAAATGCTGGGATTAAAGCTGTGTACCACCACTAGGCAGTTCATGTGTCTTTTTTTAAAAGGGGTTTGAAGATAGGAATATTATTAGAGAATTGGAGGCAAAAATGAAGCACATGGCCATGAATTAATTTTCAAAGGCCTTGGAAAAGTAATAAAAGTGTTATGGTTGTGTCCATAGCTCAAAATGGATTCATGGGAAGAGAGGCATTGGGTATCAGAAGATAAAACTAAGGCAGAAATGTGAATAAACCTAGTGATACCGTAATTTGTCCCCATTTAGGATGTTGTGCCCAAGTCCTGTGGATCCCCAAAGACCACCAGGGAGACAGACCCACCAAACTGCAAAAGCATGGTTTATTGATCATCCAACTATGACAGGGACCTTGTCTGGCTAGCTGACACAACAGCCACCAGAGAAAGTGGAGTTCCCTGTCTATTGCTACGTTTTTAAAGGGAAAAAAAAATCACAGGATTACATCAGTAGGTACGGGTTGGTTTCTGATTGGTTGACTTTTGGGGATCAATTAGGGGAATTTTTCAAAGTCATATTTTGGCATGAAATACCCATGTACCAATTATTCTCATTGGACAGTGCTCAGAGGGAACATTCTGTGGTTTCTATGGCTTTGTCTTGTTACTTGCAGGTGGCCTGTTGTGCATAGATACCAATAGTTTTCACAACTGTATCCTGGAGATTACAGGAGAGATTTTGGTCTCCCCTGGAGTTTCTTTTGTGGCCAAACAGTTCCCAGGAACCAAGTACAGAGGAGGCTAGGCTGGGTCTGGATTTTCTTTGTGTTATGCGCTGAGTCAGAGGCCTACATATCTTTTCTGTAGCCTGTCTTGGCTACTAAAACAAGAGGCTGAGTGAAGGTCTGGTCCCTTCAAGGAAATAAGTGTGGGGCCCAAGATCAATTATGTATCTTGATTCTGTGAGGAACCTGTGTGACTCCATTTTGAAGATAGCAGCCATTATCCTGTAGTTTGTTTTTTGATTGTTTGTTTGTTTTGGTTTTTTGAGACAGGGTTTCTCTGTGTAGCTTTGGAGCCTATTCTGACACTTGCTCTGGAGACCAGACTGGCCTCGAACTCACAGAGATCCACCTGCCTCTGCCTCTGGAGTGCTGGGATTAAAGGTGTGAGCCACCAACGCCAGGCTATCCTGTAGTTTTGTTTGTTTTTCTTTTTTCTTTTTTGGTTTTTCCAGACAGGGTTTCTCTGTAGCTTTGGAGCCTATCCTGGCACTCGCTCTGGAGACCAGGCTGGCCTCGAACTCACAGAGATCTGCCTGCCTCTGCCTCCCAAATGCTGGGATTAAAGGCGTGAGCCACTACGGACCGACCCTTTGTTTTTCGAGACAGGGTTTCAGACCCACAGAGATCCACCTGCCTTTGCCTCCCACGTGCTGGGCTTTTAAAGCCCTGCACCACCACCGCCTGGCGTGACTCAGTTTTTTATTGTTATTCCTGAATGTCCTTACCCTTTATTGGGACAGTACCTCCTGAACAAGCTCCAGGCAACAATATTGTTCTCAGAAGACTCTCCTAGGTTTTAATTGGAAGGCCCTGCTAAGGCTTTAACTATAATCTGCTCAATAAGTGAGGAATATCTGCTTCTCCAAAATCCAACCCATTCTCTGGAAGGGCAATGGATAAATTGCTGATTCGGGAAATTACTACAGTTTGGGTAGACAATCCTTCTGGCTTGGCAAAACATGTGCTACCCCATCATAGTTCACCAAACATCTGGGGCAATGCCCATTTGAGTCAAGCAGTACCAATCAGTTCAGAGGCTAGGGAAGGGATTAAGATTCACATCAGGCACCTCCTTGAAGCAGGTGTACTTATTCCTTGTCAGTCAGCCTGGAATATCCCCTTGTTGCCTGGAACTCGAGACTATAGACCAGTGCAAGACTTAAGGGAAGTGAACAAGAGGGTGGGATCCATTTACCCAACTGTTACAAATTCCTATACTTTTCTCAGTTTATTACCACCAAAGCATAATGTTTACACTGTATTGGACTAAAAAAAAAATGCATTCTTCTCCATCCTTCTGTCAAAAATGAGCCAGCCCATCTTCACATTTGAATGGGATAATCCTGAGTTGGGGATATCAAGATAACTAACCTGAAGACTGCCTCAAGGGTTCAAAAACTCCCACTGTCTTCAATGAAGCACTCAACCAGGATTTAAGTATCTTCCACGATAAGTACCCTGAGGTAACTTTGCTTCAGTATTTAGATGATTTATTATCAGCTGCTAAAGAGAGCTGTTTGAGAGCCCCCAGAGACCTTTTGGCAACTCTATCCCAGTTAGGCTATAGAGTTTTAAAAAAGAAAACTCAAATTTGCTCACCCCAGGTTACTTAGGATATGAGCTGAGAGAAGGAAAAACACTGTTGTTCCTGGCCATACTGCAAATCCCAACTCCAACCACCAAGAAACAAGTTAGGGAATTTCTGGGCGCTGTTAGATACTGCTGTCTTTGGATACTAGGCTGGGTTCACTGAAATTTGCCAGACCCTGTTCTCTGCTATGGCTGGGGGCAACACCCCTTTGGAATGAACTGAGAAACATAAACAGGTCTTTAAGAACTTAAAAGAGGCCTGGTACAGACTCCCGCATTGACTCTCCCTGATATCTCCAAGCCCTTTCATCTTGACATCCATGAATGGGCATTGCCAAGGGAGTCCTGACTCAGACCCTGGGTCCCTGGGAAAAGCTGATAGCTTACATGTCAAAGAGACCGGATCCTGTAGTCTCTGGATGGCCCTTTTGTTTAAGAGCCATCACAGCCACTGCAATTCTTGTAAAAGAAGCTGACAAGTTTATGATGGGACAGATTCTAACTGTAATAGCTCCACGTGCTATGGAAGCCCTGTTGAGAGATGCTACCATTGGTGCATGTCTAATGCCCATCTGACCCAGTACCAAGCTCTTCTTTTAAATAAGGACAGACTCACTTCTGATAAATCCTTAGCCATTAATCCCACAACCCTGCTGCTAGTTGATGACTCTGAAGAGTCCATCCATGGCTGCCTGGAGATGCTGGACATCATCCAAGGTATGCAACCTGACCTGACAGACATTCCTCTCACTACCAGAGATGCATATCTCAATTATTTTATTTTATTTTATTAATTCAAATTAGGAACAAGCTTGCTTCACATGCCAATCTCTTCTCCCTCTCCCTCTCTTCACCCCCAACATCCCACCTGCCCCTAGCCATCCCCCCTTCACTCCCCAGGCAGGGTAAGGCCATCAAAAGGGGCTCCCCAAAGTCTACCACATCATCCTGGGCCAGGCCTAGGCCCTTCCCCATGTGTCCAGGCCAAGAGAGCATCCCTCGTAGATGCAGATCTCTATACGGATGGCAGCAGCTTCTTTCTAGAAGGAACCAGGTATGCAGGGGTGGGATTAATGGCCTGGTCACAGGCCAGGAGGAGGTCATTTGGGCACAAGCCTTTCCCAGGGGTACATCTGCCCAGAGAGCAGAAATAACTGCTCTGACATAGGCTTTAAGATGGGCTGAAGGAAAAAGGTCAACATCTACAAAGACAGCTACTATGTTTTTAACAAGGCTCATGTTCATGGACAGATATATAAACAGAGGAGCTTATTAACTCAGAGGGAATGACTATTAAAAATAAATATGAAATTGTCTGGTTGCTAGAGGCCTTCTGGCTACCAGTTGAACTAGCTGTGACATCAAAAAGACAAAAGCCCCAGGCTGGAGAGATGGCTCATCGGTTAAGAGCAGTGACTGTTCTTCCAGAGGTCCTGAGTTCAATTCCCAGCAACCACATGGTGGCTCACAACCACCTTGAATGAGATCTAGTGCCTTCTGTTGGCACAGGCAGACAGCTGTATACATAAAAACAAAAAAGACAAAATCCCCCAAATTCAGGTAACAACCATGCAGATCATGTTGCCAAAGAGGCTGTTCTTGGGGAACCCAAAGCCCAGACTGTCCTGGAACTATCTTCTGTCCCTGAGCCCCAACTGCCTCGATGAAGATGAAAGTGACTGAAAAGGGGCCACTAAAATCACTTTCTAGGGTGTGACTGTTTAACATAACTTTGTGTTCTTGCTGTTGACATTTGCATCATGGATTGCCCTATGGCTAACAGTTTGGTTGTTTTATTTTCAACCTATGTAAACAGAACCTAAATGTATCTTGACAGGGGAAATAAGAGGCATTCCTATCATAGCAAACATCCTGATACTGTCTTGCCATGCAAAAGATTGCCTTTATCCACCAGGGCCCATAGTTTGGACAAAAGAAGGGGAACAAATAGTCTTTAGCCAGATGGATGGGGGATACTTGGGATGGACTAATCCAACTGACCAATCCAACATAACAACACAGACTTCAGCATAATAGTCTTTAAAGGGTTCTGATAATGGAAATTACAGGTGTGCTAAAATAAGAAGAGGATGGGAAGATTCATTGATCACTTCAATTGAATTTAACATACCCAGAATAACCCTGTCTGTAACTAATAATATGGAATATAATTTCTGGGTCCATTTAGCACTAAAAAGTTAATGAGAAAACCCCTTATTTGTCAAAGGAGATCCCTCTATTCCTGGGCTCTTAAAAAGAAATTTGTATGGAATAGGAGTTTCTTATGAAAATTATACAATGATAATGGGGGGGCACCTATTAATGTTTTAAAGGCTGTGGCTGATGTTTCTGTTAATAATGTCTTTTTCCTCCATTGTTTATGTTTTGATTGCCTAAATGCCCCTTCTTATTGTAATTCCACCTCTTATCACACCCTCCCCTTCGGTAGATAATTGCCCTTAGGATGGACTTTCTCCTGTGAAAATAATACCTATTCTGTACTCCCAGCAGGATACAGCAGTATATAAGGATTTATTTTATGTGGGGTAGGACATATTACACCTATTTTACTCAGCAAATCTTTATAATCTGTTAATAAAATTACAAGAGCTCTTCCTGAATATTTCAATGAATTCCTTACATCTATTAGATTCCACTATAGTTGCTGCCACTGCAGCCTTTCTGTCACCTCTCCCAGGACTTGTTGGATTACAAAGAGAGGTTTCTAAAATAGCCTGTCTGATTTAAAAAACTACTAATATTACAAGAGTTTCTTGGGGCAAGGTCTGGAATGGGAGAAGCAGGGCTGTGTGGAGCATTCCCACACTTTTTAATGCTGTGGCACTTTAATACAGTTGATGTTATGGTGACCCCAACTATAAAAGTATTTGCTACTTCATAACTGTAACTTTGCTACTGCTATGAATTATAATATAAACATCTGATATGTGGGATATCCACTGCTATGCAACCCCTAAAGGGGTCTCGACCCCTAGGTTGAGAATGCTGAGCTAGATGATCATTTTTTCAGATGCAGCTCACTGTGAATTTGATCTGATAACAGTGGGAGGACAAATTTACCAAGTTCACTTTTGGAAATGTGTGTAGCATTTTGTAAAACAGTGTATCTCGATGTGCGGTGGTGACCGTCTTTAGTCCCAGCACTTGGAAGGCAGAGGCAGGAGGATCTCTGTGAGTTTGAGACCATCCTGGTCTACAAGAGCCAGGTCCAGGACAGCCTCCAAAACCACAGAGAAACCCTGTCTCAGGAAAACAAAAAAGAAAAAAGACCCAACAATAACAACAACTGAAAGGGGAAAATTAATAAAAGTCTAAAACCCGGACTCCAAAGCCCAAATAGAAAACTCTGAGTTCCCAAAAGGCAGCCCAGAAGACAAGGTTAAACAAAAGTCCACAGGACTCAAGGCCTTAGACCAGATATCACACCCTAGAGCAGTGTCAACATTCCTCTAGTCCAAAGAGGATCATATAGTTATCAATTGTAGAAGTCCCCAGCCCAGGAGATAATTAACAAACTCATTTTCTCTGTAACATCCTGCTTAATTGCACCTTATCTGAAGCATACAATCATTGTCCTGTCCTGTGTAACCACAAAAGTTTTGTAATCTTGGGGCTTCCAGCCCTACAACTTTGCCTTATAAAAACACCCCTCAGTGGAAAGTGGATGGTCCATTTATTCCCGAACCAATGGGGTCCTTGCTGCAGCTTGTATCCTAGAGTCAATAAAGAAATCTTTGTCCTTGCATTCGGTGAGTCATCTCCCTGTTGGCAGGTTCTTTTGGGGTTCCGAAATCTGGGCACAGCACAACAACAACAAAACAAAACAGTGTATCTCCATTATATTACAACAACAGTATTTCTAGCTTAATTTTAAGTGTTTGTCTTTACTGTACCCATTTCATTTGTCCGGTGCTCAAAACCTGGAAGAGACATAATGAGTGTGGTGTTTGAAAGAAAATGGCCCCCATTTTACAAAAAGGCGTGTCATTTTTGGAAGAAGCATGTCACTATTAGGGTGGGCTTTGAGGTCTCTTTTGCTCAAGCTTCCCTCAATGTGACTTCCTGTTGCCTGCAAAATGTAGCACTCAGTTCCATTACCATGTCTACCTGCACGAAGCTGTGCTCCCCATCATGATGATAATAGACTGAACCCCTGAAACTGTCGATGAGCTACCCCAATTAAATGTTTTCTTTATAAGAGTTACTGTGGTCATGGTTTCTCTTCACAGCAATAAAAACCCAAACTAAGACAATTAGCCTCCTTCCAAGGGGCTTGACATCTCTTAATTGAACCAAATTACCCATTTTGCCCTCCTGGGTGTGGATCAATTGCTCTGGCTAGATTTTGCCACCTGACCTATTTTGGCTCCAAATTCTAGAATCCGACTCTCCACAATCATTGAATGGTAGACAGTCTGCATTCCCTACCCCACACGACACCTCTTTAAAGGGCAAAGAACATGTGTGTATGGATGAACATATCTGCCAACAAAAATGGAAACTATATTATGTGGAAAAGTTCCACTATCTCCTTCTCGGAGATTGAATTAAATTATCACTTGTTTTGTTTATAGCATATAAAGTATTACATTCTTTTGGGGCTGATATGCCAGAATTATTTCTGACAGGCCAAGATCATTTTTCCAAACCATTCCCCCCACCCCCCAGGACATGGTTTCTCTGAAAAACAGTTCTGGCTGTCCTCGAATTCACAAGAGATCTGCCTACCTTGCCTCCTGAATGCTGGGATTAAAGGCATGTGCCACCAATGCCAGCTTTCCAAAACCACTTTTTGAGATCTAGAAAATGATGCCCACGAGAGTGGAGTATTCAACGAGGCTTCTGGGCTTTGTCTTTTTCACATGCCTCGCCACTCTGTCCTTGCACATGGTCATAAAGCCGACCAAACCCGTAAGATCTCGGAAGCCACGCTAGGCAGGGCGTTGGAATTCTGGGTTCCTTTGCTGCCCGGAACCCACTAGATGGGGAAGGTTGCAGGCCGGCCGCATATTCTGCGTACGCGCGGGCACCAATCCGCCAGCGTGGTCACCGCTAGGGGGCGGGGTCTCGCCGCACGTCAGGGCCTTTGTAGCGAAGGGTGAGGTTTTGGCGTCCTTGGCCGCCCCTGGAGCGTGTGAGCAGCTACACCAACGGCATGCTGCTGTTGGCTTTGGGCGGCCGGTGGGCAGCGGGACTGCGGCCCGGCGGGACGAGGACTACGTGGTGTGCGGCCGCCGCGCTCCGAGGTTCCGGGGTCGCCTTCTGGCGTGCGGCCTCCCGCGTCGAGTCCTCGCGACTGCTGAACCGCGGGCTTCTGCCACGAGCCGAGACCCGCCCGCCACCCGGGGTAGCGCAGGTCGGCCGTCCGTGGGCTGGGGTGGCGGGGAGCGGGCGCAGCGTCCGAGCTGGGGGAGCTCCCGGCCTGCTGTCCTGAGCTCCAGTGCGCAGGGAACCCTCACCGTGTGGGGCCTGGGGGGGGGGGGAGCAGGCCTCGGGCTCGAGTCCGCTGCGTCTGGCAGTCCAGGAGAAAGTGGATTCTTCTCTCTTGGGCTGTTAAAGCACGTCACAGGTTGTCTCTCTCTCTCTCTCTCTCTCTCTCTCTCTCTCCTCTTCTCTCTCGTCTCTCTCTTGTGTGTGTGTGTCCTCTCTCTCTCTCTCTCTCTCTCTCTCTCTCTCTCTCTCTCTCTCTCTCTCTCTCTCTCTGTGTGTGTGTGTGTGTGTGTGTGTACGTGTACAAGGTGTCTTTGTAGCCTCAGCTGGCCTGAGTAGACCAGGTTGACCTCGAACTCACAAAGAACTCCTTACATTTGATTCCCTAGTGCTAGTATTGAAAGCGTGCGCCACCACACTGGGATTAGTTTCTTTCTTACCCAAAAGCTAAAGGTCAGAAAGGTTGATTTCCTAAGAAATTGGTGCAGCGCCAGGAGACAGACTCCAAAAAACTCATATAACTTCCTTGTGAGTTCTGTGTTATCTCTGCTTTTAGGAGTTTCTTTGATTACGGAGAGAGAAGGTGGGTTAATGAATGGTTATCCTTTCATGTTAATGTGAACAAACTACATAGGTCTACATTATAAAATATAAGAATTAATAAACTCTGGTGGGGGGGGGCGGTGCACGGCAGAAGCAGGAGGATCTCTTGAGTCCGAGTCCTGCCTTGTCTACAGAGGGAGTTCCAGGCTGATACACAGAGAAATTCTGTCTCAAAACCACAACAGCAGAGGCAACAACAACAAAAAATGATCCTCAAAACGTAATAATAAAGTTTGAAGAAATGTTTAAAGTAGAAATTGAATTATTTGGTTTTTTTGGAGCAGGGTTTCCATATATAGCCTTGGCTGTTCTGGAACACTTAGACCAGCCTGGCACTGACTTCAGACTCAAAGATCCGGAGTGCTAGGATCAAAGACATGTGCCACCGCGCGCGCGTGCGTGCGTGCGTGCGTGCGTGCGTGCGTGCGTGTGTGTATTTCAAGATAGGGTTTCTCTCTAACTTTTGAGGCTGTACTGGAACTCAGTAGACCAGGATGGCCTCCAACTAATCCACCTGTCTCTGCTTCCCAAGTGCTGGGATTACAGGCCTGCCACCCGGCTCTTAGCTGAATTTCAACACAAAGAAATTAGGCATACTTTTTACATTTTTAACTAAGAGCAGTGTGAAGTTCATTTTTAGATATTCTTTTTCAAATATTTGGGAAACTTCTGATACTGTGCAATTTCATGTAGCTTTCAAGCAGTATTTTTCTAAATGATAAAAGGGCTGGGTATAGTGGTACAGACTTATAAATCCCAGTGGAAGCTCAGGAGGCTGAGGCAAGGGATCAACATGGGCTATATTTTTGGATACCTTTATCTTCGAAACAAAAATGAGGTACAAGGTTTTTAGGGAAACAGGTTTATTTAGTTGTTGATGGTAGGTTTGTTTTTTTTTTTTTTTTTTTTGAGATAGGGTTTCTCTGTGTAACAGCTCTGGTTGTCCTGGAACTGGCTCTGTAGACCAGGCTGTCTTCAAACTCAAGAGATCCACCTGCTTCTGCCTCCCAAGTGCTGAGATTAAAGGTGTGGGACACCACCACCAGTGGAAAGTATTTTTTAAAAATAATACTAGTTACAATGTAAGCAGTTCAAAAATACAGACTTTAAAGCCATTGGATTGGCAGGTTGGCCTGGCCTGTTACTATAGTTTGATCTCTGGACATGGTTGTGCTCACACATGTACACACCCACCAAAACTCTAAACAACCTCAATTTACAGTTTTGCTAAGATTATTGCATTAAAATTAATTTTAAGTCGGGCGTTGGTAGCGCACGCCTTTAATCCCAGCACTCGGGAGGCAGAGGCAGGCGGATCTCTGAGTTCCAGGCCAGCCTGGTCTTCAGAGTGAGTGCCAGGATAGACTCCAAAGCTACACAGAGAAACCCTGTCTCGAAAAAAAAATTAATTTTAAAAATGATTTGTGCATATATAGTGTGTGTGATTAAGTACACACACTTGAAGATCAACATTAGGTGTCCCTTTCCCTTTGTTTTGTTTTTCGAGACAGGGTTTTGCTGGATAGTCTCAGCTGTTCTGGAACTTATCTGTTGACCAGGTTGATCTGGAACTCTGTCAGCCTCTGCTGGTATTAAAATGCTTCCAAGTGCTGGTATTAAAGATGTGGACCACCACTACCCGGCTGGGTGTCTTGTTATTTATCATAAACAAAAACAGACCACAAAATATACAACAGAATCCACTCTAACAGTTTTATTAGAGAGTGGAAGAGGAGTGGGGTTTGTGCACAGGCCTTTCTGGAAGAAACATGGAGGGGAAAGGGACATGTCTGCTTTTTCCTATTGCATGTGTATTGGGGTTATGTAACTACACCACACATGTATATAGGTTGTATAAGGCCCTGGGATGATTAGGCATTTTACCTGAATGCTGATGGCACATGTGCAACTGCCCCCCAGAAATGCTAACACATGAGATGACTTAAGTCTTGGAACCTCAGAAGTGTTGCAAATGATAACATGTCTTTTCTATTATTTTCAGCTTTAATTTAAGGTTTTTATTTTATTTGTATGGGTGTTTTGTCTTCATGCATCTCTGTGCACCACATGTACATGGAGGCCAGGAGATGTTTAGATCCTATGAACTTGGGTTACAGAAGGTTGTAAGCAGCCCTATGAGTGCAGGGACTCAAACCTGGTCTTCTAGAAGAGCAGTAAGCCCTAGCCTCTCCATCCTTCAACCTGATTTTTTTGTTTTTGTTTTTGTTTTTTGAGACAGGGTTTCTCTGTGTAGCTTTGGAGCCTATCCTGGCACTCACTCTGTAGATCAGGCTGGTCTGGACCTCACAGAGATCTGCCTGCCTCTGTCTCCCAAGTGCTGGGATTAAAGGAGTGCACCACCAGGTTGAAATCTTATCTCTTAAAACTCAGGTCTGGGGGCCGGGTGTTGGTGGCAATTGCCAGCCTGGTCTACAGAGAGAGAGAGAGAGAGAGAGAGAGAGAGAGAGAGAGAGAGAGAGAGAGAGAGAGAGGTCTCTTTGAATCTGAAGGTTTTTCTGTTTTTGTTTTTTGATATTTTGTTTGTTTGTTTTTGGCTTTTCGTAAACAGGGTTTCTTTGTGTAATGGCCCTACCTAGCTGTCATGGACCTAATGCTGTAGATCAGACTGGTCTTGAACTCAAGAGAGATTCACCTGCCTCTACCTCCCCAGTGCTGGGATTATACCACCACCACCAGGCTAAATCTGAAGTTCTTTATATCACACTATAACAAGTTCTTTTCATTATAAATAAATAAAAATAAAGCTTTGAGGACTGGAGAGATGGCTCAGTGGTTAAAAGCACTGACTGTTCTTCCAGAGGTCCTGAGTTCAATTCCCAGCAACCACATGGTGGCTCACAACCCTCTATAATGGGATCTGGTGCCCTCTTCTGGCTTGCACTATATACATGATAAATAAATAAATCTTTAAAAAAAATAAATAAAGCTTTGATAAAAACTAAAAATTTGTTCAAAAAGCCAGTTTGTCAATGGTTTCTTGTTTCAATAGATACCTGTTTGGTGGGAACAATGTGTCCGCTGCTTACATACGAAATATGATAAACCAGAAGATGGAAGGCTGATTTATACTGGGAACCTGGCCCGCTCAGTATTTGGTGGGTAATCTGAAGTGATATTATTTCCTTATTTTTCTTTATTTTTGAGATTATAATTTAATTACATTTCTCCATTCCCTTTTCCTGCCTTCAAATCCTCCCATATATTCCTCCTTGCTCTTCTTCAAATTCATGGCCTCCTTCATCAATTGTTATTACATGCATATATGTATGTTTATACATATATGTTCCTACCTATAACCTGTTGAGTCTATACAATGTTACTTCTTTGTGTTCTCAGAGCTGATGGTTTTACACTGGAAAACCAATTGGTGTGCTCTTCCCTGGGGAGGATCACCTCTCCCAAGGCCAGCTTTACTCAATTGCCTGTAGTTCTTTACTTATGGAGTTGAGTCCTCCTGGGCTTGTCCCTACCCAGTAAACATTTTAGTACATTACTTATGTTCTTAGCACTCAATTATTACAACACATAAGGAAAATTGTTTTTTTTTTTTTTTCTTGAATCCCATTGATACATTGTAGAGGTTGAGACTTTCCCTTTTAGGAGTTTTAAAGATATTTGAAGGTTGAATTGTGGTTTTGTGATCTTGTTTGTTTGGGTTTTTGTTGTTGTTGTTGTTGTTTGTTTGTTTTTCGAGACAGGGTTTCTCTGTGTAGCTTTGGTGCCTATCCTGGCATTCATTCTGTAGACCAGGCTGGCTCGAACTCACAGAGATCCACATGCCTCTGTCTCCCGAGTGCTGGGATTAAAGGCGTGCGCCACCATCGCCCGTGGTTTTGTGATCTTAAAGCTAGGTGTTGAAGCTTCCCTTCTTAGGTCACTTGGAGTATTCAACAGAAAAATAAAATTGAATAGTCTAAAAAAGGTGGAAGAATGTTATTATGGTTTGATTTTAGTATTTCTCGAAAGCTTATGTATTTAATGTAGTCTAACTTCCCCCGATGGTGGAAACTTTAGGAGAATGGGCCCTCCTCTAGGTCACTGGGGGTGAGTTCTTGGAGGGAGGAGTATCTTGTTCCTAGCTCTTTCTTGTCCCTCTCTTTCTCTGTTCCAGTTTGTCTGATGGTTTCCCACTATATAACAATACTCTTGTTGGCATGATATTGATCACATACATAGGACTAAGCAATTGTGGGTGTGGGCTGAAATCTCAGAAATTATGAGTCAAAGTTACCTTTTTGTTTTTAATAATTTTTTTTTTTTAAATTTTGGGTGCATGGTGTTTTTCCTGCATGTTTGTCTATGTCAGAGCCCCAGAACAGGATTTACAGACGGTTGTGAGCTGCCATGTGGGTGCTGAGAGTTGAACCGTAGTCCTTTGGAAGAGCAGTCAGTGCTCTTAACCACTGAGCCATCTCTCCAGCCTCCACCTTTTCCTTCTTTTAAATTGCTCTTCTCCAGTATTTGGTTACAATACAAAAGCTGTGACTAAAAGCCTGGTAACATCATTTTTTGTTTGTTTGTTTTTTCAGACAGGATCTCTCTTTATAGTCTTGACTGTCCTGTATGCCTGGCCTTGGTAATACCGCTTTAGAATGGTTGCTTGAAGCTGGGTGGCAGTGTGCCCTTCTTTAATCCCAGCACTTGGGAGGCAGAGGCAGGTGGATCTCTGAGTTCTAGGGCAGCCTGGTCTACAGAGTGAGTTCCAGGACAGACAGGGCTATACAGAGAAATCCTGTCTTGAAAAGCAAAAACAAAACAAAAAAGTAGAGTTGTAGGTTGTGGAGGAAGTTACTGTCTGGGCCTTTCAGTGCTGTGGATAGTGGAGGTCGGTGCTATTTCTGTATGGGAGCTCAGGGAGAAATACTGAGATGGTGCTGGGATTCTAGACTTCTCTTACTGCCACATCGGTAGACTCTAGAAAGCTTTCCCTCTGTTATTGTTAATTCAGCCCCAGGTAATTATAGATACCATATTTGCTGTTTTTTAGGGATGAAAACTTAAAGGTAATGCAGACTCTTAGAGTTGGTAGGAAAGAAAAGATGAATATGCCATATAATCAGCCATATTTGCAATGTTACAATTAAATACGAGTTCAGGCTGAGGAGAGAAGGAACAGAATGGTTGCATCAAGATGGCTTTCCATTGGGTCTTGTCTAATGAGTGAAGTCTGGATATGAGGAGATGTGAAAGGAGCACATGCATTGCAGGTGCAGAAGTACTTAGTACTAGCAGAGGCAGGAAGTTTGTCATGGTTGAAGGGATCTAATGTAGACTTACTTGTCTACACTCCTCTGGGAGTGTCTGAGAGAGAGTGCCTAGATTATAGTGGAGGTGGGAAGATCCACTCTCAGTGTGGTTTTTCCATTCCATGTGTGGAGTCCTGGGCTCAATAAAGAGGAGAGAGCTATCTTCTGATGCTGGATGCAGTGACATTAGGTTCATGCTGCTACACCTTCCTGTGTAATAGTTTCTTTTTAGAAACTGGAACCAATAGAAATATAGTTTCTTACAGTTCTGCAGGCTAAAAGTGTAGAGGTGAAGTGTGCACGGGGTCATGCCCTGGGAAGGCTCTAGGAAGTGCTTATCCCATCCAGCTTCTGTTGGCTACTTAGCATTCTGGGCTTCTGACTTGCCTCACTGTGACTGCTGTTTGCTCTCCTATGGCAGCCTCCTGCATCTCTTATTTTTTTCTGTCCTTATAAGGACACTCTCATTGGATTTAGAGCCTACCTTAATCCAGCATGATCTCATCTTGTTCCTCAGATCTGCAAAGATCTTATTTCCAAATAAGGACACATTATGAAGTTCTAGTCAGGCACCAGTTTAGGGGGCACTACTTAACTCACTACAATGTAAAACAGGAAAAAAAGATATTTTAGAAGGGGTGAGGAGCCGGGCGTTGGTGGCACACACCTTTAGTCCCAGCACTTGGGAGGCAGAGGCAGGTGGATCTCTGTGACTTCGAGACCAGCCTGGTCTACAGAGCGAGTTCCAGGACAGCCTCCAAGCCACAGAGAAACCCTGTCTCAAAAAAAACCAAAAAAAAAAAAAAGGGGGGGGGTGAGGAATATAGGAGGCACCATGGTTCTCATTTATCCCATGCATACTGATGTCATAGCAACCACCTGTGGGAAGAGGAAAGGAACTATTTTAAAATTACTGACAATAGAATTAAGCTTTCAGCCAATAGCAGTATGTAAAAATGGCTGCTTAGTTCCAGCTTCATGAACAGTTGTCAGACTTTTGTTTTTGTCTATTTAAGGGCAAAGCACTAACATTAATTTTAATTACATGTATCTTTTTAATTACATGTATCTTATGAATGAGATTTTGTACCAATTTATTTAAGTTTATTTAAAGGGCCATTTACATATTTGCCATTACAATGTGAGGCTTTTTGGTTTTCTCCTTCTACAAACATTTTATGTGTTGGGGTTACTAATATTTCTGGTATAAATTCAGAATATTTCTGTCACGGACAGGATGTAGCTCAGACTGGCCTCAAACTTCATAGGTGAAGTAGGCTGGCCTTGAATTGATCTTCTCTGTCCACATAAATGCTATGATTGCTGGTGTGTGCCATGCCTAGCTGTGTTGTTTTCCTTTTCGTCTCTCTTTTTTAAAAAATGTAGTCAGATTTCAGTATTTTGACCTTGGTTTCTGGAATTTTTTTTTAAAAGATTTATTTTAATTACCTTTTGAATACATGTACGTGAATGTGTCTTTATGGGAGTATGTCACATGAGACCTCATGTCCTCAGAGGGTGGAGATGTTGGACCTCTCAGAGGCTGGAGTTTCAGGCAGTTGTCAGCCACTGGATGTGGGTGCTGGGAACTGAACTTTGGAAGAGCAGTATTGGGTCTTACCTGCTAAAGCATCTATCTCCACCCCCATGTGTGTTTGTATATAGTGTCTCATGTTCTTCAGGCTGGCCTCAAACCTGCTGTGTAACTGAAGCTGGTTTTGACTTCTGCTTCTACCTTTCATGTTCTGGGGTTACGTGTTTGTACCATCACGTCCAGCTTTGTTTTTGTCTTTTTAGTCATACATAGAATTTTTCATTCCATATTATAAAGGACTTCATGGATACCTCTGTGGTATTTTTTTGACATTTAAATATCTGAACTCTTTGGATTCTTCACAGTTTATGGAATAATGGACTAATTAAATTTAATCATTTTCTTTTTAAATTTTTTAAAGTGTGTTTGTATGTGTGTGTGTGTGATGGCACAAATGTAGAGGTTAAAGAACATTATAGCCAAGTGTGAGGGTGCCTGCATTTAATCCCATACTGGGGAGGCAGAGACAGATAGATCTCTGTGAGTTCAAGGCCAGTCTGGTCTACAGAGCTAGTTGTAAGACAGCTAAGGCTATATAGAGAGAAACCCTTGTTCCAGAAAACAAAAACAGAACAACATTATGGAGTCAGTTCTCTCCTATTTTTATGTGGGTTCTGGGTATTGAAATTAGGTTAGTTAGTCTTTTTGCCTTCTACCCTCCCTCCCTCTTTTCTCTTTTCTCTGTGTAGCTCTGACTATCCAGGAACTCACTATGTAGACCAGACTGAACTTGAATTCAGAGGTCCGCTTGCCTCTGCCTTCCAAGTTAAAGGTGAGGGCCACCATGCTCACTCAGCTCACCCACTGATTTTGATTAAACATAAAATTCAATGTAATTTTGTTGTTGTTGTTTTCTATTTTGCTCTGTTTGTTTCTTTCTTTTTGTATACATCAGTGATACACTAGACTCTCTCTTTGGGGGGGGAGAAAGTGCCACACTATTTAATAATTTACTAGATTTTAATATGAAGGGGCTTTATCTCTTTGCCCTCTTTTTTCCCCAAATGTACTTTGTAATCAACTTTTTAGAATCTCAACTTACATACTTTCTAAGTAGATGGTATTTAAATTATTTTGCTTGTTTCATTTTTTTTGAGACAAAGTCTTGATGTATACTAAGGTTGAACTTGAAATCACAATTCTCTTGCCTCAGCCTCATTCACAAAGGGTCATATTACTTGGTTGACTCCCAACCCAACTACTTACTAACTAGCTGTATGGCATTGTTCATTGCTTTATCCCCTCATGTGTGGGGTGTATATGACAGAGGTTGATATCAGGTATTTTCCTTTTTTGCTTTTATTCTAGTTTCATTTGTTGCTGTTATACGATACTCTGACCAGAAGCAACTTAGGGGGTTATTTATTCAACTTCAGGTTGCACGCCATCATTGAGGGAAGTTGTTAGGACAGGAACTCATGCAAAAACTTGAAACAGAAACCTTGGAGGAATGCTGTTTGCTGGTTCACACACAGACTAGGCTAGGTTTTTTGTGCAACCCAAGACCACCTGCCCTGAGAATGGTGCTGCCAAGTGGACTGAGCACTCCTATATCAATTAGTAATCAAGACAGTCCTCTCTAGACTCACCCACAGGCTGGTCTGATCTGGGTGGTCTCAGCTGAGACTCCTTCCTCAGGTGACTAGGGTATGCCAAGTTGATGGTTAAAGCTAATTACAGCAAACTCTACCTTGGTTTTCGAGACAGGATTTCCTCTGTGTAGCTCTGGCTTTTCTGGAACTCAGTCTGTAATGAACTTGACCTCAAGAGGTCCTCCTTCCTCTGTCTCCTGAGTGCTGGGATTAAAGGCAGCATGTGCTATTATGCCCAGATTGGAGATCATCATTTTGGTTAGACTGGCTGGCTAGCAAGCCGTGAGAATCTGCCTGTCTTAGCCTCTCCAGCTCTGGAGTTATAGGTGTGTGCTGCCAAGCTCAGCTTTTATGTGGATGCTAGAAATCTGAGCTCAGGTTCTCATGTTCCTACAGCAATCACTTTACTTACTGAACGATCTCCCCAGCCAGTAGCTTAGGCTGGCCTGTACCTCACTCTGTCCCAGGCTTGGCATAAATTTAATGGTTTGATTTTCCAGCCCTTGACTCCTTAGTACTGGGATTATAGATATGAGCCACTCAGCTTCTGTTTTCCTCAATGTTTAAGATTTTGGCAGTGCTGGGGGTCAACCTATGGCAGCAAGCATATTAAGCAAATACACCCATAGAGCTAATTCGTATACCTATTCACTTTCCCTCTTTTGGCTTTTTCAGAAGCTGTCTTACCATGTAGTCCATGATGGCCTCAAAATTGTGATTCTCCTGCCTTGCCAATTCTCATTTTTGAAATTATACACCTCTCCTAGGCAAAGCCTAGCACATAGTAAGTAGTCTATTGTGTTTGTTTTTGTTGTTGATGGTGAGTTTATGATTAGTGTATTAGCTTTGTCATCACCGTGACCAAGTATTCAAGAAAACTGCTTCAAGGAGGAAAGATACATTTTGGCTCATAGTTTTAGAAGATTTGTTTATGGTTGCTTGGCCCCATTCCCTTGAATGGGGTGGTAGGAGTGGTAGGGTGGTAGGAGTATATGGCAGAAGAGCTAGCTTCCTCACTTAATGACATAGGAGAAAGAGACAAGGGACTAGGGCGAGATGTCCCCACCAACCAACCTGATTGCAACAGCCAAGGCCTACCTCCTAATGTTCTAAAATTTCCCAAAATTGTGCTATCATAGGGATTAAGTGTTCAGCCATGAAACTAGGGGATCTGTTGCATTCATATTGTAACAATGGCATAGGAAGAAAAGGTTGGATGAATTAATAGAATAATATTGGTTGTTTTGTAAAACTTAATTTTTAATTCTTTTTTTGTTTTTTCTCCTTAGGTGTGAAATGTTTCTCTTATTCTACAAGTATGATCAGCCTTGCACTTTTACCACATCTTCTTTCACAAAATAATATGATATTTGGAAGTCTGCCTTTGCAAATCTTATTTTATGGAATCATGGGAAGCTTTACAGTGATCACTCCCATTCTGCTTCATTTCCTTACAAAAGGCTATGTCATTCGGTTGTACCATGAAGCCACAACTGACACTTACAAAGCCATTACTTACAATGCTGTGCTTTTGGAAACCAGCACAGTGTTTCATCAAAATGATGTGAAGATTCCAGAGAGCTCACATTTATTTACCACCTTTTATGCTAAAACAAAATCTCTATTAGTCAATCCATGGCTCTTTCCAAACCCTGAGGACTATAACCATCTAATGGGTTATGACAAACCATTCACTTTTGATGTAGAAGTTAGTGAACAGAAACTGCATGAGGATGAAAAATGAATCTGTTTTTTGTTTTTGTTTAAATGTCATGTGTATTTCGGTGTATAATGTTACCTATATTTTATTATTGTTAATGATTAAAAAAAGTTTAAAGGCTGAAGACACAGTGCAGTTGGTGTGGTGTTTGCCTTACATGAAGCCTTGGGTTTGACCCTCATCACATAAGTAGATATGCTTGTATACACCTGTAATCCCAGCACTTGGAAAATGGAGGTAGAAAGATCAGAAATTTGGGGTCATCCTTGGCGATGTAGTGGGTTTGAGATCAGCCTGGGCTGTGTAAAACTGTCTTAAAAACAGAAAGTTGATCTGGGCAGTGGTGGTGCACGCCTTTACTCAATGCTGGGAGGCAGAGGTAGGTGAATGTCTGTGAGTTTGAGGCCAGCATAGTCTACACAATGAGTTCCAGGACAGCCAGAGCTGTTAACACAGGGAAAAACCCTGTCTCAAAAAGAAACAACAAAACAGCAACAACAATTAAAAAACAAACAAAAAAACCACCAAAAGTTGAAACAAACAGAATGTCTGATTAATTTTCAGATAATGATGTTCCTATGTAATAAAATGTTTAAAAACAAATTGTTTCTGTAAAAATGTGGATAGTTGTGTATATTCTGCTATATGGATGGCTACATTTATTTATTTTTGTTTTTAGATAAGAGTCTGACTATGTAATATTGGATGCCTGGAGCTTACTGAAGGGACCAGACACTCAGCCCTTGTTTTAGCAGCCATGACAGGCTACAGAAAAGATATGTAGGCCTCTGACACAAGGGAACTCCAGATTCTCTGGCCTCCTGGAGCCTAGGGCCAAAACTGAACACAAAGAAACTCCAGCCCACCCCCACCCCTGCCCCCCCAGCCTCCTAGATACTTGGTTCCTGGGAACTGTTTGGCCACAAAAGAAACTCCAGGGGAGACCAAAACCTCCACTATAGTCTCCAGGATACAGTTCTGAAAACTACTGGTGTCTGTGTACAACAGGCCACCTGCAAGTAACAAGACAAAGCCATAGAAACCACAGAATGTTTCCTCTCAGCACTGACCAATGAGAATAATTGGTACATGGGTATTTCATGCCAAAATATCACTTTGAGAAATTTTCCTAATTGTTCCCAAATGTCAACCAATCAGAAACCAATCCATACCTACTGATGTAATCCTGTGACTTTTGTCATTAAAACCTAGCAGTAGACAGGGAACTTCACCCCCTCTGGAGGCTGCTTCATCAGCTAGCCAGTCGGGGTTCCTGTCATGGTTGGATGAATAATGAAACCTTGCTTTTACAGTTCAATGGGTCTATCTCCCTGGTGGTCTTTGGGGATCTTTTAGACTTGGGCACAACACTTACTATGCAGACAAGCCTGGCCTTGATCTATCTGCGCTGTCTCCTGAGTGCCACCACACCTGAGTTGCGTATAGGTAATATAATAGTGGGTGCCTAGAAGGTGAAGATTGGATGTCACAAGTAAATGAGAGTGGAGATTTTCTGTTCTGTTTTTCTAAATGTATGAATATACTTTTCCTACTTAACACTTTGCAAAATTCATAAATTATAAGAAGCAGTTATAAGAACCGGGCTTTGGTGGCACACGCCTTTAATCCCACCACTCAGGAGGCAGAGGTAGGCAGATCTCTGTGAGTTTGAGGCCAGTCTGGTCTCCAGATGGAGTGCCAGGTTAGGCTCCAAAGCTACACAGAGAAACTCTGTCTCCAAAAACAAAACCAAAAAAACAAAAAAATGAAGAAACAAAAAAAAAAAAAAGTGTTAAGGAGGCTGGCGAAGTTCCAAGTGGCCATACTGTTAACATCTGTAAGAAGATACTAAACTCAACTGGAGAGCTACTGGAGGTAACAGAGCTCCAGCACAGTAAAGTCCAGCCAAGATGTAGAACTTCAGCTTAGGGTCACATGGATATGTGGCAGATGGACAGATGGAGGGAAATTTGGGCCATGTCAAGTAGGGGACTGAGGTGGGCTGAGTAAATCACTGGGACAACTGTTCTCTTACTGTATGTCCCTCAAGGTCCACATGACAGGTTGGTGTGGGTATTGCCATTGATGTGTTAGGTGTCCTCATTATGGTGTCCAAGTCAGGGCACTGCTGCGGTAGAATATTTTAAGGTGTGTGACTTTTGTTTATGCTTCATTTCTTTCACTCTGTGAAATTGTGATTCTTTGCCTGTCTAAAACACCTTATGGTCTAATAAAGAGCTGAACAGACAATAGCGAGTCAAGAGCAAGAATAGGCAGGGCCGGCAGACAGAGAATATAAACAGAAGGAGAAAGGAGGAAGAGAACAAGGAGAGGAGGACATCAGGGCCAGCCAGCCAGCCAGCCATGGAGTTAAGAGTGAAAGTAAGATATACAAAAGAAAAGGAAAAAGCCCAGAGGCAAAGGTAGTCAGGTTCATTTAAGATAAGAAAAGCTGGCTAGATACTAGCCAAGCTAAGGCCAGCATTCATGACTAAAAATAAGCCTCCGTGTGTGACTTATTTGGGAGCTGGGTGGTGAGCCACCCCAAAAGCCAAAAGAACAAAAACAACACACGACATACTGCAGCTTTTGTCAGTCTTATATGTTCTCTGGCTTAATTTTTTTTTTTTTTAACATTCCAATCTCAGTTTCCCCTCCCTCCTCTCCTATTCTCCTCACTTGTCCCCTGTCCCCCCCATCTGCTTCTCGGAGATGGTAAGGCCTCCCCTAGGAAGTCCACTAAGCCTGTCCCATCATCTGGTTGAGGCAGGACCAAGGCACCTCCCCACCCCCAACACTCCTGTGTCTAGGCTGAGCAAGGTATATCTCCATATAGAATGCGCTCCACTAAGTCAGTTTGTGCATTGGAGTTAAATCTTGAACCCACTGCCAGTGACCTCATATATTGTCCCAGCCATACCATTGTCACCTATATCAAGGGAGTCTAGTTTGGTCTTATTTAGGTTCCCCATTTGTCAGACCTGAGTCAGTGATCTCTCACTAGCTTGGGTCAGCTGATTCTGTGAGTTTCCCCATCATGGTCTTGACTCCTTTGTTTATATTATCTCTCCCCCCTGACTTCGATTGTATTCCAGGAAGTTGGCCCAGTGGTTAGTTGTGGATTTCTGCATCTGCTTCCATCTGTTTCTGGAAGAGGATTCAAGATTCTCTGGGGTTGTGGATTGTAGGCTGGGTATCTTTTGCTTTATTTCTGGTATCCACTTATGAGTGAGTACATACTGTATTTGTCTTTCTGGGTCTGGGTTACCTCACTCCAGATGTTTTTTCCTAGTTCTGTCCATTTGCTAGCAAATTTTAGGATGTAATTGTTCCTTCCTGCTGAGTAGTACTCTATAATGTAAATATACCACATTTTCTTTATCCATTCTTCAGTTGAGGGCTATCTAGATTGTTTCCAAATTCTGGATATTATGAATAATGTTGCTATGAGCATAGTTGAGAAAATGTCCTTGTGGTGTGAATGTGCCTCCTTTGGGTATGTGCCCAAAAGTGGAATTGTGATTCTTGAGGTAGAATGATTCCTAATTTTCTGAGAAATCACCATACTGATTTCCAAAATGGCTGTACAAGTTTGCACTCCCACCAGCAATGGAGGAGTGTTCCAAGTTCTCCACATCCTCTCCAGCATAAGCTATCATCTGTGTTTTTTGATTTTAGCCATTATGATCAGTGTAAGATGGTATCTCAGTGTTTTTTTGGATTGTATTTTCCTCATGATTAAGGATGCTGAGTGTCTTTCAGCCATTTGAGATTCTTCTGTTGAGAATTCTGTTTAGATCTGTACCCCATTTTTTTTTAATTGGATTATTTGGTAGTTGAATTTCTAGTTTCTTGAGTTCTTTGTATATTTTGGAAATCAGCCCTCTGTCAGATGTGGGGTTAGTGAAGATTTTTTTCCCATTTTGTAGGGAGCCATTTTCTCCTGTTGACCATGGTCTTTGTTTTAGAGAAACTTCTCAGTTTCAGGAGGTCCCATTTATTAACTGTTGCTCTCAATATCTGTGCTACTGGTGATCTATTTAGGAAGTGGTCTCCTGTGCCTATGAGTTCAAGGATATTTCCCACTTTCTCTTCTATGAGGTTCAGTGTGGATGGATTTATATTGAGGTCTTTGATATTTTGATTTGAGTTTTGTGCATGGTGAGAGATATGGATCTATTTGCATTCTTCTACTTATTGACAGCCAATTATACCAGCACCATTTGGTGAAGATACTTTCTTTCTCTTTTCTATTTTATATTTTTAGCTTCTTTGTCAAAAATTAGGTGTTCATAAGTGTGTGGGTTGATATCAGGGTCTTCAATTTGATTTCATTGGTCCACCTGTCTGTTTTTATGCTAATACCAAACTATTTCATTACTATAGCTCTATAGTAGAGCTTGAAGTCAGGGATGGTGATGCCCCCAGATGATCCTTTATTGTATAGGGTTGTTTTAGCTTTCCTATGTTTTTTTTGTTTTTCCATCTAAAATTGAGTATTGTTCTTTCAAAGTCTGTGAAGAATTGTGCTGGGAAGTTCTTGTCACCGTCTCGGAAAACAAAACAAAAACAAAAAACCAAAAAACAAACAAACAAACAAACAAACAAGAGTTTGGCAATGTTCCTTCTGTTTCTATTGTGTGGAATAATTTGAAGAGTGTTGATATTAGTTCTTCTTTGAACATCTGATAGAATTCTGTGCTGAAACCATCTGGGCCTGGGCATTTTTTTGGTTGGGAGACTATTGATAACTGTTTCTATTTTCTTATGGGTTATAGGTGTATTTGAGTTTTTTATCTGTTCTTGATTTAATTTTGGTATGTGGTACTTATCTAGAAAATTGTCCATCTCCTTAAGTTTTCTGATTTTATGGAGTATGGCCTAGTTTTTATGATTTATTTATTAGTTTATTTATTTGAATTCTGGTCTCATGTACCCCAGGTTAGCTTTGAATTCACTCTGTAATTGAGACTAACATTGAACTCCTGATCCTCCTGCCTCTGTCTCCCAAGTAGAACATCCTGTAGCTCTTTTGCCATGCCTGACCTGATATAGTTTGTTTTGTTTTGTTTTTTTTGAAAAAGATTTTTTATTATGTTATATTTAAAAATACGTATTTATTTTATGTGCATGGGTGTTTTGTGTGCATGTGTGACTGTTGGCCTTGTGTGTGTCTGGTACCCATCGAGGCCAGCAGAGGACATTGGAGGACATTGGATACCCTGATAATGGTGTTACAGATGGTTGTGAGCCTTTATGTAGTTGCTGGAAATTGAGCCCTGGTCTTCAGCAAGAGCCAATACTCTTTATAGCTGAAACATGTCTCCAGCACCCATTATTTATTTATCAACCTATCTGTCTATCTATCTATCTATCTATCTATCTATCTATCCATTTATTTATTTATTTATTTATGATTTTTCAGGACAGGGTTTCTCTGTGTAGCCTTTGTTGTCCTGGAACCCACTCTGTAGACTAGGATGACCTCAATTTCACAGAGATCTGCCTACCTCTGCCTCCCAATTAAATGTGTGCACTTCCACTACCCAGAAAACTTTCTAAAAATATGTGTATATGTGTCTGTGTGTGTGTGCATTTGCACAGAGGAGTGCAGTTCCCATGTTCAGAAGAGGACTTAGGACTCCCTTAGGGCACATATTAGCATACACAGCACCAATCCCAATTCAGTCCACCCCAACTCAACACCACAGCCTCAAGCTCAACTTCCTTTTGAGTATCTTCTCAAGACTGGTGAGGTCCCAGCTGGGAACTGCAGCTGATATCCCCAGTGTGGGGGTATCATCCACCTTTCTATTTTGTGGTTGAACCTTTTTGTTGTTGTGTAGAAATAGTTTTCAAGAGATCAGCTCACATAGCTAGATGCATCTTTCCAGGCCAGGAGAAACCACTGTATGAGCTTGCAGGAGAGAATGTCATGCACACAGAGTAGTAGTGAGACCCATGGTGGATCTTCTTTCTTTCTCGAGACAGGGTCTCAAGATATAGCCCTGGCTGTTCTGGAACTCACTCTGTAGATCAGGCTAGCCTCGAACTGACAGAGATCCACCTGCCCTTGCCTCCCAAGTGCTAGGTTTAAAGGTGTTTCGCCAATATGCCCAGCTGAGTTTACTTTAAGAAAGGGTCTCCTGTAGGACATTTCGTCTCACTGAAAACTTCCTGTGTGCTAATGATTAAATAAGTAAATAAAATGCCAATTACTTTAATTTACATTAAGTGTTCAGAAACAGTATATTCTAGGTCATTTTCTTTCTCTTGCCTTGCAGCAGAAGGTGCACAGATAACGAAAACAAATGCACAGTCACACAAATAAAAAGAGGAAACAGTTGGATGGGAACTTTGAAATCACATGACTGGTGACTAAGTTTGTTCCTTCTTCCTCACTGTCGAGTCTGATGATCTTCCCTGAGTGTGGAAAGTGTTGGAGATATTAAATCATGTTGCCATTTATTCTCTTTTCCACGCTGCTTCCTCTCATATTTACTGAATCTGAACAGCAACTGTGGTTCTGCAACTCCTCCGATGCAACTTTTTCCTACAGTTACTGTGGTAAGTGACAAGGCAACAAATAACTGCAGCGCCAACTATTTTCAGAGAAAGTTTTCACAGAACCCGAAGCTGAGGGCAGGCGAAAATGTCTCTGTGGCTCCAGCTGTGCGGGCTGCTGAGGTCTGGGGTGGGGATGGGGATGGGGGATGGGATGGGGTAGGGGCGGAGCAGGCCGACCACTTCCGGGTGTGGGTCTTCTTCCACTCACTGCCCACTTACAGATCTCCGAACCGTTTGTTTTTACCTCCGTGTGCTTCTGTTGCTGCAATGGTCAGTCCCCTCCACTCCGAGCACAGTTTCAAGCTCTCAATTCCAGCAGAACTGTTTGCTTTTGAGTCCCAGCCCCGACACAAACTGGTTCCTTCTGAGAAAGCAGACCCATAGCTGCTTCCTGGTGGGGGTTTCCGCTCCAGCCTGTGGTCCTCTAGGGCTAGTGCGTGCAAGCATCTCTATTCTTGGGATGTTAACCTGGTCTCTCCACCGATTGTAGGACTTGAGCAAAGTACTTAGACATTCTCTGCCTCATTTTTTTTTTTTTTAGTTGCAAAATGAAAGTGATTTTAGAGTTCACTTTATGAGGCTTGCTAGAGTTAAGAATTTTACCACAGAGTCACTTAGAAAAAGTAACGCTGATTATGGATTTATGCAGTAATTATTATTACCCTATAATTTGTTTTGAGACAGGGTCTCACTATGTAGCCGTGGTTGTTCTGGAACCAGGCTATCTTAGAAATCACAGAAATCTGCCTGCCTATACATCCAGGGATTAAAGGCATGCATCACCACATCCTGAATATTCTATTTTAGACAGGTTATCAGTATATAGCCCTGGGCTGGCCTAGAAATTGCTAGATAGACCAGACTAGTCTGGAACGAAAGAGATACCCCTGCCTCTGCCTCTTGAATTATTTGCGTATTTTTGCCTGGAACTCACTATGCTGCCCTCAAATTCAGGCTCCCTGTTGCCTCAACCTCCCCAGTGCTGGAACTGCAAATATTTTTCAGTTGAGATAAACTTATATGCTGTTGGTTCATAATTAACGTAATTGTCACCGCACAACTTCTCACTAGCAAATGCCTGGGATCTGAAGACCTAGCACTGGGGGCTTGATAGTTTCAGTTTATTTTCTCTTTCGTTGATTGCTTGGTTGGTTGTCCATTTTTTGTCCTGCCTGGAAATATCTGGATGGTTGGAAGTCGATTCCTTCCGAAATGCCAGTTCTTTGGAAAGCAGGATCTTCAACCTAATCGTCTGGAAATGCAGAAGGGACTTCATAGATGCACCGTGACAACTCCTGCAGTACTGCGGGCTTCCTTCCATGGTAAAGAAGCCCGCCTAATCAGTGTCTCCAGCTTGGTTATTTTGGGGGATGTGCTTGTGAAGCACTTTGACCACAGTTAACATTTATGCTTCTAGAGCATTAGGAAGTTCAGTCTGCTAGCCTCTGTTTTCTTTCTTTTTGGCCCCCCATTTTGTCAATTTACTTATTTTAGTGATATGTGTGTGTGTGTGTGTGTGTGTGTGTGTGTGTGTGTTCTAGGTATATATGTACAGCATGTGCAGGATGGTGTGTGTGTGTGTGTGTGTGTGTGTTCTAGGTATATATGTACAGCATGTGCAGGATGGTGTGTGTGTGTGTGTGTGTGTGTGTGTGTGTGTGTGTGTGTGTGTGTTCTGGTTATATATGTGTACCATGTTCAGGCTGGTGCCCCCAGAAGTCAGAAGAGGCCACCAAACTCCCTGGAATTGGAGTTACAGGCTACTTTGAGCTGACTGATATAGGTTCTGGGAATTGAGCCTGGGCCTGCTCTTATTTACTGAGCCACCTGTGCAGTCCCTACACTACTTCTTTTGGTAGGTACTACATTGTGACTCTTATGCCTATTAATAATGTATAATAAAAATTATTCAGCATTACTCTTTTAGTAGCAATTTAGCTCCCTTTGTCTTTGTGTGTTTGGTTGTTTTTTGATATAGAGTCTCTGTATAGCACTAGCTGTTCTGGAACTTGGTATGTAGACTAGGCTGGTCTCAAACTAAGAGACCTGTGTGATTCTGCCTTTTGGAACTGAAGGCACGGGCTACCACACCTGGCACACACCTGGCTTCCTTAGTCTTTTGATGAGACTTTCTGAGGTAGAATCTGCCCCTTTGCTCTGTGACACCAACAAGTCCTGTGGACATTCCCTGAAGCCCCCCAACATGAGGCTGGAGGATAGCAACGAGGGTCTCTATTCGATGGCCCTGCAGGCTGCCATTCCAGAGTGTTAGCACTCCCTTGCCTGGGAGAGTTCACTAAGACAAAAACACCTCCCTTTGGAACACATTAATTCCTTTAAAGTCGGTAGGTAAGTGTTAGTGACAGTGACAGCTGATTCAGTCCTGACTTTGAGGACAATTTTCAAGAAAGAAGAGAGGTAATTTTTTTTTTTTATCTGGGTAGGCTTAGTTATTTTGGCTTGCCTAACAAACACCATACCAAGTGTGGTAGTGCATGCCTTTAGTCCCAGCACTGGTGAGGCAGAGGCAGGTGGATCTCCTTGAGTTCAAGCCCAGTCTGGTCTGCAGAGTAAGCTCCAGGACAGCTGGGGCTATACAGAGAAACCCAGTCTGGAAAAACCAAAAACTAAAACAACAACAACAAACAAACAAAAAACTACCAACAACAACAAAACAAACTCAAACCAACCAACCAACAAAACAAACAAACAAAAACACAAATCACTATAGTTTAGGGAACTTAAATAAGAAAAAGTTATTTTGGACTGATCTGGAATTCAAAATCAAGATTTTGGCACATTTGAATTCTTCGTGGCTTGCTGAAGAGGTGGTTTTTGAATTCATATGCTCTTCCAAACACATGTCAAATCTATTTGCCATAATAGCATTAAGAAATGGAACATTTTGTTGTTTGTTCTTTTTGAAGCAGGGTTTCACTGTAACCCAAGATGACCTAGAACTCACTGTGTAGTATGGGTTAGCCCAGAATAGCCATAAAATTCATGGAGATTCTTCCAGCTCAGGCTCTGGAGTGCTAAGAGTAAAGTATATGCCACCACATCTGGCTTATATGGCAACCTTTTAAGGCCCACAAAAAAATTCTACTTGGACTGGGCATGGTGTTTCATGTTTCTAATTCTAGCATTCCTGAGGTCAAGGCAGGAAGATTGTTGCAATATTGAGGCCAGCTTGATCTACATAGTGAGTTCTAAGCTAGAGAGTAAGATCCTGCCACAAAACAAAAATGAATGAATGAATGAATGAACGAATGAATGAATAAATAAATAAATAAATAGATTGCCCTCAAGAGTCTGGCTGACTCACTTGAATTTATTTATTTGTTTTTCATAGATTTATTTGTTTAATGGGGCCTGAATTGTGCATAGCTAGGCATGCATTCTAACATTGAGCTACATCCCTCACCCAACTTGAATTTATTTTGGACAGGCATCCACTAATTCTAGCAACATCTTCTACCCCAGGTAGATAGGTGATATTGTTACATCCAGTCCACTGTGTGCCACAAGGAAGAAAAGAGACAACACATAAGTGGGTTACTGATTTGGACTTGGACTAGGGAGCTTTGCTTCTGGCGGCCCTGAACAGGGGCAGAAGAGGGTTTCTTTCTTTCTTTCTTTCTTTCTTTCTTTCTTTCTTTCTTTTTTTTGAATTAGAAACAAGATTATTTTACATGTTAATCCCAGTTCCCTCTCCCTCCCCTCCCCCTACCACCCCTCCCCCAAATAAAACCCTACCTATTATATATATATCCTTTCTTCTCCCCCTGGAGGGTGAGGCCTTCTATAGGGTGTCATCAGTGTCTATTGTATCCTTTGGGATAGGGCCTAGGCCCACCCCTGTGTGTCTTGGCTCAGGGAGTATTCCTCTATGTGGAATGGGCTCCCAAAGTCCACACCTATGCTAGGGATAAGTACTGAACTACTACAGGAGGTCCTGTAGATTTCCGAGGTTTCCTCACTGAAACCCATGTTCCTGGGGTCTGGATCAGTCCCATGCTGGTATTCCAGCTATCAGTCTGGGAACCAAGAGCTCCCTGATGTTCAGGTCAACTGTTTCTGTGGGTTTCACTAGCCTGGTCTGGACCCCTTTGCTCATCACTTGTCCTTCTCTGCAACTGGATTCCAGTTCAGTTCAGTGATTAGTTGTGGGTGTCTGCTTCTAGAAGAGGGGTTTATAAGCACAAAAATCACAAACATTTGTTGCCAAGTTACAGTTATAATTTTCACCAATCAGAAGTCAAAGATTAGGGACTTTTCCTTGTGTGGTCCATCTTTGTCAACCTATACAAAATGGGAGCTCTTCCGTCCATCCAATCAGATTCATTTGTTCTTTCTCTTGTTGGGAGCAGCCACAGTAAGAACTAAGGGGCATAACTGACTGTTTCTATGGTTTAGGCAGGAGGTTTGTCAGTCAATGGAAAGTTCTCATCTCCCCTAGGGCTTGGGAACTTGAACTGTGTTTCATCCTACAGGTAAATGGAGTCTGAAGTCAAAATGGTTCTTAGGTCGAAGTGCTTTTTTTTTTTTTGCATGTTCCCTTCAGTGTCACCCACACTCATCAAAATTCCGGGATTAGTGAGATGGGTATTAATTATTTTTGGATCTCTGGAGGACTGGAGGTGCTAGAAGACTGTATCAATTCTCTCTAACGATGGAAAAGCTGAGAGCTTGGAGTTTCTGTCTTCACACATGCTGAGTAGAGGGGAGAACCAGGAAGTAGCGTCTGTCAGCTCAGACACCTTCTTCCCTGCTTTGCTGTGTAGCTAGACTGTGCCAGATTATCAGAACTCCAAGATGCACAGCCTGGAAGTCAGTCATTGGGAGCTAGATTGGAAGAATTAGGGTATTGAGATACAGGTAAAGCTGGTGGTTTGGAGCTGCTTCCTAATTGTATGGTGCTGGGGTCTAGGACTCTGAAGAGAGGATGTCCTGAATCTTTGTAGTGACACCAGTGAGTACAGTTTGTGTGTTTGCAGGAACTGAAGACTTTTTGTTAGTTTCTGGCTTTTTACAGTGGAACTTGTACTTGAGGGAAAACCTAGGTCCTCTTATTCAACTATGCTACAACTGTCAGTCTTCTAGAGAGAGAGATTTTTTTTTTTTTTTTTTTGGTTTTTCAAGACAGGGTTTCTCTGTGGCTTTGGAGGCTGTCCTGGAATTAGCTCTTGTAGACCAGGCTGGTCTCTAACTCACAGAGATCCACCTGCCTCTGCCTCCCGAGTACTGGGATTAAAGGCGTGACCACCAACACCCGTCGAGAGAGAGAGAGTTTTTAATGACCTTCAATTGTTCTCGTTATATAATTTTAACACAAAAAGCTTTTGGGGGCTGATATTCAGAATGTTATATTTATTGGAAGTTATTTATAACAATGTGCTAATGTTTTGCTTATTCATTTTAGATAGCATGAAGTTCCCTTTTTCGATTACTGCTGAACCCTGTATAACATTGAAGGGAACCAATGGATTTTTACATATTAAGTTCATCCCAAGTAAGTACAAATACAAACTTTTTAAAAGATTTATTTAAACCGGGTGTTGGTGGCCCACGCCTTTAATTCCAGCACTCGGGAGGCAGAGGCAGGTGGATCTCTGTGAGTTCCAGGCCAGCCTGGTCTCCAGAGTGAGTGCCAGGATAGGCTCCAAAGCTACACAGACCCTGTCTTGAAAAACAAAAACAAAACAAAACAAAACAAAACAAAAAAAGAGGCCAGAAGAGGGCACCAGAACTTACTAGAGATGTTTGTGAGCCTCCATGTGGGTACTGAGAATTGAACTCTGGGCCCCTAGAAGAGCAGTCAGTACTCTTAACTTCTGAGCCATCTCACCAATCCCCAAACTTTCATTTTTGTAATCAACTAAAAGGCTCTAGAAATTCACCCAGTAAAATTCTGTTCCAAATATATTTGTGTTTGTATCTACTGCTAAACTATATGTCACCACACTCTTAGTCTAGTGCCTTAACACAACACATACTGTCTTTATGGGATAGTAATTAGTCTGGGTATGGTTTACTCAGGTCACTCAGGGTTCCCCATAAACCCATAATTAAGATGTTGAGCAGGTTTGGGGTTGACTATGGAAGGAACTACTTCTAAGGTCATGTGGTTGTTGGCAGTCTCTGGATTCTGGCTATTGGCTACATAGACCTTATTACCATAGCTACTTGCTTCATCAAAACTGGCAAAAGATAACAAGGTGAAAGAGTATTATATGACTTAATCAAGGAAGTGATATTCTTGTCATTTTTGCTGTATTCTAGACCAACTCACAGTTGTAATGGAGGGTTTTACAAGGAGATGGGGTAGAAATAAGAATAACTTAAGCCTTCTAGTAATGGGTGGCCTTTGCCAACTATTAGCTATTCAGCTGATGAGAAATACTGAGTTTCATTGTGAGCAAGCCAGGATCTCCCCCCACCCCCCACCCCACCCCCAACACACACACAGGGTTTATCTAAATAGCAGCTCTGGCTGTCCTGAAACTGGATCTATAAACCAGGCTGACCTTGAACTCACAGAGATCCTGCCTCCCAAGTGCTGTGATTAAAGTGTGATTAAAGGCATACATTCCCAGGAAGTGAATTCTTTTTCTTTTTTCTTTTTCTTTTTCTTTTCTTTCTTCTTTTTTTTTTTTTTTCCCCGACAGGGTTTCTCTGTGTAGCTTTGGAGCCTATCCTGGCACTTGCTCTGGAGACCAGGCTGGCCTCGAACTCACAGAGATCCGCCTGCCTCTGCCTCCCGAGTGCTGGAATTAAAGGCGTGCGCCATCAACGCCCGGCTCCAGGAAATGAATTCTAATCTTTAGCACTATGGTCTCCATCTCAGAAAAGACTTGGAGCACATTTTATACTTTACAAACTGCTATCTTGTGAATAACAAGCTTTTATGAAAGACATATTTTTTATTATTTTACTTATGTGTGTGAGTGTATATCTCTCTGTTATTCACCATGTGTGTGGGTGTCTATGGAAGCCAGAGCAGAACATTAGATTCCATGGAACTGGAGTTACAGATGGTTGGCTGTGAGCTGCCCAATTTGGCTGCTGGGAACTTAATTTAGGTCTTTTAGAAGAGCACTCTTTTTTTTTTAAAGATTTTTATTGTGTATATAACATTCTGCATGTATATCTGCACACCGGAAGAGGGTACCAGATCTCATAATGGATGGTTGTGAGCCACCATGTGGTGGCTGGGAATTGAACTCTGGAAGAGCAGTCTGTGCTCTTAACCTCTGAGCCATCTCTCCAGCCCCTAGAACAGCAAGCACTCTTACCAATGAGCCAGCTCTCTAGTATATTAGCCATCTCCCTAGTAATAACATTTTGTTGTTGGTGTTGTTTTTCTCTTTCCTTCTGCTTTATGAAACAAGGTGTCACTATATAATCCAGGCTGGTCTAAAAATTTAGGTCTACATAGCCCAAATTGGCCTAGGACTTATGGCAGCCTTCCTGTCTCTGCTTCCCCAGTGCTGGGATTACATGTCTGTCTCACTATGACCAGTGTCATACAGATAAGCTGAAAGAAGCATTCCCTCTTCCTCAGATTGTAGTTTGTAAGAAAAAGGCAATTGAGAAAGAAGCTGAGTATGGTGGTATATGCCTTTAATCCCAGCATTTGGGCAGAGGCAGGTGCATCTCTGAGATCAAGGTCAACCTCATCTATATAGTGAGTTCCTGGACAGCCAAAGCTACATAGTGAGACTTTGTTTCAGTTGGAGGAGGAGAAGAAAAAGAAAAGAAGAAAAGGAAAAAAGAAGGAAGAAGGAAGAAGAAGAAGAAGAAGAAGAAGAAGAAGAAGAAGAAGAAGAAGAAGAAGACTATAAATGAAATTTGCTGTTAGTTTTCCTGAATCTAATTGTTGAATGTTTGATACATTGACAGGTGTAGGACAACTGACAAAGGGTGGTGTTGTAACCCATCTTTGTAGGGCTTCAGTCAGATCCAGCTGACTTGCCCAGTTCATACCTGAGAGGGGAAGTGTGGATTGAGAAAAGGCTAATGAAAAGATGCTAATGAAAAGACAGAGGTACAGAATAGAGTCAGGAGGGCAATCCAGTGAACACTAGATGTCCCAAGTTTATTCTTCACTATTCTTAAATACCCCAACCCAAAAGGGAAACATGGCAAAAGACTTCTTTTTTGGGGGGGGGTTACGAGACAGGGTTTCTCTATAGCTTTGGAGGCTGTCCTGGAACTCACTCTGTAGACCAGTCTGGCCTCGAACTCTCAGAGATCCGCCTGCCTCTGCCTCCTGAGTGCTGGAATTAAAGGCGTGTGCCACCAACACCCAGCAAGACTTGTTTATCATGTACAAAGAACAGACTTTCTTCCATAATTCTCCAAGCATTTGGTAACCACAGCTTAGACTCAAATTTCTCATTATCTGGCCTTGAAGGTCAAGAGTAACCATACCTCAGACCAAGTTTTTTGTTACTTAGATAAGATATCCATGACCAAGATCCTACAGTAGCCATGCCTTAGACCTTTAGGTCTTATAGCTTTAACCTTGGAAGACTAAGGACATTTTTGAACTCTCTGACCTAAGTCAAGGTGAATTTGTGGGCCTTGACAGCAGGCTTAAAGACATGCAGAAAGAAGGGGCTAGGAGGTTCTATTAAGTAGAACAAAGTTTAAGTCATGGGGCTAGGGATAGAGCTCAGTGGCAAAGTCTTGGCTGATGTGTGAACACCCCCGCCTCCCAAGAATCTGTCAGTGCCACAGAAGAGACAAATCTCAGGGTAACTTGTTTGACAGCCCGAAGCCTTTGTGGCAGTGGAACAAAGAACGATTCATCCTTATTTGGCCAAGGGTAAAATAGTAGAAATTTTGACCTAGTTAAAGCTTGGCAATTTCTTCTTTATTATCCCCAGACTCTGGAGTGCCTTATCCTCAGTCATTAGCATGTGACGGTTTACACAGTGAGTGATCTCTCTCTCTCTCTCTCTCTCTCTCTCTCTCTCTCTCTCTTTTAATTCTTTGAGACAGGGTTTCTCTGTGGCTTTGGAGGCTGTCCTGGAACTAGCTCTTGTAGACCAGGCTGGTCTCGAACTCACAGAGACCCTCCTGCCTCTGCCTCCCGAGTGCTGGGATTAAAGGCGTGAGCCACCATCGCCCAGCAAGTGATTTCACTTTTTAGGTTAATCCTTTCCCCTTTAAAAACATGTGGTATTTCCAGTCCCAGATAATAAAAAGATGCATGTCAGCACTTTGAGTGAGGAACACATACATATGAGAGAGGACTAGAAAAGACATGCAGGGCTTGAATCTGGAGTGCAGACCTGAGACCGTTGTACAGCAAAAGAGGCCAATATAGTGCTTAAGTCCTTGACATCATATGGGCCGAAGTAGGAGGATTGAGTTCATGAGTTTGGTGAGACCACGTTTTGAAAGACCCCCGGAGGCTCAGGCCCCTAGGATCTTAGACCCCTGACAGGGGTGATCCCAACCAACAGGTGGAGGCAAAGACTTGATGCAAATAGCAAGAGGTTTTATTAAACCAGGGCACTGGGGTCGGGACTCAAGCTCACTCAGGACTCAAAGAGTCCGACCCCAAACAAAGGTCTAAGGGCTTCTTAAAGGCGAAAACCACAACCAGGTGGGGCTGGGGGAATTCGGGGAATGCAAGGGTGAGGTGAACAGTTCTGATTAGCTTGTTCCAGGTGGCCGACCATAATCTCCGGGCCCACAGGATCACGGAATGTTCAGGACGGTGACTTCCCCTCTTGCAGGTAGAACAGCTACCAACAATAAGGATGTAATGACTCAACGGTTCATTCTGATAAAAGTCACAAGTATTTTAGCTCGGGGTCCTTCAGTTTCAAAGTAAACAAACAAACAAACAAACAAATAAATAAATAAAACGCACCCACCAACTCAACCTATGAACCAACCAACCAAAAAACAAAGGGAAATGGAAGAGCATTAGGATGACCATCAATCTGAAATGAACCTTTGAGATACTCTCAAGGTGTTACTGAGGATTCTCCAGTATAAAGATTGCCTGTCCTAAGAGTTTCCAAGGCACAGACTGGAGATATGGTGTAGCAATTAAGAGCACTTGCTGCTGCTCTTCTAGAAACCAGAGTTCAGTTCCTAACACCCATTTGGAGCAGGTCATAATCTCTTGTAACTCCAGCTCCTGGGGGATCTGATTTCCTCTGGCTTCTGTGAGCAATTGTAACATGTACACATATTCTCTCTCTCTCTCACACACACATATGCAGAATTAAAAATGTTGTGCCCAAGTCAAAAGGATCTCCAAAGAGCCCAGGGAGACAGACCACCAATGCAAATGCACAAGATTTATTGATTGTTCTATCCTACCGAGGGAGGAACCTGTCTAGCAAGCTGATGCAGCAGCCTCCAGAGGGGGTGAAGTTCCCTGTCTACTGCTAAGTTTTAAAGACAAAAGTCACAGGATTACATCAGTAGGTACTGGTTGGCTTCTGATTGGCTGACATTTGGGAACAATCAGGAGAATTTCTTAAAGTCATATTTTGGCATGAAATACCTGTGTACCAATTATTCTCATTGGTCAGTGCTGAGAGGGAACATTCTGTGGTTTCTATGGCTTTGTCTTGTTACTTGCAGGTGGCCTGTTGTACATAGACACCAATAGTTTTCAGAACTCTATTCTGGAGACTATAGGGGAGGTTTTGGTCTCCCCTGGAGTTTCTTTTGTGGTCAAACAGCTCCCAGCAACCAAGTATCTAGGAGGCTGGGGTGGGGGTGGGGATGGAGGTCTGGAGTTTCTTTGTGTTCAGTTTTTGCCCTAGGCTCTGGGAGGTCAGGGGATCTGGAGTTTCATTGTGTCAGAGGCCTACATGTCTTTTCTGTACCCTGTCATGGCTGCTAATGCAGGACCTGAGTGAGTGTTTGGTCCCTTTATTCCTAGAAGTGAAGCCTTTTAGTTTAGTTTACCCCTTTCAAAAAAATAAGTCAACAGGGACTGGAGAGATGACCAGTGGTTAAGATCATTAACTGCTCTTGCAGAGGACCTGGTTTGAATCCCAGAACCCACATGATGACTAACAGCTGTCTGTAACTCCAGTTTCAGGAGATCCAATACCCTCTTCTGGCTTCTGAGGCACCAGGCAGGCAAGTGGTTCACAAACATAAACATATAGAAAAATAAAATAAAATAATTTTTTAATTAAAAAAAATCAGGAGCTGAGTGTGGTGCATATACCTTTAATCCCAGCACTTGGGAAGTGCAGGGAGGAGATGTCTGTGAGTCTGGGGCTAGCCTGGTCTACATAGTGAGAACCTTTCTCAAAAATCAATCAACCAATCAGTCATTTCACGACTTGTAAGAATGGCTTGTCTCAACTTTGTTGTCTCCAAAACTTCCCCTTTGGAGAAGGGGAACGGGTCACCATCCCCTGAGCAAATTGAGAACATGGGAAGAGGCGGGAGGAAGCTATGAGAGTAAGAAGGGAAGAAAAGGAAGGATGCAGAGGTCATAAGGAAACAGAAAGGTTGAGTCAGGTGTAGATTAGAAGAAAGGACATATAGGTAGGATTTTAGTTGAGGGGGTGGTAGGGGAGGAAGGGAGGGAGAAGGGAACTGGGATTGTCATGCAATTCAATCTAGCTTGTAATTCAAATATATAAAAAATAAAAAACTAAAAAAAAAAAGAATGGCTTGTCTCAAGGACACTTGAGGTGTTTGATCATTTCAGGGTGAGCTTGCCCCAATGTAAGACCTATAGTTTTTTTTTTTTTTTGTTTGTTTGTTTGTTTTTGTTGTTGTTGTTGTTTTTCCTGAGACAGGGTTTCTCTGTGGCTTTTGGAGGCTGTCTTGGAACTACCTCTTGTAGACCAGGCTGGTCTCAAACTCACAGAGATTCACCTGCTTCTGCCTCCCAAGTGCTGGGACTAAAGGCGTGCGCCACCACTGCCTGGCAGGCATATAGTTGAATGCTAAATAGATCTAAGGTTCTGCAGCTATATGCTGTCTGCTGACTACCCTCCTTATAACAGTTTTTTTCTTTTTTCTTTTTTCTTTTTGTTTTTTGTTTTTTGAGACAGGGTTTCTCTGTGTAGCTTTGGAGCCTATCCTGGCACTTGCTCTGGAGACCAGGCTGGCCTCGAACTCACAGAGATCTGCCTGCCTCTGCCTGCTAGTGCTGGGATTAAAGGCATGTGCCACCAATGCCCCGCATAACAGTTTCTTTAGCAGGAAATTTAAATGGAATTCCTTCATTGCCGCCACAAATGTGTTATTCATTCAATATCACATAATTAATTATATTAATCCCGTAACAAAATAGTTATCTAGTCATTTTTTATAGTGCTTCACAATTACTATCCTAGAATTTATTATAATCTCTATAAAGTGCAGAGCCCATTCATAAAACCAGGCTTGCTTTTATGGTTTTATTTCTAACCTGAATTTAATAAGAGCTGTAATTATAAGCTTGAGTCAAAGATTGAGTGGGAATAGAAATGATATCTTCTGGCACTTTTCAATCTTACCAGCGAGTCTTTGTATAATAGAAACAAACAAACCCATGTAATAAGTCCCTTCAGGGTTACTTTTAGCCAATCCTGGAGTTGTCCTAGGCAAACTCAAAAATACTTTCTTTTGTTCCCTCATGATAGCCACTGTGTTTCTCATTTCCCACTCCAACATTCACACTGATGTCTTTGACCTGCTAGGCCTCAGAAGTGGTATGTTACTACAGCCATTGCTCATAACTATGAGTTTAGTCATGTCCAAGACCAAAGGCTTCTCAAGATATAAACCACTGAGATGTCAAAGCAGGACTTCCTGTCCTGGAGTCACTGGAGACTGGAATCATGCTGGACCTCTAGGAGTTGAGGAAGAGGCTCTTTATTTTACATTGTCATCAGGATAGCAGTGCTGTCTACAATGTGTGCAGCACAGAGCCCTAGCTCTGTGCCTCAGGAATTCCTGGTGGACTCATCTCTTCAACTCATACACGTACACACTCTGGTGTTTAGAGAGTCCATGGGACCTACTCTTTTTTTTTTTTTAATTTTTAACTGGCCCCATAATAATCTTTTCTACACCTAACCCAGGAAGTGTTTATATAGAGCAAACATAGGTCATTTGGTGGTCTTCAGGCTTGGGGTAATATGTGCCTCTGCTGACATGGTAGTAGTAGGGCTAGAAAGGTGTCTGGTAAGTAGAATAAAATAAAAAGATCAATTATTAGATACTGATTTATTGATTTATTTAGTGTTTTACTTAAAAGCACTGCTTGTGCTGCCTATTGCCCAGCATACCCCCACTTGCTACCTGACATAGGGATACCTGGAGAAATAGCTGAAACATTTGGTTGTTACCATTAATAGCCTCCCGACTGCCACATATGCTTCTTGCTTGCTTGCTTGCCCACCCACTTGGCAGTTTTAAGGAATAAAATGAAGATGCAGCTGGAACCAGGATCAAAGCCCTTTTAGGAGCTGTCCTGGCTTCAGTCCATCAGTGACATCTCTCTTCCACTCTTTGTGGTGTCAGGGGGCTTGTTCCAGAAAGATTCCTGTAACACCAGTTTGATGTTGATGATGGGAAAATCACCTTTGAGTTTATTGTGTGAGGGAACTGTGATGGGGAATGTTCCTTTGTATATATGTTTCCCTTACTGGTTAATGAATAAAACACTGATTGGTTGACTGACCAGACAGGAAGTGACATAGCTGGGCAGAAACTTGCCACTAGTTAACCATAGAGGTCTGGAGGTATGTATAGACAGACAGGAAGTGACGTAGCTGGGCAGAAACTTGCCACTAGTTAAACATAGAGGTCTGGAGGTATAGCTGGACAGAATCAGGATATAAGCAGGGACAAACAGGAAATTGCTCTCTTCTCTGTGGAGAAACTTAACAGACACCATGTGAGATTGCAAAGGGGTAAGAAGTCCGGACCCTTCTCCGGTAAGATAAGACAACATGGAAATACTTATATTAATAGAAATGGGTTAATAATTAAGATAGAGCTAGCCAATGGCTAAAATAAAAAACACCAATGACAGTTTATGCTGGAGAGGATGTGGAGAAAGGGGAACACTTCTCCACTGCTGGTGGGAGTGCCAACTTGTACAGCCACTTTGGAAATCAGTATGGCGACTCCTCAAGAAAATGGGAATCAGTCTACTACAAGATCCAGCAATTCCACTCCTAGGCATATACCCAAAAGAAGCACATTCATACAACAAAGGAATCTGTTCAACGATGTTCATAGCAGCACTATTTGTAATAGCCAGAAACTGGAAGCAGCCTAGATGCCCCTCAACTGAAGAATGGATAGAGAAAATGTGGTACATTTACATAATGGAGTACTACTCAGCAGAAAGAAACAATGGAATTTTGAAATTTGCAGGAAAATGGATAGAACTCGAAGAAACCATTCTGAGTGAGGTAACCCAATCACAAAAAGACAAACATGATATGTACTCACTCATATGTGGATTTTAGACATAGAGTAAGGGATTACCATCCTACAATCCACACTGCCAGAGAAACTAGTAAACAAGGAGGACCCTAAAAGAGACAAACATTGTCCCCTGGAGAAGGGGAAAGGGTCACAATCCCCTGAGCAAATTGAAAGCATGGGAAGAGGGGGGAGGGAGCTACGAGAATGAGAAGGGAAGAAAAGGAAGGATGCAGAGGTCATGAGGGAGCAGAAAGGTTTAGTCAGGTGTAGATTAGAAGAAAGGATATGTGATAGGTAGGGTTTTTAGTTGGGGAGATGGTAGGGGAGGAAGAGAGGGAGAAGGGAACTGGGATTGTCATGTAATTCAATCTTGTTTGTAATTCAAAAAAAAAAAAAGACAGATCTAGCCAACAAGAAACCCAACAGTCAACAGTTTCATAATTAATAAAGTCTCTGTGTGCTCATTTGGGGGCTCAAGGGCCACGGGACCAGCTGGGACAAAGATCCTCACATTGTAGAACTGAGAAATATTTGACTAAAGATGTAAAATCATGTGGCACCTAAAATCAGGGAGAATGTTCAGGGTTAAAACTGAGAACTGAAGAGGAACAGTAAGAAAGAACGCTCAATGACAATGAAGAGGAGCCAGAGGTGACTGGGTGGGGTGGGGGGTAGGGATACACACATGGGATGGACTAAGACAATGGGAAGGTGATAGAACCAGTCTCAAAGAGGGGCCAGGAGAAGGATCTGGCAGTTCTGTCAAGCATAGTGGAGTTCAGTCTGAAGATGGAGAAGCTGCTTTTGATTGATCTATAGTGATTGTGATAAATTTATCACACTTTTAATCCCAACATTCAGAGGTGGAGGCAGATGGATCTCTATGAATGTGAGGCTAGCCTGATCTACTTAGTGGTTTCCAGGTCAGACAAAGGTACACAATGAGACCCCGTCTTTAAAAAAATGTATATTTATACATTTTATTTTGTCACAGGTCTAAATTATCAAGGGTTTGCCTTGAACTCACCTTGTAACCTAGACAGTTTTGAACTTGTGAGCCTCCTGCTTCAGTCTTCTTCTTCTATTATTATTATTATTATTATTTATTATTATTATTATTTTAGTTTATTTGGGGCAGGACATCTTTATGTTGACTAGGCTGGTCTTGAACTCAGAGAGATGGGACTGCCTCTGTCTCCCAAGTGCTGGAATTAAGGACATGCACTGCCACACCTGGTCTTTATATTCTTTTGACAATGTTTATCCAAACTCCAAAAGCTGATGAATTGATTATTCCCAGTTCCTTCCTTTCCTTTGAATTTTCTGGGTGAGCTTTATCAAAACTAAAAGTCTTATGTCTTTGGTAGCTGTCACAATCTGAGTATTTCTGTTTTTTTTTTTTTTTTTTTTTGCTTGCTTGCTTGCTTTTTTGCATATTTTACATAGCTGTCACTGTGAAGCATTCAATTCTTCTGCAAAGTTGTCTTCTTAGAACTTTATCATTGGAATAAGAATACTAATACCTCATAGACAGCTGTGATGCAGCAGTGTAGGAAAAAAAGCACAAGGCACACACTAAGGGCACAACAAACACTCTGTACAGAACACCTTACTGTAGCGACTAATGGGATTTTTTTTCTTACTTTCTAAGGGAGAGACTTAAAAAAATTATATTTCAACCTCTCCATCAATGTCAACTCCATAGAGGTGCCAACTCGAAAAGAAATTATTTGCCACGGATATGATGACAATTATTCTTTCTGCAAAGCTCTGAAAGGAGGTAAGCATTTGACTTGTGCTTCTTATAGAGCACCACAATTCTCTTCGATGCTGTTAGGACAAGGAAACACTGGAAACATGAAGCTTCTTTACTGATAATAATGCTTGGGTTCCTGTAGGTGGAGATTTCCTGTCCTAACCACCAGTTTATAAATAACTGACAGAGTCTTAATATTAATTACAAATGCTTGGCCAATAGCTCAGGCTTATTAGCAACTATCTCCCCCCCCCAAGCCAAACCATATCCAGCTTTATTAAAGATACTTTCCATAAATAATCATGATATTTCAGGAAGGACATGGGCAGACAATCAGTAATAGTTTATAAGAACTTCCAAACTCCCTTCTTGTATGGACTAACAAAATCAGAAAGCCACTATAAAACCTGGTGAAGTCTTCATTAAATAGATAGTTTACTTGTTTTACAAATCAGGACATAAATATTAGAGAGATGTCTCACTTAGTGGTATTCTGGTTTGTTTTTGTTAACTGAGCACAACTCAACCTATGAACCAACCAACCAAAAACCAAAGGGAAATGAAAGAGCGTTAGGATGACCATCAATCCGAAATGCACCTTTGAGATATTCTCAGGGTGTTACTGAGCATTCTCCAGTATAAAGATTGCCTGTCCTAAGAGTTTCCAAGGCACAGACTGGAGATGTAGTGTAGCAATTAAGAGTACTTGCTGCTCTTCTAGTGACCAGAGTTCAGTTCCTAACACCCATTTGGAGCAGGTCACAACCTCTTGTAACTCCAACTCCAGGGGATCTGATTTCCTCTGGCTTCTGTGAGCAACTGTACACATGTACACATATTCTCTCTCTCACACACATATGCAGAATTAAAAATGTTGTTACACAGAGAGACCCTGTCTCAAAAGCCCAGAGAGAGGGAGAAAGAGAGAGAGAGAGAGAGAGAGAGAGAGAGAGAGAGAGAGAGAGAGAAAGAGAGAGAGAGAGAATGAGAGAGAGAGAATAACAAGAGGGGTTTATTTTGTCTCAATCTGAGGACACAATCTTCATGCTGTGGAGGAACAGCAGCAGGATTTGTTATCATTTTCAACATTTCTGGGGTCCCAGGGCCATGTACGTGGCCGTCAGCACCCAGGCAAAATGCTCAGTCTCCCTAGGTGTTAGCATTTCCAGAGTTGACTGCACATGTGCCATCAGCATCCAGGCAAAATACCTAGTCATCCCAGGGCCTTATGTAACCTATGTGCATGCATGGCATGGCTACATAAGCTCCTATACTCAAGCGCTGAGCAACCTTTAAAAGCAGACACTCTGCCCCACTCCTTCTCTCCACCTGTCTCTTCCAGACATCCCTGTGCACCCCCTTTCCCCTTTCTCCACTCTACTGATAAACCAGTGCTTGTTCCCATGCAGGCAGTTCAGGAAGCAGCGATCAGAAAGGAAGTGGGGTATGGTTCTATTCCCAGCACCTACCCATCTGATCCAGGGAATCAGACATTGTCTTGTAAACGACCTTGGTACCAGGGACAAGTACACACTTACATAGTTCAACAGTTAAGTTGGTGAGATGGTTCAGTAGGTGAAGATGCTTGCCGCCATGCAGAGCCTGATGGCTTGGCTTGGGTTCCACTTGTGGAGAGGTGACTGTTACAAGTTGTCTTATGACCCCAAATTTTTTGTTATGCTGTATACATGCAACACACACACACACACACACACACACACACTTTATTTATTTGTTTATTTATTTATTGAGACAGGATTTCTCTGTGTAGCTCTGTAGACCAGGCTGGCCTCAGACTCACAGAGATCCACCTGCCTCTGCCTCCCAAGGGCTGGGTTTCAAGGCCTGCGCCACCACTGCCTGGCTCACACTTTGCTTTTTTTTTTTTTTTGTTTTTTAGATTTTATTTATTTATTATGTATACAATGTATACAGTCTTCTGCCTGCATGCCAGCAGAGGGCACTAGATCTCATTCAAGGTGGTTGTGAGCCACCATGTGGTTGCTGGGAATTGAACTCAGGACCTTTGGAAGAATAGTCAGTGCTCTTAACCGCTGAGCCATCTTTTCAGCCCCCACACTTTGCTTTTTAAAGACCACTATTTCTTCTGTTTGACATTCAAAATATTTCTACCTCTCTGACCTTACCTGAAGTTCACCATTTTGTTGTCTGGCTTTCCTTATTTGTCTGCCTCTGCGCCCTGTGGCTTGTGCAGGGCCAGTCTCATGGCTGCTTATTTAAACTGAGGGTGAATTCTTAGGCTTTTGGTGGTGTGATTGGAAGGGGTGTAAGGGTTCTGGCTGTGTTTGAACCGTCTCATGGGGGATATCACTCAGATGATATAGTGCCTGGCATGCCTGAGGTTTTGCCAGATGAAACATCTCTCCTGACTTTAGGGAGATTCTTATCTGTTATATGCAGCTAAAGGTGCAGCAATATCTCTAAAAGTTAACTTTGCACATATATAACCTAGTTTGATGCATATATTCATCAATTCACTGAGACTGATAGGTCTTAAGAATTCAGATGCCCTAGGAGATGGAAATGGGCTGGTACAGGGAGAGGCTCTGGTGTACCTGAGTGTCAGGGTAGAACACTGTGGATATTGTAGGAGGGTAGTAGGTAGAGTGTAGGGGTCCTTTCTCTACATTTCCATTAGAAATGCTTCTGATGTTCATCAGAGTGCTCCATGAAACTATATTCCATATTTTAAAAAATCACCTACGATGACTAATAATGTTTGTGTTTTGTTTTCAGAGACTGTGAATACAGTAGTACCATTTTCCTTCAAGGGAATACTATTTCCTAAGGTATTGTTTAAGAAACATGTGCTTTCTTAACCTTTTGCAGTAATGTATTGTCTTAGGATTGCTGTGAAGAGACACCATGGCCATGGAAACCCTTGTAAAGGAAAATATTGAGAATATTGAATTGGGGCTGGCTTACAGTTCAGAGGTTTTGTCTATGATTGTCATGATAAGAAGCATGGCAGCTGGAGAAAGAACCAAGAGTTCTACATCTGGATTGGCAGGAAGCAGGAAGAGAGAGAGAGAGAGAGAGAGAGAGAGAGAGAGAGAGAGAGAGAGAAAGAGAGAGAGAGACAAACACTGGACCTGGCTTGAGCATCTGAAATGTCAAAGCCCACCCCCAGTGACACACTTTCTCCAACAAAGCCACATCTGCCCCAACAAGGCCACACCTCCTAATAGTGCCACTTCCTGGTGATCAAACATTCAAATCTATGAGTCTATAGGGGCCATTCTTATTCAAACCACATGTGTTAAGAAACAAGCAACTCACCAGTTTTTTTTTTTTTAGATTAAATATTTATTATGTATACAACATTCTGCTTCCATGTATATCTGCACACCAGCAGAGGGCACCAGATCCCATAACGATGGTTGTGAGCCACCATGTGGTTGCTGGGAATTGAACTCAGGACCTCTGGAAGAGCAGTCAGTGCTCTTAACCTCTGAGCCACCTCTCCAGCCCTGCAACTCTCCACTTTTAAGAATAGTTATTCGCATACTACCATATATATATATATATATATATATATATATATATATATATAATTTGAATTTTTGGAAACTTTAGATGTGCTGTCAACTTTGGAAAAAAGTATCCCAGTTTACCATGTTGAGTTGGCATTGTACAAAAATTAACAGCCATATTGGTCTAGAAATGTTGAACTTAATTTTTTTCCATTTGTACAGGGGTAACGCACTGTATTAAATATGTAAGGTCTTAAAAAAAAAGAAGGGATTTTGAGAGCCCATCCCATATGAAGGGATGCTCTCTTGGCCTGGACACATGGGGAAGGGCCTAGGCCTGGCCCAGGATGATGTGGTAGACTTTGGGGAGCCCCTTTTGAGGGCCTTACCCTGCCTGGGGAGTGGAGGGGGGATGGCTAGGGGCAGGTGGGATGTTGGGGGGGAGGGAAGGGAGAGGGAGAGGGAGAGGGATAGGGAGAGGGAGAGGGAGAAGGGATTGACATGTGAAACAAGCTTGTTCCTAATTTGAACTAATAAAAGAAAAAAAAGAAGAATAATTATTCGCCTGGCGGTGGTGGCGCATGCCTTTAGTCCCAGCACTTGGGAGGCAGAGGCAGGCAGATCTCTGTGAGTTGGAAGCCGGCCTGGTCTACAAGGGCTAGTTCCAGGACAGCCTCCAAAGCCACAGAGAAACCCTGTCTCGAAAAAAAAAAAAACCAAAAGTTATTCAAGTAAGATTGGGCGTGTTCAGGGTAATGTGGTCACAGTCAAGAATAGTTTTCTAAATTAAGATGGCTAAGAGTTTTGGTTTTAGATTTTTTTTATGTCAATTCTAGGGATTTGAACTCTTGTAGGCTATTTTAAAGAAATGATAAGATTCCTCATTTTCTAATTGAGAAACCAATGGATTCTGCTCACTGAATTAAAATGCATGCAGAGATCAGTAAGATGGCTATCGATAAAGGTGCTTACTTCCAAGATGAATGGAGTTCTCCTGCTGGGACTCACAAGGCAGGAGGAGAGACTTGGCTTCCATGAATTGTTCCCTGACCACCACATGGGCTCAGGCCTTACAGGAATGCATGCACGCATGCACTCACACATGTGTACAGGCACACACACATACACATGCATATACACACACAATTTTAAAAGGCACTCAGACTTTCATCCTACTGGAAAACTAAGAAAATGAAGTTGGGCTTGGGAATTAGCTCCATGCTAGAGTATTGACAGGCAGGCATCAAGCTCTGGGTTTGATTCCTTTCATGACAAGAAAATAACCAATTCAATTTCAATGTTATGTACTGATAAGAAAAAAGTTCCTGCCTGGCTCATGCCTTTAATCTCAGTATTCAGGACGTAGAGGCAGATGGATCTCTGTGAGTTCGAGGCCAGCCTGGTCTATATAGTGAGTTCCAGGCCAGCCAGGGCTAAAAGGTGAGAGCCTGTCTCAAAAAAAAAAAAAAAAAAAAAAAAAAAAAAAAAGAGAAAGAAAAGAAAAAAATGTTCTTACAGAGACCTTTGAAATAGCAACACCTAACATTTTGTATTGCTTGTCTTTATTATTCCTCATTTCAGGGCCAATACAGATGTGTTGCAGAAGCCATTGTAGGGGATAATGAAGAAAAGTTATTTTGTTTGAATTTTACCATCATTCACCACCCTAATGTCAATTAGAATAAATTAAGAATATATGTTTTTATTTTTGAAAAACGGTGTTCTGTTTTTCTTTTAAAAACTTTCACCTTTGTTCTTTATTTTAGTGTGTGTGTGTGTGTGTGTGTGTGTCCCTGATTGGCCTGGAACTCACTATGTAAAGCAGGCTCAGATCTGATTGCTTCTGTCTTCTGTCTCCCAAGTGAATTAAAGGTGTGTATTCTGATGCCAACTGCTGCTGCTGCTCCTCCTTCTGCTCCTCCTGTTTCTTCTGCTCCTCTTGCCCCTGCTCCTTCCTGTTCCCCTTGCTCCCCTCCTCCTGTTGCTCCTCCTTGTGCTTCTCCCACTCCTCGTCCTGCTCCTCGTCCTCCTTTTTCTTTTTTCTGAGTCAGGTTCTAAGTGTGCAGTGCATGATGGCCTTAAATTCCTTATATTTCTGCTTTAGCCTCTTGGGTGCTAAGATTACAAATCAGAAAATATTGCATGTATCTTAAAGAGCTTAGTGTCTATTTTAAGCACGTATTGGGAAATATAAAGATACCAGATTTAACACTGGGGAAGTTTTTATACTTATGGATCCCTAGAAACAGGTGACATAATATATCACACCCAGGAGATTTGAGGAGAAGAGAAAAATGTGGGCAAGAACATTTATTTTGTCTTCCGAGAAAAGGAATGGAAGGCTGGGTAAGGAGGCTTTCCACTTACTAGTCTTAATAATTTCAACAGGCTCGGAGGCTCTCCCTAGTTGTCTAGCCCTTGGCCTGCAGTGATTAAGGGGTAAATAGTGTTGTAGAGTGTGAGATCCCTGTGGATGAGGTGATGGCTGTGGACTGGCTGGTTTGCATAAGAAAGCCAAGTTCACCAATGAGCCATTCACTGTCCCTAAGAATTAGTGGATCCTGGAAGGGATGTTTCAGGGTCAGCAAGACACCCCTCCCCCATGCAGTCACCATAGCTGGCTTTGGATGGGAATATCAACAGTTGGAGGGACAGCTCCCCTAGTCTTCATAGTTCAGGAGCTTACTGGCTGGATTTTTCAACCCAGAGGCTTTGAGAACTAGAGGTTTTTGGCATACACAGGCAAAACATCCATAAGCATAAAATTAAACAGAAAACAACTAGAGGCTTTCAAGGCCAGAGACCTTTAGCATAAATTAGTGGAGTCAGAGGTTTATTGCATTTGGCCTGGGATGCTGTGTGCCCAGCAGCCAGCAGCTAGTATGACAGCCCCAGAGCTTTGGTTGTCAGGGCTACTTAAGGCTAGCACTCGCTTAGCTTTTGATAACCTCTCACCTCCCATAGTCATGCTCTCTGCTGTGCCTGTGCAAACTCAAACTCATTACTTAGTTCCTCCCACTTTCTCATGGATGCTCTAAAGAGCTCTTGACTGCTGAAGCTGAATGGGTCTGGGGCTAAAATGTCTTAGGATCTTTTGTGCTCCTGGCACGAACCAGCTTAGCCCACTGTCTTAGGGTTCCTATTGCTGTGAAGAGACATCCTGACCATGGAAACTTACAAATGAAAACATTTAATTGAGGTGGCAGCTTTCAGTTCAGAACTTCAAACCATTATTATCATGGTGGGGAGCATGGCAGCATACAGGCAGACATGGTGCTGGTGAAGTATCTGAGAATCCTACATCTTCCAGGCAACAGGAAATTGACTGACAATCACACTGAGCAATGCTTGAACAAAAGAGACCTCAAAGCCACCCCCACAGTGACACACTTTCTCCAACAAGGCCAAACCTCCTAATAGTGCCACTCTCTATGAGACTATGGCGGTCAGTCACATTCAGACTAGCACATCATATATTCATTATGTTGGTTGTATTCCTCTAGAGAATACTGACTAGTACATCTAGGAGGCCTGACAATTTGAGTTTGATCTCTGGACCGAACATAAAAAATGGAATGTGAAGGTCCCAATCAGAAGCAGAGAGATCTTGCCCCAAAAGATTAAAGGACAGAACTGACTTGTGAAAGTTGTCTTCTGACCTCTGTCCCTCCCTCCAAATAATAAAATAAAGGAAAACCGAAAGAGCATGTAGGAGGTGGTACACAGGAGGGTAGTCTCCCAGATCAGCCAGAAGAAATTTATATAGACCACTTATGCAACGAAGAAAAAGAGTATGGCATGACTGTGCACAGCATCACACCTTTGCATGTGCATGGCTTCTAGGTCTAACAGTTGCAAGTCTTACATGTGCACAGAATCATGAGCCTCCCATATACATCCCATGTGTGGGCAGCCTTCTTCCTGTCAGTCAGATTTTCATTGAGTCACTAGAGGAAGTGCTTTTCCCTATCAAGGTGGGGCAGTTGCTACATGGTCATCAGTGATCATTTATCTGGAGGTTACTAATACTTATCTCTAGTGAAGTGAAGTTTTGTATGTCAGATATAAGCTGTGGACTGTGGTTATGACTGAAGCGAAGCAGTAGTGTTCACAGCTGGATTGGAATTTCCTTGGGACATGTGTAAATTATTCAGAGCAGCTAGATGCTCATGATGACAATGTGGTTGGTTTCCAAAGAAGGGGCTGCTTGATTAATTGCTTCCTGTGCAAGGGAAGGGAGGGTTTATCAGTTGTCTGTCAAAGGCTGCACAGCCACAAGAGCTAAGCTGTGACAGCTTCCATCAATTTAAAAAGGAAAACGTGAAATGGGGATTACAATGAAAGCCTACCCCAGAACTCACACTGTCTACAGTTCTTAGCAATGCTCACCCCCTAGTTATTCTTTAGGACCCATGGGGCCCAGCTGAATGTCTCAGTGTCAAAGCAACAGAAATACACTTAAAAAAAGGACATGGTTTCTGGATGATGGTGGCACACACCTTTTATCCCAGCACTCAGGAGGCAGAGGCAAGTGGATCTCTGTGAGTTTGAGGCCAGCCTGGTCTACAGAGTGAATTCCAGGACAGTCAGGGCTACCCAGAGAAACAAAATAACTTTGTTTTCAAACAAACAAAATAAAACAAAAAACAAAAACAACCAAAAACAAAACAAAACAAAACCAGGACATGATACTCTTCAATTTTTTTTTGCATTAATAGAGGAACTTTTCAAATTTATTAATATTTTCTATTTTCTTCCGTTACTTTGGGACAGATCTATACTGCTTCCCGCTTGTACTTCTCTGGAGACCTCCCAGGCTGAACTTCTTAGAACTGTGTAGGTACTTCTCAAGCTTTTCTCCACAAAGCTCTGGTTTGCTGTTGAAATGCAAACCCAAAAAAGGGAAATAGCAAAAAGAAAGGGGCCCTCCTTGTGACTTCCCATTCTTCTTTTAGGAAGGGTGTCATCTGCAGGAATGCCTACCAGCTCCGCCTACCTTTTCCCTTCTCCATCTCTCACTCTTGTCTCACTCTCTGCTCTAGATGTCTCTCTCCCTCTCTTCAGGACCTTTGCATATTGTGCTGGCTAGTTTTCTGTCAACTTGACACAAGCTAAAGTCATCTGAGAGGAGGGAACCTCAATTAAGAAAAATGCCTCCATAAGATCTGGCTGTAGGGTATTTTCTTAATTAGCAATTGATGAGAAGACCTAGTGCATTGTGAGTGGGGTTACCTCTGGGCTGGTAGTCTTGGGTTCTATAAGAAATCAAGCTGAGCAAGCTATGAAGTGCAAACCAGTAAGCAGCTCTCCTCCATGGCTCTGTATCAGCTCCTGCCTCCAGGTTCCTGCTCTGATGGAGTTCATGCTCTGAATTCCTTTGATGATGAACTGTGATATGGAAGCATAAGTTGAATAAACCCTTTCCTCCCCAACTTGCTCTTGGTTATGGTGTTTTATCATAGCAATAGTAACCCTAGCTAAGACTAGTTGGTACCAGGAGTGGGGTATTGCTATAACAGACCTGATCATGTTTTGAGGAGGACTGCTGAAGGACTTTGAAACTTTGGGCTAGAAGAGCCATTGAGTGTTGAGAGTTCATTGTATTGTTTTGTCTGAGCCTTGAAGATTAGAATGTTGAGTTCAGGTGATGGAAGCCTGAGCTGTGAAGTTTCAGAGGGAAACAAAGACTCTACTGGGCCATTTGAATGAAGAATCTGTGGTGTCTGGTCAGGTGGGGCTGAAGAGTCAGCTGTGATTAAGAAGAGACTGGCTACATTGAAATTAAACCTTTGGCTTATTGGGACAATTGATGCTGGTCAGGTGGAGCAGAAACTGGTGGTGATTAAGAGGAGACCAACATCGCTGAGCTGAAATTTTCTGAGAACTGTTTCCTAAAGGAACGCAGAAGCTTTGTTTCAGAGGTGGCCAAGGTTGTACCTCATGCTGACAGCAGAATTTGGTAGTGTAAGAGTCACCCACATGGTATTGGTTTTAGAAGCATGAAGGGGTTATGGAAAGCAGTTGAGACTTAGCACTTTGAGAGAACAGGAGAAGCCATTGGTGACAGTACAGCCTTAATGGCAGTTGAAGACCCAGGATTGAAGGGGTTGTGCAGAGAGTTTGAGGTTTGACATCATGAAGAGAGCCTGTGAAAGGCTATTGGTAAAAGTGCAGCCCAGTTGCAGCAGAAGAGCCCAGCATTTTAAAGATGCCAGGACCATGGGACGACTACCAAGAACAGCAGCAGCAGTGGAGTGGAGCCAGCTAGAGCCCAAAAGACAAGCTGTGTGTGTTGCAGAGGGTGGAACCAGAGAAGTGATCCAAGCCTCTTGGAGGAGCCCAGAAGATCATGAGTGATTCTTAGATAACTGAACATTGAGTTATTTACAGTGTTGGAGTTTGGTTTTGCTTGGTTCAGATTGCAACTGTGCTTTGGTTCTACCCTCTTGAAGAAGGTATTTAACTTAATTTTTATTTTTTGCAGGAGTCTACAGTTGAGACTTTGAACTTTTAAAAGAGATTTTGGATATTTTAACGAGACTGATAAAATGTGTTTGAATTTGTAAAAGATGGTGGGATGGTGGGATGGTGGGATGATTCACTTTTTTTTTTTTTTTTTTTTTTTTTTGGTTTTTCCGTCCTGGAACTCACTCTGTAGACCAGGCTGGTCTCAAACTCACAGAGATCAGCTTGCCTCTGCCTCCCGAGTGCTGGGATTAAAGGAATGCACCACCACTGCTGGTCGATGGTGGGACTTTTATAGTTATTTATGTTTTTAATGTGAGATCTTGGGGATGAATGAGAAAGGAAAGGTTGTGACTTAACGGTGATGTGTTTGTGTGTCAAGTTGAAAGGGGGTCAATTGTGCTGGATAGTTTTATGTCAACTTGACACCAGCTGAAGTCTAACCCTAAGACACATACATAACCCCTGTGGCTCAGCCCCACTCCTCCACTTTACCTTCCCTCTCTGTAATGGATGTTGGTCCTTCTCAGCCCCATGCTAGTCAGTAGGTCAGCTAAAACACCTTTCATACTAAGTAGAAGCAATCCCAGGTGAAACTGTGACCCTGCTACCACTCTCCTGTGGCTTCTCCACCTCCAGATCATTTTTTCCCCACAACCTGAGATTTCACTCTGGTAGAGCCCAGCTTTTGTGTTCCTATGCCACCACCCTCTATCACTTAAATGCTTGTCATTATTTGATCATTCATTATTGCACTAAATCCCCTGAGCCTGGCAGGATGGTCAGTCTGTTTGCTCGCCTCTATTGACAAGCCATCAGGAGAAAAGCAGGCTTGCATTTGCTCTGAATCGACCTTTATTGGACAGATTACCTTTTTTTTTTATCTCATAAGTATTCAAATAATGTGTGTGTCATTATTGGGCTAAGGCTTAGTGGCAACCTGCTGTATGTCCATCTCTGTCTTAAGCATTGCAGTTACAGCATTCAACAACAGAATAACAAAACAAAATAATAAGAATAAAATCTCTGTCTTCATAGAATATGTTTGTGTAGAAAGCCCAAGTGACAGTATTTCACAAGCAAACATACCATATGAGTGCCACACTTGCAGTGATGGGAAACATGGCAGCAAGGAAGGAGGCAACATTTGTAGTTTTATATGGGGTCACTTAGAAAGTGCAGTGTGCATGATGTTCTCAAGGAAGAAGAGGGAGGTGCTCAAGTCAAGTGTGTAAGGCAAGATGAGCTCAGGGAGTATGGGGAGTGGGTTGACACATTCTGGAGTTTGATAAGCCATCCTTAGGACTTGAGCTGCAGCTCTAAGAGAGATGGAAAACGGCTAGAGGGTTTTTGGAAGGAATGGCATCACTTGAAAAAGGCATGGTCTGGCATCCATCTGCTGACATGGAAAGAAGTTGCATGAGTTTTGGCAGCAATTTGGGTTGGAAAGGAAGGAGGACGTTGGGAGACTTGAAATGCTTTAGGTATAAGATGGAGATGTATGAGTGATCTATGTCGGATTTACTCTGAAGATAGAACCAACTGCAAAATTATTTTTGCTGTTGACTGGATGTTAGATATGAAAAAGAGAATCTGGGATGACTTCATTGCTTTTGTCTGAGCAAGTAAAAAGATGGAGTTGTTATTGCTTGAGGTGGGGAAGTCTGGGAGGAACAGGGATTGGGAGGAAAGGATTTGGAAATTTGGAAATGTATATCTGAACCATCTAAGTAGAGACTTTGAAAAGGCAAAGCCTGTTTTGAGTCTGAAGTTTGGGAATAAGTTCTGGACTGGAGACAAACATTTGGAAGTGAAAGACCCCCAGACCCCTAAGGGCCTCAGGATCCCGAGGAGCCCCCAAGACTCAGAAACCAGACCAAGAGCTGTAAAAGCAAGAGGGTTTATTGAACGAATGAGCATTCGGGTGTCAGCAATATTGGGAAGCTGCACACACCAGCATGGGGTGTAAGCTCCTTATATAGGAAAAAACCGCAGATCAGCATACAGGCAAGGGGCACAAAGTGATTGATTACAAAGTATGATTTCATGTTAGAGTGGTCACCCAGGTGTGACCTGCTTTGCTACAAAGGAAAAACCACAGAACGTACCCTGAAAAGTCCTTGATTGTCTGTTGGCCAGCCAGGTGTGACCCAAAGAGGGTTGTCTTGGCGATCCCCGCCCCCCACGTCTAAACCATAGGATGTGCCTGGGTTGGGGCCAACTGCCTTGTAATGGGCCAAGGCCTGTGGGAAACTTTTTCTCTCTGTGAACTAAAATCTTTTAAAACTTTTTCTCTCAGCAAACTAAAATCTTTCAGAAGTTGTCAACAAACAGAGGTAATGCATTTATATAGAGAAAGTAAGAGGCCCGTAGGACTGAGGTCTAGAGTTCTCTGATGGCAAAGGGTGCAGGGCTTAGAAGGAGCTGCCAAAAGACTGAAATGGAAGTGGGACCTGGTGACTCTAGGCTGAGTGAGGGTGAGTATCACAAGTTCAAGGTCAGCCTGGGCAACTTGTCAGGGCCATTTCAAAATAATAGGCAAAGGACTTGAGAAATGGCCTTTAGTTAAGAAGAGAATGTTCAAGCCGGGCGTTGGTGGCACATGCCTTTAATCCCAGGAGGCAGAGGCAAAGGCAGGTGGATCTCTGTGAGTTCGAGGCCAGCCTTGTCTCCAGAGCCAGTGCCAGGATAGGCTCCAAAGCTACATAGAGAAACCCTGTCTTGAAAAACAACAACAACAATAACAACAACAACAAAAGAGAATATTCTGCTCTTCAGAGACCCAGAGTTTGGTTCCTAGCACCCACTTCAGGTAGCTTACAAACATCTGTAACTCTGGCTCCAGGTCCATAGGATCCAGCTCCACACACATACACAATTATTATTTTTTATTTTTTTCTGCAGTCTTTTTTATTTGAATTAGAAACAAGATTGTTTTACATGACAATCCCAGTTCCCTCTCCCTTCCCTCCTCTGTTACCACCCCTCCCCTAACTAAAACCTACCTATCACATATCCTTTCTGCTCCTCCTGGATTGTGAGGCCTTCCATAGGGTGTCATCAGAGTCTATCATATCCTTTGGGATAGGGCCTAGGCCCACCCCCGTGTGTTTTGGCTCAGGGAGTATTCCTCTATGTGGAATGGGCTCCCAAAGTCCACACCTATGCTAGGGATAAGTACTGAACTTACAGGAGGTCCTGTAGATTTCTGAGGTTTCTTCACTGAAACCCATGTTCCTGGGGTCTGGATCAGTCCCATGCTGGTATCCTAGCTATCAGTCTGGGGACCAAGAGCTCCCCGATGTTCAGGTTAGCTGTTTCTGTGTTTCACCAGCCTGGTCTGGACCACTTTGCTCTTCACTCGTCCTTCTCTGCAACTGGATTCCAGTTCAGTTCAGTGATAAGTTGTGGGTATCTGCTACTTCCACTAGTCACATATACAATTATTAAAGTGAAAGAAAATCTTCAAAATAACAGTTAGCAGAGAGGGTTAAGGATATATTGCCATAGTAAAGCACCCGTGTAGTAAGAGGACCTGCATTCAATATCCAGTACCAAGCAGAGGGAGGAGAAGGGGGAGGGGAGAGCGAGCTAGCAAGCAGGTCTACCAGATGGCTTTGAGCTGCTTTGGTATGCTGTTGTGTTAACTAGGATGGAAATTGAATGTTGATGCTCATACTTAGCATGTGGAGGTCCTCCTGGGATTTGATGATGTCATCAGTAGGGGGCTACTAAATTCTTTTAGTCACCAGTTCTGGTTCTGTGTCTCTCAGTGTGAGGTCACATAGTAAGACCTGTGAACAGCCTGGTGGTAACCCACTAAGGCTTGGGGTCGGGTATATCCTTATCCACCCCATTTTGTTACTGGGGAGTGGAGAAGGGTCTTATAACACAGCTTTTCTCAGAATATCCTCCCCAAATCTTCTCATTTAAGATTCTCCCTTGTATTAAAAGTTCCCAAGAAGCCTGGCGTTGGTGGCACACGCCTTTAATCCCAGCACTCGGGAGGCAGAGGCAGGTGGATCGCTGTGAGTTTGAGGCCAGCCTGGTCTCCAGATAGGCTCCAAAAGCTACACAGAGAAACCCTGTCTTAAAAAAAAAAAAAAAAAACCAAAAACAAAAACAAAAAGTTCTCAAGAGCTGGATGTGGTGGCACAACTTTGTTCCAGCACTTGGGAGGCATAGGCAGACAGATCTCTGACTTTGAGACTAGCCTGGTCTACATAGAGAGTTCCAGGATACCCAGGGCTACATATTAGTACTCTGTCTTAAAAAAACAATAGAAAAAAAAAGATGTGTGTATGTGTCCCTGACCTATACTTAAGGCAGTAAGTTCTCAGGACTATGGAATGGACTGCCAGATTTCTTGTTCCTTGATTTTGCTGTAGTTGTGCTGCATCTCTGCTCTGGGGTTGGCCTGGATTCACTATAACAGCCAGCATGAGGCATGCCCCAGGTACTGTGATTGTCGGGCATACAACAGGCACTGGCTTGTCAGAAGGAAGGTCAAAAATTCCTTGTCTGTGTAACCAGAGGTGAAGCAGGAGACTTAGTGCCCCCTTTCTGCTCACACATATCAGATGACCACAACGGAACTGGCCTCTGGATGACTGTGATGCTGCACATAAGGGAATGGCCAATCCAAAGGAACACAACACGGCTAAAGCCCATGAGTCAGTCCAGCCTGCATTCCGGCAGGCTCAGGACTTAACCACTTACTGGATTAGTGCAGAGGAACCCTAGTGTTTGTACTGACAGCATTCTAATTGTTTCACAGCTACATTGCTGCCCCCCCCCCCCCCCGCCAGGTCAGGCTAATTTCAGCATCTAGCCCTTTCTGCTCTGTTCCCTCCTAGTGCTTTTAACTCTTCTCTCTGTCTCTGTCTCTGTCTCTGTCTCTGCCTCTGTCTCTTTCTCTCTCTCTCTCTCTCTCTCTCTCTCTCTCTCTCTGCTGGGTATCAAACTCAGGCCTGTTGTGTGCTGAAGTTTTTTTTTAGCACTGAATTATACCCTTGTCCCCACTTTAAATGTTTCTATTGCTGATGTTGGCAGGGCCAGTGTATTCTCCAGGCATAGGTATGTATATACATTAGGTGCTAAATGGACCTATGCTTTACTTTACTAATTATTTATTTTGGAAATAAGGTCTTGCTCTAGCTGTGACTGGTGTGGCCCTCTTTTTATATAATCTAGACTGCCCTTTATCTCATGGCAGTCATCCTGTTTTAGCCTCCTGAGTGCTGAGATTACAGGTATGTGCTATCATATCCTATTTTACAAATGTTTAATTTTAATCTCTTTAAAAATCAGAATTAAAAATAAATGATAACATAGCCTGCTTGGAAGTCTGAGGTGGGAGCATCTCTTTAGCTCAGGAGTTACCTGGGCAACATGGTGAGAGCCTAGCTAGAAAATAGTAAAATAAAATAAAGTGGGATATTTACACACAAAGTAAAAACAATAAATATATAGTAACAAATTCATTTGTCACTGTACCAAGGCAGTTATAAAGTACAATTTTTTTTTTTGTTTTTAGTGAAAGAAGGGAGTTCACACAGGTCAAAGAGTGAGCCCCATGAAGTCAAAATGTGACCATAGGATTAGTGATCACATTGTCCACTATGAGGAATTTAGCCACTATCAAAGGCTGCTAGGTAAACAGACTTCAATATATAGAATATACTTCAATATATACTATATATTTTGCATACTATTTTTTTTAGGAACTACATTAAGACTTGAGGCTACAGGGTGACAAGACAAGCAAGATCATTCTCTTCCTTCACAGAATTTGCATCTAGCTGAAAAAGCACACCACAAAAGTAGTTCTTGCACAATATGATAGATGCCATTATTAGAGAGGAAGTAAAAAGTGATGGTAAAATAGTAAAGGAGACACTCGTGGGGACAAAGGACACAGGCTGTTGTGCCTTTAGTTCATAGATGTTATACACCCAGTTTATCTCCTTTTAAACAAGGTATGGATTGAATCATACTTGTCCCTGTAGCATGTTGTCACAAGAGCTTACCAAGAACTCACCTGAAGGATGTCTCTAGGGGCAAACTGTCCATTGCACAATTTCTTACATGGGAAAGCCCCTTAAATCACAAGGAAGAGATTAAAAAAAAAAAGAAGTCAACCTTCTTGAGTAACTAGCACCTTCAGACTCTTTGCAAACCCGGTACAAAGTCTACTCTTGTCCCATCAGTGGACAGCCGGAGTGTCCATGAAACTAGTGCGCTGTCTTTTCTTCAGCTCCCTTTCTTTCCCTGTTATCTTTTCCCTCATAATTTATGTTCAGTCTGAATTTGTATTTCTGTAATTTTTAGGACATGTCCCCTCATGTCTGGCATCAGTGAGAGGAGACAGGATCTAGAACGGTCACTGAGGAGGGTATGCTGGGCAGGGATGAAATGGATGGCTGTACTAGATACTATTTTTTTAAATATTTATTTATTTATTTATTTATTTATTTATTTTGTATATAGAGTTCTGTCTACATGTATGCCTACATGCCAGAAGAAGGGACCAGATCTCATTATAGATGGTTGTGAGCCAATATGTGGTTTCTGGGAATTGAGCTCAGGACCTCTGGAAGTGCAGCCAGTGCTCTTAACTGCTGAGCCATCTCTCCAGCCCTAGATACTTTTCTTGTGACAAAAGCAACTTACAGTCTGAGAGTAGACAGAACATTACAGAAAGGAAGTTATGGCCCTCTTGGTGGCAGGAATGTGTAGCTGCGACTCCTTAATCCCCCCACTCCCACAACTCCCTTTTTGGAAGAACACTAACAGAGTGGACAGAAAGTGCACCTGGGCTATAACATCTCAAGATCTGTCCCAAGTGTTGTATTTCCCCCAGTAATGCTACCCCTTCCCAAATAGCTCAGTGTCAAGTGAAGCATCCCTATGGGAGACATTTCATATTTAAATAACAACAGTAGGAAAGCACTTGCCCAGTAAGCCTAGCACCAAGAGTGAGAGAAAGAGTCAGCCAGAAGGCAGTGAAATTGGAGCTAAGGACTGAAGGGTGCATTTCAAATTAACTTAGTGAAGTATAGTTCAGGCACAGGAAGAGCTGATGTCAACATCTAGACCTGGGACTCAGTATTAAAGATTTTGGCAACTGATGACAGCACTAGGATCCATCACTGAGCCTATGGCCAATGGAAGGCTCTTTTCTAGGCATTTTGCATTTGATCCTCACAACGATGATGAGATAGATATTAATATTCCAATATTATAGATGATTAAGCATAGACAAGGCAATAAGTCATACTTTTAGTAGTATACCTGAATGAGGTTAGGACCCTGCAGTTTGGCTCCAGGTTGATGTCTCATCTTGCTTTCTAGTAATAGCCAGGGAAGGTCAGAGACATCACAATTCAGTTGTTGGAAATATTCTAATAGCTATACCCAGCTTTACTAAGCTGAACAGCTCTCAATCAGTGTCAACCATGAACCATCTGTCTCCTATCCCCAAGTCTACCTTTCCAATTTTATTACCTACTTCTCTTACCACCTTTAATTTGGTTTTGGGTATGCAATTGCTTCCTCTAGCGTTGTCAGTACATTCTTAGTTCAGATATTTGCAGTCATCCTTCTCTGGACATGGGGCTCTTTCTTTCTTTTTTTATTCTTTAATTACTACTCATATTTACATATCCACCCCCCCATTCCTTCGCCCTTCCATGTTTCTCCCAGCACCCCTGGCTTCCCTCCCCCCAACTCCTCCCCAGGGATAGTGAGGCCTCCCACCAGGGACCTTCAAAGTCTGTGAAATTGTTTGGGGGAGGGCCTAGGCCCTCCTTGCTGTATCTGGGTTACAATAGTATCCCTCCATAGGGAATGGGCTCCCAAAGTCCATTGTGCTCTAGGTATAAAGACTGGCTCCACCATTAGAGGTCCCATAGACTATCTTGGTCTCCTAGCTGGCACCCACATTCAGAGGGTTTGGTTTGGTCCAAAAAGCTGTTTCCCCAGCTTTATGACCAAGGTCTCCATGCTATCAGTAGGTCAGGGCCACTGTTTCTGCAGATCTCTCCAGCCCTGTCTTGACTCCTTTGTTCATCCCTCCTCCCTCTCCAGAACTGAATTCCAGCAGTGTGGTTCAGTGCTTAGCTGTGGGTGTCTGTTTCTGCTTCAAACAGCAACAGGATGAAGGCTCTCCTTCCTCTCCCTGCCCCCGGGCTCCCACTTTGGTCAGGGGTTCTTGTCCCCATCCCCTTCATAGAGGGACTATGCAATCTTCTCTTGAGACATGGGGTTCTTTTTCCATTTGTTCACATCACACACTCCCCTTTCCCTTTCCCAGGATGGAATGTTAAATCATCCGTCTCTGAGTAGTGTTATGAGGTCATACACAAGGATGGTGCCAGGTAGCTTATTTTTCTCTCATCTAGGAGGGAGGTGATGCTTGAGGACTCAGGCAACTTCTCTCTGGATCTAGTCTGCATGGCCTGAAGTGGCTCCTTATCAAACTTGTGACCCAGATGGCACCTTCCAATCATAATTGGACTCCAAGAACAATTATGAATCAACCAACATTGTTTTGCATTTTACTTATTATTGTAGTCTTGTTACTGAGAGTTAACAAGTTGTAAACATACTGCTTAGGTGTTGGCTGTGGTCCTTCTCTGTCGTCTTGTGCTTTTCCTCACTCTTCTTCATAGTGTTCTCACTGGGTTAGTTGATTTCTGGTTTCAATTCACTCCATAAGTCCAACTAAAGAAAGAAGTTTCTGGAACTCAACTTTGTTATGCATCTAAACGATCTCATGATCTCATGTTTCTCTTACCCCCCTTGCTTCCTCCTCTCTTCAAATTAATTGGTTTCACCTTTCGGTGAGATCAGTTTGTAAGAATTTCTGGGGATTTCCATGTTGTCCAAGGAAGAACTTTCTTCTATGAGGTTATAGAGAAACCTGTGCCTGGCTTTCTGAATTATTTAAAGTATCATACATTACCTTTTCAGTTTTCACCTCTCATGCATAAATAGGATTGCTTTTAGGAACTTTTTTGTCCCAAAAGTAGTGTTTTAAAGTTCATTTCTGGTGTCATCTCAAGCATGTTATGAAAATCCCATGGTTTGTAGCATTTGCCCTTTCCCCCACTGTTGATTTCCTGTAAGAATTAGAAAAAGACTAGATCATGATCATGGTTTACTTGTGTGCCCCTGGTAGCTCATGCTGACAAATTGACATGGATTATTATTCTGTATAAAGAAAGCTCGTTGGTTAATTTCCCTTTTCTTCTTTTTGTTGTTATTTCTTGTGTTGTGTGTGTGTTTGTTTGCTTATTTGTGAGTGTGTTCATGTGGGGATATGCATACATGTGCACCTGAATGTGTGCATGCATATGTGTGGAGGCCAGAGGTTGATGCCCATATTGAGTTTTTTCCTCTATCACTCTCTTTGCTGGATAGTATTAGGTCAACTTGATATAAGCAAAAGTCATCTTAGATGAGGGAACCTCAATCAAGAAAATGCCTCTATTGGGCTCTAAGGAGGAGATGCATGGGTCTTCCTGAGAAGGGGAAATAGAATAGATTTTGTGGGTGTACTCGGGGTAGGTGGGTATTAGAATGGGGGGATCAGGTAAAGGGATGGGATAGAGGGAGAGAGTATGGGAAGAGACAACTGGAATTGGAGGGCATTTATGGGGCAATGTGGAAAGCAAGTGCAGTAGAAATGCCTACGAGGGTGATCTTAGCAAGGACTCCTAGTAATGGATGGTATGGAGCCTGAACTGGCCATTTTTTTGGAACAAGCAACTTCCAGTTGTGGGATTGGCATACCAACCCAACCAAAAAGCCTTCAACATACATTCCATCTACCTGCAAGATGTGCCAGGGCAATGGAGGTACAGAACTTCTGGGAGTGATCAACCAAAGACTGGTCTAATTTGAGGTTCATACCACTAGAGGGAGCCCATGCCTGACACTGCCTGGATGACCAGGAACCAGAGGTTGGATAGCCCAGAGACCTAGGATAGAGAAAAACTCAATAAAATGATTCCTAATGATATATATTCTACTATACTCCCAGATCAGTACCTAGCCTGCTCGTCATTAGAGAGACTTCATCTGGCAGCTGATGGGAGCAGATGCAGAAACCCGCAGCCAAACATTAGGCGAATGGAGAACCCAAATTGGAGATCCCTCCACCCTAGAGTTCGGTGAACCCCTCAGAAGAGGGAAAGGAAGGATTGTAGGAGCCAGAAGTGTGGAGGATACCAGGAGAACACAATTTACAGAATCAACTAAGCAGGGCTCATAGAGGCTTATAGAGACTAAAGTGGCAATCACAGAGCCTGCATGGGTATGTGCTAGGTCCTCTCAATATACCTTATGGTTGTTAGCCTGGCGTCTTTGTGGGACTCCTAACACAGGGAATGGGAGTGTCCCTGACTCTTTCATTTTCTCTTGGGAAACTTTTTGTCCTACTGGATTGCCTCACCCAGTCCTGATATGAGGGTATGTGCCAAGTCTTATTGCATCTTGTTAGGCTGTATTTGGTTGGTTCCCTGGGAGGCCTGCCCTCTGAAGGGAAATGAGAAGGAGTGGATTTGGGAGAGAGTAGGGGGTCTGGGAGGGGTGGAGGGAGGGGAAACTGTGGGCAGGATGTATTGTATGAGACAATGAACAAACAAACAAACAAAAACAAATAAATAAATGAAAATGCCTCCATAAGTACAGGTTGTAGGCAGATGTTACGATAAATCTTTCTGTCAAAAGCCGCCTGAGCCCCACCGCCACGTGTGAGCTTTACGCCAACTGCCCACCTGAGTTAGGCCCAAATGAATACACAGAAACTTGTATTAGGTTCAAAGCTGCTTGGCCAATGACTAGGATTCCTCATCTGTTAGCTCAGTCTTAATTATCATAAATCTATATATTCTATAAGACTTATCGGACGCCTTATTGGCGTCCCTCCTTGCCGGTGGATCACATTGTGCCGCTGGAGGAGCAAGGGGAAAAAGGGACCCTTTCTGTTTCTCCTTCGCTTAAATATGAGTCTCCTTGCTATGTCACTTACTGCCTGGATCAGCACTTCTCTACTACATTTCCCAGAATCCTCTTTGACTCCTAGTCCTGTCTAACTTCCTGTCTCATTGGCCAAACAGTATTTTATTCAACAATCAATAAGATAAACATACACAGTACATTCCCCATCAGGCAGGCCTGTAATTGAAATTAGTGATTGATGGGGGGAGGACTCAATCCATTGTGGGTGGTGCCATCACTGGGCTGGAGGCCCTGGCCTTTATAAGAAAGCAGGCTGTGTAAGCCATTGGGAGTAAGCTGGTAAGCAGCACCACTCCATGGCTTCTGCATCAGCTCCTGCCTCCAGGTTCCTGTACTGCTTGAGTTCCTGTCCTGATTTCCTTCAATGATGAACTACAACGTGGAAGTGTAAACTGAATAAACCCTTTCCTTCCCAACTTGCCTTTTGGTCACAGTGTTTCATTGTACCGAAAGAAACCCTAACTAAAACACTCTCCATCCTACTTTTGAATGAGCTCTAGGAGTTGACCTGTTGCAAATTCCCATACATATACAAAAGATCCTGTGGAGTTGTAGTAACTATATCACTTTTCATTGCTGTGACAAAGTGCCAGACAAAAAGTTTAAGGTGAATGTGTTTACATTGACACAGACTGAGGGTAGGGATTTTGGTGGGAGAAGCCTTTGGTTGTGGCTGCAGCAGGGAGAGGTCATCCGCTCACACCTGCAAGGTTCAGGGAGTAGAGAGCAGAGGAAAATGAGTTTGAGCTATAAGCCCTCAAGGCTCACCCCTGCATTAGTTACTTGTCTTGTTGTGCAAAATGTCTGACAAAAGCAACTGACAGAAGATTGATTTTTGTCACACTGTTTGAGACTACTGTCTTCCAAGGTGGGAACAGCTGCACGAGGTAGCTGGGCGGGCACTTTATATTCAGTCAGGAAGCAAGAGAGATGAATGCTGCAGTTCCAGTCCAGGACTCCCATCTGTGAATGGTGCTGCCCACGCTAGGGTGGGCCTTGTGTCATCAGTCATCCTAATCTAGAAAAACTCTCATAGATATACCTAGAGATTTGTTTTTACAGTGATTCTAAATCCCACTGACAATCAGGATTAACCAACACACACACACACACACACACACACACACACACACACACACACACACACACTCTTCCTAAAGGCTCCAGAATCTCCCCAAATGGTGCCACCATCAAGGGTCAAGTCTTAAAACAGATGGTGTCAAACATGTGAGCCCCTGGGGAATATTAAAATCATAGCAATGACCAAAGAGGTGTGTGGGTACCTGCATGAAGACAGATGAAACATGTAGATGAAAAAAAATAGCTGAGTCAGTAACACCCTTTTAGTGAGACAATGTTCTTATATACCTCAGAAACCTCTCTATATCGTCACTGACCGACTTTTCACTGCCAAGTCTGCTTATTATTATAAGTTATAACTCAAAATATGTAGCTTCCCCCACTTTGACATCTTTGAACACAAGCCAAATTTTATCATTTGAGAGGCTGAGGCAGAAGGATTTGAATTCTTGGTTAGTCTTGGCTACTCAGTTTCAGGCTAGTGTGAGCTATACACTTTACACATGCCACTTCTGAAACTGTTTTTTTTTTTTTCTTTCTTCTTCTTCTTCTTTAAGTAAAATTCAATAGGGAAGATAAAATAGCTTAGTTTCAAATCAGAGGAAGATATTTAGGCATATAAAAACCACATTTTAGTGTTCTGAAGTTTAAAAGTCCAACTGTGGGAATAAATATGAGAAAACCACACACCTCTTAGTAAGCAAGATGGCAGTGTGTGTCCAGGAGAGAGCAAAGTGTATACCCAGCTTAGCTAAGGGTAGTGAGAAGCTGAGGCATCTGGCTTGCATTATTTTTTAATTTTCTTGTCCCTTGCTTTTGCTTTTTTAATGTTTTTTTGTTTGTTTGTTTGTTTTTGTTTTTGAGACAGGGTTTCTCTGTGTAGCTTTGGAGCATGTCAGGATAGGCTCACAGAGATCTGACTGCCTCTGTCTCCCAAGTGCTGGGACTAAAGGAGTGTGCCACCACTGCCCGGCTTTTTTTTTTTTTTTAAATGTATTTTGAGACCAGAGTTCACTATGTAGCTTACTGTGGTCTTTTTCTTCTTTAAAGATTTATTTATTATGTATACACTGTTCTGCATGCATGTATGCCTACATGCATGAAGAGGGTATGGTTGTGAGCCACCATGTGGTTGCTAGGAATTGAACTCAGGATCTCTGGAAAAGCAGCTAGGCTCTTAACTTCTGAGCCATCTCCCCAGCCCCTGTTTAGTGTGGTGGAAGATATATATATATGTTTATTTTCTATGTGTGAGTGTTTTGCCTATGTGTATATATGTCCACCACATGTGTGCCTGGTGCCTGCAGAGGCTGAAAGAGGTGACTGGATCCCCTGGAATGGAGTTACACGCAGTTGTAAGGCATCATGTAGGTGATGAGAACTGAACCCTGATCTTCTGCAACAGCAGCAGGTGCTCTTAACTGCTGAGCCCATCTCTCTAGCCCCACAGTCTCAAATTTTGATCCTCTGGCTTCTGTCTCCCAACTGCTGGCATTACAGGTGTCCCCCATCTATACTTCAGTTCTTCTCCTTAATAACTTCTAAGATTAGCATTTTTCCTTCTGAGCCTATTATCTTATTTAAAAATTGATCAATTAACTACATTAACTTACTCCCAATGCAAAAAAAAAAAATGGCTCAGTCTCATATGTCTTGGCTGCCTTGTCAGTTGGTTGTCAAGTAGAAGGATTCCTGTTATATTCCTCCTAACTCCTTATTCTCTATGAATAAAAATTTCCTTCAAATTGGAAAGTGGGAGACTTGGTTCATTTCTAATTTTTGACTAACATTATCCAATCTCTGTTACTAAATTGTGGAGCCTCTCATCTCCCTGGCAGTCACTGTTATTAAGCTGTGGGGCATCTCACCTCCCTGGCAGTCACCATTAGGCTTCAGAGAATTGAGGGAAGATCCATTCCTTTGTCTGAACTAACTCCATTTTTCTCTCTCTCTGATTCATTCTTTTCAGTTGCCATTTTCCTTAATTTATCTTAGATTCCAGGATCACAGATCTGAGAGAGCCATTTCTTGACAGAAACTGAACCTGTGCCCCAGCAGCAGAGACCTTTTTGGCTCCAACAAGACTTTTTGTGACCAGTCCTAGGTTAGTAAGCCAGACAGTCACCTGACTCTGCTTGATTCTTGCCACTTTTTTCTTTGCCATTATCACTCCAACACTATTGCTGATACCCCAAAGTCAGCACTCTGGTGTTATCCTAGTCCAGTCATACTACAAAGAAATTCCTTTGATGTTTTATTTCTGTAAGCTTCTTGTTTGATTATCTGGGGCAAGTAGATGAGACTGTGCCATTGGGTCTCCAAGAATTAAGCTTTTGGCCTAGGCCTGGTAACAAAACAGCTGACCTATGCCCAGATGAGGAGAACACAGCATGATGATTCTGTTCTCTAATTGCTAGCATTTATAATGGCCATTCTCTAGGCACTCAAAATGTGTGTTCTGAGTTCTAATCCATGTCAAGCACTGTGCTTGATGCAGAGGATACAGAGAGCTTATGCACACAGTCCTACTTAAAATGTACTAATGTAGGGCCAGGCATAATGGTACACACCTTTAATCCCAGCACTTAGGAGGCAGAGGCAGATGAACCCCTGTAAGTTCATAGCCAGTCTGCTCTACATAGAGAATTTCAAGATAGCCAGGGCTACATAGAGAGACCCTGTCTCAAAAAGAGGAGGTGGGGGGATTGGGGACTGGAGAGATAGCTCAGAATTTAAGAGCACCAGCTGCTGTTTCAGAGAACCCAAGTTTGAATCCTGGCACCCACATGTTGGTTTACAAGTATCTGTAACTCCAGTTCCAGGAGATCTCAGGCCCTCTTCTGGTCTCCATGGGTACTAGACACACATGTGGAGCACAGACATACATGCAGAGTTTTACAAGGGTTTAAATCAGCTGGCTCCAGCTGGGTGTTGGTGGCTCATGCCTTTAATCCCAGAACTTGGGAGGCAGGGAGATTTCTGTGAATTTGAGGCCAACCTTATCTGCAGAGTGAGCGCCAGGATAGGCTTCAAAGCCACACAGAGAAACCCTGTCTCGAAAAACCAAAACCAACCAACCAAACAAACAAAAACAAAAACAAAACAAAAAAAAAAAAGAAAAAAGAAAAGAAAAAAAATCATTGGCTCCAACTGACACCCAAATGACCCAGAAAACAAACAGTATTACAAAGGTCATCATTTATCAGCCAATATCCATGAATATATATGTTCAACCTTTATGGTGGATTTTAGAAGATGGTTTTCAACTCCTGTATCTGCAGCCTTCAGTAAATGGTATACATGCAGTCTTCTGGGTCAGAGACACGAGAGAGTGAATAATTTAAGATTATAGCTATGCATTAATTTAGGTTGTAGAAGCTGATGGGAAATCCAAGGCAAGTAAGGATGATGATTACATTTTTCTGTTAAAAGGAAGGTTAGCAAATGGACTGAGTATACAGTAGAATAGTGGGCTTGAGTGCTAAGTGACCTCAAGATGTATTGGTAACCCTTGCTGTGAGGTCCAGCAGAAGCTCTAGTCTCTTTGGATGTAAGAGATTTTTTTTTACGTTAATCCTACAATTCTTTTTAAAATAAATTTTTTATTTAAATTAAAACAACCTTATTTTAAATACCAATCCCAATTCCCTCTCCTTCCCATCCTCCCATATCCCCCATCCCACCCTCAGGGAGGGTGAGGCCTTCCGTGAGGGATCATCAAAGTCTGACTCATCATTTGGGGCAGGGCCTAGGCCTTCCTCTGTGTATCTAGGCTAAAGGAGTATCCTTCCCTGGGGAATGGGCTCCCAAAGTTCATTCGTGCACTAGGGATAAATACTGGTTCCGCTGCCAACAGCCCCATAGATTGCCCAGGACTCCCAACTGACAACCACAGTCAGGGAGCCTGGTTTGGTCTTATGCTGGTTCCCCAGCTGTCAGTCTATGGTCCGTGAACTTCTACTTGCTCAGGTCAACTGTTTCTGTGGGTTTTCCCAGCATGGTCTTGACCACTTTGCTCATCACTCCTCCCTCTCTACAAATGGATTCCAGGAGTTTGGCTCAGTGCTCTGCTGTGAATCTCTGCTGTAGGAGATATTTTTATAATATTGCATCACCACAGTCCTGATGTTCACAAGGACTGAAACACTAGACAGAAGCACCATCTTTTCCCTCCTGACTTCTGAAACACAACCTGGCCCAGCTCTACTTAGTCCCAGCTAGGAAAATTTATCTGAAACATAAATCTGATGAGCTCACTACTAGGCTTAAAATACTTGCGTGGCTTTGCAATGGCTCATCCAATGTCCAGCTCCTCAGGAAAGGGCATGTCCCTTTCATGTCTTTTTTTTCAAACCTCTCTTCTGTTTGTTTTGAGACAGTGCCTTATGCAAACTCACTGTGTACCTGAGGATGAATGACCTTGACTTCTGATCATTCTGCCCTAGTCTTTTAAGTGTCGGGATTATAGGCATGTGCCACTGTGTGGTACTGGGGATCAAAACCAGGGCATTGTGTATGCTGGACAAGCACTCTATGGATAGAGCAACACCCCTAGTCCCCAGAACTCCATTCTTTGTAGTTTAGAAGTGGATCTGCTGATGAAACAGAAACTCATAGTGACTTTAATAAGATAGATGTTCCTTTATGGCTTTCATTAGTACAGAGCTAAGCAGCCCAGGGCTTGTCAGAAGGCTGCTTTATTAGGAACTATTTACTTTTGGATACAATCCTCTATGGACCTCACCAGTACACTCAGGGAAAACTCCATATTGCACCTACTTTCTAGTGGCTGACTGGGAGGGGCTGAGGACACACCTACTCCTTATGAGGGTATAGCCTGAGTAAGCGAGCTTGCACTAATACTTTTACTCACTTTTTACTTATCAAAAGTTGGTTATGTGGCTATATTTAGCCTTAAAGGAGGGTGGAAAATGTCCTTACTCAGGCCCAGATATGAACTTGGAGGTCTGCATGTATAATGGGGACACCTAGTGGTCTCTTTCAGAATGACTAATTCAATTAATTAGTGTGATTAATTAATATTTAAATATCTCATTAGACTGCAATCTCTACAACAGCATGGGCTTTGTCGGGTCTTAATAATCACCGTGTCCTTTCTATTGATCTCAGTTCCTGGTACACAGTAGGACCTTAATAAATCTTTGATGAAAATGTGAATGCATGGTCTGGTTTCTTACTACATCTTGCATTTCTCCATCTTAGACTTGAAACTCCAGCTGGACCAAATCAAGGTGGTTACCTTGAAATTAATTCATTATTAACCAATGAGAAATAGTTTTCTAATCTGGTAAGGAAAAACACTTGTCTTGGGCTGAGTGTGTAGCTCAATGGTAGGATGAATGCTTTGTATAGAGTGAGGTGATGCATTCAGTCTCCAGTATTTGCTTGTGTGTTTGTGTGTTGTGCATGCTTGGGCCTGTGTGTGTACATAAACAAGCACACAATTTTGCTGTTGCCTAAATTTCTCTCTCTCTCTCTCTCTCTCTCTCTCTCTCTCTCTCTCTCTCTCTCTCTCTCTGTCTGTCTTTGTCTTTCCTGAAACAGGGTGTCATGTATCTAAGGATGGCCTAAAATTCTCTATGGTAGCCACTGCTGGCCTTGAACCCACAATCTTCCTGCCTCAACCTCCTCAGTGCTGTGATCTCAGGCATGTACAGCCATACCTAGATCACTAATCCTCTTTTAAAAATATCTACAATCTATAAGATGTTATTGGTAATAGAGAAAAGGAGAGGGGAAGTGTTCTAAATATAGGCACAAATGTGGCTAGTGTGAGGAAACACGTTTTTCCTGTATAAGACTCAATTATGGTTCTGAAGGCCAAAAAAGGAAGCAATAACTTAAGGCAGAGAAAGCGAGAGGCTTCTGTTTCTTTCATGATCAAGAGCTGGCTTGAGGAGAGCTTTGTGCTTTCAGGCAGGAAGAGAACACCGGGCTTTTGCAGAGAAATGTGGTCAGCTATTAGGTAGCCAGACCTGGAACCTAGTCGCAGGAACTTAAGCAAAGACAGCAGAGGAATACTGCTTCCAGGCTTCTACTAGATGGCTTGTTCAGCGTGCTTTCTTCTGCCACCCAGCACCACTAGCCCAGGGTTACTCTCACAGCAACCACTTATTAAGAGAATGCCACTCAGACTTGTCTACAGGTCAGTCTGATGGAGATGTTTTTTCAATTACGGTTCCGCCTTCCCACATGAGCCTAGCTTGTGTCAAGTTGACAGAAAACTAACCAATGCAGCGGCCATGCCACACTCTTGATCTGTCAGAAATATATTTGGCCATAGGCTCTCTAGGGCATATACCACTTTTGATTATCATCTTATTCATCAAGCTTCTCTCTCATAAGGCTAAAATCCTTAGAAGATATGCTCTTAGAATGTTTCTGTATTTCCATCCCAGAGCATATGTGGAACCTGGTATCTCCAGTGAGGTGGTATTGGGAGCTTGGGCCTTTAGAGGGTGACCTTGCTATGTTGCCCAGGCCTCAAACTCTGGCTTGCAGTGACTCTCCATTTTCAGTCTCCCAAGTAGCTGGGAGCACAGGCATGATACCATGCCTGGCCTGCTGACTTTATAGTGTCCCAAATGTATTCATGTCAATATTTCAGTTCAAGGTGAGTTTGCAAATTCAGCTACTTTATACGTTGAGCTCCTTCCTTTAGATTTTTGGTGTCACTGAGTGTGCAAAAAGTTAAAAAGGGAAAAGAAAAGTCAAAGCAGGGAGGGAAGAGGCTACTTTGGGGTGTGTGTGGCTTGGGTAGATGGGAAACTGGCCTGTGGGAGGGTGATTGCTTGGAGAGCATGTGCTGTGTGTGCAAGGGTGTGTGTGCAGGAAGCTAGTGGGTGTTGGTGGAGCTGGAAAATAACAGGGGCTGAGAAAAGAGAGAAGCGTGATCTAGAAGCCTCCATGCTGGTTTGCTGGTGCTCTGTGACAGCTTTGTGTAAGCAAGGGCATCTATCTGAAAGGCCATATCTAGGCTGACATTTCTTTTCCTTGCTTGATCCAGGGCTACTGTATAAGAAAGAAGAGGATAGGTTGGGCAGTGGTGGCACACACCTTTAATAGAGGGTCAAAAAAGACACAGAAGGAGGAAGATACTGAATGGGAGCTCAGAGGTTACAGGCTGAGAGCTGCAGGTCTGATATTCCCTTTGGAGCAGGGTAGTAGCAACCAACCTCATGTCAGGAGAAAGGAACTGTGATGAGGTGGTGAGTCTGGTGACTAGGCTAGCAGCAGGGGCTTCAGATGCCACTGGAAATATGCCTAGAAGCGTTATACCTGACAGTGATGGGAACTTGATTCAAGGATGATACTCTGAGGACATCAGTTGCATGGAGCTCTCTCTCTCTCTCTCTCTCTCTCTCTCTCTCTCTCTCTCTCTCTCTCTCTGTGTGTGTGTGTGTGTGTGTGTGTGTGTATGTGTATGTGTGTATTATAGATTCAAATAGAAGGGAACCATATTAGAGCAGGCTGGGTGTGGGTTAATAGAGAGGGGTATGATTATGATGAACAAAGAGCATATGCATGATTTGAATTTACCATTTACTGTTGGAGAGATAGCTCAGTCTGTAATGTACTTATCATGCAAGCCCAAGGACCCAGGTTCAACCCTCCAGAACTCCTGTAACAGAGCTGGGTTTGAGAGCTGGTCATACAGCTCAGTGTATAAGAACACTTACTGCTCAAGCATGAGGACCTCAGTGTGGATTCTTTGCATCCATGCAAGAATCTGGGCATGACCACATGGGCCCATAACCCTAGAGCTGGTGGGGATGGAGTCAGGATTGTTGCAGCTCATTGGTCAGCCAGGCTGGCTGGAAACCAGAGAGTTCCAGATTCAGTAGGAGACCCTGTATCAAGGGTATGACAAAGAGTGACAGAGGAAGATACCCACTATCCTCCTCAGGTTTCCAGGTGTGATCACCCACATACAAATGTGTATAGACACGGACAGCTGTCTGTCTCTCTGTCTCTGTCTCTCTCTCACCTGAACCCATGTGTACCCTTCGCCTGAAAACACACACATATACACACATACAAATACATTTACCATATAGAATAGCGGTCCAATAGGATCAGATATTATGATTTTTTCAAAAAAAGAAGCAAATTAGACTTTTATGTAGAACATAGTCACCCAGCTCTGGCAATCAATGTGAAAAGTTGGAGAGCACTCTCTGTATCAGTTCTCTCTAACAAACATCCACCTCTCACCTCAAAGTCGGTGGTGCCTAGTCAAGAGCAGTTTTTCCTGCCAGGTGGGGTCATGACATAGCATGCTATGACTTGTTTTTAGCTCTGGAGTACTGGAACTCAATTCCCTGACTACAGCCCAACTCAGCTCCCCAAATCTGCCCTGCGAAATATTACTAGAAATTCCATTAATTAGCTCTAATTTAAATATCCCACTAGATCATCTTTCTGCCCATTCCCTTTCCGAGACACACCGACAGGTACCCTGGCACAGACAGGGTACACCAGCTACTCCCCAGCACACACATCCCCTTCTGCTCCCTCGAGTAAATTAGTTGGCTGCTTACTCCAAATCATTGTTCCCACACCTATACATGCCTTGTGATCTGAATGGGGACTGTGCTAGGCAGAAAAACTCCACCCCCAGATGTTCACATCCAAATCTTCCAAATTGGTAGATATGGCATCTTATATGGTAGCTGGGACCTAGAAAAAATCGCCGAGGTAAAGGGCCTTGAGATGAAGACATAGCCTGGATTAACCAGCACAATTTAACTCTGTAAATATGGATGTAGTTGGAAACATGGGGTGGGAAGAGGCAAGAAAAGTGCTGGCTTTGAGGTTGAGGAGGGGAGATGTGAGTCAAGGAGTGTGAAGTCTCTAGATGGATTGGGAAAGGAAAAGAAACAGACTCCCTAAAGCAAAGCAGCTCTTCAGACAGTGGTCAGCACAGTGAGACCCGTGCCAGGCTCCTGACCTATAAGCTGCACCATCACAAGTTTGCGTTATTTTAAACCACTAAAAAAAACTGGTTTAAAAGCACCATGTGGGCCATTAGTGTACCTGCCAAACAACCCTTGTACATCCCACAGCCCCTGACACTCAATATGTCAAAACTGGAACTCCATCTGTGTTCCCCATATCAACAAATGGTCCCACAAACTGCCAGGAACCCAAGCTAGAAAGGTGGGCAGAGCCCCAACTCCTCCCTCTCCTTTCCTTCCCACACCCAATAGGTAACATAACCACATGGATTTGGCCACTAGGAATCTTTGTCACTTGGAATTATTTCCTACACATCCCTACTCTCCATGCCTTTTAGGGTTTCACAATCTCTCTCCTGAGTTAAGTGGTTTCTCAGTCTTCATTTTCACCCACTTCAAATCCACCAGTGATGTGTATAGTAGAAATTGAAGCATGGCATTAACATGACCCCACATTCCATCTTGCTCCAGTGTCCATAGGATACAGTCTGTGTGTCTTGCTTGATGCACATTTGGCATTCTGTTATGGCTCTCAAGTACATCTTCAGCCCCATTCCCTGAGTGCCCTTCTCTTGTTCTGAGCTCAAGGTGCAAAGGTGGGGGTTAGGCTGTTTCCCTCCTCCACATCTTTGCTCTTCAGCTCCTTCTACCTAGAGCAAACCTGCCCTTCCTGTGTTGGGATGTACTCTGCTGGAATAACATAATCTCCAACTCAAAGTGGCATAAGTTGTAAAGGAGATTATTGGCTTATGTAACCAGTGGGGCAAGCTCAAGTGTTGGTCTGATTTAGTGGCTTTATGTCACCATAGATCCAAATTCTTCCTTGTCTGTCCTCTCATCTGTCATCTTCATCCTGAGGCTGCTTCCCTCTTACTTCCTCTTGTGTGATAAGGTAGTTGTCAACAGCCCATGGGCTACTTGCCTCTTTTCTTGATGGTGTGTGTGTGTGTGTGTGTGTGTGTGTGTGTGTGTGTGTGTGTGTGTGTGCACACGCACAAGTGTATCTTCCAGAAAGACTCTCAGGAGATCAAGAAATCTTTTCTCAAATCTGTCAGTAAGTGTAAGTGTGTTCCTCAAGCTCTCTGGATGAAATTGGTTTATTTAGAGTAGGTAACTTGAGTTGCCTGCCTCAGAGTGGAGGTAGAACTGGGCCCACTGGCCTGGCTTGTAGGTTTCACTGGGTGTGTCTGAAATCTGGGTGTTTTCCATAGAAGGCACTAAGTGTTGGGTGGGCAATTACAATGTTCCTAGTACTTTATTTTAGCAAATATTTACCAATAACCTTTTATGTGCCAGACATCTTTGCAAGGCATTCGATGCTATCAAAGGACAAAATCAGAAATGTGAAGTTGTTTTTTTTTTATATTAATTCAAGTTAGGGAACAGGCTTGTTTCACATGTAAGTCCCTTCTCCCTCCCCTCACCCCTCCTCCCCCACCCCCAACCTACCTCCCACCCCATCCACCCACCACTCCACAGGCAGGGTAGGGCCCTCAACAGGGGCTCTGCAGAGTCCACCAAATCTTCCTGTGTTGGGCCTGGGCCCTTCCCCATGTGTCCAGGGCCGAAGCGTAACCCTTCACGTGGGATGGGCTCTCAAAGTCCCTTGTTACACCAGGGAAAAATGCTAATCCACTTCCAGAGGCTCCCAGGAGTGCAGAGGCCTCCTTATTGGCATCCATGTTCAGGGGAAATGTGAAGTTTTAATGATCGTGTGTGTGTGTGTGTGTGTGTGTGTGTGTGTGTGTGTTGATTATAAAGCCTTGTGCATTCTAAGAACTCTACCACTGAGTTACCAATTTTCCTTCTAGAATTGGATTAAAGTTTCGTTCCATAAGATAGAATGGATCATCTCATGGACTGAGTAAGGCAGGTTGATTTTTCATGATCATTAACACAGGTTATTTAAATAACTGAGATTCAGTGTGATATTCCTTGTTGGAATATACAATTGTGCCTGCCTACATTTCTTCCCCTCTACTTTAAGATTTTCCCTCCTGTAGCTGGAGACACAGGCTTATTTCATATCTTGGTTATTGGGAATGGTGCCACAACAGACACAGCTATGTAAACATCTCTTTTTCTATACACTGATTCCACTTCTTTTGGCTACATGACTAGGAGTAGCATGTCTGGATCATATGGTAGTTCTGTCTGTAGCGTTTTCAAGGAAGGACTGGTTTTTAACTTAGAAAGCGGGGTCTGGGGAGGAAATTGGTTATTTCAAAGTTACTTACTTAGGTGGGGAGCAATGGCACATGACTTTAGTACTAACTACCTTGTAAGGTACAGAGACAAACTGTTGGAAAAACAATTGTTTGCCTGGCATAGTATTATATACCTGTAAATAGAGGCTGTGGGAAGCAGAGGCAGGAATATTGATGCAAGGCATAGTTTTCATTGTTTATCAGACTCAGAAAAGAAACTCATTAAAGATATGTACAATGTAAAAGGTTGAGAGACATTAAAAGATAATTTTATAATCCAGATTAGAATAGAAAGCAAATTAGGTACAAGACTTTGGACTCATCAAAATAGGGTAGATAATGAAGTATTTTCTCTGAATTGTCAAATGCAAATGGAGTAGACATTGTTGATGAACTTGTTGCCTGTATATATTGTATATACTTAATTGTATATAGTTTTTCTTATGCTAGTTGTAGCCTTCTTTTTGTGTTAGACAAAAAGGGAAGTTGTGGTGATATATTATTTGTGTTTTATTAAAGCTTGCCTGAGGATTCAGAACCAAAGCCAGCCTCAAGCTATAGAGATCAGGCAGTGGGACACACACCTTTAATCTTAGGACTCGTGATTAAGAGGTAGATGGATCTCTGTTAGTTCAAGACAGCATTGAGCTACACAAAACTGATCCAGTCCTAAAGAGAAACAGCTCACTTAAAGATGATCTCAGCACTTGGGATTACATGCCTTTAATTCCAGAACTCATGAGAGGTATTTAAGACAAGAACAGTGTCTCAGAGCTGGCATTCATTCTCCAGCTACATTGAGGATAGGAAAGCATTCATTCTCAGGATTCTCCAGCCATGTTGAAGAGATCATAGCAGTCTGAGTGAATCTGAGGAGCAGTAAAGTCAGGAGCAATTTGAGGATTGCCCCTTTTGTCTGAGCTGAGGTAAAGGTAAGAGCTAGTGGCTGGCTGCTTTGCTTTTCTGATCTTCAGCTTGAAGCTTGAACCCCAGTATCAGTGTCTGGGTCTTTTATTTTTCATGTTACAGATATAGGTTCATCTGTGGGCATCATGGTAAACCACCGGGAGTCAGTTTAATACTATGTACAGTTAGCAGCATAAGAGTAGTGAGTTCTTCCTTAGGGCCTATGACCTGTCTAGCAATAGATCATTTCTTTCTCTCTTTCTTTCTTTCTTTCTTTCTTTCTTTCTTTCTTTCTTTCTTTCTTTCTTTCTTTCTAAGATTTTATTTATTTAGTATACAGTGTTATGCCTGCACTCCAGAAGAGGACACCAGATCTCATTACAAGTGATCGTGAGCCACCATGTGGTTGCTGGGAATTGAACTCAGGACCTCAGAAAGAGCAGTCAGTGCTCTTAACCGCTGAGCTATCTCTCCAGCCCAAATCTCATATTATTAATTGGATACCTGTATACAAAAAATTTTAACAAAGTATACTGTAGACTGTCAGTCATTTCTCCTCATGATCATCTGACTGACAGTAGCTGCAGTTTGCTGGCATGCCTTAGCATCAGAAGAGAGCATCATACTTCGGATTGTTAGTCTGGGAAACTACAACCAACTCAAAATTTGAAGTATGCTTTCTGCTGAATGAGTATCTTTTCTCCACTGTTGTTAAAAAAAAAAAAGTCAGACTTTTAGGCATCTAGTTCAATGTTATCAGGCTGGAGGGCATTGGGGCTGAATCCTTCACACACAATCAATAACCTGTAAAACAAAGGGCAAACCCATCAATTACCAGCAGGGAGCATAGGATGTGAGTCATATATCTGGCTCTGGCAGGAGGCTTGACAGCCTCAGCTTCCCGGGAAGCCCTTAATAAGTAACTCTCCAGACCTGACTCCAGGAGGCTTAAACCTCTTGATTGTTGTCTGGAGGATTTCAGGTCAGGAAACATGGCAGTGGAAGAGTTGATTGGAACTGCTCTGCAGGTCACCAGCACAGGACAGAGTTCCCCAGGAAAAGTTGCCTTTTCTAGAGAGTTCTCAAATCCTATAAATACCTGAAGGGTCAACCAAGACAATGTTACTCCTTGAGAACCTTCTATGTTTTGTAGTAAGTTCTGATGTCTACTTCTGCAATGAGGATCTCATCTGAATTCTTCCAATTATCCCAATGTCTGGGGAGACAAGGAAGTCCACACCAAGATTCAGGTGTGATAGGCCCCCAGACCTTAGTACAACAGACTCAATGGTAGAAGTGCCACTCAGGCCTTGGAACCCAGCATGTAGACAGCATCACCAACCAAAACATAAACAAAGACCTGATTTACCAAATTTCATAGTTCTGAGAAAGTCTCTAAATATACTAGCCTTGCTCTTTGGCTTCTGGCTAATTGTTCTTCTTAACTGAAGTATATCAACTCAGGACATGGTTTTTGTGCTCAAAAGCACACCCCGAGAAAGATTCAGGGCTACACTGGCATCCTAAACACCCAGTGTAGTCAAAAGCCAGCTAATAAAGACTTTCTATTGGCTTACACCTGTGTCTGAGTAGTTTTCTCTGGTAGTTGTTCCATAACACTAGTACCAAAGCCAGCTGTATTAGTCAGGGCTCTCTAGAGAAATAGAATGGATAGACTATCATCTATCTATCTATCTATCTATCTATCTATCTATCTATCTATCTATCCATTCATCTATTGAAAGGAGGTTTATTTGAATGACATACAGGCTGTGATCTAGCTAGTCCAACAATGGCTGGCTACCAACAGAAGGTCCAAGAATTCAGTGGTTGTTAAGTTCATGAGTCTGGATGTCTTGGTTGGTGTTTAGTATATGCTAGAATCCTGAGGTAGGCTCTAATGCCAGTAAAGGAATGGACTTGCCATAGGAGCAAGAAAAAGCTGTCAATTAGAGCAAGCTTCCTTCTTCCACGTCCTTTTACACAGGCTCCCAGAAGAAGGTGTGGTCCAGATTGAAGGTGGATCTTAGAAATGAGTCTTCCCACTTCAAATGATTTAATTAAAAAAAAAAAACCAAAAAAAAAAAAAAAACCAAAAACTTCCCTTTCAATGGTGCCCAGCTGCTTGGGTTTTAGTTAATTACAGATGCAGTTAAGTTGATAACCCCAAGTAGGCACCACACCACCTTAATTTCAGGAGCTGTCTGTACAAATGATGCATGTGGTCTTCTGCTTTTCTTCCCTCCTCAGCATTATGTTTCTAGTATTTATCTACATTATGAATAGCAGCTGTTTTCTCTGGAATGCCATGCAGCATTTTGTAGCTGCATTGATCCATATGTTTATTGGCAGGAATCTGGTTGCTCCTAGCTTTTTTTTAAAGTTTTACTTTTTTGGTTTTTACTTTTTTATTGCACAGAATCCTGATGGTATTATCCCTACCTTCAGTACATAAATGCTAAGTGGGGCAATTTTGGGGATGTGTAGTTAGCAATAGTATTACTGGGCTAGAGGGTTTGTGAATGTTCAGCTTTGCAAGACAATGGCTATTTTCTTAAGGGCTTGTACCAATTTACATCTTACCATCTAGTCATCCATACCATCATGAACAGGTGAGCTTGCCATCATTCTAAATTTCACCTAACTAAAGGGCATGGAATTGTATCTTATAGTACTGTTTGCATTTCTGTAAATATATATTTTTTGCATGTTCTTATGGACCATATTTGCCTCCTCTTTTGTTTCTTGCTTCTTGCAATTTATTTGTTCTTTTTACAATGATGCATACTAATCTACTACATGGCCCAAGTGCCATCTAATCCTTTTCCTGGCATTTAGTCCTCCACCTCTCATATTCTATTATGTGCAAAAGCTGACTTGGGACTATATGTGCACATCCCAGATGGTTCTTTTCAAATGTTCCTTAGCAGTGGAGTAGGCTGAATTGGTTGACATGCTTGTTTTGGGGAAGGTTTCAGAACACATTAACCAGTCATCCTTCTGAATTGGTGCTAACTTGTAAGGATAGGACTCTCTCAAACCTGTGAAAAATAGAAACTTCTTTATGGTCTCTGACAACATTCATACAAAGGAGCAAAGTATTGAAGTTGTGGTAAGGTCCAGGTAGGTTCTGAGAAGGGATGAAGAAAGTAAGGTCAAGTTGCCTTGACCCGGAATCTCCTTCCCTCTGAAACCTCATTTTGTCTATCAAAGATCAGTTTCTCCCTCTCTGAAAGAGGATGTTTTCAAGGTATCTTGCAGATCAAAGGGTTCTTCCTTCTCTGCTGGGAAAGGATCAGATGTGTAAACCCCTCAGCCTGCACCTGGTGTGATGGGACTGCAGCATTTAGACTTTAAAAACCTTTGATTTGCACCTTGCTTTTCCAGCAGGAGTTTCTGAGGCGCCAGTTTGCTCTTGGCCAGCTGGCTAAATAAAGGACTCGCTGTACTCTTACTTGTAACTTTCTCATGTGGATTATTTCAAGAGGTTACAACTCTCCATGGCTCTTTTGAGACAGGTGGAGAGAATAGGGAAATTTGGAGGTGAGTGTGTAGCTGTTTCGGTGGAATGAAACTTCTACCAGATAGATGTATGGAAGAGAATTTGACCCTAGGCATCTGTGAGAGTGGGTTAAATGGTCTCTGTAGGGTTGGCAGCACCATTTGTCTCTGAGACTAGAACTTGACATTTATAAGGCTGGGAATTAGCAATGGAAGACAGATGGAAATTGGGGAAGGCAAGGAAGCCAAGACCTCACAAGCATGACCTAAGACTTCAGAATGGTTCATACAACTGCTGACCTTAACAACTGGCCCATCTTCTAGGAACTTGGGCCTTCACCAGGCACCCAAACACTTAACTTTTCCTGCATTGGGCACACAGATGGAAGGGAGGGGTAGACTGAACAGTTACAGGGCCAATGTTTGCTTCCAACCAAGGGAGCAGACAAAGACAGATGTGTGAGGGAAGAAAAGGATTCATAGCTGTGGCCTTTGACATCGAGAGGGGTCTGTCTTACAACTCTCTCATTCAGTCCCCACAACAGCCTTGTGAAGTTGGAATACATAATCTCTCATTCTTTTCAGTTTCTCTGAAGTGACATCATGGCCAAGGCAACTTACAGAAAAAAAAAAAAAAAAACCTTTATTGGGGACTTACGTTTCAGAGGGTGAATCCATGACCATCATGGAGGGAAGCATTGAAGCAGCCAGGCAGCTGATCTGATCCTCAAGCAGGATTCAGGGAGAACAGGGGACAGGATGGGGTTGGGATATTGTGGGCTTTTGACATCTCAAAGTCCATCCTCAGTGACAAACCTTCTCCAACAAGGTCATATCTCCTAATATTTCCCAAACAGTCCCACCAAGTGGGGACCAAGGATTCAAATATATAGGCTATGGGGGGCATTCTCATTCAAACCACCATGTAATAGTTTCTAATTTCCAGGTGATCAAAATGGGGTTCCAGAGGGGCAGAGGCTTGCTCACTATTATCAGTGGAGGCAGGGGAGTGGCTGGAGCTGCAAGGATTTTCATTTATATCAGCAGTTCTTAACCTTCTTAATGCTGTGGTTCCTCATGTTGTGGTGACCCCCAGCCATAAGACTATTTTCATTGCCACTTCATTGCTGAAATTTTGCTACTGTTATGAGTTGTCACAAAAACATCTGTGTTTTCCAATGGTCTTAGGCAACTCCTGTGAAAGGGTCATTTGATGCTCAAAGGAGTTGCAATACACACATTTGAGAACACTGGCTTATATGATCAAGTCCTTTAGGACAGGTTTTGAGTTTTTGTCCATGCAGTTTCCACACAACCTATGGTTTCTTAAGATGGCATGCATGGATCTCTCTGTGTTTTACTGAACATCAAACCCAGAACCTTCAGCACACAAGTCAAGCATTCTACCACAGAGCTATAAACCTAGCCCTCAAACTGCCACTGGATTCAGTAGACATAAAGCAAGAGATTATTTATTATAATTTCAATGTAACAATTAAAAAAGGAGAATCTAGACTTTTACTGTGCTTTATTTTGGTGACTTCGTTGTGGGCGAGTGAGCTGGGAAAAGTCATATGCTAAGAAGTGCTGGGCCAAGAGCCTAAAGACTCTTCGTAGGTTATTTAAGTGGCACTAGTTTCTTGACTTCCTCTGGCATTGTGGAAGATGGGCTTACTTGAGCTTGCTCTGTTTGTTACCTGTAGCCCAGATAGGGAAGGTTTTCCAGTCCTTACTGTTGACTGATTGATTCTTTTCATATATTATTTTTGGCTCTCCCAGTCCCTAGTCTTCTCCTACACTGGTCAACCATAGTTTGTTGGACGAAAAAATGGTATAAAAGGAACAGGAAGAGGCTGCAGGTGGTGTAGCTCAGGGTAAAGGATTAACATGCAGGAGGGCTCTGGGTTCTGGCTCCAGCAAGTGGTGCAGCGGCAGGCCCGATGGGGGTGCAGGTGCAGGTGCAGGTTCAGGGTTACAGTTTAGATGCAAGATGTTCAACATCTGTTGGAAACTACTGGAAACAGTCTGAGAAGACATCACATCATGCAGGCTCAGCAAAGCCTTGGGGAATCATGAGGGGTCCTCTGGAGTCTATTGTACATTGTTTTATTTTTAATTCCCCATGTCTGTGTATGGATATGTAGACAAGAGTCTAGGAGCTTGTGGAGGCCAGAAGAGGGCTTCTGGTCCCCTGGAGCTGGAGTTACTCACAGTTGTGGATTGCTTGACCTGGGTGCTGAGTATGAACTGAAGTCCCCTGGAAAAGCAGTGCCTGCTCTTAACCACAGAGCCCATGACCACATGCCTTTGAGACAGTTGAGTAAATAAAGACAGACTGGTCCCTGAATGACAGAAAAGGGTTGTTATTAATTTTGTTAGCTACTGAGAATACATGATTTTTCTCTGTACTCACACAGTAAGGCCATGCTTCTGAGTGTGGAGGTGTTTTCAGTTGTAATCAGATGGCTGAGTGATTGGACTGTAATGGCATCTTGTTCAGTCAGTGGACTTGGGGTGGTGGCCTCATCCTAGGAGGCATGTTGCCTTTGGATTGTTTGACTGCTGAAGAATGGGCAACAGGTGCTAAAAGACATTTAATTATAAATGCTGCTGGATTAACTCAACCTATATATTTTAAAAATGTTTTAACTTCAAAATTTAAGTCTAAGGACATTTTACTTTGGAAAAGAGGTTCTGCTTTTGTTTCCACAGAAGACGAAAAGCTGTGGATTCCTTCCAGACTAATATGGTTTGATCAAGCAAGATCCCATGAAGCAGTGGCCTAGGTGATCCAACAGCTGAGACCATGCAACCTTACAGACCACTACAGCCAGGATTTTGCCAGAGTTCTGGGTTTTCTCAGGATCCCCATGGGACTGACAGTGCCCTCAAACAGCAGGAAGCTCTCCAAATTTTCAAATATTGTTTATAAATATTTATTTTCATTAAATGGGATTGGTTATAAATGGTTAATGATCACAGTCAATCTCTTTCTAAAGAAAAAATGGGAATATGATATAGAAATGAATACATTGCATTGGTAGTATTTTGGTTTATTGATATAAACTTAAGGTCAATTTTGTTATATGTATATTTCTGTTGCTGTTTAGGTATTATGTTTATACAGCTCATTTAAAAAATGTAACGTATATTAAATACAGATTATAGATAGTAATCTATAATAGTCAAAACTTATAGTCATGTTAGTTTTTCTAGATATACAGAGATATATTTTCAGGTGGACAGTTATTCTTCAAAACCTTTCAAAGATCTACAGAATATAGCATTTAAAGTGGCTTATTAGAATTTTTCATGACAATGAGACACAACTGCTCCTGGCAACACCAATTACATCAGAGAGGAAGATGGGCATTGAAGGAACTTATTATGTAGTTTGCCTTGAACATTGCAGGGGTAACCTTTTGGACAAGAAATTCCTCTTGCTTGGACTGCTTGACAGCATGCTGTCCAAAATAGATATGCAGGTTACAAAGAAAAGTGACTGCTGAACTTGCCAAGGGACAGGATGGTCCTTCAAGGTTCCTGCTTCATTAAAAAGTCTGCCAGACACTATGGCCTATGGGCTGAAGATGGATGCCCCAATGTTACAGAGGAACTTTGGGTGACTGTCCAGGCAGTGAGATGTCTCTGTCAATTTATATATTACGCTTCTGGAGTCTTTGATGGAGTTGAAGACAGATAGTTATGGTTATGGTTTTCCTTAGTTATGATAAAAGATAAGTTATACATAAAACTTTAGATTCACAAAGATAGGATAGATAATAGAATAGTTTCTTTAAATTTTGCCAAATGTTAGTGGACTAAATATTGTTAACTATAGTTATTGCTTGATAACTGTTTTGTTATATATAATTGGATTTTTTTATTGGTTGATGAATAAAGCTGAGCATTTTTTAAATAATATTCTTTCAATTCTATTTCTTCTGTAATTTTAATTGTGAGATATTTTACTTCCTTAGATTGATAAATTTATTTCTAGATACTTTATTACTTTTTTTGATAACTCTTGAGAATTGACTGTGTTCATGAGTTCTTTCTCATAGAATTTGCTAATGTAATATAAAAAAGCTACTGAGTTATTGTATTCTGCTACTCCACCAAACTAATTTATCAACTCTAATAGTCTCTTGATAGAGTCTTTAGTTTTTTTTCTCCACATGGTATCCTACAATTGATTGCCTTGGCTAAAACTTCTAGTACAATATTGAGGAATAGCCACAAGAGTAGAATGTCTTGTTTGTTATAACATGCTTTTAGGGGGAGGGAACTACGAGAATGAGAAGGGAAGAAGAGGAAGGATGCAGAGGTCACGAGGGAGCAGAAAGGTTGAGTCAGGGGAAGAATAGAAGAAAGAATATGTGACAGGTAGGGTTTTAGTTGGGGGGGTGGTAGGGGAGGATAGGAGGGAGAAGGGATTGTCATGTAAAACAATCTTGTTTCTAATTCGAATAAAAAATCTGAAAAAAAAGAAAGTTGAGGACTTCAAACAACAACAACAACAACAACAAAAAGACACGCTTTTAATCTCTTATCACCTTGGAAACTGGATTTATCTGTGTTTTTGCTGTTATCCTGAGTGCAATTGCATGTGTTTTCTTCTGTCTTAGCACTTTATTTTCTAACTTTATTTGCATTGAATAGATTATCAATAGATATTAGTCATTTTTATTGTTGTCATGTTCATATCAAAGCCATTGATAACGCTAAATCATGGAGTCCTTGATTATCAATGAGCTATGCGTAGGTTGTACAATGAGATATGTGTAGGAAGTACAACTTTAGGGAAAATTATGATGTTAAATAAAGATATTTCTGATTTAATTTTTAATAATTATTTTATCTTACTAAAATATTTTATTTTGTTATTTTGACCATCCCTGCAAGGAAGGAAAGATTTCTTTTTCTGACTCATTTGAACTAGATTTATAGCCAAATCCCCTATATCAAAAGAAGATTAACAAGAGAAAAGAACACAGATTTATTTAATAGAACCCCCTTTTTATGTGGATTGTATATGGCACTGAGAATCAAACCTCAGGCCTGGTGCATTGCAAGATGAATTCTACTGCTGAGCTACATTTCCAGACCCACCTAATATGCAACTTTGGATCTTTTATAATGAAACACAGACCCAAAGAGCCCATAAGAGCTTGTGTGTCTTACAGTTGGGTTTGACGAAGAGTGAACAGTTATGGAGACATGTGATTGGACAAAGAGTAATATTAACAAACTGGAGGAAATTTAGCAGGAGCTGTGATTCAGACTCTCTCTGTGACCCTGTGTCTTCAGAGGTAAGAATCTTCTTTCCTCAGGGACTGCAGAGATGGCTCAATTGTTAAGAGCATTGCTGTCTTCTAAAGCACCTGGGTTTGCTTGCTAGCACCATGTGGCAGCTCACAACTGCCTGTAATCCTGGGTTCAGGAGATCTGATGCCTTCTTCTGACTTTCAAGGGCACCAGGCACTCACAGGATACACATACTTACTTGCAGGCACACACACACACACACACACACACACACACACACACACACACACACACACACACACGAAATTAAAAAAAAAAACCCAACAACCAGAGTTGTTCCTCCTCCTGTGCAGAGGGCTTCTCTTCAGTTAGAGCTCTGTGCTCTGCTTCAGGGGAACATGCCTAGGGAAGGTGAGGGCAACTTCAAGAATTCGTTCTTACTGTTTTAATACTAAGATGCCATATCTTCGGTAGCAAACACTGAACCTTGTCTCTTCACAGTATCAGTTTGAATCTAGTCCTAGTTATTTAGGTGTAATTTTATATGTAGCCATCTCTATCAATATAAAAATCTATAAATGTAGATATATGCAGTATGTAAACATTCATGTGTATATTCCTAAAAGAACTTTTTGAAAGGTAACTATGACCTAATTACCACACCAAAAATTTAGCAATTATTTTTTTAATATCAAATACTCAAGCAAATTTTATTTAATTTCAGTATCATCTTACTTTCCGTAGGTGGTCTATCTGCATCAGAATTTTTTTGAAAGAAGTTTTTATTAGCAAATGCTAATTTATATAATGTTTCATTATAATCTTTTCATGTATGTATATAATATATTTTGATCATACTCACCCCCATTACCCTTTCTTACCCCTTCCCATTCCCACTCACCTAGCCTCTTTCCAACTAGTTGTCCCCTTCTACTTTCATGTTTTTATTTTTTTATATTTTTTGTAAAGTAGTGAGTTTAGTTAGGGTTACTTACAGTAACACACATGAGGAGTTATTTATAGAAGTATGGACAATTTACCAGTGGCTGCACAAGTGAAGACAATGTCTCTCCCTCCCTCGCTCAGTAAGCACCAACTTCTTATAGATCTTCAGTGAGGAGAATCAGGGCCTCGTGAGCAAGTTCCACTCTGTGATGGAACATTGATGGGACTGACCTTGTCAAAGCCTTGTAAGGTAGTCTCAACTGCTGGGAATTCAAAAGGGCAAACTCTGTCATGTCTGAAAGACAGGGCCCCACAACACTCTACTATTTTTCTTCCTCTTACATTATTTCTACTACCTCTTCCACAGTGTTCTCTGAGCCTTGGAAGAAGTGATATTGAAGTTCCATTGAAGATTGGTTCATTGGTTACTTATTCTCAGCATTTTATGAGTCTTTGCATCTACTATAAAAACAAGCTTCTCCAACTAAAGCTTATAGCAGCAGTAATCTGTGAACATAAACATAAATATTTAGGAGGCAATTTGACAGGTACACTATGCTGGTTTAGCAAGCAACACTAGTAGCTTCTCCAATAGGAACAATGACCTCTCCAGCCTCAGGATTTTGATGGAGTTTATAGTTCTAGGCATGACTTCCTTCCTATGGAGTGGGCTCGAATCCAAGCAGAAAGTGGTTGTTTACTCCATAACAGTTATGCCACTATTGCACCAATAAGTGCACTTTGCCTGGAAGATTAGCAATGTAGGGGGTCACAACTGAATAAGATTATTGATGACAATTCTCTTCCAGTAGCCTGCATAGCTCCTTCTGTCAGGAAAACTAGCCACTAATAAGAAGCTTCCAGCTCAGTTTCAACTTGATTTCTTTATGTTCTACAACAAGCATACAGCGCTCTCAGCAGTAACCCTCAGCAGCTAGTTCTGCTGAGCAAGCAAGGACAGTGACTCAGGATCTTTTCATAGGTTCCTATGTTTCTATTGTTTGGGTTACCTTCTTAACACTTTTAATCCCCAGGCTTTTTCTAGTGCTTTTTATCTTGCTGTGGTACTTGTATTAGAGTTCTCTAGAGGAACAGAACTGATTAAATAACAGAGTGGTGTATAGGCTGCAGTCCAGCTAGTCCAACAATGGCTGCTTACCAATGGAAAGGCCAAGAATTCAATAGTTGTTTAGTTCACAGGTCTGGATGTCTCAGCTGGTCTTTAGTAAATATCAGAATCTGGAAGAAGTAGGTGCTCATATCAGTGACAGAATGTATTTGTCAGGGAGTGAGGGCAAGTGAGCAAAGAGCAAGTACTTCCTTCTTCCATGTCCTTCATAAAAGCTGCCATCAGAAGATGTGGCTCAGGTACTGCAGTTGTGGCGTGCGCCTTTAATCCCAGCAGAGGTAGAGGCAGGTGGATCTCTAAGTTCGAGTCCAGCCTGGTCTACAGAGTAAGTTCTAGGATGGCCAAGGCTACAAAGAGAAATCCTTTCTTGAAAACAAACAAACAAAAATCCAAACAGAAAATGCAGCTCACATTTAAGGTGGATCTTCTCACATGAAATGATCCAGATTTAGGGTGGGTCTTCCCACCTCAAATGATCTAGATTTAGGGTGGATCTTCCCATCTTGAATGATCCAGATTTACAGTGAGTCTTTCCACCTGAAATGATTCAATGAGGAAAAATTCTTCATAGGTGTGCTCAGCAGGTTGGGGTTTAGGTAATTCCGAATTAGCCAAGTCGATAAACAAAAATAGCCATCACAGTATTTATTTGTTGACAAAAGTAGATGCTTTCCCAAGAGAGGTTCCCACAGTCTAGCTTTTGCCTATTACTTCCCTGTATATTTAACACATTCTTCTACCATTTGTATTTCTGTCATGTGGATAGCTAGATCTAAGGTTAGTTTTGAGTTTAGGACAGAAATACCTCACAGATTGTGATGTGTCACTCATTCTTCTCCCTTTTAGCCAGAAACAAACTTGACTATTATGTCAACCCACTAGTTCTCTGTGTATTTCCAAAATGGTGATATTCCAATTCCACCACAGCTTCTGATAGTCTAGGTTGAACCTTTCTCTGAAAAAGTAACTTGTCTCATCAACATTTAGCTTCCTTGCAGTACAGTGGGCACAGGATAGACTCATACCTCTTTTTTCTCTCAAGGCAGGGTTTTTCTGTGTAGCCTTAGCTGTCCTGGAACTCACTCTGTAGACCAGGGTGGCCTCAAACTCATAGAGATCCTCCTGCCTCTGCCTCCTGAGTGCTGGGATTAAAGGCGTGCGCCACCACCACCCAGCTAAGACTCACACTTTTAAACACAACTTTATAGTGTTTTAGAGAAGGAATCAGATCCATTCACACTAAAATTAAAAATATGACTAATACCAGTGCACAGTGTGACTGTTGAAGAGATATTTTTTATGTCATAGTCTTAATTTAGACCCACAAGGATTCTTGGGGAAGAACAGCATTCACACACACTTACCTTATGTGCACTTAGTATTCTAATGCCTATAATGACTTCATGAATAGGGAGTTGCCTTAGTTAGGGTTACTAGTCTTGTGATGAAATGCCATGACTTAAAACAACTTAGGAAGGAGAGAATTTATTTGGCTTACATATCCTGAATCACAGTTTATTGAGGGAAGCCAAGGCAGGAACTCAAACTGGGCAGGAACCTGGAGGCAGGAACTGATACAGAGGCCATAGAGAAGTGCTTGCTCCTTTTAGCTTGCTCAGTCTGCTTTCTTACAGCATCCAGGACTACCAGCTCATGGTGGCATGCCCACAGCAGGCTGGGCTGTCATACCTCTGTCAATCACTAAGAAAATGCCTTACAGTCTTGTTTACAGGCCAATCTGATGGAGGCAATTTTTCATTGTTCCTTCCTCTCTGACAACTCTAGTGTCAAGTAGTCATAAAACTAGATAGAATGGGGTTTAGTGTCATTCCCATTTTACAGAGATTAAAAAAAGCTCAAATTGTTTAATAACCTGCCAACTAAAATGAGAGGAGTGGAACTCAGGTTTCAGTGTAACCAAGGGCTCCAGGAGCTTTAAAGCCAAATGCCCTGCTTTAGAATCACATTTGATTCTGCCTTTCTGGTAAACTTCCAGGCATCCTGAGCAAGGAGAATAGAGTTTGAAGGTTTCCCAAACTGGAAACCTTCTCTGAGAGGCCTAATTACTCAGAAGTCAGCCTGGAATTGTCCACTAAGGCAAAAGTTTGTCACTGGGGCTGGGTAGTGGTGGTGGACAGCTTTAATCCCAGCACTTGGGAGGCAGAGGCAGGCAGATCTCTGATGGGGGATGTCTTTCTGTATGTAGGTTTATATTATTGGTTGATGAATAAAACACTGTTTGGCCAGTAGCCAGGATAGGATAGGCAGGGCTACAAGACCAGGAGAAGGGAGGGGAGAGAAGGCAGAGAGAGGCCGCTAAGAGACAACATGCTGCCAAAGGAGTAACATGCCAGATTATGGCATCATGGCAATACATAGATTAATAAAAATGGGTTAATCATTAAGAAAGTACTAGCCAATAAGAAGCTCTAGCCATTGGCCAACAGTTTAATAATTAATATGTCTTCATGTGCTTATTTGGGGCTGAAGGGCATTGGGACCAGGTGGAACAGAAACTTCCATCTTCAGATCTCTTTGAGTTTGAGGCCAGCCTGGTCTACAGAGTGAGTTCCAGGACAGGCTCCAAAGAAATACAGAGAAACCTGTCTTGAAAAACAAACAAACAAAAAGTTTGTCACTGGGAGTGTGATTACTGAAGAAAGGGTTCTTTTTTTTTTTTTTTTTTTTTTTTTTTTTTTTTTTTTTGCTGCCATAGCAATGAAGATGCTTTGCCACACCCAGCTTCCGAGTAGTTTTCCACCCCCTTCTCTGGTATCCCCCCCCCCCCATGCCCTAAAATCCCGTTCCTTATTCTGTTTCAGGAGTAATTACTCTTCATCCTCTTGGCAAGATTGAAATTACAACAGTTTTGCTCAAGGAGTTTTCTTTACCTTTTTACCTTTTAATTTTTTCTTCTCCCCTGCTTTTTGAGGCTTCAAAGTCTTGGCCAGTATGATATTTACTGTGTAGCCCAGGCTGTCCTTTCCCTAATGACAATCTTCCTTCTGCTTGGGCTTCTTTTATTTTAATTATTTTTTTATATATTTGAATTACAAACAAGATTGAATTACATGACAATCCCAGTTCCCTTCTCCCTCCCTTCCTCCCCTACCACCCCCCCAACTAAAATCCTACCTATCATATGTCCTTTCTTCTAATCTACACCTGACTCAACCTTTCTGCTCCCTCATGACTTCTGTATCCTTCCTTTACTTCCCTTCTCATTCTCGTAGCTTCCTCTCCCTTCTTCCCATGCTCTCAATTTGCTCAGGGGATGGTGACCCTTTCCCCTTCTCCAGGAGACAAAATTTGTTTCTTTTAGGGTCCTCCTTGTTTACTAGTTTCTCTGGCAGTGTGGATTGTAGGCTGGTAATCCCTTACTCTATGTCTAAGATCCACATATGAGTGAGTACATAACATGTTTGTCTTTTTTTGTGATTAGGTTACCTTGCTCAGAATGGTTTCTTCAAGTTCCATCCATTTTCCCTGCTTGGGCTTTTTTTTAATAGATAAAATTATTATTTATTACAGAAATTATACTGCATACAGAAGTTGTTGTTACAAGGAAGGTTGACTTTAACACGATGACTTTGGGAATATGGAGGACAAGGTTTCTATATCTGAGTGTAGGAAACCCAGGTAACAGGGTAAAAGAGAGAATGCCTGAAGGTGAGGTTAGAATTATGTCACTAGACACAAAATAAATGAAATGAACAATTACATAGTAAATTTCAAAGCACAAGAGGATTTCTCTTATCTTTCTGCCTGAACAGCTCAACTTCCACACCTCAAGTTCCATTCTTTCAGTTTCTGTCTGACTAAGGCCATGCACAATGTGGTGTGGTCAACATTTCAGGTTTACTGACAGGACACCTACAGAAGGCTACAGGAAACAAGGTTAGACTAGGAAGAGGTTGGTGTTATCTTGTGTCCTTAACAAAAATATGGAAAGTTCTTTTCCATTTCTAATATTCTTTATTCAAATAGAACTTATCACAACAGGCTAAATAACATATGAAGATAGCTTCTATCGAAAAACTTATGCCTGTCCCACAAAGTACATAATGATAGTTTCATGGATAGATGGTGTGCTGCATATGAAATAGCTCAGAAACACTACAGTTACATTCTGAAAGTTGGCATTAAAGTTTGCTTGATAGTGAGAACTCAAATATGAAACATGGATTTGGGCACATTAGCAGGGTGGTTTAATTAGCAATCAAAATACTTCATCACACTTAGTGGTCCAATTTTTAAGCCATAGAGCATTAATATCAGAGATTCTAACTCACCTAATAGGATGGGATGGAAACAATTATCTCCCTTGTTAACCGGATGGCTATGCAGAAGAATGTTAGGGAATCGGGTGATATGTTATTAAGTAATTTAAAAGCCAGGAAAAACAAAAATTTCCATAGACACTATTCCTGCTTGGGCTTCTTGAGTGCCAGGATTACAGGGCTTCATCACCAGTCCACGCTGGCCTGTAACCTGCCTCTGCCTTCTGAGTGCTGGGATTAAAGATGTGAGCCACTACACCCTGCTACTTTTTAAAAACATTTTTTCATATCACTGAGATCAGTCATTGCTAATGGTGTGCTCATATACTACCCCCGAGTCATTCCCACCCTAGCCCTGGCTTTCCTTTTGATTGTAGAATCAGAAATCATTTCATTCTATAACACATAGTAAGTTCCTGAAGTGGGAGAGGCTGGTTTCAAAGACAGAAAGGCTAAAATATACAAGAACAAAGGAACAGAAAGACCCTTCATTTCAAAATTATTTCCTTGTAAGTGAGGGACAGGGAGACAGAAAAGTGAAGAAATCACTGACAAAGGTCAGATTGTTCTGGGCTAGTGTTAATGCAGGAAAAATGGACTGAAAAGTTGCGAACTTTGGCTGTTATCTTTCTAATCTTGATTTCTGTGAAGGTCAGATGAATACTAGTTCAGCTTGGTGTTAGAGAACTTTTTGGGGAGTGACTCCACTTTGATTACTAACTATTATTGTTGTTATCATTGTTATTTGTGGTATCCTGGATTCACTCATGGCATCCCTCATGCTAGTCAACTACCCTATTACTGAGCTATATCCATTGTTTTCTTTTTATTTACCTTTTTTTTTTTGAGGTAGAATCTCTCACTAGGTAGTACCACTCCCTGATGAGTAAGCATCCAAATATATGAGCCTATGAGGTTCGTTCTTATTCAAATAATTTTTTGAGACAGTCACTGAACTTGGAGCTCACCAGTTGGTTAGACTGATGACCAGTGAGCCAATGACCTGGACATTCTTTTTTTTTTTAATTTATTTTTTACATTTCAATCCCAGTTCCCCCTCTCTCCTTTACTCCCAGTCCCTCCACTCCCCTTCCTCCCATCTGCTCCACAGAGAGGGTAAAGTTAGGGGCAGAGTCAGTTTTCCTATGCCCATGCCATAAGGGCCAGTTCTCCCATACCAGTGGAAAAAGGTGGGGCCACCTCTCCTGAGTGTGTGTGGGAACCAGTTCTCTTGCTGCAGTGTCCATTGATGGGCAGGGCCAGCTTTCTCAGGGTCAGCGAAGGGTGGGACCAGTTCAGGATAGCCCCCTGATTTCATTACACATGGTTCTTATGGCCCCCTGAGGTGACACAGACTCCCCCTGCAGCAGAACCACAGACCTAGACATGACCTTCAGCAGCAGCTGGGTCTGGGTGTCACCCTTGCTCCACACAGACCCAGCGGTAGTGTGGCCCTTGGACACTAAAATGGCCCCCAGTCCCCAGGCATCCTCATGGCCTTCGATGGTAACAGGAACCTTGGACATCAATACGGACCCCAGATACAGCATGGCCCTTGGGCCATGACACAGGTCCTGGCAGCAGCCTGGGCATGAACAACACCATGGCAACCCTGGGTGGTCGCACAGGCCACCCAGACCAGCGTGGCTCCAGTGGTGGCACTGTTCTCAGCTACTAACAAGGTCATAGGTTGCAGCCCGGATCCCAGGTTTCCATGTGGCCTCTGGTGGCAACATGGGCCATGGACATTAACTCAGACCAAGGCTGCTGTAGGGGCACGGAAGACTCTCTCTTGGAACAAACAAACAAACTCCTCATTAAACACAAACAACAGCAAACAAAAAGAAAAACAATTCGAACTAGGCTAGCCTTCAGTAATACCCATCTACCTCAGACTTTCCTTGGGCTCCTGAAGATAAGTGCAGCATAGTGGTTGGAACCATGCTGTGTTAAGAGGAGTAGGACTGAAGCATTATTCATAGGCATCTTCCTATTTTCCCGATCCTTTGGTTTGTATTCATCATTCTGACCCACCCCTCTTGCCAGCACTGCATTATACAGGACACTTTCTTCAGAAGCCAGCAGAGGGCAGTAGAGCACCCATTGCTCTCCCTACTGTTACTTATCTCTTAAGACCAGCGATAAGAAACAAAGCATATGCTTAAACAAACAAACAAACAAACAAACAAAAAGTTTTCTTATGTTTCTGCTCTGCTTCTTGCTTTGTGTCAGCACTCCTGAGCACTCGATTTTCCTGGGCTCTGCTCCCCCTCATCTTCTTTCTCCATCAACATTTAAGCCCAAATTTCAGAATATCACCCCACCACTGGTGTGGGGCACAACTGGCTGTTTTAAGTTGAAGCTCTCTAGAGAAGTTACTTTTGCCATTAAGGGTTATTGAGTGTGAATGTTTCCCACATGAAGAGAACGACATAGCTATGGCTCAGGAACTCCTTTTCTTAAATGACTGTGATGGAGTAGTCAGCCCGAGATTTGCCCAGACATCGTGTAGACTGAGCATCCCCCATCATCCCAGGGAATCTTTACTCACACGTCACTTACCTCATCAAAACCGTTCCAGCTACATCATTTGTAGGGCCAAGATCAAGACCACCATAAGACCACCACCGAGTTATTACGGATTTCAAGCCAGTAACTGACAGCGTTAAATTACTACAGGATCTTGCTCAGTACAGGCATGCCTGTGAAGCCAACCCTGTCTTGAATTGGACAAGACAAGCTTTTCTTTTTCTTAGACGATGGATTTAATACAAGGACTTCCCATACATGGCTTCTTCAATACCAGGAGCCAGAGAGATACATGTTAGAAGTGAGATTTTATCTGACAGATGATGTTTTAAGTTCTGGCAATTACAAAGAAACAAATCGAAGCTCTGCATTTCATGGGGCTTGCACACTATGGCAGGACAACAAGCATGTAGACAAAGTCCCAGTTACAGCATGCCTGCCAGATGGTAGCAAATGATCTTGAGAAAAGGGAACGGACCAGGGAGGATATGGTTCCAACATGGGGCAGAGGGACTTGTGCTTTCACCAGAGATTGTTAGGAAAGGCCACATGGGCAAGATTGGAGGGAAGGGGGTGGGTCATCCAGGTGTTTGAGGGGTGATCATCCAGGCAGAGCGGGCAGCAAGTGCAAAGGCCCTGTGACTTCTCATGTTCGAGGCTAGTGTGGTTGGCAGGCATGATCTGGGGCTAGGAGGATGGATGGGAGCCAGATCCTATCAATGAGGACTTTGACTCCAGATGATGGTAGAGCAGACAATGGCCCTGATCTCTCACTTGAAAGAACTGCTGAGACTTGGAGACATGAAAGTTAAAGCAAATGCACTGACAGGGCTCAAGCAATCATCATGCAGGTGGCTTTGACCAAGGTGTTCCTGGTGGAGGCAATGAGACAGCCAGATTCTAGAAAAGCTGAAAGCCCCAAGAGGGCAGCTGCTAGGTCAGTCTTTGTCTCTCTGTAATTGCATTGCCAAATGCATATTCCAGCGTACGGAGGTACACATTAATATGGGTTTAATTAATCATCAGTCATCAAGTGAATGCATATATGTACAGTAAACGTTCTTATAATAATAATAACTTTCTTATGGTATAACACTAAACGAATAGAGGGGAATTCTTTTGACAGCATTTTATTGCGTTTATTCTCAACTCTCTTCTGTTAAATCTGTTAAAATGGTGAAGATCATTTTACATGAAGCAAATTCTGGATCTCAATGATACACAAGCCAGAATGTGTGAAAATGGACCACCAACTGTACTTAAAAATTTTATATTACATTAATTTATTTAATTCATTAGGTAGGCTAAAATCAAATACTACTGTTCTTTAAAAAATAGCAATAGAATGACTTCTAGTGACATTCTGTTATCCTCACAGATCAGTGCCTTGCTCAGCCCTCATCAGAGAATCATCCTCCTGCATTAGATGGGAACAGATACAGAGAACCACAGCCAGATAGTATGCAGAAAATGAGAAACCTTGCAACACTCAGTCCTAAATAGGATGTCTCCATCAAATCCCTCCCTTTAGAGCTCAGGGAACCCCACTGAAGGGGGTGGTGTAGAGTGTAAGAGCTAGAGAGGATGGAGGAAACCACAAGAACAAGATCCTCTAAATCAACTGAGCAAAGCTCATATGAATTCACAGAGACTGAGGCAGCATGCACAGGGCCTGCTCTGGTCTGTGCCAGGTCCTCTGTGTATGTTACGGCTTCCAGTTTAGTGTTTTTATGGGCTTCTCGAATGTGTGAATGAGTGGGTCTCTGATTCATATGCCTTCTCTTGGGTTCTTTCCTTCCTGTTTGTTCTTTCTGTCCGACTTCAGTGTGATAGTTTATGTTTTATCTTATTATACTATTTTAATAGTATCTCTTAGAAGCCTGTTTTTTTCTAATGAGAAACAGAAAGGGGCTGGATCCAGATGGGAAAGGAGGTGAGGTGGAACCAGGAGGAGTAGAGGGAGGGGAAACCATAATCAGGATATATTTTGTGGGATTCTGGTCTATGTATGAATTTTGTATGTCTATTTGGCTGCCTTGTACAAAATGTCTTGTGCCCACTCCGACCCCTTAAGAGTCTCTAGGTGGATTTCACACTTGTGAAAGTCTTAGGTTGCAACTGCCTTCCCCTCCCTCCCTCCACAATCTACCCCGTATTCAAGGTGGGGATAGGTCTCCTACAATTAGCTACTGTCTCCACCATTGGAGCAATAAAAATGCCTAGGCTAGAACGTTGGTTTCAGAGCATTTTCTCTCCATGTCTCATTTCAGCCCTTTCCTCTCTGGAATCTGGGATCTGTAACTTCAAAGAGAAGTTAGCTGGTTTTCCCTCCTGCTGAGGTTTGCGCAGGTCCTCACCTTGCTGTGGTCACAGCAGCCTTTTCTAACTGCCCAGCTTGCTGTCTGGCACCACTCTGTCGTTCCTGCTCAGAGGCCCTTTCCTTCACTGTGCCCTCGGCTCAATGGTTTTTGATCAGTAAGTTTGAGGTGTGGGTCCATCATGTACCAGGCATTGTACAGGTGCTGGAGCCAGCTGGGTACTGTTTGTAACCTCAGTTTCTCCTTAGATGCTCGTCTTTCTTCTACTCTCTGACATTTTTTCCCAGTCTTTGTCTAAAAGTCCCCTCGAGTTAGGGATGTGGCTTTCTCTGTATCTTGCTGCTATCATTCATGGAGTAGCTTTTTTGTCAACTTCCAGTGACAAACCGGCCCAAAGAATGAATATGTATCCCTTCTTCATTCCAGGTCGGCCGAAGGATGCATCATTTTCCCAGGGGCTTCCAGCAGAATTTCCTGAGGGCCCCACTGCTCCTCCGGCTGAAAGGAAATGAGCGAAAAGATGTTTGGGAACGCTGTGGAGTTAGTGGTGTAAACACATCTGCCCCATGGCATGCCCATTCTGTGGGATTATTGTCTATCTGAACCAGTTGCCAGGGTGTATAGACATCCAGGTCATGTTGACACATCGTTGACACCAGGGCTGCTGTCTCTCCCCTGACAGTCTCCTGACTTTGACCTTGACACTGATGCTTGGCCTTGGCACCCATTTGCAATGACCAGCAAAGAAGACGCAAGGCTGAGACTCTTCCTTAAGCAGTTTACTCAGGAAACTGAAACAATCTTCTGACCCCGCGGAAAGGCCCCCCACAGCTTAAAACACTCTTGCCAGCCAGCCCTAGAACGCCACGTGGCTAAGGCGGATAGGCTCGAATTTGCTGATGCAAGTTTGAATCTTAGACCAAGCCAAATAAGGAGTTGTTTATTCCAGAGAGCGCTTACCCTAGGGATTGTGGAAGGCAGAAACCTGCGCCATCTTCTGGCTTGGCGCATCGCAGTTCTCCACACCCATTGACCTCCACTATCCACCCCCTCTTTTCCACTGTCAAGGTAGTTCACAAAGAAGCAAATTCTCAGCTTGTCTCTTCTCTGGACTTTCATCTCTCCTGGCCTGCCCTCCCTGAATCATGCAAGCCTGTCTTATCCGTCATTGTAATTGGGGACCCTGGGGCCCTGCTGTGTTCTTCATCTTCTTCCTGAGTTCCACAGGTTTCCTCTCTGGACTAGCTCTTGCCTCTTCCTCTCTGTGTTGCTACAGGTCAACTTCAAGTCCCAGTTTCCTCTGCCCACTCCTCCAATCCATCCTTAAAGCCCACCACAGTGATATCATTATATAATTTGATCTGGCTGCTCTTCCTTGGGTAAAAGTCATTCACAGTTTCTTATTGCTTTATTATCATATAAAAGCATGGAGTTTGAAGTCCTTCCTGCCTACCCTGTCGCTCAGCCTGATGACATCCATCCTTTGTCCTTGTCATTTCATTTTCTCAGTTTTCCAGCAAGGTCTCTGGACTTTGGCGGGTCTGCCTCTAGTGTTTTCTGCTCTGTTCTTAACAAAGTCCTTCCATGAGCCCAGCTCCATGCGAGGTCTTCGGTATGGCTTTCTTCAAGGTGCCAGGCAGAACAAGCATGCTACCTTCTTTTCTCCCATTGCACTGTTTGTGCTATATTTTTTGACATTGGTTCTTACATGTGTGTCATAGAACAAAGGTGGGTAGCCTACACTGGTGATCCCAGCACTTGGAAAGCTGATGTGGGAGGATGACCAATTTGAAGCCAGCCTGGGCTACTTGTAGAACTTGAGCATAAGCCACACAGGCTACACAGAAACCTGAGTTAGAGATAGATGATTGCTAGGTAGATAGATGATGATGATAAATAGATAGCTAGATAGATGATAGATGGATGTTTGATCAGTAGGTAGATGCTGATAAATAGATTACTTATAAATGATTAGTTGATTGATAGATTGTGGTGATATCTTGCTTGTATAAATAAAGCTTGTCTGAAGATCAGATAGCACCACAATAGCTGATAGAGACAGAGAAGAAGAAAGAGAAAGACCACGGGTTATCATACAGCTTTTATCCTTATGGATACTTACTTGGCATGTATGAGGCCCTGGATTTAATCCTGAGCACACACACACAGACCATCACCAAAAACAAAAGCAAAAAGATCTCCAATTTAGCTTTATGTCTTTAATAGCTGTGGCAGTGCCTGGCAGGTGTTCAACAGAGGTTTGACGAACAAGTATTTTTTAACCATTGTGGATAGGAATGGATGAAATTCTCTGGAGTGTGCATTCAGTACACTCTTAACAGGTGGTACATCTGAATCTGAAGTTAGTGAGGAAAACTTCAGTGAACAAATGTTTCCCACAGTGTAGAGTTCTTCAGTTTCCAGGATTGGAGGTGGTGTGTGTGTGGCTGATGTTTTTAGAACAAGGCAATGGCTCAGCCCCGTGGGAGCAGATTGCATGAGACAAGCACCCAGAATGGGGGAGATGATGCCAGCCAATCTGTCAGGTTTCATCATCTGCTGGTCCTGGGCTCAGAAGATGCTTAATATATGCCTCTCAAGCTTCTAGCTTGTGAGGAGTTGCCTTCAAATCCTATCTCCTACAAGTTGCTTATACAACATCTAAAAATAATATTTTAAGAAAGCATATTATTTATTTTGGGTTTGTGTAAATGGATCTCGGTGTAATTTTTCTTTTAAAGCGCAGGTTCTGATCATTTCTGTTCTGTAATGAATTTTACAGACACGGCGAAGAGACAAATCACATAGATTTGCTTAATACACTAAGAACTACTTTTTATTTTCTTTTTATTCTGCTGAAATTATAAAAGTATGAGAAAGCAGTTTAAGGAGGAGTCCACTGACTCATGAGAAGAGGGTGCTGTTATTGTGGACAGAAAGAAAGGACCAGTGATTTTAATTTTCTTAAATCAGGGAAACCTATTTGTTGGTGAGGTGTGGGTGTTGGCAGATAAAATGTGTGGGTTGGATGGTTGTTTATATATACTTGCATGACTGTAGGTGTGTGTGTGTGTGTGTGTGTGTGTGTGTGTGTGTGTGTGTTGTGTGAGTGTAGCAGCATTTACAATAAAAGCTCATAAGTTTAGAAAACCAGTGGGAATGATATAGCAACTCATGAATAGCTAAGGAGTGCTTATATGGACACCTTTATATTGCCTTCTTGGGATGGTCTTGCAGGCGGTCCTCCTTTAACAAGTAGACAATACTCAAAATGTTTTATGCTTTGAGTGGTTGAAATATTTTCCCTGAGCATTTATTATTATTATTATAATTATTATTGTAGTTGTTGTTATCATTGCACAGCACCCTTTCCAACATTCTATAGAGGTCATCTTAAGGTAAGGTTTCCTTTCTGTTGCTTTTAAAGTATTGGGATCCTAGAGGTAGAAGTGCTACAGAAACTTCTTTTCTGTATTTATGAGAGCTAATGGTAGTCATTTCCACTGAGTAGAAACAAAGCAGATCAGCCATTTAAATATAATGATGAAGGCATGTCCCTAGGGATGTATTTCATCTTCTGGTTTAACTAGGGAAGCAGGAAACTGGGAAAGCTAATGTTGAGGGAATTTTTCAAGGCAGACTTTCCAATTTTGAGTTAAAAAAGAAATTATTCTGATGGGTTTAAGTATATCCTCCTTCTGCATTCACATATGACTTTGTGTGAAAGACAGTTCTAAATGGGTAACTTGGCAGGGATGCTGGTGGTATGAGATGATGTTACAGGAGACAGTATGTGATGACAGAAAGTACACCCTTGGCTTTGACCTCAGATGTCTGGTCTCCTTGGGCTGAATACTGAGAAAGGGACAGTGTGCATTTCTCAACATTGTTCCCAAGCTGAGACAACCCTATTAAAAACACAAATCCATTGTTAGAGCAATTCGATGAAGAAGAATGTGGCAAACATCCCTTTCATGTCACAGATTGAGTCCAGGTTTCATGTAAGTGATGTCCTAATTGCTGGTAGGTAACCTTTACTTATTTCCTTCAACTTAAAAGATTAAGCTTGACTCAGGGCAGAGCTCAATATCAAAGAATCAGTAAGTCAGCAACATAATCTGTTGAGTCATAAGAAAATACTTAGGAGTACACAGAGACATCTCAGCCAGGAATGCACCAGGCTGTTCCTTAAATGTCCAGAGAACCATCATCCCTTTCCTTCCCAAAGCTTTAATGCCAGGCATGGTGTTCTTTCTCTCTAACTGTCCTTCCCAAACATTAACCCTGGTCTTTGCCTGGCTTTATTCAAATCTTGACTCTCAGCTTCACATTTATGACCTCCCACCAGTAGTTGGTACTGTTGTTCATTCTTCTCCAGCAAATACTTGTTTCCTCTTGCTTGCCAAGACACCAGGTTTCTTGGTTCACCTGCTCTATTTGCGTGTCTTTCCCTGATTCCTCCTTTGGAAATCTCCTCTGCCCTTCTGGCTGCCATGATGACCACTCCTGGCATTCAAGTCCAACTAGCCATTGGGTCTGTCTTATCGCATGTCCAAAGATGAACTTGGGTCTTTTCTCCAAGTTGTCTTGCCTTGCATTCTTTTGCATGCTTGCTAAAGATGGCTTCATTTAGCACATTCATACAACAAGGACATCTGTTCAATGATGTTCATAGCAGCACTATTTGTAATAGCTAGAACCTGGAAGCAGCCTAGATGCCCCTCAACTGAAGAATGGATAGAGAAAATGTGATACATTTACACAATGGCATACTACTCCGCAGGAAAAAAATCAATGGAATCTTGAAATCTTCAGGAAAATGGATGGAACTAGAAGAAACCATTCTGAGAGAGGTAACCCTATCACAAAAAGACAAACATGGTATGTACTCACTCATATGTGGATTTTAGACATAGAGTAAAGGATTACCATCCTACAATCCACACTGCCAGAGAAGCTAGTAAACAAGGAGGATCCTAAGAGAGACATACATGGTCCCCTGGAGAAGGGGATAGGGTCAAGATTTCCTGAGCAAATTGGGAGCATGGGAAGAGGGGGGAGGGAGCTAGAGAATGAGAAGGGGAGAAGAGGAGTGATGCAGAGGACATGAGAGAGCAGAAAGGTTGAGTCAGGGGAAGAATAGAAGATAACAAGAATGGAGATACCATAATAGAGGGAGACATTTTAGGTTTACAGAGAAATCAGGCACTAGGGAAAGGTCTGGAGATCTACAAAGATGACACCAGCTAACAATCTAAGCAACAGAGGAGAGGCTACCTTAAACACCCTCCCCTGATAATGAGATTGATGACTGAGTTATATGCCACCCGATAGCCCTCATCCAGCAACTGGTGGAAGTAGAAGCAGACACCCACACTAAACACTGAACTGATCTGGAATCCAGTTGCAGAGAAGGACGAGTGATGAGCAAAGGTGTCCAGACCAGGCTGGTGAAACCCATAGAAACAACTGACCTGAACATTGGGGAACTCTTGCTTCCCAGACTGATAGCTGGGATACCAGCCTGGGACTGATCCAGACTCTAGGAACTTGGATTTCATTGAGGAAACCTTGGAAATCTACAGGACCTCCTGTAGTAGTTCAGTACTTATCCCTAGCATGGGTGTGGACTTTGGGAGCCCATTCCACATAGAGGAGTACTCCCTGAGCCAAGACACACAGGGGTGGGCATAGGTCCTATCCCAAGGGATAGATAGACTCTGATGATACCCTATGGAAGGCCTCACCATTCAGGGGGAACAGAAAGGATATGTGATAGGGTTTTAGTTGGGGGGGTAGTAGGGGAGGAGGAGAGGGAGAGGGAACTGGGATTGTCATGTAAAACAATCTTGTTTCTAATTCAAATAAAAAATATGCAGAAAAACATGGCTTAATATTTCTAAGTATTGTAGCCAAACATTCTCTACTCTTCTCGTTCACCCATCCTACATTTAACCATTCAAAAAAAAAACCCCTGATGTTTTTAGTCTTATGACTTCTTGCTGTTTCTGTTGTTATTACCCTTAGTGTGGTCACCATCTTCATGCCTTGTATTATTACAATTGCCTTTAGCTTCCATCCTTGTTCTCCACAATTGGGGCCAGATAGGTAGTAGTGGTTCTTATTTTTATTCATGCTCCTTCTTTATGGGGCATGGGATTGAGCCCAGGGCTCCAGGTGAACAAGCTACATCCTCAGCATAAGAAACTTGACTCTTTGATATTTCTGCCAGATCAGTCTATTTAATTCCATACTCTCCAATGACTCTGTTTTTTAAATTTTAATTTATTCTTCTTTCATGTATTACATCCCAACTGAAGTTTCCCTTCCCTCCTCCCATCTCTCCTCCCCTTCCAATCCCTCCCCTCCACTTCCCCATGTACTACTCCTCCATTTCCCTTCAGAAAAAGGCAGGACTTCCAGGGATATCAACCCAACAATCTACAACAAGACTGGTCATCTCCCCTCATATTTAGGCTAGGTGAGGCAGCTAGTAGGAGGAAAAGGGTCCCATAAGGAGGCAAAAGATTCAGAGACAGCCCCTGCTCCCTCTGTTAGGAGTCTAACAAGAATGCTACACAACCATAACATATATGCAGAGGGCCTAGGTCGGATCCATGTTGGCTTCCTAGTTGTTAGTTCAGTCTCTGAGAGCTCCTAAGAACCCAGGTTAGCTGATTCTGTGGGTTTTTTTTTTGTTTTTTTTTTTTTGTTTTTTTGTTTTTTTGGTGGTGTCTTGACCCCTCTGACTCATATAATCCTTCCCCCGCCTCCTCAGCAGGATTCCTGAGCTCGGCCTAGTTTTTGGCTGTTCCTGATTCTCTGTTTAAAACTGTCAATGTAAATGTAAAAGCCTTAATGTAAATGTAGGCTAAAAGACTGCATGGGCTATCCCTTTCCCTCACCTGTGATCTCTGACTTCCTTTCCCACCATGCAGTCACCACACACACACACACACACACACACACACACACACACTGACCTCTTTGCTATTCTTTAAGATTCCAGACATGTTTCCATTTTAGGGCCTTCACACCTGGTGTTTTGTCTGCCTGAAAAGTTCTTCCAGGATTAATTAATCCCCTCACATAAACCCTTTATCCAATGTCACCCTTTTACCATGGCCACCTTGAAGAACCTCACTGGCACTCCAATCCCTTCTCACCCCCACATACCTGACTCCCCTACCGGTTCTATGTTTTTTTGTTTTTGTTTTTAAACTTAATGTTATATCATGACAAACCTTCTATTTAAGAAATAGTTTCACAGTCATTATTTTAATGACAGCATAAAAGTGGATATGCCCAAGCATGGAGATTGTCATTGATTACTTTCAAGACCTTCATTACAGGGCTTGGAGAGATGGTGAGGTGGTTAAGAGCACTTGCTGTTCTTCCAGAAGACCTGAGATTGATTCTCATCATCTATGGCAGCCCACAACCATCTTAGGGGATCTTATGCTCTCTTTTGCCCTCTGCAGGCGCTGCATGAATATGATACACAGACAAACATACAGACATACATGCAGGTAAAAAACAGCCAGACACCAAAACAAAACAAACCCCCTTCCAAACCACCTCATTATAAGCCAATGGTTAAGAACACAGGCTCTAGCTGAGTTATCTGGGTACAAATCTTGCTGTTGACTCTTCCGAGGTGACTGACCTCAGGACTCACCTAACTTCCTACCCCTTGGTTTCCTCCTATATCACACATCTGTAGCAGTGACAGGGACATTTAGGAAAACAAATCAGTAGTAGTTATCCCATGCTTGGATACCTGCTACTGCAAGTGTGGTCTTCCAACCACTATCATCAGCAATCTCTGGTGACTTGTGATGAATGTTAAGGTTCAGACCTAGGACCAAACGTGTATGTGACAATGTACATTTCGACAAGATCCCTAGGTGTATATCATGTGTGCTATTGTCTGAGAAACTGATTTCACACAGTGCCTGGGCATACCAAATACTGAAGACTGGGCTTGAATCCTAGCATGGGTCCCATTCAGCTGGTCCACACTGCTGAAGTTAATTTCTTTCCCAGCAAGTAGCATTGGGATTGCAAGCCAACCACTGCACATCTCTGACCTTCAGTGTGCTTGTCTGTGTAATCTCAGAAGTGTCCTGCCTCTGCTGGCTCTCTGGGATTTAATATTGTTCATCAATTCTTGTGTTACTAGCAGGGTATTAAAAATGACCAGAATTTCTTTTAGAAACCAGATAAGAGTAAGATCTTAGGAGAATGTCCATGAACAACCCTTGAGATGAAAACCAACCAGGCCAGAACTGTAGGATGTAAATAAAGAATTTTACAAGTACCTCCTTTTTTGTTGTATTGTACATATGTTGACACTGTTTGAGGGCTAGCAGGCCCCTGGCATTCTACAGGAAGCTGCCCTTTTAGAAGAAATGAAAATAATCTAATATCTAATTCAGCCCTTTTAGGAGAAATGAAAATAATTCTATCAACCAGCTAACTGTTGGGAGAAAATGACAGATGGGTAATGGAGACTCTTGAGAATCAGTGTGATCGAATAGAGGGGCATCTAGAGAATTGGAAAAGCACAATTTGGGTTGCCTGTGAGGATTTTGCAGGGAAGACTGGCAATGGGGCCAGGGAACTGAGTGCAGATGCCTGTTCTGGATGTGGGAGGCATCATATGATAGGCTGGCACAGGGATGAAACAGCAGAAGGAAGAGCCTGCTCCTGCTCACAGGAGTGCTCCCTTCCCCAAACAGATGCCGCCTGAGGACATCTGACTCCAGGTTCTTAAGCCTTGGAACACACCATCTCTCCAGTGGGCCTTTGGTCTTGAACTAGGGCCCAGTTGTTGGCCTGACTCTTGTTTTGAGCCTTCTGAAAAGCTTCCAGTTTTCTGGTTTTCCATACTACAGATGGCTAATTAAGATTTCAGCTTGCGGCCATGTTACCCTTCTGATCAATCCTTTCTAGTGAATATATGTGTACATACATACTCCTTTCTAGTACATACATGTGCACATACATAATCCCTCCTAGTAAATACATGCACACAATATACTTTCTCTTTCTCTCTCACACATACTTTGTCACACATACACAAACACACTTTCTCTCTCACATACTCTTGCACACACACACAAATACACACATTCTCATACACACACATACCCTCACACACAAAACTCTGTCACACATATGCACACTTACACTCAACCCCCCTCTCTCGAGCACACATGTAGGTATGTATAAATGTACACAGATCAGTTCAGTTTTTCTGGAGAATGTTGACTGACACAGAAGATTTCTGAAGTGTGCTGAAAAGTGTTCCTCCCAAAGTTCTCATCACTGATGTCATGAGAAGGAGAGAATGAAGTACCCCAGGGAAGGTGGCCATGTCAAGATCAAAACATGTATTGAAACAATGACGATCATGACAATGAACAGCAGGGGCTACCAGGAGCTGGAAGAAGCAAAAATGGATTCTCCCCTAGAGTCCCGGGAAGGATATGGGCTCTGCTGGTGCTGATTTCAGGCTCTGGGCCTGCAGAATGTTGGAGAATAAATCCCTGTGGTTCTAAACCAGCTAAGGTTGTGGTAACTTGTCCAGGGAGTACCATGAAGCCAGTAGGCCATCTTTGACTCTATTGGGGTGAGTTCTCCGGGGACCCTGTGCTCCTTACCTGGACTTTCTGCCCTCTAGCTTTCTCCAATGCAGCTTGTCCTTTTATAAAAACCGTGACTCCTCAGAATGGGGAGGGCCATTGAGCCAACAAAGTGCTTTTCACAGAGTCTTGGATGATGTGACGTTCACAGCCCTCAGGAGTATCTTAAATGGTGAACAGTTAGTTCTGGATCACCTAATTTCTCAAGGAAAACAATATTCACCTTTTCTCAGGATGAAAATGCTGAAGCCATTGTCAGGGGATATTCTAACCCCCAACATTGTGAACCCCGAGTTTCCATTTGCATTAATTAAATAAAACTGCTCTGGGGTCAGGAGGCTGAGTTAGCAACTAGTTGACAGAAATTAATCTTAGTGCATCAGAGGGCATTCGGAAAAGTTAAAGAGATATCAGGAGACACAGAAGCAGGATGAGCAGTACACGACAGAATGTAAAGACAGAATGTAAATTAATGGAAATGGGTTAGCTTAAGTTTTAAGAGCTAGTTAAAAAATGCACCTAAGCTAAAGCCAAGCTTTCATAATTAATAATAAGTCTCTGTATCGTTATTTGGGAGCTGGATGGTGGGACAGAGAAAGACTCATTACAAGCCATGTTATACATGTGATTTTTCTAGTTTACTATATGTGGAAGCAAGCAGTAGCATGTGAGAATTTTTCATGCCATCAATTTAGTGATTGTTTATTGAATTTTATGGGAAATGATATTATATAAAGACAGTAGTCTTTGTTGGGGTTTGAGCCAAGGTTCTGCTTGTTACTATCTGTGCTTAGTTTGACAAGTCTGTTTCTGAAACTCAGTGTGTTAGAAAAATGAGGGTAAAACCCAAGGACTACCTATGTTATGAAATTCTATGAGGTGACTATGAAAGATGGTTTCGGAAGCTGCATCAACACTAAGACTATGACACAGGTCAGCCATTATCACACAAGTCACAGCCACACCCACAGAGCTTGTGTTAGTCAGCTTTCTGCTACTATAACAAATACATGAAATAACCAACTCACAGAGACAGAAGGTTTATTGGGGCTCACAATTTAGTCCATTGCTTTTAGGCTAGTTTGTGGAAAAGTTGCTCACCTCATCACTGGGACGTGTTTTTGTATTTTTCCTGTATTTTGTGGTACTGGGGATCAAATCTAGGACAAACACAAACTCCTTTATTGGATCCCATAACTACAATGTGAAATAAGTTGAAAAGAAGAATGCCACTATCCCCTTCAGAGGCATTCATTCCCTCAGTGGCTGTTAGACCTCTCACTGGGACATACTTCTTAAACTTCCTCATTAATTTCTGGTAGACCTTTATCACACAGGTCACTTGTGGGCATTCCAGATCCAAGCCCTAGGGTTTCAACGCTTAGAGGAATTTGGGAGCTGAGTGATAAGCTTAACAGGAGACAATTGAGGCTGAAGGACAGGGTGACTCACCTGAATAGTTTAAGCCAAGTAAGTCCATCTTTGGAGACCATGCCCTTCCACACTAAGCTGAGACATTGTGCTGATTTGAGAGAAAATGACCCCCCAAAAGAGTGGCACTATTAGGAGGTGTGGCTTTGCTGGAATAGGTGTGGTCTTGTTGGAGGAAGCATGTCACTGTGTAGGCAGGCTTTGAGGACTTACATATATTCAAGCCACTCCCAGTGTCTCAGTTCACTTCCTGTTGCCTGCAAGATATAGAATTCTCAGCTTCTTCTCCAGCACCATTTCTGCCTGCATGCCTCCATGTTTTGACATGATGATCATGGACTAAATCTCTGAAAATGTAAGCCACCCAGTTAAATGTTTTCCTTTATAAAAGTTGCCGTGGCCATTCCACATAGAGGAATACTCCCTGAGCCAAGCAAGACACACAGGGGTGGGCCTAGGCCCTATCCCAAAGGATATGATAGACTCTGATGAACTCTATGGAAGGCCTCACCACCCAGGGGGAGCAGAAAGGATATGTGATAGGTAGGGTTTTAGTGGGGAGGTGGCAGGGGAGGACGGGAGGGAGAGAGAACTGGGATTGTCATGTAAAACAATTTTGTTTTAATTCAAATAAAAAAATCTGCAAAAAAAAAAAAAAAAAGAGTTGCCATGGTCATGGTGTCTCTTTACAGCAATAGAAACCCTAACAAAGACAGACCCTCACACTGAGTTTACTGACAGAAGGTAGAATGAGACCAGAGTAGTTCAGACACAATGTATGTAGTTGATCACATCAAACCCACAGTATGATTCTTTGTACTCCACTCTGAAGACTGTGTTACAAATTTAGCAAGCATGGCCTTTAGTAAGAGCCCTATGAATTTCCTTTGAGTGAAGGGATTATATATTATGCCCTAGGTCAGAGATGTTGACTTTTAAGGCAAGTGGATTAGGTAAAGACCCAGGGCAAAATAATGACAGTTCTTCAGCTTAGCTGGGAGAGCAAGAATGCATCCATGTGATTGCAAGATTGACACCCTGGACCAGAGGCTACCAACATGCCTGTTCTGGTTAGCTCAGCTACTTCCTAAGGAACAAGATGCTGAGATGCAAGGGACTAGTTAACTTCAAGATGCACTTCTCTGTAAGTAGGATCACATGTGTGGAGGAGTGCTTGATTTGTAAAGGAAATAAACAGTGATGGAAACTCTGATGGAAAGATTTTCAGATGGGAGTTTGTTACATTTTATAGCAAACAGTGCTCTGTGAAGAGGTTCTGTGATTGTGGCAAAGAATATGCTCTTAAGATTACACTTAACTAGACACAAGAAGAGCTATGTCTTTAAATGACTTAATGGGACATTTTCAAGCAACTCAGCGCTTGGCAGATTTAATTTTGATGAGCAGGAACAGGTGGGTGGCTCAGGCTTCTCAACCTTGACTAGATGACCCCAGATGACTTTGTGTTTTCCTGATAGCTGCAAGATAAAGGTTAATGAAGGTTTTTTCCCAGGGTGGGGTGGGGTATGTGTGTTGTTCAGGGATCAGACGTGGGATAGACAGATAAATAGGAAGAGGCAAGTGTCATGAAAGTTAGGCAACATGGAGCCTTGGGAAGCTGGTGTGCAAGGGACCTCTGGGTTTTGTTGGGAACTCCAAATGCCTTTTCCATTCAGGAATGAGAGCCAAAATGCCAGTGGTCAGTGGTGGTCACATAGTAGTGCATGTTTTTATGATTCTGAGTAAGACCTCTCTTCTGTTTTGTGGTGGGAAAACTTCGGGTCCCACTGTAAGTGTCCATGCTGGCTTATTCCTTCTCTGAGATTTGAGGGCCTTTTTAAGTGCATTGAAAACATAGAACTTTACTGGAACTGTTTCCATTTTTCACTCTTTCTCCCGAATCTGTTTTCTTCCTTGTCCCCTTCTCATGCCTTCTCTAATCCGTGTCTCTGACAGTCTGGGTAAAGTTTCTGGCACCTGACATGTTTGCCAGGAAAATGACAACTGCTTGTGAAGGAGAGAGCCTTTCCTGTTTGCTCCACAGCCTCAGGATCCTCTACTGTGAGCACTCAGGTCCAGTGACCTCCATGCTTATGGGTGGAGAAATGGCCGGCTCATGCCTGTCATTTTGGAATGTGATCAGGCTCAGTTTATGTTTTAAAGATTTGGCTGTTTCTTGCCTGTCTTCCTGTCTTCTAAACTCTTCTTTGGTCACTTAATCACTTACTTCACATTTTGTATCTGAGAGAGCCTGATGGTAAGGACCAAGTGTGCTCTGATGTTTCTTAGGGGAAAAACGCTACAGGCTGTAATGAGAGATGTAATATAATCTAGGTAGAAGCTCCCATGAGGGAATGTGCAGTGCCTGAGGTACCTTTGGGGCTGTGTTAAAATGAAGGATTTGATTCTTGTTTGTTATTTGGAATAAAAATCCTGTCAGTTCTCTGATGTCCAGATCTCTCACTGGGATTATAAAAGGACAGTTTTGCAAACCAGAGCAAGGTTTCTAGATTAGTCTATGTTCAGAGGCATGTTTGTTGTAAACAATCTGACTGTAGGTTTGGAGATGTAGCCTGGTGATAGTGGGTCACAAGTATGAGGCCCTGGGCTTGGTCCTCTATACTTAAAAAATTGAACCATTTTTTCTTTCTCTTTCATAATATCATCTTCTCCTATTGTTCTTTTCTTTTTAGACATTTCCATGGGTCCATCTACATCTATGAAATGAGAATTTAAGAATACAGTGTTTTCTCCTTATCCATTGAGCCTAACAAGCCTGAAGCCTCAGATAGTACCGAACTCTATGAACCTTGTACATACACACATACCTGTAGCAAACTTTCAGTCTTTACTCAAAGAAAATAGTTTAAAGCCTCTCCTGGGTATATCTAAATCATTTGCATTGCTGTTCTGCTCCTCTGGGGCAATATAAAATCTAAGGGTTACCTAGTCCCAAGCATGGTAGTACTGCAGGTGTTTGGGATGATAACGAAGATGGCCCCTCAGTGCCTACCAGGTGGGTACTTTATGCAGTGTGGATATTCTAGGTGATGGATAATTTATATCCCAGGCAAGGTAGAAAAGGGTGGCTGACGTTTCATTATGTTTCTCAGAACAACATGCAGTTTAAAATTATGATTTGATTATTCATAAAACCTTTCTACTTAGAGTTTTTGGGGCCATTGTAAATGAAATAGTGGAATGTAAAACCAGAGACAAAGAGTTCTGTATTATTTTATATCATAGATCTTCAAAGTCTTATAACTGGCACAGCCTGGTAATGGTTTAAAAGTCATTATATCAGGTTTTTCAAATTTTTCTTTTTGTTTTTTTGAGACACTGTCTTGATATGGCAGCCTTGCTTGGCTTAGAAGTCACTATGTAGGCATGGCCTTGAACCCATAAGTCTCATAAGTCTCCCTTTCAAGTGCTGAGATTACAGGCTTATGCTACCACATCAAGCTTCAATTTTTTTTTTTTGGTTGTGAGCCTAACTTTTTTTAAATACTTGTTATAATTTTATTACAATTGTTGTTTCTCAGACCCCCTACATTTTGACATTTCAATTCATATAGATGAAGCTGTGTCTTTTGAAGTATATTTATAAGATTCCTTCTCCCCCTCAGTTCTGATGTTATTTTTGGCATGGGAATCTTCTAGTTTGCCAATTATACAAAAATGAATGCTTTTCTTAACTAAAAATACATTATGATCTATATATATCTACCTACCTATTATGTGTGTATGTGTTTGCGTGCATGTGGCTATAGTGGGGATGAGAGAGCAACTTGTAGACATCATTTCTCTCCTTCCACCACATGGGTTCCACAGATCAAACTCAGATTGTTAGACTTGGTGGCAAGCATTTTTACAGACAATCATCTTGCCTACAGTTTTCTGTATTATTTTTCTTGTGAACTAAAAAATAACATGCTTAAGTAACAGGATAGAAAATCAACACACAAAAATCAATAGTAGTCTTTGTGTGTATCAATAATAAACTTGATGAGAAAAAAATCAGGGAAAGCACCATTCACAGTAGCTTAAAAAATAAAATACTTAGGAATAAATCTAACCACGGAAGTGAAAGATCTCTACATCAAAATTTTAAGATACCAAAGAAAGAAATTGAGGGAAATCAGAAAATAGAAAGAACTCTCATGATCAAGGATTGTCAGGATGAATATTGTAAAAATAGATAGTAATACACAGATAAAAAATCCCCACAAAATTCTAATATGACTCTTGGAATTAGAAAAACAATCTAGAAGTTCATATGGAAGCACTAAAGACTCCAAGTAGCTAGGTAGATCCTAATTAGGAAGAACAACATTGTAAGGATCACAGTACAGAGGAAGCCTAACTTTTAATGGCAGAGTCATCTCTCTAATCCAAGCTTCAAATTTTCATCCCATTTTTATTCTGCTTTTATCTCTCTCAATAAATATGTGGATGCATAAAATACTATTTTTCATATATGTTATTATATAAAACCAAAAATATTATTGATTTGATGAAGATTTTTCTACTGTGAAGTATTTTGCTATTTGCAATTAGAAAACACTTAGTGTAGGAATACCTCACAATTATGAAAATATTCTGTTTGTCATCAAATTTTCATATACTTTTCAGTGTGCACTGATAATTGTTAACTCCATCACACCAAGTTATAAAGGTAGAAAAAATGCTAGAGCTAGAAAATCAAAACTCTATTTTTATAGATGATAATATGTAGCACTCTCTTTACTATTCTGGAAATTCTTTTATAGATGGTAAAAACCTACCTGCGTATATCTTCAACTATAGTCTGAGGGATAAATAAAATGACAGTGATTTATAGTTAAATGTGCTATGTATTTTTTCATTTGAATTAGAGACAAGATTGTTTTACATGTCAATCCCAGTTCCCACTCCCTTCCCTCCTCTCCTACCAACCCCCCCAACTAATACCCTACCTATCACATATTCTTTCTGCTCCCCAGGGAGGGTGAGGCCTTCCATAGGGGGTCATCAGAGTCTATCATATCTTTTGGGGTAAGGTCAAGGCCCACTCCCAAGTGTCCTTGCTCAGGGAGTATCCCTCTATGTGGAATGGGCCCCCAAAGTCCACACCTATGCTAGGGATAAGTACTGAACTACTACAGGAGGTCCTGTAGATTTCCGAGGTCTCCTCACTGAAACCCATGTTCCTGGGGTCTGGATCAATCCCATGCTGTTATCCCAGCTATCAGTCTCGGGACCAAGAGCTCCCCAGTGTTCAGGTCAGTTGTTTCTATAGGTTTCACCAGCCTGGTCTGGACCCCTTTGCTCATCACTCGTTCTTCTCTGCAACTGGATTCCAGATCAGTTCAGTGATTAGTGTGGATGCCTGCTTCTACTTCCATCAGCTGCTGGATGAAGGCTATAGAATGGCATATAAGACAGTCATCAATCTTATTATCAGGGGAGGGTGTTTAAGGTAGCCTCTCCTCTGTTGCTTAGATTGTTAGCTGGTGTCATCTTTGTAGATCTCCAGACCTTTCCCTAGTGCCTGATTTCTCTGTAAACCTAAAATGTCTCCCTCTATTATGGTATCTCCATTCTTGTTTTCTTCTATTCTTCCCTTAATTCAACCTTTCTGCTCCCTCATGTCCTCCGCACCCCCCCTCTTCTCCCCTTCTCATTCTCCTAGCTCCCTCCCCCTACTTCCCTTGCTCCCAATTTACTCAGAAGATCTTGTCCCTTTCTCCTTCTTCAGGGGACCATATATGTCTTTCTTAGGGTCCTCCTTGTTTACTAGCTTCTCTGGCAGTGTGGATTGTAGGCTGGTAATCCTTTACTCTATGTCTAAAATCCACATATGAGTGAGTACATATCATGTTTGTCTTTTTGTGATAGGGTTACCTCACTCAGAATGGTTTCTTCCAGTTCCATCCATTTTCCTGCAAATTCAGGATTCCATTTTTTTTTTCTGCTGAGTAGTACTCCATTGTGTAAATGTACCACATTTTCTCTATCCATTCTTCAGTTGAGGGGCATCTAGGCTGCTTCCAGTTTCTGGCTATTACAAATAGTGCTTCTATGAACAGATGTCCTTGTTGTATGAATGTGCATCTTTTAGGTATATGCCTAAGAGTGGAATTGCTGCATCTTTTTTTCTGTTTTTTTATTTAATTTTTACAAAATTATAATTTTACATGTCAATCCCTTCTCCCTCTCCCCCCAGCCCCCCATCTACCCCTTCCCCCTCCACTCCCCATGGAGGGTAGGGCTCTCCACGGGGGTTCCCCAAGAAATTTCTGGATCTTGTGGTAGATTGATTCCCATTTTCCTGAGGAGTCGCCATACTGATTTCCACAGTGGCTGTACAAGTTGGCACTCCCACCAGCAGTGGAGGAGTGTTCCCCTTTCTCCACTTCCTCTCCAGCATAAACTACTATTGGTGTTTTTGATTTTAGCCATTCTGTGTATTTTGTTATATAAACTTCTCAGCACTTCTATACAAGAACAGCCAGTGGGGGCTTGGGGATGCAACTCAGTTGGTAGAGCACTTGCCCAGCATACTCAGAGCTGTGACTTTGGTCTGAGTCATGCATAAACTGTCACCCCAGCCTTTGACAGGTAGAAGATGGAGGAGCAGAAGTTCATAGTCATACCCAGTTACATAGTAAGTTTGAGGCCAGTCTGGGCTACAATAGACCCAGTCTGAAAAACAAATGCCCATATATTGGAATTACATGTGAGAAATCATGGCAGTGAATAGCTACAGCTGATGTTCATAAAATGACACTTCGGAGGTGGCTGCTTTGATTTGCTGAGTGGCCTCAGAGCCAACTCAGAATCAAGGTCCTATTGACTTCCCCTGTCTCCTCCTTCTGCAAAGTTTCTCTTAAATGGAAATGAAATAGAACTGAAATTTCATTAATCAGAGAATACAGAACTCACATTACAGGAAGGAAGACCAAGTCTGTCAGCACATTTGGAACACACTGGGAAGGACTCATGTTACACACCGTTGTCTTTTGCTCCCATCTAGTGTTTTGCAGTCGTCTGTCTGAAAGCCAAACAGACTTAGCTTCAGGCTATTGTATGTTCTCCAAGTCCATTGAGTTCTAGAAATAACTAGCTATCATCCCCTTAGAAATGGGCTGCTCTTCCTCTTCCCCAGTGTGTAAGCTCAAACATCTGGGGAAGGCTTTGAATTCCATACTTTGTGCATGTTTCCTATCCTGTGGATGTCCCCTGTGTCTACTGTCCTGTGGATGTTTTCCCTAAGTGTGAAAATAAATGCTGAGCTCTTCCTCTGACTTAATCTGTTAGTTTGCTCCCATGAACACTGTCCTCTGCCCCTACTCTGTACATACAGAGGGGGACCTACTGATGCTCCCAGCAGGAGTTGTGAGGTGAGCAACATCACTTTTGAAACACAATGAACAGCTTTTGGCAAAATTTGTAACAAACTCGTACAAAATATTTTCCCAACGATTTTTTTTCAACTCTGGAACCCAGGTAAGCACTCTATCCCTGAGCTATACCTAAGCTCATTGTTCTCTCAGTATGACACAGATTGACAATTCTAAAATGCTGGTACACATTGAAATAGTGCAAGGATTATTTAATCCTGGTGTATTGGTGGTTACCTGTAATCCTACTACCTGGGAGCAGAGGCAAGAGAACCCTGAGTGTGCTGGGCTAGGTGGGGCACACTTAAATCCCAACACTTGTGAGACATAGAAAAGTAGATCTCTGAGTGTGAGGCCAGCCTGGTCTACATATGTTCCAGGACAGCCAAAACTACACAGTGAGACCCTGAACCGAACAAATGGACAGACAGTTAAATTGAACAAATCCATGAGTTTGAACTACACAGAAAGATCATGTCTCAAAACCAAACCAGAAATGTTTTTTTTTCTCTAGTTTAAATCAAAGATACCTAAATTTTGGATGATTATAAATAGGGGTTTAACCCATGTGAATACTGGGCAGATTATTTGACATACCCTTAAGATATGGTTAACTCTTTGCCTTGCAGCATATTTCTGTTAGGGTTTTGCTGTGATAAAACACCACGTTCAAAGGCAACTTGGGAGAGGAAAGGGTTTATTTTAGCTTATAATGCTCAGGTCACAGTCCATCACTGAGAGAAATCAGGACAGGAACTCAAGGCAGGAACCTGAAGGCAGGCACTGAAGCAGAGACCAGGGAGGATTGATGATGACTGTCTGATTCTCCATGGCTTGCTCAATTTGCTCTTTTTATAGCCTCCAGGACCACTTGCCCAAGGGTGGCACTGCCCATAGAGAGCTGGGCTGTTCAATATCAATCACTAATCAAGAAAATGCCACACATGCTTGCTAGGTCAATCTGATGTGGATATATTCTCAGTTGACATTTTCTCTTCCCAGATGACCCTAGCTTGTATCAAGTTGACAAAAAACTTAATCTACACACAGTACCAGCTTGTTCACTTTAGACTGACATCTGATGTCTCTGATATCCACTAAATGGACTTGATGTTCTCCAGTTATTTAGATACTAAAACAAGTCTTGCAAATGTCCTAAAGCCCCTGGATGTGGTAATGCTGGTTAGAAAACACTGTTTTTAGCTTTCTCACGAGCACATTCCTGCTACCCCAGTTTGTCCCAGTATCATCATCATCATCATCATCATCATCATCATCAGCAGCAGCAGCAGCAGGAGAAACAACAACACAGATACTAAGTTTTCTTTTGGTGTTACTAAATAATTGCTTAGTTCCTTGTCTCTTCTCTTATGCCCCTTTAGTTCATTTAAGTGGGTCTTGGGTACACAAGGCTTTGGTAATACATTGAGTTGAGGAAGAGGGGTTTGGGAAAGTGAAATACCTCAACCCCAGATACATCTGTCTGTCTGTCTGTCTGTCTGTCTGTCTGTCTGTCTGTCTGTCTGTCTGCCTGCCTGTCCAGCCATCTCCTAGCCTTCCTGAGTACTAGATTCCAGCCATGTGCCACCATACATTGATCTCCTAGGCATATTTGGAATTTCTTATTCAGAGAAACTACAGCCCTCTAAAGACACAAGAGTGACTCTGAAAGCCATTTTATTAAAGAAATTTATATTTATAAAAGATGCTTATATTAGTGAGATAAATATCCAGTAAGACATAAGCAGGCATTTCTATTTTATACAGACCTTTCAGACTTGCAAAGATCTTTTCACAGGAAGAAAAGATTGAGGTCTCATACTTGACCCAGAGATGACCACGGGTGGCTGTTACCTAGGAAACATCATCTGTGTAACAAGACAACCTTCTGCAGCTTTCTCAAGCTCCTGCCTCTTTGTTTAATGCTACATAAACATCAATTTCCAGATGTCTTTTGAATCTTCCTTTGTGTATAGCTCCTGTGTTGCTACACATTAATAAATTTGTTATGATTTTTCTCTGTAAATTTATCAGTTGTTATTTCATTTCACAGTCTAAAATTATTGATGCTTTAGTGGGCAACAAGATGTTATTTGTTTTGTAAGCTTTAATTTCTTTAAAAATTTTTATAATTGCATCTATTTAGTGTGTGTGTGTGTGTGTGTGTGTGTGTGTGTGTGTGTGTGTGTGTGTGTGTGTGTTGATGCATAGTGATCAGGGAACATGTATGCCATGGGTTTGTGTGGGGTCTGAGGAAACATGTGCGAGTTGGTTATTTCCTTCCACTACATAAATCTCTGAGACTGAACTTAAATCATCAAATTTGGTGGCAAGCATCTTTACTTGTTAAGCAATGGCCTAGGTTTTTTTTTTTTTTGTTTTTGAGACAGGGTTTCTCTGTGTATCTTTGGAGCCTATCCTGGTACTCGCTCTGGAGACCAGGCTGGCCTCAAACTCACAGAGATCCACCTGCCTCTGCCTCCCGAGTGCTGGGATTAAAGGCATGCACCACCAACGCCTGGCGCAATGGCCTAGTTTTACATGCAATCTTTGACAATTAAATAAATGAACATAATGCATTTTGGCATATTTCCATTACTGTCTTTTGTCCCCCTCACTCCCTCTGGACCCCTTCTTTTCCCTAACAAGCTCCCCTTCTACTTCTTCCCAACTCTTAAATGAGCCACTGAATTTAATTAAGGTTGTTGGTGTGAGCATGAGTGGGGGATTATTTACTGGAGCAGGGGTAACTTACCAGATGCTACACCGTTGAAGAAAACAACTCCTTCTCCTTGTGCAGCCATTAACTACCAATAACTCCTCAGCTGATGTTGAGGCCTTGTAAGCTCTTCCCCCATCCATTCTGAAATGTTGACTGTTTAGATCTTGTGTGGGTCTTATGCATATAACCATAGCTGAATAAATGAATGGGACAGCCATGTCATGGCCAGGAAAAAAAGAAAAAAGGTCCTTGCAGCATTCCTTTCCATTATCAAGCTCTTACAATCTCTCTGATCACTCTTCCATGATGTTCACTGAACTTTGGAACAGAGGGTGATACAGATGTCCTGTTTAGGTCCAAGGACTCAATCGTTATCAATTCTTAGCACTTTGACAAGTTATGAGTTTCTGCATTAACTACTCTTTATGTCGAAATTATGCTTCTCTGACTAAGGCTGAGAACATGGCTAATCTACGTATATAAACATAAGTCTTCAGAAGGCAGTTTGACACTGTGCCCTTTTAATGAAACAACAGTAGTAGATATTGCACCTCCACATAAACCAGGGCCTATCACTTCACCAGGTTTACAGTACTAGGTATGAATTCCCTCCTGTGGAGCAGGCATCAAATCCAATCGTCTTAGTTAGGGTTTCTACTGCTGTGGCAAACTCTACGATCTAAAACAACTTGGGGACTGTGGTGGTTTGAAAGAAAATAGAGGTGTGTCCTTGTTGGAGTAGGTACGGTCTTGTTGGAGGAAGTGTGTTACTTTGGGGGCAAGCTTTGAGGTCTCTTTTTTCTCAAGCTTCTCTTAGTGTGACAGTCAGTTGACTTCCTGTTGCCTGCAAGATGGAGCACTCAGCTCCAGCACCACATCTGCCTGCATGCTGCCTTGCTCCCTTTTATGATCATAATGGACTGAACCTCTGCAACCATAAGTGAGCCACACCCATTAAATGTTTTCTTTATTAGAGTTGCTGTGGTTATGGTGTCTCTTCACAGCAATAGAAACCTTAACTAAGACAGGGAGGAAAGGGTTTTCTTTATCTTACAGATTGTAATCCTTGAGGCAAGAACTGATACACAGGCCAGGGAGGAGTGTTGCGTACTGGATTCTTCCTCATGGTGTGCTCAGCTTGCTTTCTTATAGCACTTAGGACCACCAACCTTGGGAGGGCAGTGCCCTCAGTGATCTGGACCCTCCCACACCAATCATCAATCAAGAAAATGCACCATAAGCATGGTGTCTTGGTTAGGGTTTCTATTGTGTTAAAGGAACACCATGACCAAGGCAATTCTTAGAAAGGAAAATATTTAATTGGGTGGTTTACAGTTCAGAGGTTCAGTCCCTTATCATCATGGTGGGACATGGTGGTGTACAGGCAGACATGGTGCTGGAGAAGGAGCTGAGAATTCTATATCTTGATCGGAAGACAACAGGAAGTGAACTGAGACACTGGGAGTGTCTTGAGCATGTATAAGATCTCAGAGCCCAACACCACAGTGACACATTTCCTCCAGCAAGGCCATAGCTACTCCAACAAGACCACACCTCCTAATAGTGTCACTCCCTTTGATCCTATGGGGGACAATTACATTCAAATTACCACACAGTTCCACAGTCCAACATGCTGGGAGAATTTTCTCAATTGAGGTCTTTTCTTCCCAAATGACTCTGTCTTGTATCAAGTTGACATAAAACTATTCAGTACAACAAATAGAAGGGGGTAGTTACTCATGAAACAGTCATACCACTGTTGTATTGGTGGGCACATCTTGCCTAACAAGTCAGTACTGTAGCATATAGGGTCTGCAACTGGACAAGACTTCTGATTTTTTCTCCCTCAGCTGACTACATAGCACTTTCTGGCACTATAAAAGATAGCTACCACAGAGAAAAGTTTTAGTTCAATTCCAGATTGATTTCTTCATGTTTTGCAACCAGCATGGTGGTATCTTTAGCAACAGACTCTTTCCATCTAGTTCTGGTGGGCCGCTGTATTAGTGTGTGACAAAATACTTGATAAAGTGACCTAGGGAAGGAAGAGTTCATTTTGGTTCACAGTTCTAGGGAATAGTCCATCATGGCAGAGAAGTCATGGTGGCAGGGGCTTGAGGCAGCTGGTCACATGACATCAAGAAGCAGAGAGCCATGAGTGTGTAGGCTCATTTAGCTTGCTCCTTTTTTTTGTAGCACAGGACATAAACCTAGGGAATGGTGCCCCCTCATTTTAGGGTGGGTTTTGTCACCTCAGTGAAATTCCATACATTCTCAGAAACTTATCTTCTAGGTGATTCTTCATCCTGTCACATTGTTAATCAATATCAAACATCACAGTAACCAAGAGCAATGCCCTTATTGCTTTAAGGGACAAAGAGTAAATGTTAGCCTTCCTACCAGAGAACATAGTCAAATTGTATGATCCACCATAGTTACCATTTTGTGGGCAGAAAGTTAAAGATTAATGACCTCTGGAGTGGGAGAGGTCACTTAGTGGTAAAGAGTGCTCACTGTTCTCCCAGAGGATCTACATTCAGTTCCAAGTAGCCACAGGACAAATTATATCTCTCTATGCCTCCAATTCTAAGGATCTGATGCCCTCTTCCCTCTTCTGAGGCATGCATGTGGTACACATCCATCCATGTGGGCTGCACACAAAGAACTCACACATCAAATGAAAATTAAAAATCTTAAAAAAAAAGATTAATGCTCCCTCAAGTAAGACAAAGATGTTGGGCAACTGAGGTTCCAGACCCACTACAGCCTCCTCTCCCTCCTGGTTGGAGATAGCCCAAATTTCACCATGAAAGGTTTTGATTCATAGGAGTCCTAAGTGTAGATCAGAATCTGCAACAGAAATGTGGTAAGACAGTAGGAAGGTCTGTTGGGAAAGTGCATCTCACCTCAAAGAAATAAGAAGCATTATCAACACGCACTTTGGTGACCAGCAGTTCATATGTGGAGAATAAACAAGAATGTTCCTGCTATGTGCAATGGGGTACACCTGTAGTCCAAGCTATTCTAGAGGCCGAGGCAGGGGAACTGCTTGAATTTGGGAGTTTGATGCCAGCCTAGGCTATCTCATAAGATTCTGCCTCAAGTCAAGTTTTTTTGTTTGTTTATTTTTAGACTGTATTTTACTTACATTTCTTCCTTCCCTCTCCTCCCTCCAAACCCTCCCATATACCCCTCCCTACTCTCTTCAAATTCATGACCCCTTCTTTTCAATAATTGATAGTGTGTATGTGTATGTGAGTGTATTTCTAAATATAAACTATTGAGTCCATATAATGTTACTTGTATATATGTATGTTTGTATGTATGTTTTCTCAAATCAAGTCTTAAATACAAAAGTTCAAATTATTTGTTATATCTTATCAGATCACAGTGGTATAAAAATAGACACCAGTGGGAAAAGAAACCACAGAGATCATATAATACTTGGAGACTGACTGATACAGTGTTGAGCAAATAGTAGGCCATTGAAAAAATAATGAAGGGGATTCAGGAGATAGCTTTAATCATTAAGCCATTACCTTCAGTATAGCAGTTCTGAGAGGAAAGCTTATAGCTATGAGTGCTTAAGTTGAAACACCAGAGAAGCTTTAACCCAGTGATACCATTCAAGGTCTTAGGAAACAAGCCTAAGGGCAGTAGAGAGTTGAAAATATCCAGGATTAGAGCAGTAATGAATGAAATGGAGACTAAAAGAACAAAGAATCAAACAAAAAGGTATTTCTTGGAAAATATAAGACTGATAAAATCCTAGACAAATTAACCAACAGAAAGAGATTCCAGTGAAATCCAGAAAAATATTGCTGAATATTTCAAAAACTTCTTAAAAACAAACAAACCAGAATATTTAGGCAAAAATGAATAAATCTCCTCAACCATACAACCTATCAAAATTCAATTTAAAACATAAAAACTTAAATAGACTCAGTGTAAGCAATGAAAAGTCTAATGTCCCAGTGGGGCCAAGCATCTCTCTTCCCTTTCACTTATACTCTAAGAATTAGCTGTAAGATTTTTATAGAATATCATATTGAATAGAACATAGCATTCTTGTATCTACCAGGCAAAGATGGAGCTTGGCTTCTTCCTCAGCTTTTTTATATTGTTTCATGGGACCCTTCCCCAGAGAGTATCTTTTCCTAGTGTATTATGGGAGCCTTGACCTGGTTCAGCTATTGCTTTGGCATATTGCAACATGACACACTATTAAGACAGGAGGGTGATTTGATTATTTTGGCTCAGTGTCCTGGGCATTTTATTCATAATACAAGAGAGGCAGAATGAATAGAAAAAATAGGAATATGTAGTTTCTTGTTGTTTTTTTCTGAGTCCATTCAGCAATTGTTTACAGATTTCCCTTTTGCATTGTAGCGGGAGACTGGGAGGCAGAGTGACTGGGTTCCCATGGTTACCAAAATGACCAGGGTCTGGTACAAAGGACCTGGGATATACAATTAGATGCCTGGGTTTCTTGTCAGGTGTCACCTCGTACTTGCTGACATCTCTGGTCCTCAAAGTACTCATGAATGAAATACCAGTTTGTCTACTGTACAGTGTGATTTTGATGGCTAAATTAATCAGGGCCAACAGAAACAAACAAAATCCTCTTCCATTTTTAAAGTTAAGGCATGTTTACACAGCCATAAAGTTTTCTTTGAGACCACATAGAGAAGAGTTATGTGTCTTAAGTTTGGGGCTCAGGTTTGAAAGAAAACCAGATAGTACATTTGCACTCTGCATCCCAGGGTAGCCAGACACAGGGAGTGACAGACAAGCCCTTAAATGAGGGCTGAGTGGCCAAGAGTTCATTGCTTGACAGTTGGACAGCTGTCCCATTGTCTCTTCAGCCTCAAAATGTTAATATTGAACTCATCACATCTTGACCTTGACTTTTGCCATCATTTACTCTTCATGGTCCTTTCTGACTCTAGTATCCAACTTTCAGAGGTTTATCCACACAGAGGCACCCCTATTCTACCAGAGATGGGGTCTTGGTTGTTGGGACAGACACTGGGCCTGAGTGGGCATGGCTCTGGCTTTGCCATTCTCTATGATAGGTGATCATTATTTTATTTAACAAACCTGCCAAGAATAGAGGGGACTACCTGAAGTAATTCAGAGTGTTTATTGGTGAACAAAATCCCATGTCAAGTGATAGAATTGGAGAAAAAGAATGGGATTTGGAGTCAGTTGATCCCAGTGCACTTTGTGCTCTTGTATTTTTTTTTTGACTTTTGAAAAATGACTATGTTCACTTTCACTTCAGTCTGTTCATCTGAAAAGCAGGGCAATAATAGCTTCCACAGTTATGTTCCAGGGCTACCATGAGAGAGAAAGTGTGTTTGCTTTGCTATCCATTGGTGTGTTCCCTGTGATGCACTGAGCACAAAGCAAGTTTGGGCTGCCTTGTTAAACAAAGGCACTTGGAAGGAGAACAGAATTTCCTATGGGTTTGACTTCCTAATACATATATGCTTGTGCTCAATATTCAGCAAATACACACCTCTGAGGTAAGAATTACTATGTTCCCATTCTTCTCAGAGAGCTTAAGATAACATATTGCCAGGTATTTTATTCCAGCCTTGGTGGAATTCAAGTCTAGGTCATTTGGAGCTCTGGCTCTTTGTTTGACACCTGCTCTCCTGCTATTAGAGCACATGCAGACTTTGACTCTAGGTAGTTCATTAGTGGCTTCTCTTTTGGATATACAGATATAAAACAAAGGCAAACCCCAAAGGCAGTCTCTGTATCTCTCCTCTTAATGCAAATAGGACTTCTGTATTTGAGAAAGGAAAGGCCATGCTTAATGCAGGCATCAGAAAGTCAAAGCTGACTGTGCCTCAGACACCACACCTAAGTGGGTGTTTAATCCAGGAGCATTAGAAGAATGCCAACTAGCCAGACTGCCATGAGATTCCATAGGGATAGTAAATGTCCATCCTGATAGCCCCACACCAAAGCACATGCCATTGGCAGGCAGGCAGGCAGGCAGGCAGCTGGGCCTTTGGGTCTAGGTGCACTGGCTCCGAGAAGCACTTCACATCTTTGCTAGCCAGAACCAAGGCTGTCTGTACTTAAAGGAAGCTGTACTTACAGAGAGCCCAGGAAGCATCATGATAACTGGGAATGGGATGCATGAGTCTAAGCATTTTTCCTTTCAAGGCTTAAAGATCTGGGGTTTCCAATTTGCTTACTGCTGGAATTTCAGGGAGATAGGAAAACAGTAGAGGAGACATTGGGTAGGACTTGTTATTAAACTTAGCTTTTTAAAAATAGATCCAAACTAAGTTAGCTCTGGGCAGCTGCTGGAGCTCAATATGTTTGCTGATAGACTTCTTTGCTATCAGAAAAACAACAGTCAACAGCAAGACACAAAGCCAGTTCATCGATTGAAACCCTCTCTAAGTGTTGCTTGTTGTGAAACTTGACATTCTTAATCATTCCCCAAACCACTCTTATACTGAACTATTCAAATACAGAAAAGTTATGTTTGATATGTTGAAAAGAATGAGCTAGATTACTGGCTCACAGGCTGTCTGAAAAAGGAGGGGAAGGAAAGTAAGCTATTAGGTAATATGATATATTAACACTAATTTATATAGTGTTTCTAATTCCTGTGCCAATAATAATATCATATGGCTGGACTCCGGGGCTTATGATTTGATTAGACAGGTTCATTGAACCCCCTCTGCTGCCATCGTGTTTGTTTAAGATGTGCATGGCTAGATGTCTCAAGTGGTTTAGACATTTTGTTGTCATTTATATGTGACAGAAGAAACATAAATGATTAAATGAACAAAAGTTAACAAGCAATAATAAAACAGCAAAAAAAATCACATAAAAATTTGGGTGTTTGGCAACATTGAAAGCTGTCAGTTGCTTTGTAGAGGACATTAAGCCTGGATCAACACTGAAAAATGAGAAACATTCATTTCTCAGTGCTTCCACGAACATTTTGGGTTTATTATAGACAGACATTACTTATGTTCTATTTTGTTTTGCTTCATTTTGGTGATGTTGCAAGTGAAGTCAGGGCCTCGCACATATTAAGCAAGCTGTGTACCTTCTGATCTACATCCCTAGAACCCAGAAACCACATTTAATTATGCCCCCCCAAACCTTCTATAGCCTGAACTGGCCTTTAACTCACTGAAGCTCTTCTTCAGCTTCCCAAGTGCTGGCATTACAGGTATGGACCATAGTGTCTGAGTTTACCTACATTCTGACCTGCCTGGTACTCTGATTCCAGCTGAGCTAGAATCCTGTCCTCTGTATCAAACATACATTTTACCTAGTAAAATGGCTTCAAGAAGTCTGCCATACTAGAGTATACATTGTTGAAAAAGCTACAGCTGACTCGCTAGTGATTCATGCTGCCTTCCTGAATAATTTTGAATAATTTAACTTCCTAACTACTGAACATTCTCTGAAATTAAAGTAGAATCTTGGATGTCTGGATGGGTGTGATTGTCCCTAACAACAACAAGGGCAACAATGACTGCTTTGGCTGCCACTTGTTAAATATCTGTACCCAAATAGATACTTCTTAATGTGCAGTTTTGATACAGCTGATAACAGCTCTGTAGAGTGGTTATTAATAGTCCAATTTTATAAATAGGGATAAAGGATCTCAGAGTCTGTGTCTGAAAAATGATGGAATTTGAATTCAAGTCACTACGACTCAAAATAATGTTCTTTTTAATACACGAGGGGAGGAATACAGGTTGATTATCCAAGATCAGGTAAAAGGAGATGTTTTCTATGCAGAGTGACCCAGGGCATGGCAGACTTATTTTGTCCTCTTTGAAGGGTTATGAAACCTGAGACATAAATGCAATGTAGAAAAACTCTCATTAACTCTAAATGAAGAGATGCAGGTCATAACTTGCAGAAATTCTGTAACCCTGTTTCAAACAGATGTGGTTTAAATGAACCCAGCAGGGTACAATGACAAAAGTGGTCTTATTTGTTTTCCAAAAGGGCTGGTCAGATTTAACTATTTTTAGTGTGTGAGTTCTTTGCTGAGAAAATTTCTTTTGCCATGGAAACCTTAAAGTTCTTTTTATAAAGATCTGTTATTTTTATGTATATGAGTTCTATGACTGCATGTATGTGCACCATGTTTGTGACTGGTGTCCATACAGGTCAGAAGGGAGAGTCAGATCCCTTGGAACTGGAGTTACAGATGGTTGTGAGCCACCATGTTGGTGCTGGGAATTGAACCTGGGTCCTCTGCAGGAACAACAAGTTACTTTTAACCGATGGCCCATCTCTCCAGCCCCAAATAAATTCTTTTTGATATGGGAAGTCTTGGTAAGTCTCTTTTTAATAAGCACCTAAGATTCTCACAAATACTACTATGTTTAAATTACCACAAAAAGTCTTTTCAGTATTTCCTGTTAGTAATTGTCATGAAACTAGACTTACCAAATGAAGTATTTTGGTGGAGTTTATCCATCTGTGATCTAGTTTATTGACAGCAGTTTCTGTTTAGCTTTGGCACAATTTATCTGCAGCATTATTTAAAGGTATCAGATGACATTGAAGCATGTGTTTAGTTGTTTATCTCATAGAACAATGTGCCACTTAATGGGAAAATATTTAGAGAAAAGTTCGTGCTATGATTTTGTCACTGTGTGAATATCTTATGACTGTAACTTCAAAAATAAGATAACAAACCAGGAATGGTGGTCCATTAATCCTAGCACATGGGAGGAAGAGGCAGGTGGGATCTCTCTGATTCTGAGGTCAGCCTGGTCTACAATAGTGAGTTCAGTTTCATTTAGGACTGCCAGGGCTACATATTAAGATAAAAAAAAAAAAAAAACCCAAAAAACCAAAACAAAAAACAAAAGATGGCAACGTCATCACTAGGTCATATGACTTTGTAAGACCTTTCTGTGTACAAGGTTTGGGACAATTGAAATCTTAATTGTCAGCTTGACAGGATTTGGAATCACCCAGGAGACACCTCTGAGTGTGTCAATGGGGGTGTTACCAGAGAATTTTATCTGAGGGAGAAAGATCCACCCTGAATGCAGATAGCAATCCATGAGGTGAGATTCTGACTGACTACAAGGAGGAAGCCAGCTGAGTGTCAGCATCCATCTCTGTGTCTTGTTCATGAACACATGTGGCCAGTCACCTCATGTTCATGCCATCATACCTGCCTTTTAAGTAACAAACCCTCATCCTTTAAGTCACCTTCATCAGATATTTTGTCATATTGATGTGAAAGAACTGATACATTGTTTGTTGTTGAGCAAAATGTTTCACTTCACTGTATTAGTATATTGCTTTTGTAATCTGAAAAAGATTTATTGTTCTTGATTTTCTTTTTTTTTCCTTTTTTTTTTAATAGAGAGGGTTCAAGCTCTGTGGAAGTCTTTATATACTGTGGCTAAATCAGAACTTTTGAGAAATTTGGTTAGGTTGATTTGTCATCAAATATATATATTGTGTGGTAAGCATTTGGAGGCTTAGGTATGTATAGATTAAGCCCTCAGATGGTTAGACTGAGCTTGAAAATAATTCTATTTTGGTTTGTCTGAAGTAATTTAGGATAAAATACCATTGCATTTTCATCACCTATTAAAATTATAAAAGTGATATAGTGAATAATTGAATAGTGGTGTATTTATCACAAGACTTATTTTTATTTTATTTTTTAAATCATTTTTTATTTGAATTAGAAACAAGATTGTTTTACATGACAATCCCAGTTCCCTGCTCCCTCCCATCCTCCCCTACCATCCCCCCAACTAAACCCTACTTATTACATATCCTTTCTTCTATTCTTCCCCTGACTCAGCCATTCTGCTCCCTCATGTCCTCTGCATCCCTCCCCTTCTACCCTTCTCATTCTCCTAGCTCCCTCCCCCTCTTCCCATGCTCTCAATTTGCTCAAGGATCTTGACCCTTTCCCCTTCTCCAGGGACCATGTATGTTTCTCTTAGGATCCTCCTTGTTTACTAGCTTCTCTGGCAGTGTGGATTGTAGGCTGGTAATCCTTTACTCTATGTCTAAAATCCACATATGAGTGAGTACATATTATGTTTGTCTTTTTGTGATAGGGTTACCTCGCTCAGAATGGTTTCTTCCAGTTCCATCCATTTTCCTGCAGGTTTCAAGATTCCATTGTTTTCTTCCACTGAGTAGTATTCCATTGTGTAAATGTACCACATTTTCTCTATCCATTCTTTGGTTGAGGGGCATCGAGGCTGCTTCCAGTTTCTGGCTATTACAAATAGTGCTGCTATGAACATTGTTGAACAGATGTCCTGTTGTATGATGTGCATCTTTTGGGTATATGCCTAAGAGTATCACAAGACTTCTAATAGTTAGAATCTTTTTTTTTATTCTTCTAAAGTTAATAAAACCCTTTTTGTTGCCAATCTTACAACTCAAAGTGGTTAGGGCTTAGTATTACAGAATACCTTAAGAATGAGAGGAATCCAAAAATAAAAACAAACAAAAAGAATGGGAGAAATCCCTGAGTGACTCAAGTCCTGAGTGAATGTGTGCTGCCAACATGGCCATGACCATGTATGTAAAGGACAGGTATCTTCAGGCTATGGCAGAGGGATGGCAAGGTCTTCCTAGGGTGGCAGGGGGCAGTGGGGAAGTGAGAACCAAGTATGAGTGTTGACATTGTATGAAGAAAATGTCTACCATAGCTGCCCCCAAAGCTCCACCGAAGAGATGAGCCTTCAGGAAGCTTGTGTTTTAGTGGGGGCAGTGGATGGATATGTCACTGATATCTCAGCAGTAGTCTGAGGGCACATTCATAGGAAATATGGAAGAGAGTGTAATAATAAAATTATAAACAGGGCAGGGTGTAGCTTACAAGGGAGAAAGATGAATCTAGGAGCTAGAAAGCTCTGGCTTCAGAAGGGTGGATGATAGGAGAATATTTTTGGAATGGATGGTGAGAGAGCTAAGTAGAACAGAGCTAACATCTTATATTGAGGGGTACAGGTAGGGATGGGATGAGTCTAAAATGAGGGTGGTGGGAAGAAACTCCCACCCACTCTACTGTCCTCTGATTTCATCGTTCAGAGATGTTTTTCATCAAGCACCACAGAGGCTAGGAGACAAGCATCACTGATCTAGCCTTTGGAGGCCAGCTTTTTGGGAGCAGGAGATTGGAGGGGAGGAGAGAGCAGTGAATTTGAGGAGATAAACTGGTTCCCCTTGCCTCTATATCCACTTTCATCCTTCATGCAGCCAAGTTTGTACCCTAATACAAGGAACATACAGCTCTCTGTCAGTCATCATATTGTTGACATTGTTACTATTAATTTCATCACACACTCAGCTAAATGCTGGACTGTTAGTATTCACCATGCCATTATCCTTCATTTAAGGTGATGAGGGTATGAAGGGGGATGGAGAAACAGAAAGTATTACCATACTTTCCCCTGATGGTTTGGATCAGATGTTTGTGTCTCCTCTCTAGGATTGTGTGTTGAATCCCCATGGCCCTGTGATGATATTAGGAAGTGGGGCCTCTGGGAAGTCATTAGGATTAGGTGAGGTTCTGGGGGTAGGATCTTCATGAATGATATTATTATCATTTTAAGAATGATGAAAAAGTGTGTTTCATCTCCATACTTTCTGCTACATGATGGTACAGCCAAACATCAGCTTTCCTTCTGGATCAGGGTGCTCTACAGAACACAAGAATATATATCAGACTTCCAGCTTCTAGAACCCTGAGAAATGCAGTTCAGCTTTTAAGCCAGCTTGGGTCTGTTGTTCCATTAGAGCAGCTGGAACTAAGCTATACACATGGACAGAGTGCTTCGCCTAGGGGTGACCCAAACGTTCTTTTTTTGGTGGGGTCTTAGTCCTTGGGTGTTTTGTTCTAATTGGGTGGCAGTGTTCTTTTGACCTGGGCTATTGGGCAGGAGGATTTTAGAGGTCCTAGTGAACCCCATCTTTTAGGCATAGTCAGTTCTGTTCCTCTTGTGCAGCACAATCTAATTTCCTCCTGGTAATTGAGCTCAATTGCCCCAGCCAGCAGAATGACCTTCTTGCTCTGTCTGTTAATTCACAGGCATGAGAATTTCAGACAGGCCAAAGGACAGCCTCAGAATTCATCAGAATGATGACCACATTTCCTGGTAGAAGCGTGCTTCCCTTGGCACTAAGGTTTCAGATCTACTACTCAGGACAGAGTCATGGTGACACAACACAGAATTCCTATGAGTTGTGAGCATAAGATTCAAAGAAACAAAAACACCAGGTAGAGTGGTAAGAGGAAATTCTGGTGCCCCCCTCTGTTCCTGGACCTACACATTCTGGCTGTGGAGGAGAGAGAACAACACCATAGTTTTAGAAACACGCTGTATCCAGTAGGCTAGCTCTCAGCCTCACTTTGTGTAGTTTCCCAGCTGCCTGCAGTAGCTGATCTTTTTATTATTATTATTATTATTAGTTCAAATTAGGAAAAAGCCTGTTTCACATGTCAATCCCTTCTCCCTTTCCCGCCCCTCACCCCCAACTTTCCTCCTCCACCCCCGACTTACCCTCCACCCCAAGCACCCTCCACTCCCCATGCAGGGTAAGGCCTTCATCAGGGGGCTCCACAAAGTCCTCCACATCATCCTGGGCTGGGCCTAGGCCCTTCCCCATGTGTCCGGGCCAAGAGTGCATCCCTTCACGTGGGATGGGCTCTCAAAGTCCCTTCTTATGCCAGGGAAAAATACTAATCCACTACCAGTGGCCTCCTAGAGTGTAGAGACCTCCTCATTCATGTTCAGGAGTCTGGATCAGTCCTGTACTGGCCTCCCAGACAGCAGTCTGGGGTCGATGTGAGTAGCTGATCTTTTGTCAGTCATTCTACATTCCTATCAAGCTGGTTGGTTTGGGAAGCTACCACATGTGACAAGCAGCACAAATGTATTATCTTCTTTGCTTTAACAGATTCCTTCTATAGGAAATCACTGGCAATAACAAAAGCATCTTGTAAATTCATGAATGGAAAACACTTCAGGTAGGAAAGGCAAACTGGTACCCAGAATGTGGACCTAACTGTAAGGACACATGTAAACATTTTCTATCATAGAAGGGATCCATTGTAACTTGCCTGCCTCTGATGATCAACTGGATCCCTGGAGAACTGTGTTATATCAGGGAGTTGGTGTTGGCTTTTACTTTTGGCTGGCTGTTCACTCATTAGTTGGGCAGCTTGGTAAGCTTTGGGGAGGGGTGTGGCCTTTATGGCAGTATTTACCTGGACCCATTAAGCAAACACTGGGTGAAGGATCAGGTGTCCTTTTGGGTGCTGAGAGTCCCCTCAGAAATGATCCTTCTGGGGGTGTCTTCATGCTTTATATACACTCTGGCAGTAACCCCTCTCCACTCAACCTTGTCACCAAGCTTCTGCTTTTGTTCTTGGCTTTCCACTCACAAGCCCCCATGCTGTTAGCTCCTGACCATGATCAGCAGAGATCTAGAACTCAATTGTTTTCTCTTTCTTGTAAGTGAATGATCAGATTTCCTTCTCAAAGTTCTGCCTTCAAGGGAAATTTGCATTAACGGATGCTTTCCTGGGATGCCTGGGAAAACACAGTGCAGACCCATCTGTTGCCAGGACCAGGCATTTTCCTTCTGTCTTACCTGGTAACAGATTCCATAAGACATCACAGATGTATTGAGGAAGAGACAGCAAAATGTGAGTGGATTCTATGGGGCTTCAAGTCTCCCATCTGTGCCTTCTGAATGTGCTCAGCTCGTCTGCGTTGATGACCATTTTTCACTTAGCGTCCACAACCAATTTTATGGTTTTTGCTGTGTCCTGTGGAAGATCAAGTGATGATGGATATCCTTCTGTATGCTGTGAATATGTTTCTCTTATTGGTTGATGAATAAAGCTGTTTTGGCCAATGGACAGGAAGGATTTAGCCTAGTGGGAAATCTAAACAGGGATAGAGAAAGGCAGTAGGTCGAGTCAGGGAGACCAAGGAAGCAAGAGACCCCGGGCATCATCAGTTAGCCAAGATCACCTGGAGATACGCAGATTAATAGAAATGGGCTAATGATTAAGAGAGAGCTAGCCAATAAGAAGCCTCAGCCATTGGCCAAGTAGTTTATAATTAATATAAGCCTCTGAGTGTTTATTTGTGACTAAACGGCTGTGGGACTGGATGGGACAGAAACCTCCATCAATAATCAAGTGAGTATTACTCATTAAAATTTCTGTGGATGACCACTACTTATTTTCAAGACCCAATTGATGACAGGCATTTAAGATTGAAGTCATATAATGGCCCGCCTTTAGTTTACCAGGGCTAAGAATCAAGCCAGGAGCTGCATTTCAACTGGTAGAAGGCAGGCTTGTTGGAGGCCCATTTGTAGCATGGACTGGATGATCTCATCTGTAAATTCCTTTCTAGAATAGGCGAGAACTGAGACAGGCTTTAGAAGATGAGCAGTTAGATGAACAAGTCATGGACCAGCAAGATCAAAGAGATACAGAATGGAAGTAGGTGACTAAATAGTTTGGTGTGAGTGGGTTGGGAGGGGGCTACTGTCGGGTCTTGAACACAGAAGTTACTGATTTCTTCTGGGGAGAGGAGTTGTCCTATATCTCTAAGGAAATACACTGTGTGTTCTGCTTTTGTGCACAGTCCTTCATCATAGCATTTCATATACATTTTTAAATTAGAATTTTAATTGAAAATATAATTAGTTATATATTGTATCATTTATCATAGTAGGGACATAATTTTTTTCTATCACTCCTCCAATTTGTCATCTCTGAGAAAAACGTCTTTTTTCAGAGCAGGTATTCTCTCTGTCCATTTAGGTTGTTCCTTGTCTGCTCTTCCTTGAGTGTCCAGAGACCTGGAAGTGAGAATTGGCTTTTGTTTGGCTATTTGATTTTATCATTCTAATTTTGAACCTATTTGGATTCTTTGTCAAGTCATTTCCCAAGAAACATTGTTTCACCTCCTAAGTTCTTTGAGTGAGCTATTAATGCAGACATCTCCCATCTGTTAACATTTCTGTTTTCCTTTGTACATATGAAGGTATCTTGCCTAAGTTACATGATATATTCCATAGATAATGAGCCTTGCATTTTTCTAAGTGCATGGTATCTTTAAAACATGGGTGATTCAGTTGCTAAAATATTTACAGTTTACTCAACATACACAAACTTGAAGAATGGTCAGATGGTATCAACAGACCCAAATCTGAAACAGTGTGAAAATGAGATTATCTTGTACAGTGAAGCAGCATCCGCTGTGAGCCCTTGCTTCCATGTTTGGAAAAGAAAAGGTTTGTTCTCTGACAGGAGCAGGGCATGCTACCAAACAAAAGTGCCATCTGGGCCAGGATCCCAGGGAGAGGGGAAGGCAGAACAAATGGCAGATCAAAAGTTTGGATCAGGATGATGTTCCTTTGATTTCAAAGACTTTTCCGTGCCTGGATCTGTTTGTAGATGGTGGAACATGATGATAGTGGGTCTTAGGCACACACAGAGGAACACTGGGTCACCAGAGGAGAAGGCAAAGGTGACTGAATTTCGGAAGGAAACTGACCACTTATACCCAAACTGGAATCCCTATGCAAGCACTCTAAGAAAATGCAGGTGATGTTCAACCGTGGAGTGGGAATGAGTTTGAGCCCCTCCGAGCTGGAGGGCTTGTTATATTGCCCCCATAAGAGAAGAGAAGGACGAGTTATTTTGCTGTTTCCATCTTACCCTCTTGCACTCTAAGGAACTGTGTGGCTGCAAACTGCAAAGGTGGCCAGTTCTCCTGAGGCTGTCCAAACTTCATTTCAATCCCACAATATTTCTGTAAGGAACACACTTGACATAGAAACAAGATGTTAGTCTAAGAGTAAGAGAGAGTTCTCAGAAACATGAATCAGGGGTTCTGTCTTAAAAAGTAAGTGGGGTGATGGTTAAGCATGCATCATGTTCTTCAAGCAGCATCTAGAAATACTGAGTAAGCTTGAATTACCTATTTTAAAATAGATGCCGGGCAAGGGAGTCTCTGTGGAGTTAGTCCAGCTCTTTTAGCATTTCATGAAACATCCAGCCTTGCAACCAACAGTTCACTTAGAGGCTAGGAGAGGAGAGAAGAGAAAAATAATCTCTGTCCTCATATCCTTGTCAAGAAAAAAACCATGATTCATCATTGTCATCTACTGGCTGTGATTCTATTATTTTTGTTTTACTGAATAGAAACACATTTTTTTTTTGTCACCCCATCAATGCTCTTTTATCTAGGTATGTTTGTAACTCTGTAGATCTGCAGGCAGCTACAACCAAATCAAACAGTTTCATTTTAGGTACTCACAAGTCTGCTAACAATGCTTAGGATGTAGAGAAAAATTAAATAACAGAATGTATTCATAGCCCTGCAGCAGCCAGGCTTCATGTTGATGTTCATGGCTTCAGTTGCAACTGATGTCCATGCAGAGATGTCTGAGGTCAGGTCAGCCATCTGAGTCCATGTTGGTGTCAAGAACCATGCTGTTGTTGGGGCCATGCTGATCTGGGTGGCCTGGGCTGCCACCTGGGGCCATGGTGACATCCAGACCCAAGCTACAGCTGAAGGCCTTGTCTGGGTCCACGGCCTTCTACAGCCAGGGTCTGTGTTGATGCCCATGGCTCCTGTTACTATCAAAGGTCATTCAGATGCCCCGGGGTCTGGGCTGCAACCTGTGGCCTTGTTGGTGTCCAAGGGTCTTGCTGCTTGCTGCTGGAGCCACACTGATGTGAGTGGCCTGTGCTGACTGCCTGAGCTGCTGCCAAGGGCCATGTCTGGGTCTATCTCCCTACAGCAGTCAGGGTCTGAGTTGATGTCTGTGGCTCCTGTTACCACCAAGGGCTGTGCACATCCTGGGGTCTGGTCAGCTATCAGAGACCATGTTGGTATCTGAGAGCTGTGCCGTCACTGGGGCCATATTTATCTGGCTGACCTAAGCTGCCAGAGGGGCCATGGTGACATATGGGCTCTAACTGCTGCTAAGGGCCATGCCTAGGTCCATGGTTCTGCTACAACTGGGGTCTGTGTTGATGTCTGTTGCCTTTGTTACCACAGGGGGCCCTAAGACCTATGCATGATGAAATCCTAGGGCCAGGCTGAGCCAGACCTGCCTTTGGGAAAGCTGACCCTGTCCCTCACTGGACACTGCAACAAGAGAGCTGGACCCAACCTTCACAGGAGAGCTGCCCCCCCTGCACTTGGGAGATATGGCCCCACCCTTCACCAGGGGCATGGAAAAGCTGGCCCTGATGGTGTGGAATAGGAAAGCTGGCTCCACCCCATGCCTGAGGTGGGTGGCCCCAGTGGCCAGGTCTGACCAGATCAACTACCACCTAGGCCTGCATCCAGGGCCTTGGGTTGGTACACCCTAACATCTACCTGAACTATGTATGACCTACTGGAGCATGTGAAGGGACTGGTCCTGTGGAATGAAACCCACAGAAGCTCTATCACTCAGGTCCATGATAATGGTGTATCAGAAACCAGAGGCCTTGAACAAGACCAATGAACATTTGCAAGTAAAGTGGCTAAGACAAAAAGGTATACTGTGTGACACACCAAGGCCCCCAATGCCACTAAGAAAAATGAAGAGGTGTTGGAGAGTTAGGAAAGATGGAGCAACAAAGTGGTTTTTTATTTGTTTTTTAATTAAAACTTTTTTTTCTTTTGGGAGTGGGTGCTACAAAAGTGAAGAGCAGTTATGAAGGGACTATGAAATTAGTGGAATTGGGGTACATGATGTAAAATTCACCCCCAAATCAATAAAGAAATAATGTTAGAAATAAGAGAATGTTTTTTAATTAAAACTTTTTTTTCTTTTGGGAGTGGGTGCTACAAAAGTGAAGAGCAGTTATGAAGGGACTATGAAATTAGTGGAATTGAGTGCATGATGTAAAATTCACCCCAAATCAATAAAGAAATAATGTTAGAAATAAGAGAATGTAAATTGTCAGTTCTTTAAGCAAGAATGAACAAAGGGAATATTGCTATTATTTATAGCTCCCAGATGCTGAACACATTTCAGAATCTTTTGCATGTGCGTGCATGTGTGTGTGTGTGTGTGTGTGTGTGTGTGTGTGTGTGTGTGTGTGTATGTGTGTGTGTGTGTGCTTGCACTTGTGTATGTGTATGTGTGTCTTTGTGTGTGTGTGTCTCTGTCTCTGTGATTACACACATATGTGTATGTGTGTGTGTGGTGACATAGAAGAATAGGCCCTGCTATGGAGTCCAGGCTGGCCTTGAACCCCTGGACTTTGTACCTCTGCTTCCAGATTATTGGAATCACAGAGTGCACTACTAAGTCCATCTTAGAGTCTTAAAAAAACTAATTTTGGACAACTTCAGGCATTTTAAGCATTTTAGAAGTAAGAAGATAGAGATTCTTCTTTTAAAAAATTGTTGTGTTAAGTGTGTGCATGCATGTGTGTATGTGGGCATGTATGTGCATGCATGTTTGAATGTATGGTTACATTTCCATGCCTGTCCTTCCTGCAGCTCCCCATCACTGCCTACTCACTGTTAAGGAGTTCGCTGAGCTCCCAGCTCCCAGGCTGTCTTGGTAGAGGTCCATAGAAAGATGTTTGGAGTGAAGGCAAACTCCCTTTGTGTCACAGCTAGTGCCATGGCAACCCAGATGGCCTCTGTTTTCATTCTTACATTTTCCCCATGTCACTCAGCAGACAGAGTCACCTGAAAATTCATAACTTCAATCACATTAGTCATTTCCCTAAAAATCTCCCCTGAATATCCTGTCCTACTGAGAATAAAGTCCAAACTCAACTTTTGCTTACAAAATGGTACACCACCTGGACTGCACTCACCCGAACTCACAAAGCTCTCCTCTTTCCCTACTGTATTTGAGCTTTTTTTTTTTTTTTTTTTGTCTTTCCTTAGGTTTTATAGTACCTGAAACATGTCAATTTCACATCTGCCCCGCCCGGGACTTTGCTTTTGCTCTCCTAATTAGAACAGTCTTCGTTCTGACTTGAACAACTAGCTTCCTTTCTTTACATTTTTTTGGTCATATGTCCAATGTACATGATAATGGATTTTAAAGGCATTTTTATACAAGTTTATCATGTGCTATGATTCTATTCACCTCCTTTGTCCCCCTCTTTAACTTTCATGCAAGCTTCCTCCTCTCTTCCTCCCACTTCTACTCTCATGCCACATGAGTGATTTTATTAATGTATATAAAATCTATGACCAATAACTGAGAGAAAATGTGATATTTATTTGACTGAGTCTGGCTATTTTGTTTAACGTAGTGATCTCTATTTGCACCCATTTTTCTGCAAATAACATAATCTTGTTCTTTCTGATTGAATAAACTTCAGGGAGTCTCTTATCTGCCCACCTGTTGGAAGACACCTACCCTGATCCTATAATGGCTACAAATAGTGATGAATAGTGGTAGGAATTTGGGTAAGGAAGCCCCTATTCATTCCTGGTGGAGTATAAACAGGTACAACCACTAGGGAAATCAGTATGGAGGTTCTTCAAGAATCTAGAAGGAGAACTTCTAGAGCAAAGTGTGCCACTCACAGACATACACACCTGAAAGGTTTTAATAGGTACACCACAGAGATACCTGTACACCTCTAGTTTTCCTCCAGCTTTCTTTCGTAAAGTTCGTATGTTGGCTTAAGTGGCTACCCATTCCTCTGAGGACCCTTCCCTTACCATTTTATTAGGGAGGTCACCCTGCCACTTGTTTCTCTGTCACCCTTTTACCAATTTGTGGACAGCATTTGTCTTTGAGATTTTCCGTGTTATTCTTTTACATTGATTTTATTGTTTTGAGAATGCCATACATGAGTACTGTATTCACACCATTTCCATCTTACACTCTTACACTTCAACTCTCCCAGTGTCTTCTCACATTCTTTCTCAGTAACAAGCCATTAAAGAGAGTGAGAGAATTTATTTGTTGATGTTCTGATTGTATTATCAGAAATACAACCTGAAGGTAGTTGAAACCTGGCCAAGAACTGCCCTCATTCAAGGATTCCATTTTGGTCCTCCTGGAGTGACCCTGCCCTAGACATCAAGGCATCCACGAGGCAGAAGGACTAGTTTCCCTTCTCCAGAGCCTCTTCTACTTTCTCAACAAGTATTAAGCCAGGAGCAACTTGTATCTTAGAATTCCTAGTGCAAATCCCACTGAGGTAGCCTAAGGTAACTTCATGGCCCTCATTCCTAGGAACATTTTTTTTCCCCATGAGTTAACTGAGATGTCTGTGTACACTTTCCAAAGGCTAAAGGACAGCTGTCTGGGGTGTTTGCAGGAGAAGCAGATGGTTGTGAACACATAATCTAGGGAGTGTGTATGTACTCAGGGCCACTTGTGACATGGTCAGAGTTGGGAATGTAGGTGAAAGAAGATTATGAGTTAAGAATGGATTCTGGTAGTCAGAAGGACTTAAGGATTCTGAATTAAGTTTAACTTTCTAGGCTATTATGAAGGAATATTTGCTAAGGCAAGAGGAGAGAAATTTTGTGTTGCTTTGATAGTGCTTGGAACTGAACTCATGGCCTTCTGCATGGTAGATATGTAGTCTATCAGTTTGCTACATCTTTGACCCAAGAAATTTTTTAGCTAAGAGTTGGTCAGTTGCTATCATTTGAATTACTACTTAATTTTTCAGAGCATAGGCTTACATTTGTACTCTCCAAGTTCTCAAAATGTAAAGGCTAAACCTGAGCATCTGCATCTTGCTTGCATCCATGAGTGTTACCTGTTATTTGTCTTGAGCTAGTACTCAAACCTAGAAAACTGCCTCCACATAATGGGTGAACAACAAATATTTTTGGAATTAAAAAGAAAATTCTCTATGTACCTTTTATCTTGAAAAGAATTTTGTCTCTGGGTCTTACTTTTCTTGGAGATTAATGTTGTTACTCTGGCTTTATTTTTGCTAGCATTTGCTTGGTATGTCCTTTATTTTTAGTCCCAAGATGTTATTTTTTAATCTCTTTTTATTATCAACAACATTTGGTTAGAATGAAAAAATAAAGTCTCTGCCTTATAATAAACTACTTAAAACACTTGCATTTTAAAACTGTAAATATGGTTTTTCTTTTGTGACACTGGAAGCTGAACCCAGGGTCTTGTATATGTTCTACCAAAGAGCTACTGAACCCCTGTATTAACCTTTATTATGAATATTTATGTGTTGTATTTATTTCTCTTTTTACCTTCCCCAATCTCTACTTTGAACCCCATTCCTGATTTTCGGATGAAGACTGAATTTTTTAGGTCCTTTTTCCACAGCCATTGATTTTTGGATCCATATATTTTAACCAACATTTGAAATCAGTTTGCATCTACATACTTCTTTATTGGAATTAAGCCAGTTTTAATTTTTTCCCTCTTTTCCAATGTTTCTTGCAGTCCTAACTTCATCTGTTTCCCCAGCTGTTGTCATCTATGTCAAGATATTGTGGAGTCATCATCACTTTTTGTTGTTGCCTTTTTTTTTTTTTTTTTTTTTTTTTTTTTCCCCGAGTCAGGGTTTTTCTGTGTAGCTTTGGAGCCTATCCTGGCACTCACTCTGGAGACCAGGCTGACCTCGAACTCACAGAGATCTGCCTGCCTCTGCCTCCCGAGTGCTGGGATTAAAGGCATGCGCCACCAATGCCCGGCAGTTGTTGTTGACTTTGAATCAGGGTTTATTTAGAATTAATGGTAAGAACTTCCATTTCTTTGTCACCATTTTGGTTGTGTTATTTTTTCCTTTTCTTTAGATTTTTTTTTTTGTTTGTTTTCATTCAGTTTGATCAGGGCTCGTTTTATTCTAAAGCCAGAGTAGAAAACCCCTTAAGCTTTTGTATGTCAGAATTGTCTTTTTTTTCTTAAGTATACATGGATGCCTACAGGATTTTAAAATCATGGTCATGACTGCTTCGTTGTACTTTAGAACCTATAATTTCCCATGAGAGTATGAGTGAGATTTGATTTTAATTTGTTTTCACTCCGAGCTACTTAACTTCATCTTGGTGTTTTGAGGAATCTATCTATTTTCATCATACTGGACATGTGTTGAGCCTATTGTCATGGGCGTATTTTTTCCCCTGGATATTTCCCCTCCCCCCTTCCTTTTCTTTTTCATCTTTTCTGAGAATATGTCTTTCTCTTTGTAATCCTTACTGGGCAGGCATAGGATCTTTAAAATATTTTTGTATAGTGACTGGAGAGATTGCTCAGAGGTTAAGAGCACTTGACTGCTCTTTCAGAGGAGCTGGGTTTGATTCTCAGTACCAACATGGCAGCTTACAACTGTCTGTAACTTCAGTTACAGGGGCCCAACTCCCATCTCTGACTCTATAGGCACTGCCTGAACATTCTTGCACAGATACACATGTAGGTAAAACACCCATACATTTTAAGTAATAAAATGAATAAGTCTTTAAATTTTTTTTTGTATTTGTCATTTTTGAGCTGTGCCCCAGGCATGATATCCAAATAAGTAATTATCTCTGACATTATTATTATTATTATTATTATTATTATTATTATTATTATTATTACTATTATCACCATCATCATTATTATTATTACTTTGTTAACCAACACAGTTACTGCATTGTTTTCAATGAAGTTCTGCTTCCAAGATCTCCAGTTGTTGTTCTTAATAACTTGTTTTAATTAAAGGAGCCATTATCCTTTCTTACTCCTCTGAGGGTAACTATATGCATCAAGCACAGTTTAAAATCTCATTTGTTCCATTACATTTGATTCTTCAAATGTTGGTGTTCTGTGGGAAATGTCCTCCAAAGTCTGACGTGTTTGAACACTAGGTCCCCAAACAGTGGTATTGCTTGGGAAGTGTGTGGAGCCTTTAGGGGATGGGGTCTTGTGGGATGAAGTGGGTATTGGGGAATGGGCCCTGTGGTCTTATAGCCTGGCCACACTTTCCGTTTTCTCTCTGATTCCTGACTACAGTTGCAATGTGGCCAGTCTCCTTCTGCTTTTGCCACCATATGTACTCTACTTTGACGGACTGAGTCTCCTTGAAGTGTCTAAAGCAAACCCTTCCATCTTTATCTTGTCAGATTTGTAGTCACAGCAGCAGGGAACATAACTGGCATAGCTAGTTTGAGCATGTTGGGAGAATACTGCCTTCTTCAGTGCCTCATTTCAATTTTCCTTTTTGCTGGGTTTGGCTATGTGCTCACCTGGTACCTGAGCTGTTCTGCTAGTCTCTACTCCATCTGATTATCTGCTCTGTTTCCTGGCTTCCAGGCTGTGCTGTGGCCTGTGGTTTTTCTGGAGACAGAGGCTTCTCCTTCACCTGCACACCAGCGAAAATTGTCTTGATTTCTGAATTCAGTAGATACAATGGTTGTGCATTGTTCTATCTTGGGGGCACAAGCCTCCAGTGGATCTGTTGCCATACCAGAAGGGGAGGGACAAAGGGCTTAAAGTTCTTCTATGCTACTACCTTGACCTGGCCAATCTAGGTCCTCTCTTGTTTCTTTTCTTCTTATCTCTCAGCTTAGAGCCCAAAGCATTTTAACCCTCTGTCTGTATCTTTTATATCTAAGTTGATGACTCTTCTTTCCCTTCTATTTTTTCAAAATAACACTATTCTCCTTTAAATTTTAAAACTTATTTCTATAATATCTGGTTATTGATGGCATCAGTTAATTTCTAAGGCTATTTCAAAAGTTTTTTTTTTGTCTTATCATTTATGGGGATTTGAGATGGGAGATTTTAGTTTGCAGACTTGATCTCATCTCCTAATGATTTGTTACAAAGCATATTCAAGTAGTTTAAAGGAAGGACCTTAGTTCCCTGGGCAGGTCGTAGTTGTTCCAATCATTGATGCAAGTAGAAACTTGTACTATGAGTGGATGCTAATCTATAGCAACACCGAGGTTACTGCTCCTGGGTTGTGCTTTAGTGTGACCCTTCAAGGCCTGTGCTATAACAACTTATAAGATGGGAAAATGGAAACCGAGAGGGAGATTTATTTTAGTCTAACAGATAGCAAGAGACAGCCAGGATCCATATCTTTGTCTTACCATGACAGCAGCTGTCTCTCATGAAACAACATAAGGTAACAATAATGAGTAATGTCTTCACTGTGGGATATTAGCAAAATATATTCAGCACTCCCCGCAAATAATGAAATCAGTAACTACTGATTAAGATGGATAAGTTGGCAAAAAATCATTGAGCTGCCTGGGTTTTTCAATTTCATTTTGTTGCCTTGTCAATAGGATTTATTCTAAGAGCAATTTGTGAAACATTGGTGTATGTTTTCAGTGGGCTGTATGCATAAATGGCACGTACATATTGGTAAACATTCCACACTGTTGGCAAGTTGCAGGTTCTATTTGGAATTGATTTTTCCTGTAGCTTACAGATGAGGTTTGTTTTTGATATAAGCAGTAATTACCAAAACCAAGTCCTCTGAAGGTGAACGTTGCTGCTGATTAGAGAGAATCACATACACTATGTGACATGTTATGATTGTTTGTTAGAGTTGCTCACAAAAAATATTTCCCGGAAATTTTGATATGTGGGATCCAAGGTCAATAAATGCACACAGAGTAGAGATGGTTTAAGCTGTTGTAAATTCCATATTATTTTGTGTAAAAAACATTTTTGGAAAAATGTAGCATAATAAACAGTCAGGAAACTGAAAGATGGATACAGAAATAGTTTGAATTTTAGTTGAGAAGCTTTAAGCACATAAGTTCCAGAGGACTTAAAAAAATGTCAGAATGCAATGAGATGTTTTAGAGAAGGTGGGCAGCATGGAGTTCAAGTTCAATTGTAACTTTAAAAATCACAAGCCAAAACCACATTGGCAGTTCCAAACCTGGCAACGCCATAGCTTTACTTGGTCTCCTTTAAATATGCTTTAAATACTTACATTAGCCTACAGGTGAGCAAAAGCATGTAATTCAAAGCCCACTTCATAATTAAGTATTGAAGATTTTATGTAATTTGCTGAATGATGGATTAAGGTGAAAAGCAGAAGATAGTCATTATTCTTTTAAGCCAAAGTCATTATCAGTTATAAAACAGAACAGGTAGCTTGTATTATCATAAAGTAGCAAAAATCTGGTCAAACCATCATAAATCAGAGACCATATTCACTGTCCTCCACAGGCTCATCACTCTCTTTCTCCATTACCTTGGCATAGAGTGGGGCGAAATACCACCCACCTTGAAAGGTCATAAGGGAACAACAAATTGTTTGGTGTTCATGTCTGATAAATCATGGTTTGAGTTTCTTACAGGCAGGAAACCCAAATGCCTTTCTCAAATCTCTTTCTAGTTGTCCCCATCCCAAGTCAGTGCAGGTGGTCAGTGCTAGACAGCAGACCAAAGGAAAACGGTCCAAAGATCCAACATCGAAGGACTATTCTGGTGCGGGTGAAATGGTAATCATTCATGCAGATGACATTTTTGTTGTTTATTTTTTACAGTACTTGGAATTGAGCCCCTGGCTTCCTGTGTGCTAGGAAGGCACTCTACTGTAGCATGGAGCTCCCTCCCTACCTCATCCGGGTGACTTTGTGGGTAAAATTCCAAGTTCTAAGTGGTAGATATGACTGCCAGGCATCTTTTGTATATTCTGAGAAACCGTTCCTATGATAGACTTTTCCTCCCTGGTGAAGAGGCAGACTCAAATTCTAAACCCTTGTGCAACTAGATCACATGTGTTTGACCCAGAGGCTGCCATTAGATATGCTTATGTAAATCTGCAGTTCAGCCTTGAAGACTGTTAAGAAAATGCTCTGGGAACAGAGCGTCCACGTTTGATGGCTATGTTGGCCATACCAGCTTTTTCTTGCATGTGTGTGGAGGTGAGGCTTTCCTCTGGCCAGATGTGTGGTTGCCAATTGGGCTTTGTATTGAGGAATATAAATAGAATCCGAGATAGGTTATTAACTGGTAATTTATTGGGAGTATACTCACACGAGGGAATCAGTTACCAGAATTGATGTTCTGAGCAGTCCAGTCTCGAGTGCTTCCCAATGCTGGCTGAGCCCCCAGAGAGAGAGAGAGAGAGAGAGAGGAGAGAGAGAGAGAGAGAGAGAGAGAGAGAGAGAGAGAGAGAGAGCGAGCGAGCTGGCTCTCCCTCGCTCCCTCGCTCTTATCTACACCCTACTAAGTATCTGTGACCACACCCAAATGGGTGTGGTCAGCAGTACCTGTAATCAGGGTTTCTCTCTACAGCTTTGTCTTTCAAAAGTAAGCTTTGTGTCTGGTCTCCAGTCTTCCAAGAAGTTTACAAGCACCCCAGTAATTTCCAGTTAATTAATAAATTAGCCAATCAATAATTAGCTGCCTTAGCTATGTATCTAAGAAAGATGAGAGCTCCCTTCCCACGACTTTGTTTTAGTGCTCGGATTGAGCCCCTGAACTTAAACTATACAGCTACATCCCAAATTTCCACTGCCCACTCTTGGTAGATACATAATCTGCTGTGGTTGAGCTCTTTAGCATGGCTCATCTTTAAAGAATACCTCCTATGTCTTCATATAAGTTGATGGAGAATTCAAGGCTGAATTATTCCACCTACCCAGCCACCAAATATTATCAGATGTCTTCAGTGTGTAAACACTGCACTAGGACTGGAGGGATAAATGAAGATTGACTCCTGTTCCCAGGGCCTTGAAATCTTGTAGCCAAGCATTAGCAAGTAAACTGAATGTGTTGTGGCAGAGGGATGAGCAAGATTTGACCTCTGAGTGTGATTATAATTGACAAAATGCTGGCAGGCATCCTGGCCGGCTGGCAGGATTTGAGAATGAAGCAGCTATGAATAATTTGTATTAGGATGACTTGACATATGAGTTTTCTTTTTCTTTCTTTCTTTTCTATTTGGAGACAGGATCTCACTATATAACCCAGATTGAGCCTCAACTCATGATTCCACCACCTTGGCCATGAAAGTGCTGATATTATTAGCATGAACAACCATGCTCAATTGACAAGAATTTTTTTCAAAACAGGTAGGGAAATAAGAAAGTCCATGTTACTGGCTGACTGCTTGGCCTAAAGCTCAACAGCTTGGCCTCATAGATGTCTGCCTACCTCTGCTTCCCAAGTGCTGGAATTAAAGTTGGGCAACACTACCCCATTACAACTGCTTTCTTGTTTTGCTTACCATGGTTTGGTAACTGGTATGGACACTAGGATAAGTTTTATTTCAAGCTTATATATATATAATTTGATACTGGGGATGTGGCTAGAGTTACAGAGCACTGATACTCATTTAATATCATTAATAATGATTTGATTGAGGATAAAAGAGATACAGAAAACAAATATTTGTTGGCTGCCTGAAGCCCATCAGGAAGTGGGCCACAGATTTTCTGAAATTGCTTCAACCCAAACCTCTCTTCCTCCCTGGATGTGTATAACCATCTTTGAATTGCAAATAGAAGAGGCAGAATTTAATTAGCATGATCCCAAGGACTGTCAAGGTCCATATTTTTAAATAAGATTCTGTTTACAAATATTTTTACATTTATTTATTATGTGTGTGTGCCATGGTCCATGTATGGAGATCAGAGGACAACTTGTAGGAGTCAATTCTCTCCTACCAACTGGCCAGGGCTCATGAGATCTTGCTGAGAACAGAGAGCCAGTAAGGGTCTGACATAGGTCCATTTGTTGATGCTGTCTTTTTGTCATTCTTGAGAGCTTGTTTGGAGGTTCTAGCAGGGGAGCGCAGCTACTCGTATACCCTTGACCAAAGACCTGTCCTCCTCTATTCGGGGAAGGTCGTCCTCTTCAACAGAGTGAGCAGCTTCGGGAGGGACGCATATGGAGCGGTGAGGGAGGAAGGGGACACCCGCCTAGCCAGCCAGATCAGCCGAATCAACCCTGGCGATCAATGGGGTGACAGATGTCGCAGCCAGATCGCCCTCACATCCTTTTTGTCATTCTTTATAAAAAAAAAAAATCAGGATTCCATAGGTGTGTGGATTTATATGTGGGTCTTTGATTTGGTTCCATTGATCAGCCTGTCTGTTTTTAACCTTTTTTTTCTGTTTTCCTCCACTGACTTCTTTCTTCCTTCCTTCCTTTCTTTCTTCCTTCCTTCCTTCCTTCCTTCCTTCCTTCCTTTCTTTCTTTCTTTCTTTCTTTCTTTCTTTCTTTCTTTCTTTCTTTCCTTCTTTCATTTTTTATATATTTGAATTACAAACAAGATTGAATTACATGACAATCCCAGTTCCCTTTTTCCTCCCTTCCTCCCCTACCATCCCCCAACTAAAATCCTACCTATCATATTGTTTTTAACCTTTATAGCTTTTTAGCTTTAGACTTTTTAATATTTATATCTTGGAACTAGGTATGTCTCCATGCATATTGCTTTTGACACTCAAAAACATGAATAAAGTTTAATTTTTAGGGAGGAAGGGTTACTTTTTGGGTTAATTGCCCACATATATCTATCAAAGTCTAATTGGATTACTTAGGTTATATATCCATTTCTGAGCCATTCTCAATGACCATGCCTACTCTCATGCCTACTTGTAGATGGTAGCCATGGTAACAGGTAAAGACATCACATCAATGTTCTCATATGCTAATGTACATATCTTAAGCTAGCTCTCATAACTTGAACAAACATGAAAATTCTTTACAAGATCCTTGCTGCCTCCCTTTCTTATTTCTTTCTTCCCTAAATCCCAAACCCCTCTCTCCTCCTTTCTTCCTTTCCCCTGTGGTTCTAGGATCAAACCTAGGGCCTTTTGTCTGCCAGGCAAATGTTATACTACTGAGCTATACTCTTATAATGCCCAACCCTTGACCACATTTTTAGTTTAGAAGGGGGTTCCTGTTCTTGTCCTTCTATAATTCTCAAGAAACTTGGATAGCTCACAAACATTTTGGAGTTCCCATAGACAAAAACTAGGTGGTCAAGGATAAAGGAAAGCATGTGTTAAGTAGGAGTTGTTATTATAGAAGACATATTCCGGCTGCTCTGTAGAACATTGCTGTTATGGACCATCTGCAGGAACATGGAAATATTTGCTAGAACTCTTTTTTGCAATGATGTTTGGCACTGTGAAATATAGCTGTTATATTCTGGTATAACTTTTATGAATGTTTCTTTTTAAAAAATTTTGCTATTAAACTTAAATGCTCTAAGGGCTTCTGTTTCCTTGGCTGGTTTAGCTGGTGTGTTCTCAGGGAACACATGCTGGTTTTAGAGGATGGGATAATGAGATGAATTTGTGGAAGAAAGGTTGTAGGAGAATGTCTTTGTGATCCATTGGTGATGGGGTCAGAAAGGAAAGAGAGGCCACAGCAGGTTTCCTGCTACAGAGCTGGGGATGAGACTAGGGGTATTGGGACTGGAGGATTGAAAGGAGAGGTGGAGAACTGCAGTCAGGCAGTCTGCTTCCCTGGCAGGAGTGGCCTTTGGGTTAGTAGAGGGTGCATGCTGGAGTTGGGGGTTGAGTTAGGATTGGAGGTTAGGAACTGTGGGATCCACAGGAGATAGGGGCAAGGTAGGGCAGGTAAGGCTGCAGCAGGTGTTCTGTTGCAGAGCTGGGGATGAGACTGAGGGATTGGGCTTAGGAGGACAGAGGGGGTGATAAAGATCTACAGTCAGCCAACCTGGTTCCCTTGTTCCCCCCTTTTAAGTTTTTAAAACTGAAAATAGATTTTATTCATATACTATATTCTGATTATGGTTTCCCTGTCCCAACTCATCCCAGATCCTCCCCACTTGCCCATCCACCCAAATCTACACCCTTTCTTTCTCTCTTATTACAAAACCTATAATAAAATAAGATAAAATTAAAACAGACAAGCCAGAATAGGACCAAAGAAACAATCAGACAGAACAAAGAAAGAGCATAGGAAACACACTCAGATGCTAAAACATGCACATTTGCACACAACAGCAAACCCATTAAAACAAAATTGGAAACCATACTATATAAGCAAAAGAGTTGAAAGGTAAAATAAATAAATAAAAAACAAAATAAAACAAACAGAAGTGCCCAAACAAGTGTTATGAGATAATTCCCTCCAAGAATACCATTGAATTAGTTTTGTGTTGACTTTCTACTACTGGGCATGGGCCTGTCCTTAAGTGTGATTTGTATACCCACTGAGAGTCTATTGGAGACAACTAATTTTTCCTTTGTGGACAGTTATCAAGTGGTGACAGCTTCTGGGTTAGGGATGGGGGCTTGCGTCTCCTCCCCTCTCAGCACTGGGATCCCATCTGACTTAGACCTTGCAGGCTGTGTGCATGCTGCTACAGTTTCGCTGCATTTATATATGTGCCAGTCCTGTTGTGTGTGGGAAATTGGTTTTCTTGAAGTAATCTATCACCTCTGGCTCTTCTTCCTCCTTCTCCTCAGGGTTCCCTGGTGGACACATAACATTTAGTCTCTCACTCTCTGCACATTGTACAGTTGTGGGTGTCTGTATCTGTTCCCATCTACTGAAAAAAAAAAGCTTCTCTGAAGATGGCTGAACAGACACTGATCTATGAGTACAGCAGAATGCCATTAGGAGTCATTTTATTGCTACGCTCTTTTAGCAGAACACTAGTATATGGTTTTCCCCTAGATCCATGACCTATCTAGTCTCATGTTATTGTCCACCTGGGCAGTGTCAGGCATGGGTTCCATTTCATGAAATGGGCCTTACTTCCAAATCAGATAGTGGTGAGTTATTCCCACTATTTTTATGCCACTGTCGCTTCAGTGTATCTTTCAGGCAGGTCACCATTTTGTAGATTACAGGGTTTGTAGCTGATCTCATGTTTACCTTTCTTTTATGGTACCATGCTGAGTACCTTTTAGTACCATGAACACTAGTAACTAGGGGTGAAAGTACCAAGTAGAGAGCAGCTCAAATTCTGCATGTTCAATGAGTTGTGCAGGTATTGTCTTCTGCAATAGGGCCTTGCTATCCATCAGTTTGTGGAGAACAAACAATAGCTTTGGCAATAACCTGAATTGTTTGGGGTTTCCATAGGACACCTATTGCCAACAACTCAATTAGACATAACCCATTCCCAGCACTGGAGGTTTCATTTGGTAGTGAGAGATGTCTAGTTGGGGCTTTGTTTTCCCTGTTATTTGGTAGTTCAATTTATATTTCATAATTATATATAATTAATATATAATTTGAAGAAGCTTCTGCTGTATTAGGTTTGCATATAACCCCTCAAATGGCCATTAGTTTTAGCTGTCCCTTCCCATTTTCCCTCCCTTATCTTACCTCTCTCTCTTCGATTCCCTTTATCCTCCTGTTCCAGTCCTCCCACCCCTGTCCAACCATAACTATCTATTCTATTTCTACTTCATAGGGAGATTCTGCTCTCCCCACTAGTCCCTTACTCTATTCCTAACCTCTGTGGTTATACAGTTTGTAGCCTGCTTATTGAAGTCTTAATAGCTAACACCCATATAAACACCATATACACTATGTTTGTCTGTTTTGTGTCTGGGTTATCTCACTCAGGATTATTTTTCTAGTTCCATGCATTTACCTGTGAATTTCATGATTTTTTTCTCAGCTGAGTAATATTCCATTATGTAACATACCACATTTTCTGTTCTGTTTACAGACATTTAGGTTGTTTCCAGTTTCTCGTTATTATGAATAGAACAGGAATGAAGTGGCTGAGCAAGTGCCTCTATAGTAGGATATAGAGTCCTTTGGTTATATGCCAAAGGTATATCCAGTGGTATAGCTGCATCTTGAGGTGTATCTATTTCCAGATTCATAAGGAGACACCACTCTGATTTCCTTAGTGGCTGTAGAAGTTTGCACTCCAATCAGCAAGGAGTTAGTGTTCCCTTACCCTACATCCTCATCAGCATGATTTGTCATTTGTTTTATTGATTTTGAAAGATGGAATCTCAAAGTAATTTGATTTGCATTTCCATGATGAATAAGTGTGTTGAACATTTCTTTAAGTGTTTCTCAGCCATTTGTGTGTCATCCTTTGAAATATCTCTGTTTAGAACAATGATTAATAAATGGGACTTCATGAAACTTAAGTGCTTCTGTATGGCAAAGGATATCATCATTCAGACAGGTTATGAATGAGAAAAATTTTACCAATTGATCACAAAGTTGGTAAAGCAGGGAGAAGGAAAAGGGAATACGAGGAAGGACACATTCCTACAGCCCACTGAGTGCTGGAATTACACACATTCATTTGCCCCCAGAGCTACCTTATCACTCTTGAGTGAGGAATTCTATACCCAGATATTTCTTGGATTCTTCTTATTAATTTCTGGCAACTTGAGCTCAGTTCATACCTGATCATTGTCTACTCAGACTCTTGGAATGGTTTTAAATAGATAGCCCTTGCTCTAGGTTCATCATCTTGACTGCTGCTCAGAGAACATAGATTATGCCTCTCCTCTGCTTAAAACAATCACCCATTTCCACTATTCTGCCAGAAGAAAATCATCACACTTCTTAGGTCTTAATGTCATTACTGATCGATTCCAAGAGTTCCTAGCTTTCCGGACAACTAGTCTTCTAAATTAAAATTTTTCTTCAAAGAAGAAGTAACACTAATACTCCTCAAGTTATTTTAAAAATAGAAACCAAAGGAACATTTCCAAGTTCTTTTTGTGAAGCTGCTATTATGCTGATACTCAAAACACAAAGACAGAACAAAAAAGAAAGTTATAGACAAGTTTCTCTTAAGAACATAGGTGAAAAAAATTCTCAATAAAAATACTTGAAAACCAAATTGAAGAGCACATAAAAAGATTGTCTATCATGATTAAGTTTGCTTCACCCCAGAGATGCAGGGATGGTTCAGTGTACATAAATCAATAAATGCAATCCATCATATAAACAGACTGCAGGACATAAACCACATGATCAACTCATTAGATGTAGTAAAGGCCTTTGACAAATTCCCCTTTATGAGAGGGACTTCTCTCAACAAAATAAAGGCAATTTATAGCAAGCCTATAGCCAACATCATCCTAAGCAGAGAGAAACTCAAAGCATTTCCACTAAAATCAGGAACAAAACAAGGATGTTCACTTTCTCAATATCTGTTTAATATAGTACTTAAAGTTTTATTTAGAACACTAAGGCAACCAAAAGAGACTGGGGGAATAAAAAACAGAAAGGAATATGTCAAAGTATCTTTATTTCCAGGAGACTTCTATAACTGATAAAAAAGGTTCAGAATAGCAGGATACAAAATTAACACACAAAAATCAGTAACCTTTTTATATACAAATGACAGATTGAGAAAGAAATGAGGGAAACAATACCTTTCACAATAGCTTCAAAAAATCTTTGAATAACTCTTAACCAAGTAAATCGAAGTCATGTATAGTAAAATACCTGAAGACACTGAAGAAGAAAATTGAAGGAGACATCAGACAATGAAAAGATATCCCCTGCTCATGGATCAGTTGGCATAATATAGTGAAAACCACCTGTGGTGGTTTGAATAGGAATGGTCCCCATAAACTAATGTGTTTGAATGTTTGGCCCATGGGGAATGACACTATTAGTAGATGTGGTTTTGTTGGAGAAGATGTGGCCTTGTTGGAGGAAGTGTGTCACTGTGGGGGCAGGCTTTGAGGTCTCATAACTCAAGTTACTCCCAGTGTGGTATACCGTTCACTTTCTGTTGCCTGTGGATCAAGATGTAGAACTCTCAACTACTTCTTCAGCACCATGTCTGCCTGCATGATGCCATGCTTCTGACCATGATGATAATGAATTAAACCTCTGAACTGTAAGCCAACCCCAATTAAATGTTTTCTTTTATAAGAGTTACTGTGGTCATGGTATCTCTTCCAAAAAATAGAAATCCTAACTAAGACACTATCAAAAGAAATCTCCAGATCCAGTGAAATCTCCATTAAAATTCTTACACAATTCTTCACAGATATATATGGGCTCTCCCCCCCACAACAGAATAGCTAAAAAAAATCCTTAATAATGAAATAATTACTGGAAGTCTCAATATCTCAGATTTCAAGTTGTACTATAGAGCACGATGTTGGCAGAAATCAGACACATTGATTAATGGAATATAATTGAAAACCTGGACATAATACTACCAACCTATATTATTAATCAAGAAGCCCGAAATACAAACTAGAGAAAAATTAGCATCTTCAACAAATGGTGCTGCTGGTCAAACTGGATAGCTGAATGTAGAAAAACGAAATTGATCCATATCTATCATCCTTTACAAAATTCAACTCCAAATGAATCCAGGGCCTCAACACAAAACTATATACTTTGAAATAAAATATAAGATAAAGTAGGGGGTAGGCTTAAACTCATTGGCACAGGAAAGGACTTTCTGAACTGGATCTTGACAGCACAGGCATTAATACCAACAATTCATAAATGGGACCTCATGATGGTACAAAAAAACTTCTGTACAGCAAAGAACATCATTATTTGAACATAAATGCATCCTATATGTTGGGAAACATCTTTTTCAATTATACATTTGACAGAGGGTGAGTATCTAGAATATACAAAGAACTAAAAACTGAAACCAAGAAAACAAATAACACAATTAAAAAGTGGCATATATAACCAGACAGAGAGTTCTCAAACAATGAAAACAAATGACAAAGGAGCACTTGAAAAAAAAAGGTCAACATCCTTAGTCTTCAGAGAAATGCTGCTTTAAGAGTTCATTGTACCTTAGTCAGAATGGTCAAGATCAATAAAACAAATTACAGTTCATGCTGGCAAGGTTGTGGGTAAAGGGAATACTGATTATTTGGCGGTGGGAGTGCAAACTGTTACAGCCACTATAGAAATCAGTAGGGAGGTTCCTAAAAAAGCTGAAAATATATCTCTCACAAGATCTAGCTATTCTATTGTTGGCCATGTACCCAAAGGACTACATATTACTGCAGAAATACTTTGTTGTCTATGTCCATTGCTGTTCTTTTTTTAATATTTTTTTATTAATTCAAGTTAGGGAACAGGCTAGTTTCACATGTAAGTCCCTTCTCCCTCCCCTCACCCCATTCCTCCTCCCCCACCTACAACCTACCCCTAACCCCATCCACCCACCACTCCCCAGGCAGGGTAGGGCCCTCAACAGGGGCTCTGCAAAGTCCACCAAATCTTCCTGTGCTGGGCCTAGACCCTTCCCCATGTGTCCACAGCCAGAGTGTATCCCTTCACGTGAGATGGGCTCTCAAAGTCCCTTCTTACACCAGGGAAAAATGCTAGTCCACTTCCAGAGGCTCCCTGGAGTGCAGGGGCCTCCTTATTGGCATCCATGTTCAGGGAGCTGGATCAGTCTTGTACTAGCCTCCCAGGTAGCCGCTTCCCATTCCTGGGGTCTATTTATCCCTTAGAGTCCTTCATGATTCCTAGTTTCTTTGGTGAAGAGGATTATAGGCTGGTAAACCTTTGCTCTATGTCTAAAATTCATATATGAGTGAGTACATAACATGTTTGTCTTTTTGTGATTGGGTTACCTCACTCAGGATGGTTTCTTCTAGTTCCATCCATTTGCCTGTGAATTTCAAGACTCTATTGCTTTTTTCTGCTGAGTAGTACTCCATTGTATAAATGTACCACATTTTCTCTATCCATTCTTCAGTTAAGGGGCATCTAGGTTGCTTCCAGGCTCTGGCTATTACAAACAATGCTGCTATGAACATGGTTGAACATATGTCCTTGTTGTATGAACATGCACTATTTGGGTATATACCCAAGAGAGGAATGGCTGGATCTTGAGGTAGATTGATTCCCATTTTTCTGAGCAACCGCCATACTGATTTCCAGAGTGGTCTTACAAGTTCGCACTCCCACCAGCAATGGAGGAGTGTTCCTTCTTCTCCACATCCTCTCCAGCATAAACTGTCATTGGTATTTTTGATTTTAGCCATTCTGACAGATGTGAGGTGGTATCTCAGAGTTGTTTTGAGTTGCATTTCTCTGATGGCCAAGGATTTTGAGCACTTTGTTAAGTGTCTTTCAGCCATTTCAGATTCCTCTGTTGAAAATTCTCTGTTTAGTTCTGCACCCCACTTTTCAATTTCATTGTTTGGTGTTTTGGTGGCTAGCTTCTTGAACTCTGTGTATATTTTGGAAATCAGCCCTCTGTCAGATGTGGGGTTGGTGAAGATCTTTTCCCATTCTGTGGGTGGTCTTTTTGTCTTACTGACTGTGTCCTTTGCCTTACAGAAGCTTCTCAGTTTCAGGAGGTCCCATTTATTGATTGCAGACCTCAGTGTCTGTGCTCCTGGTGTGATGTTCAGGAATGGGTCTCCTGTGCCAATTTGTTCAAGGGTAATTCCCACTTTCTCTTCTAGAAGATTCAGTGTGGCTGGGTTTATGGAGAGATCTTTGATCCATTTGCACTTAAGTTTCATGCATGGTGACAGGTATGGATCAATCTGCAATCTTCTGCATGTCTGAATCCAATTGTGCCAGCACCATTTGTTGAAGATGCTATCTTTTTCCATTGTATAGATTTAGCACCTTTGTCAAAAATAAGGTGTTCGTAGGTGTGTGGGTTAATATTTGTGTCTTCAATTCGATTCCATTGTTCTATCTGTCAATTCTTGTGCCAATACCAAGCTGTTTTCAGAACTATGGCTCTATAGTAGAGCTTGAAGTCAGGGATGCTGATGCCTCCAGAAGATCTTTTATTGTAAAGAGTTGTTTTGGCTATCCTGGGTTTTTTATTTTTCCATATCAAGTTGAGTATTGTTCTTTCAATGTCTGTGAAAAACTGTGTTGGGATTTTGATGGGGATTGCATTGAATCTGTAGATTGCTTTTGGTAGGATTGCCATTTTTACTATGTTAATTCTACCTATCCAAGAGCATGGGAGATCTTTCCATTTTCTGGTATCTTCTTTAATTTCTTTCTTTAAAGTCTCAAAGTTCTTATTGTACAGGTCTTTCACTTTTTTGGTTAGTGTTACCCCCAGATATTTTATGTTGCTTGTGGATATTGTGAAAGGTGATGTTTCCATGATTTCTTTCTCATTGAGTTTATCATCTGTATACAGTAGGGCTACAGATTTTTTGAGTTAATTTTGTATCCTGCTACCTTGCTGAAGGTGTTTATCAGCTGTAGGAGTTTCCTGGTAGAGTTTTTCGGGTCATTTATGTAGACTATCATGTCATCTGCAAATAGTGAAAGTTTGACTTCTTCCTTTCCAATTTGTATCCCTTTGATCCCCTTTTCTTGTCTTATTGCTCTAGCTAGAACTTCAAGTACAATATGGAGAGAGTGGACAGCCTTGTCTTGTTCCTGATTTTAGAGGAAATGCTTTGAGTTTCTCTCCATTTAGTTTGATGTTGGCTATTGGTTTCATTGCTGTTCTTATACCCAGCAACTGGAAACATTCTAAATGTCCATCAATAGATTAATGGATAATGAAAATGCGTTACATTTAACCAATAGAATATTATTCAGCTATTAAGAGAAGTGAATTTTATGAAAAGTTCAAGTAAATGGGTGGAACTAGAAACAACCATACTGAGTAAGGCAACCCCAGTCCCTTAAGCGCTTCACGTTTCCTCTCATTTGTGCATGTTAGCATTGTATCTTTAGATATGTATGTTTCATTTAGCATATCCACAGAGGCTAGGTCGGTAACAAGGTAACATGAAGTGGAGAACTTCTCTCATGGAAGGGGGAAAGAGGAATGGAATGTAGTTTATAAAGGCATAAATGAGAAATTAGAATGGGAGAATTAAATAGGAAGGGCAGGGTAAATGAGAAGCTTATACACACACTGTAGAAGCTTACACACACACACACACACACACACACACACACACACACACACACACACACTACCATGTAGTGTGAGAATAATGCCCCAAATAGACATCATTTACTATCAACTAAAATTCTAGTGCCATGAATGGGTTGCATCCTTTTGAATTGTTGGACAAAGGGATTCCATAGGCCCCTCCAAATATTACAGGCGTTTGCCCATGCTATTGGTTGCCTTCCATAATGTGATAGTAAGAATCTATTGCTAAAAACACCACATTCTTTAACGGTATTTGAAGAGACTGGAAAAAAACCTAAACCCTGGTATAAATAGGGTATTTAGGAAAATAGATAATAATGTAGATCCCCCCAAAAACAAAAAAAAGAACCCAAAAAACACCACATTCTTACATCATTAAACATGGAGAAATTGAGCTGATGCCCAATTGGAAGCTTTACTACTAATGACTAGTACTGGAAGGCACTATACTGACTACTGGAGGAGAAGACTAATGGTCATCATTACCCAGTCACAAAACTTGTGACCCACAACAGAGACCTAATTATTTGTGTAATAGTGGCATAATGTTACGGAAATAACCAACTATTTTTGATTGAATTTATGGGCCACTAACATGAGTTAGAACCCATACCTGAAACTTGTAATGAGAACAAGAACCTGAGACAAGTTAATTAGGTCATGGGCTAGCAGGGGAATAGTAGGGAAGAAATACTATCATTAATGTGCTAAACAAACATAGCAGAAAAATTACTCAGTTGAAATATTGCTACATACAGAGATCAGTGTGTCAATCAACCCTCATTAGAGAAGTTTTTTTCTTGCAGTAGATGATAGCTAACACAGAGACCTACAACTGGACAAGCGTAGAGATTGAGAGATTTTAGAGCACTCAGTTCTGAATGAGATGTCTTTATCAAACTCCTCATGTCTCAGTGATATACGTGGAAGAGGAGGCAGAAAGATTATATGAGTCAGAGGTGGTAGACAACTCTAAGGAAGCTGCATTGTCCAGACACAACAGGACTGACACACATGTCAACTCACAGGGACTGTGACAACATGTGCAAGACTTGTACAAATTCAAGCTAGACAAAATCCCAACACAGAGAAGTGGGCATAGAGTCCTACTCATAACTAAGAAGCTATTCGTGGTAGCTTCTAATAGAAGGAAAATCAGTTTTCTTCAATGGAGTGGATCTGAATATATCAACCACACTCCACAGCAGGCCTCATGTACATGAGTAGTTGGCCAAGAAAAATAGTCTCTATGTTTTCATTTTGTGTGTGTGTGTGAAAGAGAGGAAGAAAATGGAGTTGGGTGCATATAGAGGGGGTAGTGTCTTTGAAGCATTGATGGAGGGAAAATAATATGAGCAAAATATATGAACAAAATGTAAAAAGAAAAAGGAAATGTACTCTCTTTCTCTCTGTCTGTCTCTGTCTGTCTGTCTGTCTCTCTCTCTCTCTCTCTCTCTCTCTCTCTCTCTCTGTGTGTGTGTGTGTGTGTGTGTGTCTTGCACCCTGAAGGGTACACTTAGAAGTCAGAGGATGACTTTAGAGGTTGGTTCTTTCCTTCCTCTGGGTTTCAGGGATTGAATTTATGCCATGAGGCTGCACACAGCTTTTACCTGTTGAGCCTCCTCAGTGGTTTTCACACAACTAGTCTTTGATTAGTTAACATCACCTCCCGCTAGTTAGATGTACACCTATGCTCACTTTGTTCAGCAGGCACGTGTTTGGTACCTAGAATTATTGGGTACTGTGCTATGTTAATCTTATAGTCAAATGAAGGGGACTTAGAATTGCCTAAAAGATACACCTGCGGGTGTGCCCATTAGAATTGCCTAGAAGACACACCTGTGGGTGTGCCTGTGAAGGCATTTCCAGAAAGGGTTAACTGAAGTGGGGAGGCAAACCCTGAATGTGGTAGTGCCTTCCCATGGCCTAGGATATTTTACTGAAAAGACAGGAGAAAGCAACTTATGGAGCAATAGTCATCTCTCTATTTTGTGGTTGCAGATACAATGTGACTGGCCACCTTATGCTGCCAACGTCATGCTTTCCTGATATGAAAGGAAGTCATATGAGAGTCAAAAAGCCCCTCCTTCCTTAAGTTGCTTTTGTCAAGTATTTTGCTAGGGAAAAAATAATGTATATACTAAATGCCTTACATTACATTAACTACATATTTGTATATTCCTTCCACTAATCTGGGGAGAATTTGTATCTTAATGTCTGATGTAAACCAGAATCTCAAAAAATGGTAAATGCCTGAGGCAACAATGTATAAATTCTATACACATCAGACTGTGTATCATAACTTTAGATATCTCTCATAGGAAGCACAACACAGGTATTCAACAAACTTGTCATTTGGTACCTTGTTTTCCAGTATTGTAGTTGAGTCAGGTGTGTTTACTCATTTTTATAAAAAATAGCCTTAGGTTTCATTTATGCTTTTATCCTTACTAAGTATGGTCCTGTCTAGGATTTTTTGGAGCTGGTGACTACATTTGTATATTCTCTCATCCAAGTAGATCTTGGAGTACAATGAGATAGTTGTTTGGTGGTGTACCTAGATGGGACAGTCTGGAGTTCCTTTGAATTTATCTTATAAGATACCTTACAAATAATAGAAAATTCAAAGGAACAGGAAGAACACATCATATAGACATGGAAACATACTTGTGAACTTTCCTTTGGATCATCTATTAATATGCTTTAAACTCCACACCATGGGCAGAGATTGTATATGAACATAAACACAACCCTAGCAGAGACTCACTGGCTTAGTCTCATCAGGTGTTCCTCAAAGAAAACAACCTGGGGTTGGAACGTGGTCCCCTCATTCAACTCTAAGTCCCTTTCAGTTGACTATAAGATTAACCCCACAAAACAGCAGAACTTGGCTGCTTCAGCCTAATGGTTGTGGAGTTAAGGATAGGAGAAAGAGAATATGGAGTTTACCTCCATGCCTAAGGAAAGCTGCCATGGACAGACATGTGTTAGAGGTCTCCCTGAATAGGGAGACCTAAAGAGGCCATTGCCTGAAACTGTGAAGTTGAAGCCTGGATTGCCTTGGAGACCCCAAAATGTTGAAGATGCCAGACCTGTGGGATAACTGCCAAGGAAAGCTGATAAGAGGGAGTGGTACCAGCCCAAGAGAAAGAAGTGTGTTGCAGTCAACAGAGCTGAAAGGAGTTGGAGATCTGAAGAGCATTTTGACATCAAACATGGATATGCAGAGTTTGGAGCTTGCCCAGTTGGCTTTTGGTCTTGCTTTGGTCAAGCATTTCTTCACTATGTTCTCTTTCCTCCCATTTGGAATGGTAATAGATATTCTGTGTTATTTTATGTTGGAAGTATGTGATCTGATTTTTCATTTTGATTTTTTTAATATTTATTTTTATTAGTTCAAATTAGGAACAAGCTTGTTTCACATGTCAATCCCTTCTCCTTCTCCTGCCCCTCCCCCAACCCCCACCATCATTTTGATTTTTACAGGGGATTGCAGTTAAGAGATTGCATTGAGTCCCAGAAGAGACTTTGAACTTTGGACTTTGGTGTTGATACTTTCATAGACTATGGGGACTTTTGCAGTTGGACTAAATGCATTTTGCATTATGATATGGTTAAAGCCTATGGGGGTCAGGGAGTAGAATGTGGTGTTTTGAGAGAAAATGGCTCACATAGACTCATATGTTTGAATGCTTACTCATCAGGGAGTGGAACTACTTGAGAGGGATTAGCAAGTGTGATTTTGTTGGAGTAGGTGTGGCCTTGTTGGAAGAAGTGTGTCACTGGGGGTGGGCTTTGAGATTTAACTCCCAACCTAGTCCCAATATTGCTCTCTTCCTGCTGCCTGTGGGTCTGGATATAGAATTCTCTGCTACCTCTCCAGCACCATGTATGACTGTATGATGCTATGCTTCCTGCCATGATGATAATGGAGTAAACCTCTAAAACTATAAACCAGCCCCAATTAAATGATTTCTTTTATAAGAGTTGCCATGGTCACGAGGTCTCTTCACAGCAACAGAAAAGTGACCAAGACAGGTGTTTAATGAACTATTGAGATTCTGTTTGATTTTAAGCTGTCATGCTGTTCTAATTGGTGTGTGTGCGTGCGTGCGTGCGTGCGTGCGTGTGTGTGTGTGTGTGTGTGTGTGTGTGTGTGTGTGTGTGTGTGTGATGGGTTCTCATGCCAGCTGTCATCTTTTGCTGCTGGTGTTTTGGTTTTTGTTGCTTTTGATTGTTAATCCTGCATCCTCCATGTGCTACCCCTGCAACTTTCTGTCCTTTCCCTTATGACATCTCTTCTTTCTGACTGTTGACAATACAGCTTAGTCCTTTTTTGCCACTTATTCTTTTTTATTAAGTTTTTTCTCATACAATATATTCTGATCATGTTTTCTTCTGGAGATGGAAAGCTTGTAAGAGCCAGAAGTGATGGATGACTCCAAGAGAACTTGTCTTCTAGAAATAGCAGGGCTGCTATATGTATGAATTCCCAGAGGCTATGGCAGCTCACACAAGACCTGCACAGGTTCAAGCTAGACTGGATCTCAGCACTGAAGGGTAAGTAGATATGGGGTCCCACCTCTACTCAAGAGGCTATCTGCAATTGATACCTGTTGTCAAAGGGAAAACCAATTAGTCTTTTTCAGCATACTCTCCTTATTTTTATTAATGCTAAAGGCTCAGTTGCCTTTTTGATGAAAAATAGCACTGTTATCCAGGGGTTTCTGATGCTTTGTAGATCCAGTATATGAAGCAGCAGAATACTGTATCTTAAAACGTTGTGGTTTCAGACTGTAGAGATGGCTCAGTGGTGTGTGTGTGTGTGTGTGTGTGTGTGTGTGTGTGTGTGTGTGTGTCTGTCTGTCTGTCTGTCTGTCTGTCTGTCTGTCTGTCTTCATAGGCTAGAAGAGGGCATCATATCACTGGATCTGGAGTTATAGATAGTTGTAAAATGCCTAACATGGGTGCCAGGAACATAACTTGAATTCTCTGGAAGAACAGCAACTGCCCTTAACTATATAGCCTTCTCTCCAACCTGACAAATAGGGTAGAGAATGGCACATACAAAGACTGAGAAGAATTACACCTCAGACTGTATGTTGCCAAGTGGCAGCTACTGCCGAGAGGAGAGGGTTGAGCAGGGAGTGGGAGCAGAGGATGCTGGGAAGGCAGTTGTGGTACTTCTTGATTGAATCCCCATGGGAGTTTGTTTGAGAGGAGCTAGTGGGGATTTAGCAATTTGAAGCCCATTTCAGTGATCTCTAATCTGTCAACATTCTGAGTAACCCAAGAACAAATCCCTTTTCATTTTATTTTTATACCAGTTGCCCATGGCCTTTGTGCAACTGCTTGATGGCCCAGAAGTCTCAGTGGGCTACTTTCTTTTTCTGTTGACCTTATTCTCACCAAAAATCTATTTGATGCTTCACTGACTTATAACTACTCCGTTTCAGAGTTTCACATGCTCACACAACACCATCCATACTGAAGTGTCGGTGAATGGTGCCTGTCCTGTGTAGCTCAGAAGTCCTGGGGCCTTTTGGGGGTGGTGGTGATGGTCTGGGTATAGGCATTGCAGGAAAGCTATGTCTCTGAATCTGGACACAGCCATTTGTAAGTTTGTGCCATAGTATTTGCCTCTAGAAAATGTACCTCTCCCTCTGAATGCAGAAAAACCTCTGAAGTCGTTCTTGGCAAGTAATACTGTACTTGGGATATATATGTATATATTTATATTCTTGGAAGTGCTGTGTGTTAAAAGATTGGTCCTCAGACCATGGGAGGTGACAAAGTCTTTAAGAAGTAAGTTTAGGGGTATCAAATCCTTTGACATTGTGACACAATGTTGTCATTTACAAATGTGTTGGTCTGTCTGAAGACCAGAGGACTCAGACAGGACACCTGGTAGTGGATGTATGACACCTGGTCATGGAGTATGCCCTTTCTCTTTCTGTTTCTTAGCTGTGGTGGGAAGTCTGATCCTCCCCACAGTCCCCACCATGATGTGCTGTTTTGCCGAAGGTCCTAAAATCAGAGTCAGTGAATCATGGATGGGCTAACACCTCTGAAACTATGAGCCCCTTTCTCCTTACAAGCTGTCTTCATTTCCTTGGGTATTTGTTAAAGTGAGGGGAAGTGACAGATACACGCACTAAATACTTAAAGCATAGCCTCTATTTGGCTGGCCCATTCCATATCATATACATTGTCTTGCTTCCCACGTGTTGCTTGCTATTTGAGAGCCAGTTATTAGTATTCAGTGGGCTACAGGCACACACATATATACACATACGCAGACACACACAGGCACACACACACGCAGACACACAAGGCACACACACACACACACACACACACACACACACACACAGCCGTACACCAGAGATAATATGAGTAATTCCTTAGCAAAGCTTGTTTGTGGTTAGTTATATCCTTAAAATTAAAAATTACCTGTGATTTTGATGATGACTGTCTGCTTTACTATTTGTTTGAGGAATGTGATGGAATTCATGGGCAGATGGCCATTAGTCTGGTGTGATAAGTTTAACAGGATAACTGGTGTCTCTTGGACCAACTCTATTTCTAGATCATACAATGACCAATCTAGAATGCTGCTGGGAAGATAAGCATCCCACCTTCCTCCTCCTGAGATGTGGACCCAGCCTCTGATCAACCGTACAGGTTTTCAAATGAGTTAACCTCAAGGTTTCCCTTGTTGTGCCTACCACAAAGCAGAATTGCTCTGAAGCAGGAGTTAGCTCAATGTTGAGCTCTTTTCTCATGTTAAAAACTTTCAGAGCCAACCTTATGTAAACTGATAAACTCAGTGAGATCTCCGATACATTGTATTGGCAGTTTGTTGCAAAGGCGCCTGGCTCAGATTTGTAAGTTAATGTTAATTATGGAACAATGTCAGAGGCAGCACACAGAATGTCTTTAACCCATTTTTAAAAAGCAGGTCAGATTCAGCATCTGGAGGATAACTTGTAATTTAGTTGAAAATAATTGAGCAAGCTTGACATGGAATGCAAAAAAGGGGGTCAGGGCTATTCTATGTTTAAAAATTTTAGGTAAATTAATGTAGCCAAAGACTTTTGCCAGCTGCCTTTTCCCACTAAGTCCATGAAGGTACCTGGATTTTGTTTTTCTAGACCTCATGTTTGTCTTGTTAAAAGAAGACTGTGCTAGCCTGGCATGTGGCACAGGCTTTAATCCCAGCAACCAGGAGGCAGAGACAGGAGGGTCTCTGAGTTCCATGCCAGCCTAGTCTACATATTGAGTTCTAGGCCAACCAGAACTACATAGATAGAACCTGTCTTATAAACAAACAAACCAAAACCAAACCAAACCGACCAAACAAAAAGAAAACCACTAAACCCTTTATTTGGAAAGACATTCAAAAGTGGTAGTTTCTGCCATATTGAGTGAGACAGAGGAACTATTTCAGAAGGAACGTAGACCAAGGCAAGTCTTTGAACTTACCACTTTGATGAAGAAGAAAGGAATAGGGCATTCCCCAGAAGTGGATCCTGAGGGAAGATTACTGTGCAAGTGATGTGATCACCATGGTAACCAGGGGGCTTAGTGAATGTGAGTGGGAGTGGGCAAGAAGCAGATGGGAGAGTCCAGGGCCAGCCTCACTCTGACCATTCTGAGAGCTCTGCAGCATGGGTTTGTTGTGGGGTGTCTACCAGGGAAGACTACTTGGACTCAGGTGTAAGCAATAGAAAGTCTTTATTAGCCAACTGGTAACTACACTGGGTGTTCAGAATCCCAGTGAAGCCTGGAGCCTTTCTCAGGGTGAACTTATAAGCACAAAATCCATATCCTGGGTTGACATACTTAAGTAAACAGGAACAGACAACCAGAAACATAATTACAGAAGCCAAAATGCATTTAGAGACTTCCCCAAACTGTGGACTTTGATGGGTTAGGGTTTTGTTTTCATTTTGCCAGGTGGTGCTGTACATGTGAGGACTTCTATGGTTCATGATTGCTACTTCCATGGTGGAGTCAGTGGTGCTAAGGTCTCAGGGTGCAGAGTTGTCCAAACCTTTCATCTTCCAGTACCTGTAGTCATTGGTTAGGGACTGTGAAGGAAAGTGGAAGACTTTGGAGCCCCAGAGCCCCAGAAACTTCAGTTTTCACTGATGCAAACAAAGGAGACCCTGGTAACAGATAAAAAAAAATCCTTACATGTTAGATATTGAAGACAAAATCCTTGGAAAGTCGGGCCTCTCTCAAAACAAAGCAAAACAAAACAAAACAAAAAAAAGGGGGACAAAGAAGATCTGGGCAAAGCACAGAGAAAAACACAAAGATGGTGCCTAGGACCCTCCATTTTCTCCCTGCCTTCTCACCTTTCCAGTCAGGAGTATATGGGGGAGGGGCTCTAATGGCCTCTCAATATGAGGAAAGCACAGGTGGGTCTGCAAACCAAACTTTCTCCAGAAGAAGTTCAGCACGGTTAGGAGTGGACAGGGCCATCAGGTGGAGACTGAATTCAGAGTCACTTCTGAGTCATGTCTGTCATCTGTGCAGAAGGAAAGACATGCAGCAATGGGGGTTTGCACTGGCGGAGGCTCAGTGGGGAGCCTGTGGAGTTCAGGTGTGTTCCATTGTGTCTGTTGTGAGACCCAAGTGTGAGAAAACAAGCTGCTGGCTGGGGAAGGTTGTACGGTCAAGGTCAAGGTCGTGGTGGCACAGGTTGTGAGATGTTTGTGAGTGGCATTACTAGACCATCATAGAGGCAAGCTGGAGGCCTGGTTCTTGTCTCATCTTTGTTTATTGCCTTCTATTTGGAAGACTATCCTAAAAGGAAATATTCCTTAACTAATTAAATTTGGTAAATTTCATTTGGGCTAAGCCAAACAAAAAAACATTTGCAAATTGGGCAGCACCCAACAGAACCAAAGCAGGGTCTGAGCACTCCAGGCAGAAACATTATCAGACAGACAGTATGTACAGAAAGAGAGGGGTGAGAAATAGAGACCCTCCCAACTGGCTTCAGCCTGCCTGGTTAATTGTGTATAGCTGTGTTAGTTATGGTGCTCTGGGGTTCTGTAGCCAACCAGTGTTCAGTAGTTATGTCCGGCTCAGCAAATCTTAAGATTGTTCTGTAGCCAACCAGTGTTCAGCCTGGTTATGTTCAGTAGTTATGTTCAGCCTCGCAAATCTTATGAGTGTTCTGTTCTCAAGAACATGAAGGACTTGGGCAAAGCCTAGAGGATGGAAGCCAAGAAAATGAATGCTTTCGCCTTAAATTCAAGGTCAAGAGAAAGAGTAACCCTAAAAACCATAGGAGGGACCAAACTGACCCCAGCATAGAGGCAACAGCACATTTTGCTGTAGGCAAATGTAGTAGAAGAGATGGGACCAGAAGAGTGGTGCCTGTCAGGTTTTATTGTAACGTGATACAACGTAGAGTCACCGGGGAAGAGGGACCCTTAACTGAGTAATTACTGCCCATATCAGCTTAGCCTGTGGCCATGCCTGTGGGGAATTGTCATGATTCCTGATTTATATAGTAGGGCCCACCCTACGTGGGCAGACTGTTGCTCAGGCCGACAGGTCTGGGATGTATTAAAAGCTATCCAGGAGGGAGCCAGTAGGTAGAGCTTCTCTGTGGTTTCTGCTTCAGTTCCTGCCCTGACTTCTCTCAGCGATGGACCGTTAGTTACCTGGGAGTGTATGTGGAAATAACCCCCTTCTCCAAGTTGTTTTTGGTGATGGTGCTTATTTGCCAACCAGAAGAGTGGTTGGTGAAGGATGAGGCTGGCAGAGCTGTAGATGAGGTGAGTGACAATGTCTCCGTGTCCATTTGTGCAAAGTCTTGCCTTTCTAGTTGACTTTGGTTACACTCATAAAATTGTGACCCATGCTTTGGCTGGTTTCATCTTATGGAGAACTATTCACCATGTCCCCACTTATCAAATGTTCCATTTCCTCGGGGCTCTGATAGCAGCCGGCTGTCTCTCTAAATGATTAATGGAAGATATTAGTCGCTTCTCTCTGCTCTTAGCTTAATGTGCTTCTGTTCCCAAGGTTGTTTCCAAAAATAATTAACTTCTTTAATTTTATTTTAGACAGTATCTTGCTATGTAGATCATATTGATCTCAAATTCGTGATCTTCCTGCCTTAGCCTCCCCAAATGTTGGGAATTACAGGCTTGTGTATAGGAGTTACAGGCTTGCTCGGATTCATTGTTTTCTTACTGTAAAGGCACCTGAGCCCTTTTAGAAAATACTGGTGTAGAAAAAGAAAGAAAAGACCAGGGAAATCATTGTTTGAACTCTGGTTGGAGTCCTTCTCAACTTTTTTTTTTTATCAATACATAGATATTGAGAACAGATTGATATACTAAATGTTATGGTAATATGAGTGGGGGACTTTGGAGGATTCCATGGCCAGCAAGGGTAATTGAAGCAGAGGGAAAAACACACCAGGCAGACAGAGCTTAGTTAGAAGTTCTATTAGAAAGGGGAGGAAAGGGGGAAGGAAAGAGAAAAGAAGTAAAGAGACACAGAATGAGGACAGAAGAGGGAGACAGGAAAAGACCTGTATGCTCCACGGAAACAGCGGGAAAGAGTGTAAATGGGTGGGTGTCTTTCTTTTAAAGGGGTCCTTTGCACCTGGGCTGACCCAGATACAGCCTGGGTGCATTCTGCCAGGTGACCGGGCAGGCCAGCATAATGCCTGAATCCTTACACTAAATTTATTTATACGCCTTGTCAGTAATTTGGAGGTGGTGAAAGTTATATTCCAAAGAAATGAATGCACCCCATTGGGGTTTTTGTTTTGCCTTCCACTTGTTGTGGGCTCGTCCCTTTGGGAGAAATGAGCTTCCTCATTAGCCAGAGGGTATTTTCTTTGCAGTAAATTGAAATTATTAACCTCTGTTGTACAGGCTGGGGCCAGACTCAGATGTTGGCTATATGCTTGACAATTCATATAGCACAGCAGACATTAAAAATAAAAACAGGCGCTTGTGGGCCAGGCAGCCATTTTGGGAAGAGCTTTGTTATGGTTGTGGGCTAGTCACCTCTGCTGGTCGGAGAAGCTGGGGATGAGTTCTTAGATACCACGACTTGTCCTTGACCTGCCGCTGCCAGATTGGTAGATTCAAGTGGCCTTTTAAATGATTGAGTAATGATGGAGATGGACCCAAATTAGAAAGTGATTTCTTCAGTAAAGCAATAGAAGATTCTTCATATCACTTCTGGAAAGCTCAGTTCAGTTTTTGGAAAGGAGGAGAACAAATGAAATACAGAAAATCCGTAGGAAGAAACCCTCATTTTGGAATTTCTTCTTGACCCTTATCTTTTCTACTTATAATTTTGCTTTGAATTTATAAATAGTAAAGACCAAAGAAATAGGATATATATTTAGAAGCTTTATACCAAGAAATTTGCCTTGAAAGCAGTTATTCTATGGCAGGAAAGATATATCAAGTTTGTCTGTTTCATTCATATATATATATATGTGTGTATATATATATATATATATATATATAATATATATATATATATCAAACCAAAAAACCCACCAAAACAAAATTTCTTGTATCTTTAGATTTTGAAGTTTATGACAGAAGAATATATTCATACACTGTTTTAAGCAGTTGTATAAGATAATGAGATTTGTGTTTTAAAGGCTTCTGTTGTGGATCTTTTGCCACTGGAATTGATTGCTCAGATCTCTTACAGTGCTTTACTATTACATTTTTGACCTTTCACCTTGATGACATTTCTTGCCCACACCTGCCTTTCTAGCTATGACCTTGTTATGAACAGAATTTGCACTCACTGTGCAAATGTACGTGTTTTGCCTATTTAAGCAACGTTATAGTGCCATTACTCAAGGAAGTTGAATGAGGTGAATGTACACATCGCTTTTCCCCCTTTTACTCCAAATGTAACAAATAACTTTTTATGTTCCCCTTCCCCTTCCTTTGGAAACGTCAGGAACTAGGTAGATCAGGATGAGTAATTGAGATAATTGAGAGGGTTAAGAGAGTGAGCCACACAGAGCTGGGCTTCTTTGTGCTTCATGACAAGGCATGCTGCTGGCCAGGCTGCTGCTTAAACACCTTTTTTTTTTTTTTTTTTTTTCAAGAAAACCTCATGGAAGATACAGCTGGCAACTTTGGAAACAGGACCACAGAGGTGACACTCTGAGGATCCTGGCCATGAGGTTGGATGCCTCATCTTGCTAAAAAGGCACTGGACCTAAATGGTGCAGCATGACTTTGTTCCTGCTTGGCTAAATTCTCAACACCACAGTCAACTAAGTCATCTACAGCCACCTTTGACAAACAGGGAGAACACCTATCTCTCGAAGAAGGTAGGTTTGGAGTAAGCCATGATCGTTGACGTAATTCCTCTGATGGCTTTTTTTTTTTTTTAAACAATGGACCTCTAAGGACTACTCCAGATTCTTGGCACCAACCCCCTCTATTCCGCCATGATTCTGTGGACTCTGGTGTCTTAAGGGAGCATATTCTGGAACCACAGGGAATCTTTCTACTTGGCATGGCTCTTCCCGCGGTCATGATGGCATGAGTCCATGAAGTGGAGGTAGCACAGGAAACCATCGACACTGGAATGGCAGCTTCTACTCTCGGAAAGGCTGTACCTTTCAAGCAAAACCACCAACAGAGGTTAGGGAAGAAAAAAAAAAGAGGATAAAGTAGAAAAGGTGCAGTTCAAAGAGGTAGACTTTCCTTCTTTGAATCCCAAAGCTGGCAAACAGAATCAGCCATGCAGAACTATTTTGACCCCTTCAGGAGGTGGGAAAATCCACCTAGGGCCAAGCAACCCTCAAAGATGCTAGCCATCAAAAAAGTTTCCAAAAAGGATCTTGTGGTGGCTGCCTTCTCTGCAGCATTCATCTCATCAGGATCCCACCATGCAAATAGGAACAAAGTGTTAACTATGGTCCCAAGTGTCTATAAGAACTTGGTTCCTAAGCCAGCACCACCCTCCCTCTAAACCCAATGCTTGGAAAGCTAACAGAATGGAATACAAATCAGGATCCCTTTCCTCTAGCTGGGAATCTGCTTTTACTAGTCTGATTTCTGTTACTAAACCAGTGGTACTAGCTGCTGGTGTAGTTCTAAACTCTCCCAAAGAGAGTCCCTCCAATTTCCTCCTCTTGCCTGACCAAATTGACCCACCGAACAGGAAGAGATTGAGTTCCTGAAGATGCTGAAGAATGAACGAAATGGAGACTGCTGAGAAAGCAGACTGTGACAAGCTAGAGAACCAAAAGAAAATGGAGAACAAGGTTGTCTTCAGAATGGTCTTTCTCTATTCATTGTGGAAGAAGGGAGGTCCTGTCCCACTTGCTGGAAGCAGAGAACAGGTTATTAAAAGTTGGACAGCAGGAATATCCTGAAAATGATGAGAATTGTCTACTCACAGAGCATGAGCTCAAGGAGTTCTACATGGGAACAGAGCAGCTGTAAAATATTTGGATATAGAAAATGTTATTCTTGCAGTCTTGGTATTCAGGGTGGATTGTAAAATATGAATTTTTGTGATATTTCAAAGATTATTTTGATAACCTTATTTACAGATTTAAAAGATGTAGTTATCACAAGTCTGTTGAGGGGGAAAACTACTGCATAAAATATCTAATGTGGAATAAATATTTTGCATCATTAAAAAAAATAAAAACAGGCAAAGTGAAGTTTGGCATTATCCTAGATTGGATTCCTGGTGGGTTTTGTTGCCTGTACAGGAGTCTGAGTCATTGTATGCTCCCTGAGAGTTGAGGCCCATTGCATTTCTTTTGTTTACCTATTAAGGTCCTGTAAATCTCCAGATTTGGAAACTCATAGACCAATGCTTTGTCTTTTTGTAGATGTTTAAATTAAATGTACTCAAGGCACAGGCAAGCATGTATCACAGGCTGGGTTCCTGTTCTGGCTAGTGTTAGACAACTTGACATAAACCAGAGTCATTTGGGAAGACAACCTCATCTGAGAAAATGCCTCTACCAGACTGGTCCATGGGCAAGTCTGTTGTGAATGTTCCTAGTCAGTGGTTGATGAGGGTGGGATGGGCCTACTGTGGGCAGTCCCACTCCTGAGCATGTGATTCTGTGATTCTGAGATGCGTAAGAAGCCAGGATGAGCAAGTCACGAGGAGCATGACAGTAAGCAGCACTCCTCCATGGCCTCTGCATTGGTTCCTGCCCTGCTTGCATTCCTGGCCTGACTTCCTTCTATGATTGACTGTGATATGGAGTGTAAGTGAAATAAGCCCTTTCCTCCCCAAGTTGCTTATGACTGTAGTGTTTTATCATGGCAATAGAAATGAAAACAGAGGTAGTTCTTCAGGAAACAGGCTCTGTGATGGAGTACAGTAGGAAGGCTCACTGTGAAGTTCCCTGGAGAGTAACCAGTAGAAGTGGGACAGGGCAGAGATTAAGTTGCAATGCATTCGTCAGGGCCTTGACAGCCTCCACAGGACTTTGAAGTTGGAAAGGGTTGCCAGTGTTGACTGTTGAACTCAGATGGCATATCCTTTATATTCTATTTCTTTTAACTCTTATTTCCCCTGTCAATAGTGATGACTGTCTCTGGTGGGTGGGACCTTGGGGAAGGCAACCCTTCAGCTGGGAAAAATCCTAAAGGAGTTTCCAGATGTTTGGAGCAAGTGATTCCCCGGCCAGAAAGCTGGACTATTCCTCTATGTCCTTCATAGAACGTAGGCGGCCAGCTGGGGAGACTGGTGGACTTGATAATGGGTACAGGCAATGGCCAAAGTTGTTCCAATTTCATCATAGATGTACTGTGCAGGTCTAGCAGAACACATTTCTGATGGACTCTGGATATAGTGTCCTATTTAGATGCACTCTGCTCTAGAGTGAAGGGAATGTCTTAGTTCCAGCCTGGTTTACTAGGTGCTGTGGTTAGGGACTTGTGACAAATGATGCGCTCTTGCTGTGTCTCAGTGACTCATGTAGAAGGTGAGGATAAGTGCAATAGGCAAGCTTCCTGCAGAAGGTCTGCCTACTGGCTTCCCCAGGACTTTAGTTCTGCCTGTTGGCTTGGTGAAATTATTAATAACTCCATTTGCCTCTCTATGTGTCCCCATCTACATGATCATCAATACACTCATCATTAGAATGCTCATAAGTTTTTTTTTTCCTTTCCTTCTTAATTCTCTGGTTTTTCTGAAGGGCAGATCTTCCAATGATAGCATCAGAAAATGGAAGGCTGGTGACTGCTACTCCTGAAGGCCTGTGTGCTCTCTTATGTTGAGCTGATGCTGACCAGAGTCTCAGGTCCCAACAAGCACTTTGCCTGGGTGCTGTCATAACAGCTTGCTTTGCATGTCCCCACTCAGCACCCATTCCCAGAACTCTCAGGGCAGTGGAGAGGCATTTTTGAGAGGGTGTTGGCATCATGGTATTTCTCTCTTTGGGTGGGTACAGGACCTGGAAGAACTAAGGGTAGGGGAAGAACATAAACAAAATATATTTAATTTTAAAAATGGTTTTAAATAATAAATATAATAAAGAAAAATAGATACTTTACTTCTTGGATTCTGTGGTTCTTGCCACACCTGCCTTGTTGATTCTGTCTCCCAAAGCATTTCTCAAACCCTCTTCCCTCCTTTCTTTATTTTGGCTGCCTCTCTTTTCATGCCTGTGTGGATTCTGGCGTGTATGCAGTGCTGAGATTCAAACACTGAGCCTTGAAAATGCTGGACAAGCAGTCTACCACTGTGCTGCACGCTCACATACCCCAGCTCCCATGCTCACCCTTGACTCAACTTCCTTTTCCAGATATTTGCTAAGATTTTCCCAGACTCTGATCACACTGTTTTTCAAGTGACATCCCATCTAGTTAATCGCTTCCAGCAGAACTAAACTCCTCAGGCTGCATGTATTGTGGTGGTGGTGGTGGTGGTGTGCCACATGTGTGTGTGTGTGTGTGTGTGTGTGTGTGTGTGGTGTGTGTGTGTGTGTGTGTGTGTGTGTGTGTGTGCATTTTGGGGGGAGATTGAGTTTCCCCTTATTTCTAGCTTCCTCTTTTGCCAGATCCCTGCCGAGCCCCTAGCCATCCATAGTTCCACATACATTTGGTTTGTCTCATGACTTTGCTTCCACTTTTCTCATTTCCCTGGAGAATTGCCATTGTTTCCAAAGGCAGTTAAAAGACTCCGAAGTGCTGCTTTTTACACATAGCATTTAAAAACATGGAAGAATATGTCCTTAGAAAATAGTGTGTTAATGCTAGCTGGCACCATGCGCCTTTAGTTCACATACCACTCCTTCAAATGATTGGAAATTTAGTTCAGGCATAGGCATTCTTTCCCCATCTCTCTCTCTCTCTCTCTCTCTCTCTCTCTCTCTCTCTCTCAAACAAGCCATTAGTATTCATATAATTAAAACATTTTTCAACAAATGCTCAATTCCTGTGATATGCCAAGCAGTCTGATTGATGCCACTGGTTTTGAATTATTTGTTATTTATTACATGTCTAATAAACTTCCAGACCACTGGAATGGTAACTTCCTTTTTCAGTGCTAACTGTATTTTTAATTGATGTAAATGTTTATGGAGTACAATGTAACATTTTGATATACACTTATAATAATCAGGATGATTAGCATATCCATCACTCTTCTAATTATTATTTTTTTTTCAACTTGACACAAACCTAGACATACGAGAAAAGGAGTCTTAGTGGAGAAAATACCATCATTGATTAGCTTGTAGGTTAGATCTGTAGGGCTGTTTTTGATTAATGCTTGATGTGGAAGGAGCCCACTTACTGTGGGGGTTGTAGCATCCTTGGGCGGGTGGGCCTGGAGTAGATGAGAAAGCACGCTGAGCAAGCCTTGAGGAAGCTAGTAAGCAGTGTTCCCCCATAACTTCTACTTCAGTTCTTGCCTCCAGGTTTCTGCCCTGGCTTTCCTCAGTGATGGGCTACAAGCTGTAAAGTAAAATAAACCCTTTACTCCCAAATTGATTTTGGTCATTGTATGTAGTGGTTTGAATGAGAATGGTGATAGGCTCAAAGATTTGAATGCTTTATCACCAGGAAGTGGCCACTCCAGAGCAGGCCTAATGTTCATGAATAGTTAACCAATGTATAATGAACTCCACTGTTTTTTTTTTTTTTTTTATGTGCTTTTATTTGGTTACAGTGTGGTGGGGTTTTTCGTTTGTTTTTCTTTTGGCATATTTTATTTCATTTTCTTGTTTTTTTTTTTTTTGAGGGGAGGCTTGTTATTGTATTGGGTTTTTGTTTGTTTGTTTTTTTGTTTTTTTTGAAAAAGAACTTTAAGTTGGGTGGGTACAGGACCTGGAAGAACTAAGGGTAGGGGAAGAACATAAACAAAATATATTTAATTTTAAAAATGGTTTTAAATAATAAATATAATAAAGAAAAATAGATACATATGAGTTAAATATATATATATATATATATATATATATATATATACATATACATATATATTTTTTTACTGACTGAACTCAGCCTACTGTACAATAGAATATTAGAATCTGTTCCTCTTAACTTTGTATCTGTTGAGCAGCGTGTCTCTTTCCCCCTCCCATCTCCACCTGCTACCAGCCTTGGGAAAACACCACACTTCTATTTTTATGATTAGCTTATGCAGTATGTGCTGATAAGTGACCTTGTGCAGCATTTGTCTCTGCACGGCTGGCTGACTGCATTTTCTGAGGTACCTCTCGAGTGATTCTGTGGGTCATGTGGTGAGCTGCTTGATGACTGACTCATGAGTGGCCTCTTGCTGCTGATGAGTGAGCACCTTGTGTGCTACTTGCATACTGTCCCCCTCCACGAGGGAATTACCAGGTCTAATCTGGTAAGGCTTTTGTATGAGCCTCACAGCACATCTGACTTCAAGGTAACAATAGCCATGCCTGGAGGACAGTGTACTGTAGCCCCTTCAGTAATCATCTTCCTTTATTTCAATAGCTGTGAACTAGATGTCTGTCTCTTAATGTTTAGCAAACTGTAAGTGTAATAGTGTCAGTAACTGGATGGATTCATTACCTAACATTCAAATCAGTTAAAATCTCCCTGTAATATGGAATTTGATAACTTCAGATATTTTAGTTATACATACTTTCTAGTATTACTCATAAGAATTAAGATTTCAATTGAAAGATACACTGAAACTTCTAAAGCAAACAACACCATGACCCTTTGTACTGGTATTGTACATACCCTAATGGACCCTAAGTCTTGGGGAAAAAGGAAACCATGACTTGAAGTTGCAATGACAATTCTTTGGGCTAGATAATAGCTCAGTAGAGAAAGTGTACACAGTACACAAGGGCACACAGTAGCACATGTCTGTGATCCCAGCACTCTACAGAGATGGGAGGTCAAGACTCAGGAGAAGCCCGAGAAACTCACAGGACAGCTAGCCTGGTGTACACAGAAGTGAACAAGAGTGACCATGTTTCAAACAAGGTGGAAGGAAAAGATTGGCACCTGAAGCTGTCCTCTGACAAACCTGCTGTGGCCGGTTGATCTCTGTCTGTCTCTTTCTCTCTATATGTGTCTGTCTGTCTGCCTCTCTCTCTCTCTCTCTCTCTCTCTCTCTCTCTCTCTCTCTCTCTGTGTGTGTGTGTGTGTGTGTCTGTCTCTCTGTGTCTCTGTCTCTGTCTCTCTCTTACACACACACACACACACACACACACACACACACACACACTCTGTGCCAACCCTTGTCAGGAGAGAGAGGTGTCTCCCACTTGTGAGAGACACTGTCTCATTTTTCTAGGAGTCACAGTCCCAGGACGAGGCACAGGCAGTGGTCATTTCAGTTGTGAGCTCTTGTCTTCCGGGAATGGAAGTGAGGCAAGGGGCCAGCATGCTAGGTGGAGGGTGGAATGAAAGTGTCTAGAAAAAAGTAACAATGGCTTCTCTTCCTTCTAGCTGCTCCCCCACCCCCCAGCAAGACTATCAGTAACTATGGAAAGAGAGAGAGCCTGGAAATTGCTGTTAATGTGCCATGGCTAATCAGTGATTAAAGGAACTTTGAAAGGACAAGATGTTCTGTAACAAGATGATGCTTACATTAAAAATGATCCTAGGCTGGGGAAATTTACAGTTTATATAAGGAGAGAACATCCCTGAAACCGTGATACAGTCTCCACTGCTTTTTTGAAAGTAGCTGTGTTTATTTGATAGTACACAAATACATTATCTATCTATATGCAGTCATTCAAAACTAAGCCTCTCTCTGGGCTGAGAATGAATAAATTTGCTATGTAGTGACCTGGTTGTTGTATTCATAGTCATTGGTCAAAAGTTATTTTCTTTGTCTCTGAGTTTAAAACTGTCCCCTGCTTGAAAATATCAGAGGCCATACTAAAGTTTTGTAAATTAAGGAGCTAAAAAAGTCTTCCAGGCTAATGTACATTCCTTGTAGAAACCCTTATGTAATTTTATTCAAGGAGATGCAAATTGAGACAGTCTTTCTATTGTATTTTATGATATATCCTTTTTTGATAAAATATACTTTTTATTTTTGATTTAAATTCATTTAAAATGATTATATATGAATATAATATAAAATTCCCAAGACAGTGAAAAATAACCATTTAGTCTTCTCTAAGGTTATAGGGAATTATCTTATCACTAATCCATTCTTCTAGAGCTATTCAGTGTATATCAGGAATATAAAGTATATGTAATATTCACATTTTAATAATTTATTTATTGTGTACATGATTGTGTATGCATAGGTGTCTAGAGATGCCAGGAGAGGACATTGGATCTCTTGGAACTGGAATTATAGATAGTTGTGAACTGCTCAATGTGGGCACTGGGAACCAAATCCAGGTCCTTTGAAAGACTGAAAGACTGACAAGTATTCTCAGCTGCTGAACTGTCTCCCAGCCCTGTAATATGTTCTTATTATGAAGACTGGACTATGCTCTTTTCTTTGACTTCATAGAATCCTTGGAGATAGTGTAAATCATCATGAATTCCCACTAACACTTCTACATTTCCCATTGGCTAGGGCAGTAGGACTTCTGACCCTTTGCAGTTGGGTGACCATATGAGTTTCTTCAGCTAATGAAATGTGGTAAGAAACAGCCTGCATCAATGTTCAAGATGGAGATTTATCAGTAATTCTCTATCTTAGTTGTATATTTGTATGGTTTCAGTATCAGGGTAGCTGTATTGGTAATGCTCCTTCTGTTTCTATTGTGTAGAACAATTTGAGGAGTATGGTATTAGCTCTTCTTCAAAGTTCTGCACTGAAACCATCTGACCCTGAGCTTTTGTTTGGGATACTTTTGATGACTGCTTCTATTTCCATAGGGGTTATAGGTCTATTTAATTTGTTTATCTGGTTTTGACTTAATTTTTGTATGTGGTACTTATCTATAAAGTTGTCCATTTCCTTTAAATTTTCCATTTTTGTGGAGTATAGGTTTTTGAAGTGTGACCTGATGATTCTCTGTATTTCCTTGGTGTCTGTTGCTTTGGGACCCTTTTCATCTTTAATTTTGTTAATTTGGATATTCTCTCTCTGTCTTTGGTTAGTTTGGATAAAGGTTTGTCTGTCTTTTGTTTCCAAGACCAACTCTTGTCTCATTGATTCTTCATATTGTTTTCTTTGTTTCTATTTTATTGATTTCAGCCCTCATTTTGATTATTTGCTGGTGTTTACTCCTTCTGGGTAAGTTTTCTTCTTTTTGTTCTAGAGCTTTCAGTTGTTCTGTTAATTCACTAGTGTGAAATTTCTCTAGCTTCTTCATGTAGGCATTTAGTGCTAAAATCTTCCTCTTATCACTGCTTTTATTGTGTCCCATACATTTGGGTATGTTGTACATTCATTTTCATTGATTTTATGATTTTCTTTATTTCTTCTTTGACCCAATATTGATTCAGTTGAGCATTGTTCAATTTTCATGAGTTTATGGGCTTTCTGAAATTAGTGTTGTTGTTGAATTCTAACTTTAAGCCATGGTGATCTGATAAGATACAGGGGTTATTTCATATTTTTTTTTGTATCTGTTGAGGTTTGCTTTGTTACTGAATATGTGGTTTATTTTAGAGAAGATTCCATGGTGAGCTGAGAAGAAGGTATATTGTTTTGTGTTTGGGTAGAATGTTCTATGGATGTCTGTTAGGTCCATTTGAGTCATAACTTTTGTTAGTTCCTTTATTTCTCTGTTAGGTTTCTGTTTGGGAGACCTGTCCAGGGAAGTCGCTCACTATTAATTAGTGTGTGGGTCTTGATGTGTGATTTAGTAATGTTTCTTTTACAAATGAGGGGTGCTCTTGTGTTTGGGGCATAGATGTTCAGAATTGAGACTTCATCTTGATTAATTTTTTTCCTGTGATGAATATGAAATGACCTTTATCTCTTTTGACTAATCTTAGTTTGAAGTCAATTTTGTTAGATATTAGGATAGTTGTACTAGCTTGTTTCTTAGGTCCATTTGATTGGAAAAATCTTTTCCCAACCCTTTACTATGAGGTAATGTCTGTCTTTGTAGTTGAGGTATGTTTCTTGTATGCAGCAGAAGGATGGATGCTGTTTTCATATTCAATCTGTTAGCTTGTGTCTTTTTATAGGCTAGTTGAGTCCAGTGATATCAAGGGATAATAATGACCAGTGATTGCTAGTTTCTGTTATTTTTGATTTTGTTGTTGTTGGTATTGTATGAATAAGTATTATTTAAATCTGGTTTTAGGGGTCTTTGATGAGGCCTCAAGCCCTAAGCAATAAGGAGGCCTGTGCAGAAAGTCAGGGAAAAGACAAGTCTAGAAAGCCAATGAGTTCTAGAAAAACAGGGTAAGAGAGGGCACCTGAGATCTGGAGTGTGCATGTTTGGCTATGAAGACCGAGATGCCCCTGACATAGAGACAGGGATGAATATGTCCTAGTGACCAGTGGGTTTACCTCTAGGGCTGCATTGACATGTTTCCATAAACTGTGTAGCTTAAAACAGTGGAGGAGGCAGAAGTCTGGGACTCAGATGTCCTCAGAGACAGATTTGTTCTTGTCCCTCACCAAGCTATATACAACGTTTTTCTTGTCTTTAACTGATATTACTTTAATTGTATACATTTATGGGCACAAGGGTTAACACTGAGTACATATGCATGAAATACAATGTTCAAATATAATGAAATATAATGATCAAAGCAGAATAGTTAGCTCTCTTCTTAAATATAAAAAATATTTTCTACTAACATATAATTACACATACTTATGGGGCACTGTGTAATATTTCAATAAATGTATATAATGTGTGCTGATCAAAGTAATTAGCATTTTCATCTTATCATGACCCTGTGCTAGGAGCCTTTGAGAACCTCTTATTCACAGAGTGTAGTTTATAGTGAACTGTTGTCACATGTCATCCTACTGTGACATGTGTTAGTATTTATGTATTTTAAGTTCCATGTTCCATATCTGGAGACCATCACAGAATGACACCTTCCTCAAAGTCACCACCACTCACTGCATTTAGACCAATAACTGGGACTGTGTTTCAGAATGGCTGAAGTGGAGACGCTCTCCCTATTACAAGTAGAAAAGAATAATTCATCAAAAAATGGTATATAGTGACAAGGACAAAAGACTATGTCTAGGGGTTGGTCTTGAGAGTCTGAAGAGAGGGCAGAATGTAAGACCGATGTGAAACAGTCTGGAGTGAGGGAAAATCTATGTTAACAAAAGTCTGGCTCCTCTTGCTTGGTGGACAGTTTCCTGAAGCATAGAAAGCGCACTGCCATGCAGTATGTGAGGTACAAGTGATAGAATTAGGAAGGAGGCCGAGTACATAGCTCAGCTGGTAGAGTGCTTGCCTAGAATGTCCAAAGCTCTGGGTTCAGTTCTCAGCACTGCATAGACTGTGTGTGCTTGTATATACCGAAATCTCAGCACTTGGGAGTTGAGGCAAGAGGATCATAAGTTCAAGGTCATGTATAGCCTAGGCTACTTGAGAACCTGTCTTAAAAATAAAGAGCTTAGAAAGCTGAGCTGAGCCTATTAAAGTGAGAATTGTGATGTGTGCATAGAACCTAATGGACGAAGAACAAAACAGCCTATGGCTGGACTTTTGGCTCAGTGTTAGAGGTGCTTGTGCACAGGCCTGACAACAAAGCTTCATCCCAGGGTCTATGGTGCCTATGCATGCACGCACATATGCATGGACACATGTACACATGCACACATGTGCACACATATGCACTAAATTAGTAAGGTGATTAAAATTTAAAAAATAAGACAAGATATAGGAAACTGCTCAGAAATATGTTTCTCTATATTTCATTCAGGTTTTCCTGACATCATTATCATGTAAAATTGGAGTTAATACCTAGATCAGGTTACACTAAGAGCTATATATTACTTAAAAGATATTTTTATGGAAGCTGCTTTCTGCCCCCCATACCTCTGCTAGGGATTGGATAGTCCTGGGCCTGAGATCCTCAAGCTTTGTAGGTTTCAAGTCTGAGAAGAGTGTTGCCAAGTTCTTTAGTTGCCTATCACTTTGCAGTCAGGAGAGCTGTGTCCACTTGGGCACCACAGATTCCCAGTAAGACTTTTGTCAAGAGACACCTGGTCGATTAAGCATTCAGTTGGTTGGAGTGCAGACACAAAACCCGCTTTCCACTCACATATTTCTCTGCATTATCAAAGGCCTTTCAGCTTCTTCCTACCCTGGCTTGAAAGCAGCTACTTAGCTTTTTATCACACATGCAGATGCATTTATTAAAACCTTAATTATATCCTGATCTGGGTTAAGTGGTAGATTTGTAATTCACTGCAGAGAATCCTATTTTGCAGAAGTAAATGAACCCAAAGTCATTTCCCCCTTTCAACTGTGACATGGAATCTTCAGTCACAGCGTGGGAGGCAATTGTCCTGGCAGCAAAAACAAGTCCCTACTGTGAGAGCAAGAGGGATGCTGTGGTGACACAGCTGAGCCACCCAGATGGGAAACACTGGGACAGCTTAACTGAACAATTGCTTCAGCAACTGGAGTTTTACATTTTCTTAACAAGACCATCAATTACCATAAAAACAGAACATACAGTGTTTCTTGCATTTGAAGCAATACATAGCAATTAGGGGATGGGATCTATTGTGTTTGGAGCTGGGAAAACAGCAAAAACAACCCAAATCCTGACTGTAAGTTCAGTTCATTTTCTTCTAAGGATCTTCCTTGTGAAACCAATGGGTGCCCTAACCTTGCCAATTTTCTGAGATACTTAGAGAATTTGGGGATGACACTTCTGGCTCTGACACCTCCTTGCTTAGCTCTTTTCCATTCTAGATGTCACCCCTGTTTTGGCTCTCCTTTGGGGTAATATTCCTAGAGGCTTCTAACAAAATCTGCTGGGAGGTATTACCTGAATTGCTTCTAGGGCACATGACTGAGAGGGTGTGGAGCAGGTGACGCTCCAAGAAGCTACAGCAACTGATTGCTGCAGTGTTTCTCAGTCATGAGCATGTGAGAATACATTCATAGGCACACACATGGTTGGTAGTTCAATTGCCATTTAGCACAAATCCTATCAATCCACTTTGGTTTATGTTAGTTATACACGATTGGAGTTTATGTTAGAGGTACACAATTGGATTAGGAAGATACAGCCTAAACAAGTTGCCTCAAAAAGTGTCCTGTTGAACTTGTGGATATGACATTAGGCTGTGAGTGAGAAAATGCCATCCTATGATCACTGTTGATGACAATAATGGGATCTGCCCCACTGCTGTGTTTGTGGGTATCATCACATTCAGACATAAAGAGAAACAGTCAGTAGGTATTGAATGTTTATCATACACTTGCCACTACACTTAATTTGATTCAGTTATACATTGCCTAATGATGGGTATATGTTCAAAGAAACATGTCATTAAGTCATTGTGTCATTGTTCCCACTCCACAGAGTATACTTATGTTATTGGGAAAATGAAAGGTTCCTTATTTAGGCTTCCTAAGAACCTCATTCTCATTAATAAAAGAATTTAGAAATAGCTCAAAAGAAAGCTTGAGAACAATTTTATTGGAATTTAAGAGAAAAACAACACGGCAGGTGAGCTGTTAGTCTGGTGGCAGCTGGGAGGAAAAAGGTGGAGAACAAGACAGCAAATCATGCCTATAGAGTTAGGGGAGGCTCAAGAATTTGGGGAGGCTCAGTAGTGGGAGTAAGCAAGTGGCTGCTTGGTGGAAGTGGCAGGGAGGGTCTTTGCAGAATTAGTAAGAAAGCCCAGAGTGTCTGGAAAAACATGCTGAGGATTTTGGTCATCACTGAAGAGGAAAAGAAAAGGGAAATGTTAGGTCATATTAGAAGTTATCGCAATAACCCTAGTGCCTTCATCCAGTAGCTGATGGAAGCAGACACAAACATCCACAGCTAAACACTGAGCTGAACTCTGGAATCCAGTTGCAAAGAGGGAGGAGTGATGAGCAAAGGGGTCAAGACCAGGCTGGAGAAACCCACAGAAACAGCTGACCTGAACAAGAGGTTGCTTATGGACCCCAGACTGATTGCTAGGAAACCAGCATAGGACTATTCCAGACCCCCTGAATGAGGAAGTCGGTTTGGAGGTCTGGATAATCTATGGGGCCATTGATAGTGGATCAGTATTTACCCCTAATACACAAATGAACTTTGGGAGTCCTCTCCACATAAGGGGGAACTCTCTCAGGCTAGATACACTGGGGAGGGTCTAGGCCCTGCTCCAAATGATAGGACAGACTTTGAAGATACCCCATGGAAGGCCTTACCCTCCCTGGGGAGCAGAAATGGGTTGGAATAGGGAGTCGATGGGGGGCAGGGGAGGAGGGGAGGGAGAGGGAACTGAGATTGACATGTAAAAGAAGCTTGTTTCTAATTTAAATAAAAAAAGAAGTTGTGGCAATAGAAGAGAATGAACAGTAGTTTAAAATGATTGTTTTATCAGAAGAAAATATTATAGTAATCTCCCTAATCTACCATTTGCTTTATTTTCCAAGATTAAGAAGATGCATGAGTGAGGTACAATAAGATGTTTTAAAATTCATACTATCTTTATTGTAACATGATACTGTAGTAATAATTTTGCCAGAGGGAGTCTATGCTGCCTTTGCTGACCTCAAACTTGAGGTCTCCAATGATGTTCCTCTGCCTCTTGAGTAGCTGAACTCTGTGTATGTACTTTCACCCATGGTTAAAAATTGTTCTCTTTCATTATTATTGTTAATCAACTATGCCTATTTGTAAATTAAACTTTGTTATGAGTATGTTTGTATAGGAAAAGAATAATACAGCCATGCTCCACTTGATGGCATTTCAGTCAATTATAGACCATGTATATAATAGTAATCCTGTAAAATACTCATCTAGTGTTGCCAAAGCAATTTTCTTAAAGTTATTATTATTATGTGTGTGCATGCACATGTGCTCATATGTATGTTATAGTGTGGAGGTCAAAAAAACAACTTTTGTAGAGTTGATTTTTCTATATTCACTTTTATACTGTTAGACCCCCGAAAACTCAAGTATCCGGGGTCTCAGGCCAGGTTCGCGGTCACCCCAATCACCAGGCGGATTCGAGAGCTTGCTTCAAACTGCACGAGGCTTTATTGTAATTTAACGAGCTAACCCTATGTTAGCTCGGGTCTTTCACCCACCTGCCATGGCGGACGGCTAGAAAAGACGGCTCCTACGGGCTCCCAAAAGATCTTATAGGGCAGCGTAAGGGGAGTGTCTAGGGGTACGCACAGGCTTACGCACAGGCTCATGCACAGGCTCATGATTGGTGTGCTTCCAGGCTTGGAGGGCTTGCCCTGTGTTGATTAGTCAACTGGTTGTTATGGCTCATAGGCCCTCCCAGGGTGGTTGCTATGCTCTCTACGTCATTGCTGTGCGCTTGTCTGTAAAGCACACCCAGGGTCGTAAAGCATAGCGCCACCAGCTAACTTCCGATTGGCTCCTTGTCACGAGACAGGCATCTGACCTCTAAGTGACCAAGGCAGGTTTATGGCAAGCATGTGTTCGGCTGTTATGGCTGCCAAAAGGGAAGCCGGTTCCTTCATTCCCCCATTTTCTTTTTTGGAAATTCCAATCATGGAATTGCTGTCTCTCTAGTATCCCCATCAGGGAGTGATAGATACTGGCATCCCCATGCAAGGGAGTTCCCTTTGACTTAGCATTTTAACCAGGGAAAATGGACGGCGAAATTCTTTTCCAAACTGCTTCCTGCTGACTTTGGGACGAAGTTAGGGACCCCAGAAGGTTGAAATGCTAGTCAAAAGCAAAAAGGAATTTAGGCAATGGGGAATTTATCAGGGGCTTCTGGTTAGCAGACACTGTTGCAGAGACAGGGGGGGTCCATATCAGCTGAACTGGTTCACATCCACAGCAAGTCCAGGGCTCGCAGTCTACTTAGAGCAGCCTGTAGTCAGCAACTGATACTCAGATGTCTGCCAGAAGCAGAAACCTGTTTAAGACATGTTTAAACTAGGAACAGAGGTTAAAACTTATTTACTGAAGCCCACAGTACAGAAAAAGCAGATATCTGTTTAAACAGCAGGAACATATTTAGCAAAAACTACAGATTTGGGCTATAAGCATGTACATTTCTCTTCTGTCCAGAGAGCCAGGTATGGATTGGACAGAGGTGCCTTTGGCCTGATGAAAAGCCCTTTAAGTTTGTACTTAGATGACAACCAAAATAAACTTAAAAACCTTGAGCTTGTGTCTGAATTCACAGTAAATAGTCACTATTTTATCAGCTTACATACTGACTAGTCTATAGTGGATCTGACTGCCTGATGCTGTCAAGCTGACAACCAGTAATATTTCAGAGATCTGAGAAGGGTATATTTTGTCCGAATCTACTAAAAAGTGTCAGAAGCCAGTCCATATACAGTTAGCCATACCCAAGTTTCTCCATTACCGCTGGAGGCAGCTGTCTCAAAGAACAGCAATCTTCGCCAGGCCTATACTGTGAGAGTTTTTTTCCTCTCTGTGGAAGAGGGGCATGGAAAAGACTGACCTTGTTTTGTCTAGGCAAAGGGGGTACAATCAATTTTCCAGTGTCCAGCAGCTTTGTCCACAGTCTCGGCCAGGTTCTGGCAGGCGGTAGGTATCACATCTGAGCATCTCGCTCACTGGTCCAGGTGCAGGAACTGGGTTGTCTCTTAATCGACTTTGGGTCACTGTCCGGATCTGGCAGTCTGTCTGACATTATAAACTTTAAAGATAATAATTTAAATGGCATATTCTGAAGATCTCTGAAGCATTAGAGGTCTGTTTTAGTTACTTGCCTTAAGCATACAAGAAGCACACAGGTGGCTAGGTAAAGTCTTCTTTTTGTAATTAATTTTTTAGTCTGACTGTAACTGGTTTTAACTTAGTAAAATGTTTGAAACAGCACAGCTGAACTTAAAACTGTATAGAGCTACCTTATATTCCTTAAACAGTAGCTTAACTTCTTTTTGAGGCAGGGTTTTTCTGTGACTTTGGAGCCTGTCCTGGAATTTGATCTGCCGGACCAGGCAGGCCTTGAACTCATAAAGATCCATCTGCCTCTTACTCCCGAATGCTGGGATTAAAGGCGTATGCCACCAACGCCCTAAACTTAAAGGCGTGTGCCATCTACACCCTGAGCTTAAAGGTGTGTGCTACCAACATCCTAAACTCAATTTCTAAAAACATCACAAAACAAGAACTTTACATTGTCAGGCTTTGCTTAAAAATAATTCTAAATTGAAGCTCTTTAAGTACAAACATTAATAAAAACAAACATTAAAAAAACTGGTTTTAAAAAGAAATTTAAATTCCCTTAAGGTCTTTCTGTAATATATAGAAGCATTAACATTGTAAATCTTAATTGAAAAACTTGTTTCTAAGATGGTACCTCTAATTTCCATGTGGTCACCTTTAGTCAAGATGGCGGTTTAAGTATTCTTTTTTAACTTTAACAAAATGGCGACCAGTCAAGTCATTTGACCAGTTGGCCATGTGCTGGCTACCAGGAAACAGAACATTTTAAAACAAGTATACATAATTTACTTGAGAAATAAACAGGACTTTTTAAAACAGAATTAGCTTAATATGGTTAAAATTTTAGCTTATATTACCATTTTTAAAATTTACTGTTTGTAGACATGAGAAACCATAGCAGTTTACATTTTTTTTGACTAGTAATAACCTTTTCTCTGACCTTTAATAACTTTCCTCTGACCTTCTACAACTTACTTTAACCCTCTATAACTTTCTGTAACAATCTTTTTCTCTGACCTCCAACAACTTGCTTTAACCCTCTATAACTTTTACCTCTTGCTTTAACTCTCTATAACCTTTTAGTTCATTTCTCTGACTCTCTTAGACATTTTTAGACAAGTTTTTTTTCCTTTCTCTCTTTATTTTTTAAGTCTTTTATATATTTTTTTATTTCCCAGTCAATATAAAAATTTTGTCAAAGTCCCTTTTACAGTTTTTAATAACTTTAAGGCCGTTTAGATGTCCGGATCAGGCCAGATAAGTTCATACGCTCGAGCTCCATGTGCTCAAGGCAGAGAGACCTGGGGTGGGGGTGCTGCTGGTAACCCCAGACCCTTGGCCAATCCAGGGGTGGGAAAAAGACTCCTGCGCCCCCCCTGCATACCATGTGTGTGGAGCACAGAAAGATGGGTAGCAGATGGTGGCCTTGTAGCCATGTTCCCTCAGAGCAGGGAAACAGCCACAACGGCAGCTGGGGCAGAAACAGCCCTACTGGGCATGCCTCATAGACCCGCAGGTGGGAATAGAAAGGGGGTGGCGTGGTGGATGATAACACAGAATAGACAGGAAAGAACAGACGCCAACCCAATCCGCCCGCGATGCTTATAAGGCAATGGCGCGGGAAGCCAGGCGGCAGAACCTGGAGGCTAACTGAGGCGGGTCCAAGTGTCCTTGGCCCGCGTCCGTACCTCTTGGGTCCTGGGTGTCCTCAGAGTGGCAGTCTGTCCTCCGGGCGCATCTGCGGATCACAGTTGAGGTGGCGCCATGTGCTCAGAGAAGAAAAGACCCCTGACCCCCTGACCCATGCATGCCATGTGCGTGAGCAGTGTGGGACAGAGATGCTTAACACACAACATAAATGACAGCACATTAGACAGCACAAACATTAGACAGGACAAACTGCGGCAAAGAAATGGCGCCCCAAACCAAAATTACAAACAACCCTTGGACCAAGGATTCCAGAAACACGTCTATTTCTGGGCTCGCGAGACTTACCCTATGGTTCAAATCAAACGACCCCTCGGACTTTCGTCCAGGGCGGGACTTCAGGCTTTTGAAACACATCTGTTTCCCCATTTAGTCCAAATTCCAAATAATACAAATTACAAATTCTGCGCAGATCAAATTCAAGTCATGGCACCACAAAAAACAGCAAGAGACAAAACAAGCAAACATTGAACATTGAACATATATAAGTTGCGAGCTCCAATCATCTTACCTCCAAGATCGAATCCACTCAGGTGAAGGGTGGTCGCAAATCGCGGACGAGCCCCCAAAATGTTAGACCAAGGACCAAAGCAATAGAACCAAGTGACCACCAAAAGAAATCCCTGAAACCAAAATATTTCTCTGAGCCAAAATAATTTCTCTCTCAGGGTTTTTTATTAGTCCTTTGAGAATTTTATACAACATTTTTGATCATATTCACAACTCTCAAATGCATTTCAGATCTATACACCTTCCATACCTAGCCAACTTTGTCTTTCTTCTAAATCAATCAGGTACAACTAATGCTGATCATGTATTCTTTAACATGTGGCCTTCCACTGATGGACTCAGTGGGGGTAGGGGTGAGGAGGCACACACCTAAAGAAAAGTGAGTCTCATTGAGATCAACAATTAATAAATGGGACCTCCTGAAACTGAGAAGCTTCTGTAAGGCAAAGGACACATTCAGCAAGACAAAACATCAGCCCATAGAATGGGAAAAGATATTCACCAACCCCACATCTGACAGAGGGCTGATCACCAAAATATACAATGAACTCAAGAAGCTAGCCACCAAAACACCAAATAATGCAATTAAAAAGTGGAGTGCAGAACTAAAATGGCTGAAAGACACTTGAGAAAGTGCTCAACATCCTTAGCCATCAGGGAAATGCAACTCAAAACCACTCTGAGATACCATCTTACTCCTGTCAGAATGGCTAAAATCAGTAACACCAATGACAATCTATGCTGGAGAGGATGTGGAGAAAGGGGAACACTCCTCTACTGCTGGTGGAAATCAGTATGGTGGTTTCTCAGGAAAATGGGAATCAGTCTACCTCAAGATCCAGCAATTCCTCTCTTGGGCATATACCCAAAGAATGCACACTCATACAATAAGGACATATATTCAACTATGTTCATCACAGCATTATTTGTAATAGACAGAACCTGGAAGCAACCTAGATGCCCCCCAACTGAAGAGTGGATAGAGAAAATATGGTATATTTACACAATGGAGTACTACTCAGTGGGGAAAAAATGGAAATTTGCAGGCAAATGGATGAAACTAGAAGAAACCATCCTGAATAAGGTAATACAATCACAAAAAGATAAATATGGCATGTACTCAACCATATATGATTTTTAGACATAGAGCAAAGGATTACCAGTCTACAATCCACACTGCCAGAGGAGCTAGGAAACAAGGAAGACCCCAAGAGAAGATTGCATAGTCCCTCGAAGAAGGGGATGGGGACAAGAACCCCTGACCAAAGTGGGAGCCTGGTGTTGGGGGGAGGAGGTGGTGAAAGAAGAAGGGGAGAGGGGAGGAGAACAGGAAGACTGAGACAGGGGAGGAATAGAGGAGGGCAAGAAAGAAGATGCCTTGATAGAGGGAGACAGTACAGGTTTGGAGAAAGGTCTGGCACAGGGAAAATGTTAGGGGATTCACAGGGATGACCCCAACTAAGAATCCAGGCAGTGGTAGAGAAGATGCCATTGATGCCTTTCCCCTATAATGAGATTGGTATCTACCTTGGTTACCATTCCTAGAACCTTCATCCAGTAGCTGTTTGAAGCAGAGACAGGCACCCACAGCTAAGCACTGAACCATACTGGAATCCAGTTGTGGAGAAAGAGGAGGGATGAGCAAAGGAGCCAAGATGGTGTTGGAGAAACCCGCAGAAACAGTGGGCCTGACCTACTGATAGCATGGAGACCCTAGTCATAAAGCTGGGGAAACAGCATTGGACCAAACCAAGCCCTCTGAATGTGGGTGCCAGCTAGGAGGCCAAGACAGTCTATGGAACCTCTATGTAGAGCCAGTCTTTATCCCTAGAGCACAAATGGACTTTGGGAGCTCATGCACTATGGAGGGATACTATTGCAGCCCAGATACAGCAAGGAGGGCCTAGGACCTCCCCCAAAGGATATGACAGACTTTGAAGTCCCCTGTGGAGGGCCTCACTATCCCTGTGGAGGACTTGGGGTGGGTTGGGGGGGTTGGTGGGGAACATGGGAGGATGGGAGGACAAGGGAATGGGGGGGATGGGTATGTAAATATGAGTAGTAATAAAATAAATAAATAATAAAATAAATAATAAAAAAAAGTGAGTCTCATTCTTCCAGCAGCTATCAAATGCCAGTAGCTCTTTAGCTTGGGAGAGGAAGTATTTCATGCCTACCTCCCTTCTCCACACTGGGATTTATCAGTCCTAGTATTCCCCCCTTTATTCAGTCTATCTACTCCAAGCCTAATTTAAGTACCCCTGTTGGTGTGATTCCCCTTTTATCCTTTATACCATTCGATCCTCCATTGAAATCACCCTTCCCTCCATGGTTCCTTGCTTTCAGACGTATTTGCAACCTACCATGGCTGGTAGAGTAATGGTCTGCATGAGGCAAGAAGGTAGTTTGGCTCAACACTACTCAGTAGTTAGTGCTGGTTAAAACTTTGGGAGTCTGACCTCAAGTAGTTATTTTAAGCATAGTTAAGCACAGCATAATTTGGTGAAAACATTCTTGGTGATAATTAACTCAATCCTGTGTACACAATAAAGCTTAAGATGTGACCACACCAAAACTTTTTGTAAAGAACCAGTGACACCTTCCATAAAGATAGGTTCTATAGATTGACTTCATGTGACATCTTCCACAAGATAGTATCTACAGATTGACTTCATGTGACACCTTTTACAAAGATAGGATCTATAGATTGATGAGCTCATGATAAGGGTTTGGGGAAGGATCCAGTGTGATCTTGGCCACACAGATCACTTAGGCTATTAACCACATCCCTTCTAGCCTTCTGAGTGGATAACTAGATTATGCATCCATCCCTTTGAAAGGACAGCCCTGTGTGTTTAACATTCCTGCTTCCCCTTGTGCTTATCTGTGAGCACAAGGACTTCTGTGTCTCCCATACTTACTAATTTCCTGACCTTTATGGGTATTCAAATAAAACACACACCTCTAAAGATTCAAAGGTACCATTCACAAATGATCAAAAAATATGCAACATTTGTCTTTTGGGGTATGGCTACCTCATTCAGAATGATAGTTTCTAGCTTCATTCACTTACCTGCAAATTTTATAACTTTGTTTTTCATGATAGCTGAGTAACATTCCATTGTGTTGATGTACCATGTTTTCATTATCCATTCATCAGTTCTTAAACATTTAAGCTGTTTCCATTTCCTGACCATTGTAAATAGAGAAATAATGCTGGATGAGCAGGTATCTCTATATGCCAAAGAGTGGTATACTTGGATCTTATGGTAGGTCTATGTGCTAGCTAGTTTTATGTCAACTTGACATAAAGCTAGAGTCACTACAGAGGAGAGCCTCAAATGAGAAAATGGCCTCTATAAAATCAGGCTGTAGACAAACCTGTAGGGCATTTTCTTAATTAGTGATTGATGTGGGCGCACCCAGTCCATTGTGGATAGTGCCACCACTAGGCAGGTGGTCCTGGGTCCTATAACAAAGAAGGCTGATGATCTGAGTGGCCTGCTCTGCCATCTGGGGCCATGGTGTCATCTGGGCCCAGGCTGCACCAATGGCCATGTCTGGGTCTGTGGCCCTACCAAAGTCAGGGTCTGTGTGGATGTCCATGGCTTCTGTTAATCATTGAAGGCTGTGTGGATGCCACCTGGGACTGTGTTGGAGTTCAGGGACCATGCTGCCACTGAACTTCTGCTGAAGGATACATTTGGGATCTGTGTGGATGTCTGTTGCCTGTGTTAACACAGGACCATTCAAACTATACATGCTGAAGGTCTGAGGGACTTGTAAAAGCCTTGATGGCCCTGGAAAAGCTGGCTCTGCTCCTCACAGGTTCTGGGAGAGCTAGCCTTGATGATGACCCCAGTACTGCAGAGCTGCTGTTGTCCTTCCTAGGAGAGCTGCTCCCCCCCCCCACACACACACTTGGGAGAGCTGGTTCCACTCCTCAACTGAGGAGAATGGTCCCAGGCCCAGTGGCAGGACCCAAGTCAGCTACCACCCAGGCACACATCCAGGACTTTGAGTTGGCCCTCCATACCATGTAAACCATCTGGGACTAGCTGGAGCTTGTGAAGGGACTGGTTCATCGATAGACACAGGATCTCCATGACTTGGAACAACAGTAGGATATCCAAGAGACATTTCAATGAGGGTACAGTATTGATGGTGTACCAGAAACCTGAGACCTTGAACTTGACCAACAACTCATCACACAATGAACATTTGCAAGTAAAATTGTTTGGACAAAAGGGTATATTGCATGACACACAGCAGGTCCCAGCGCCGCTATGATGAATGAAGAGGTGACAGAGAGGAGAGGAAGGACAGAGGAGTGAGGTGGTTTTTGTTTGTTTTGTTTTGCTTTGTTGTTGGTTTTGTTTTGTGTTTGTTTTGTAATTAATATCTTTTATCTGTACTTCATTTTTATTTCTTTAAAATTTTTCTTTTGGTGAAGGGTGCTACAAGGGTGAAGGGCAGATATGGAGGGAATGGATCAGGGTTCGTGATGTGAAATTCCCAAAGAATCAATGACAAAAAAAATTACATTAAAAAAGAAAGAAAGAAAGCATGCCAAGCAAGCCATGGGGAGCAAGCCAGTAAGCAGTATCTCTCCATGGCTTCTGCATCAGCTCCTGCCTCCAGGTTCCTTCCCTACTGTCCTGTCCTGCTTTCCTTTGAGTATGAACAGCAGTATGGAAGTGTAAGTCAAACAAACACTTTCCTTCCTAAGTTGCTTTGGGCATGGTGTTTCATCATAGTAATAGTAACCCAAACTAAGTCAGTCTATTAGCAACATTTTGAGGAGCCTTCACACTAATTTCCATAGATGTACCAATTTTTACTGGGACCAGCAGTGAATAGGTGTTTCCCCTTCCTCCCATCACACCCAAGTTCCTTTTTTTTTTTTTCCCATTCTGATTGGGGTAAGGTGAAAGCAGTTTTTAATTTGCATTTTTCTGATGGCTAAAGATGTTGAATGTCTTGAAAAATATTTCTCATTCATTTGTATTTCATCTTTTGAGAACTCTGCTTAGTTCTATGCCCTGTTGGTTTCCTGATGCTTAGTTTTTTTGAGTTCTTTGTATATTTTGGATGCTCTCTGTCAAATGTATAGCTGGTAACCCACTTCCTTTTTTGTAGGCTGCCTTTCACTTGAATGGTGGCATCCTTTGTTATAGAGAAGCTTTTTAGCTTCATGTGGTCCCATTTAGTAATTTAGTCTTAATGCCTGTATTATTAGGATCCTATTCAGAAAGTCTTTTCTGTCCACACGAACTCAAGTGTATTCTGTCTTTTTCCCTCCATCAGATTCACGGAATCAGGTTTTATGTTGAAGTTTATAATAGACTTGGAGTACAGTTTTATGCAGGGTGAGAGATAAGTTCTAGTTTAATTCTTATAAATGTAGCTAAATAGTTTGACCAGCGCCATTTGTTGAAGCTGCTGTTATTTGCTTAATGTGTTATTGTTGGCTTCTTTGTAAAAGAATCAGGTGGCTGTAGAAGGTGTGGCTTATATGTAGGTCCTGGATTCTATTCCATTGATCCATGGGCCTGTTTTTTTTTTTTTATAACAGTACCATGCTCTTTTCATTACTGTAGCTCTGCCGAATAATTTTAAATCTTGAATGGGTCTGAATTGTTTTGGTTATCTTGGATCTTTGTGTTTCCATATGAAATTTAAAATTATGTTTTCAATTTCTGTGAAGAATCGCATTTTGGAATTGGAATTTTGATGGCAATTGCATTTAATTTGTAAATTGCTGTCAATGTGATGAGCATTTTAATGATACTAATCTTGCCAATGCAAAAATGTTGAAGGTCTTTTTAGCGTATGGTATCTTCAACTTTCTTTTCCTGTGTTAAACATTTTTATTATGCAAGTCTTTCACTTTTTGGTTAGATTTATTCTAAAATATTTTTGAGACTATTGTGAATGGTATTGTTTTGTTTTCTATGTGCTTTTCATTTGTGTTTGGAAAACTAGTGATTTTGTGTGATTTTGTTTCTTACTATTTTGAGGATCAGGTGAAGTAGTTTTCTGGTAGTCTAGAGTCTTTGATGTAGAAATAAGGATACTTTGAGGTAAGAATACATAGAAATGAATATAATTTGATTTTTTCCCCTTTCTTATTTCTACCTTATGTCCTTCACTCATTTCATTTTTCTAGCTAAGACTTCAAGTACTATGTTGAACAGGAGTATGGACATCTTGGTTTTAGTGGAAATCTTTAAAGTTTTCTCTGTTTAGAATGATATTGGCTATGAGTTTGCAGTATATTGTCTTTATTATGTTGAACTATGTCTCTTATATGCCTAGATACTCCAGGACTCTTATGAATGGATATTGGATTTGTCAAAGGTCTTTTCTTCATTTAATAAGATGATCATGTTGTTTCTGTCCTGTAGTGTATTTATGTGGTGGATTACAGTTACTGATTTTCATATGTTAAGCTCTCTCTGCATCTCTAGTATGAAGTCAGCTTATTCATGTAGGCAAACTTTTTTGATAAGTTCTTGAATTTGGTTTCTAAGTATGAGAATATTTGCATCTGGGTTCACCAGAGATATTGATCTATAATTTTCTGTTTTGTTGATCTTTGGTTTCGGTATCGGGGTAAAGCTAGCTTAATTAAAAGGAATTTAGAAATGGTTCTATAAGTGTTGGTTCTCTGAAGGTCTGGTAGAATTCTGCACTAAATCTTCTGGCCCTGGGATTGTTTTAATAGGGAGCTTTTAAATAACCACTTCTATCTCAATGGGTGTAACAGATCTACTTCAATTAGTTTCTTCATTTTTATTTAACTTTTTTGGTCTTATATATCTAGATATTAATCCATTTCTTTTGGAATTTCCAGTTTGGTAGAATATAGTTCTAAAACTATGACCTTGTGATTCTCTGTATTTCCTCAGTATCTGTTGTATAACTCCCCCACCTTTTTTAATTTCTAATTTTCTTAATTTGGATTCTCTAACTTTCTTTTTTTGTTGTAGCTGTTAATTTGGTTAAAGGTTTGTCAATCTTGTTAATCTTTCCAAAGAACCTACTGGTTGTTTCATTGATTCATTGTACTTTTAAAAAAATTCTATTTCATTAATTTCAGCTCCAATTTTGATTATCTCTTTCCATCTACTTCTTTTGATTGTTTTTTTTTCTTGTTTTTCTGAGGCCTTTAGGTGTATCATTATTCATTTGCCATCTCCCCAATTTTTGATGTATGCACATGGTACTTGTTTTTTTTGTTTTGTTTGTTTTTTCTTGACCCAAACTAGAGTTATCTGAGAAGGGACCACGCTTGAGGAAATGCCTCCATAAAACTGTAGGCAAGCCTGTGGATTCTTGATTAGTGCTTGATGTGGAAGACCCATTCATAGTAGGCAGTGTCACCTCAGGGCAGATGGTCCTGGGGTTTATAGGAAGTCTGGATGAGCCAGCTTTGGAAAAGCAATCCAGTAAGTAGCTCTTCTCTGTCTCTGCTTCAGTTCCTACTTCCAGTTTCTTGCCCTGTCTGAGTTTCTGTCCTGAATTCTCAGTGATGGATTGATATGTGGAACTGTAAATTGAAATAAATGCTTTCCTCTCCAAGCTGCTTTTGGTCATGGTGTTTTATCACAGCAATAAAAACCCCAACTAGCACAGTACTATCAATTTTCCTCTTAGGCCTGCCTTCATTTTGTCCCATAGATTTTGGTATGTTGTATTTTCATTTTCATTCAATTCTAAAACTTAAGAAAAATTTCCTTCTAGATTTCTTCCTCCACCCAATTGCCATGCAGTAATGTATTATTTAGTTTCCAAGAGTTTTATGCTTTCTGAGGTTTCTATTAATAACAGCTTTAATCCACTTTAGTCAGACAGAATGCAAAAGGTGAGTTCAATTTCCTATATTTGTTGATACTTATTTGTGTCTTAATATGTGGTGAATTTTGAAAAAAAATTCCATGAGATATTGAGAAAATGCATGTTCTTTAGTGTTTTGGTGGGATACTCTGTAGATATCTGCTGGTCCATTTGATTGATGGTGCCATTTAACTTCCTGTTTAGTGTTTTTCCAGATGATGTCTATTGATGAGAGTAGGGTATTGGAATTCACCCACCATCCCTGTGTTGGGGTCAATTTGTGGTTCTAAATCTAGTAGTTTTTCTTTTATAATATTGGGTACTTTTTTGTTCAACTCATAGTCTCCCTTGAAAAAATCAACTATTATGCTGATGGGCCTGCCTTTTATATGTGACTAGGAATTTCTGTCTTGCAGCTTTCAACATCGGTGTTGCATTAGTGTCTTCACTATGACCTACTGTGGAGAACTTCATTTCTTGTCCTGTATATTTGGTGTTTTGTATTCCTCTAGGACATTGATAGCCGTCTCATTCCATAGTTTTGGGAAGTTTTCTTCTAGTGTTCCAGAGTTCCTGCATACTGTTCTGTTTTCTTTGACTGACTGATCCACTTTCTCTACCTTTTCTTCAAGATCTGATACTCTCACTCGATCCAGTCTAAAAGGTGAGGGTTTCCTCTAGTTTGTTGTTTGCAGTCTTGAATTTTTCATTTCATGTTTTATTTCATTTTGGCTTCTCTTTGGAGAACAATCTCTTCATTAAATCCTGTTTTTGCATCTTGAATTATGTTCACTATTTCATTCAACCGTTTGTGTTTTCACTGTCTTCATTGTGATCCCAGCCTAGTCCCATTTCTTTATATTACCAAAGGTGTTTCTTTAGAAAGTGATTATCTATAGTTCTTTTGTTTGGATTTATGGGCATCAAGATACATGGTATACCTGCTCCCCTTTGTTTGGATTTATGGGCATCAAGATACATGGTATACCTGCTCCCCTTCTCCTCACCATTTTCCTCCTAGGGGAGGTGGCAGAAGATCACATGTTGTGAGAGGAGACCTCTCCCATGTTGTAGGGCCCTATTCAAAGCTACCAGAATAGAATGCAGAGTAGCAAACAGAGGCCAGGGTAGCGCATGGCTTTCCAGGAGGCCCCTCTGGCTCTCTAGCCTACTCCTCAGACTGGCGCATGTAGCTATAGCTTGGCCCTAGTCACATTGGGCAGAAGCTAGCCTTTAGGTTTGTGTAGTATGTTCTTAGTCTCTTTTTGGATAATATTGAAAATTAATACTTGTTGCATTTATAAAACAGTTTTCCTTATGTTATTTAGTTCTTTTTGACCCTCAGATGTCTGTATTACTTTTTTTTCTGGATAGGGGAAGAAGAAATTAGATAACAAAAGCCATGATAGTCACAGAGGAGTAAATCTGAACTGTCATTGAGGTTTCTGGTTGACAAATTCTTTCATCTTTCAAAAATTTATCTTCCTTACATTTTGATATTGAACTGAAATCTTAGGCCATGTTCAGTTCTAGAAATAAGGTTGTTTCTGAGAACATATGATGTTTCAGTCATTGTGCTTTGTAGTTTCCCTGTTTTATATCAATTGAGCCCCCAAAGAAATGCTTTGAGTTATAGACTATTATGATTATTATTTTAAATTCTGAGACAGGGTTTTGTTATATAGCCTGGGCGGGTCTTGAACACAATTCTTCTTTTTTCCTTGCAAGTGCTGGGGTTAAGAGATGTCCCAACAGGTCTTGCTGGCATTTTGCACCAGCATTATCTCCATTTTACAGATGAGACAAACAACTTGGACAGCCGTGTGAAAGAGAAGCTCTGCTGCCTTCCTAAGAGCTAGTTTAATTTTGATGACACAGAAAGAACTATATGAAGCCAGTGAGTGAGAAATGGGAGGGAGAAGTCCGCTACATGGTTGGAAGACACAGTAACAGATCTGTAACAGATTCTCATGCACACCTGTAACTTGATCTGCTGATGCAAGAAAGTATGAGCTGCTCTGTGCTGGGGTGAAGCCCAGGGCTTTGGAAACTCTCCTGGCCTTTACTGTTGTTCCTTTTAAAGGCAATTGGGGGGAGAGAAAAGCTCTTAGGAAACTATAATCTCATGAGCTGATTTTAAAATAGCTGACATGTCTGAAAGTAGTAGAACACCTTCTATTGGCTTCTTCCTTTGCTGGAGTACTAGGGCAAAAGACAGTATTTTGTTTTTTAGTTTTTATTTAAAAGCTTTATATCTTATTTAAAATTACACCTTAAATATGTGACATTATTTTCCTAAAAGTTGAATTTTGGATCTCTGGTGGAAGCCATCTACCCTATCAGAGGCCAGGCCAGGATCCTGAAAACCAGGTAAACTACCATCCTACCCAACCCTGCCTGATCCACCCAGCATAACCACAAGTTTCCCTCCTCTTCTTGCCACCTGATCCCAGGACCCACACACACCCCTCTGGCAGAAGCCTTCTCTTCTGAATCCCACACAGGTGGGAGGGTAATACTGCCCTCCCACCTGTGCTTGCCCAGCATGATTCCAACTGCCCCTACTTTCCTCATCACCATATCCTAGCCCACATTTCTGGCAGAAGCCTTCCACCCTATCAGAGATTAGGCTAGAATCCTGAACCCCAGAGACCAGGCCAACTCCCTGAAAACCAGGCAGAAGCCTCCCACTGCACTAGAAGCAAGGTCAGAATCTAAATCCCAGTGGACCTCCAGCCAGATCAGAAGGCACACACATACATATCCAGAACTTCAGTCCCATACTTGGGCAGCAACCCCCTGGTAGACCAGAGCCCACCTAGAGCAACAAAAGTCTAGCCACCAATATGGGTGGGGGCCTTCTAGTCAACCACGGGCCATGGGATACAGCAAACCAGAGACAGAACAAAGAAAATACCCACCCAACAAAGATAAATCCAAAAGTTGGTACCTAGACCTATAATCACTCAAAATCCAAATGCTTAAACGTAAGTGTAAGAACACAAATAACAACATCCAGGATAATATATCACCACCAGAGCCTAGCCATCCCACTACAGCAAACCTTGAATATTCCAACACAGTGGAAGCACAAGAAAACTATCTTAAAACCAACTTTATGTTGATGACAGAGGTCCTTAAAAAGGAGATGGAAAACCTCCCTTAATGAAATTGAGGAAAATACAACCCCACTTTACCAATGGACAGGTCATCCGGACAGAAACTCCACAGAAAAATAATGGAACTAGCAGATATTATGACTCAAATGGATCTAACAAATATCTGCAGACTATTTCACCCAAACAAAAAGAAGATACTTTCTTCTCAGCACCTCATAGGACCTTCTCTAAAATCGAAAACATACTCACTCACAAAGCAAGTCTCAACATATACAAGAAAATTGAAATGACACCCTGCATCCTAACAGAACACCAAGGATTAAAGCTTGATTTCAACAATAACAGAAACAACAGAAAAGCCTACTAACTCATGGAAACTAAACAACTCTCTACTGAGTTACCATGGGATCAAGGAAGAAATAAGAGATTAAAGGCTTTCTAGAACTCAATGAAAATGAATGTACAACATACCCAAACAAATGGGATACTATGAAAACTGTGCTAGGAGGAAAGTTCATAGCACTAAGTGCCTGCATGAAGAAATCAGAGAATTCTGATACCAGTGAGTTAACAGCATACCTGAAAACTCTAGAACAAAAAGACAAGCTGACTCATCTAAGAAGAGTAGATGGCAAGAAATAATTAAACTTAGGGCTGAAATCAATAAAATAGAAACAAAGGAAACAATAAAAAGAATCAAGGAAACAAAGAGTTGGTTCTTTGAGAAAATCAACAAGAGAGACAAACCCTTATCCAAACTAACTTAAAGGTAGAGAGAGAGAGTATCCAAATTAACAAAAATCAGAAATGGAAAGGTGGACATCACTGAGGAAATCCAATCATTAGGCCACACTTCAAAAACCTGTACTTCACAAAATTGGAAAATCTAAAAGAAATGGACAATTTTCTTGATAGGTATCACTTAGCAAAGTTAGATTAAGATCAGATAATGTAAGTAGCTGAAGGAATAGAAGTAGTCATTAAACATCCCCTCTACCACCAAAAACAAAACAAAACAAAACAAAAAACAAAAAAGCCCAGAGTCAGTTTTTCTTTTATTTAAAAAATTTATTTTTCATTTTACATATCTACCCCAGTTCCCTCTCCTTCTCTTTCTCTTCCCTGTCCCTTTCCCCACTCCCATACACCCCTCATAGGGGGCAAGGCCTTCCTTGGGGAGTCAACAAAGTCTGGCACACCAAGTTGAGGCAGGACCAAGTTCATTCCTGCTGTATCAAGACTGAGCAAGTTATTCTTCCATAGGGAATGGGCTCCAAAAAGCCAGTTCATGCCCCTGTGATAGGTCTTGGTGACACTGCACCCTCCCCCCAGATCAAGTCACAAAATGGTCACCCACATTCCGAGGGTCTAGTTTGGTCCCATGAAGGTTCCCCAGCTGTCAGTTCATAGTCCATGAGCTCCCACTGCCTTGGATCAACGGTCTCTGTGGTTTTCCCCATCATGGTCTTGACCCCCTTTGTTCATATGATCTCTCCTCCCTCTCTTCAACTGAACTCCAGGAGTTCAGCCCAGTGCTTGGCTGTGGATTACTGCATCTGCTTCTGTCAGTAGTAGTCACTAAGCTGATTAAAGGGGAAGGACCAGACAGTTTTACTGTAGAATTCCACTGGACCTTCAAAGAAGAGCTAATATCAATACTCCTCAAATTATCCACACAATAGAAACAGAAGGAACATTGATAAATGAGGCCACAGTCTCCCTGATACCCAAACCATACAAAGACTCAACAAAGAAAGAGAATTACAGACCAATTTCCCTCATGAACATAGATGCAAAAATACTCAATGAAATACTGGCAAACCACATCCAAGAAGACATCAAAAAGATCATCCACCACAACCAAGTGGGCTTCATCACCGAAATTCAGGAATGGTTCAACATACAAAAACTATCAATGTAATCTAACAATAAACAAATTGAAAGAAAAAAAAATGACCATCTCATTAGATGCTGAGCTGAGAAAGCCTGAACAAAATCCAACAACCCTTCATGATAAAAGTCTTGGAGAGATCAGGGATACAAAGAACATACCTAAACAAAATAAATTCCATATACAGCAAGTCAATAGATAACATCAAATTGAATGGAGAGAAACTCAAAGCAATTCCAATAAAATCTTGAATAAGACAAGGCCATCCAATCTCTCTACATCTATTCAATATAGTACTTGAAGTTCTAGCTAGAGCAATAAGAGCAAAGGAGATCAAGGGGATACAAATTAGAAAGGAAGAAGTCAAAATTTCACTATTTACAGATAATATACATAAGTGATCCCAAAAATTTTATTATAGAATTCCTACAGTTGTCATAAACACAAAGGTGAAGTGGCTGTATACAAGATGAACTACAAAAATTAGTAGCCCTCCTATATACAAATGATAAATGGGCTGAGAAACAAATCAGGGAAGCAACACCATTTATAATTGCCACAAATAAAATAAAATATCTTGGTGTAACTCTAGCTAAGCAAATGAAAGACCAATATGAGAAACACTTGAAATACTTGAAAAAAAAAGAAGACATCAGAAGATGGAAAGATCTATCCTCATGGATTGGTAGGATTAACATAATAAAAATGGCCATCTTATGGAAGACAGAATCTCAGATGCTGAAGATAAACTAGAGGAAATAAATTCATCAAGCAAAGAAAATCTTAAGTCCAACAAATCCCTAAGTTCAAAATATCCAGGAAATATGGGACACTGTGAAAAGACCAAACCTAAGAATAATAGGTATAGAAGAAGGTGAAGAAACCAACTCAAAGGTGCAGAAAACATATTCAACAAAAGCATAGAAGAAAACTTTCCCAACCTAAAGAAAGACATGCCAATGAAAGTACAAGAAGCCTACAGAACACCAAATAGAGTGGACCACAAAAGAAAGTCCTCTCGTCACATAATAATTAAAATACCAAACATACAGAATAAAGAAAGAATATTAAGAGCAGCAAGGGAAAAAGGCCAAGTAACATATAAAGGCAAACCCATCAGAATTACACCGGACTTCTCCATGGAAACTCTGAAAGTCAGAAGGACCTGGATAGATATCTACCAACTCTGAGAGAACACGGATGCCAGCCCAGACTACTACACCCAACAAAGCTTTCAATCACTATAAATGGAGAAAACAAGATATTCCATGACAAAACCAGATTTAAACAATATGTAACTACTAATCCAGCCCTACAGAAAGTACTGGAAGGAAAACACCAACCTAAGGAAATTAACTACAGGCACAAAAACATAGGCACTAGATAACCCACTTTACAAAAACCCAAAATAAAAAGCAGGGTAACTCCACATACAATACCACTACCAACAACAAATCAAAAACAAGAATAAAAACTCAATGGACCTTAGTTTCCCTCAATATTAATGGTCTTAACTAGCCTATAAAACAACACAGGCTAACAGATTGGATATGAAGACAGAATCCATCCTTCTGCTGCATACAAGAAACACACCTCGAATTCAAAGACAGACATTACCTCAGAGTAAAGGGTTGGGACAAGATATTCCAATCAAATGGACCCAAGAAATGAGCTGGGATAGCTATCCTAGTATCTAACAAGTTAGACTTCAAACTAAAATCAATCAAAAAAGATGAAGAAGGTCATTTCATATTCATCACAGGAAAATCCATCAGGAAGAAGTCTCAATTCTAAACATTTATGCCCCAAATACAAAGGCACCCACATTAGTAAAAGAAAAATTATTAAAACTCAAATCACAAATAAGACCTCACACAGTTATAGTGGGAGACTTCAACACCCCACTCTCACCACTGGACAGGACCACCAGACAGAAACTTAACAAAGAGACAAAGGAAATAACAGAAGTTATGACACAATTGGGATTAACAGACATCTATAGAACTTTCCATCCAAACACACAAAAAAATACACCTTTTCAGCCTCACATGGAACCTTCTCAAAAATCAACCACATACTCGGCAATGCAGCAAACCTCAACAGGTACAAAAAATTGGAATAATCCCCTGTGTCTTATCAGACCACCATGCTTTAAAGTTAGAAATCAAAAACAACACAAATTGCAGAAAACCTAGCAACTCATGGAAATTGAACAACATGCAATTGCACCATTCCTGGGTCAAGGAAGAAATAAAGAAAGAAATTAAAGAATTCCTAGAATTTAATGAAAATGAAGACACAACATATCCAAACTTATGGGACACTTTGAAAGGAGTACTAAGGAAAGTTCATAGCTCTAAGTGCTCACATGAAGAAACTAGAGAATAGCCACACCAGAGAGTTGACATCATAGCTGAAAGCCTTAGACAAATGGAAGCAAATTCACCCGGAGGAGTAGATCAGACTGAGGGCAGAAATCAAAGTGGAAACAAAGAAAACAATTCAAAGAATCAATGTAACAAAGAGTTGGTTCTTCGAGAAAATCAACAAGATAGACAAACTGTTATCCAAACTAACCAAAAGGCAGAGAGAGAACACGCAAATTAACAAAATCAGAAATGAAAAGGGGAACATAACAACAGACACTGAGGAAATCCAGCGAATCTTCAGGTCATACTTTGAAAACCTGTATTCCACAAAATTTGAAAATTTAAAGGAAATGGACAATTTTCTGGACAGATATTGCTTACCAAAATTGAATCAAGAACAGATAAGCAACTTAAACAGACCTATAACCTCTAAGGAAATAGAAGCAGTCATCAAAAGTCTCCCAACCAAAAAAAAAAGCCCAGGGCCAGATGGATTCACTGCAGAATTCTACCAGAAATTCAAAGAAGAGCTAATACCAACACTCCTCAAATTGTTCCACACAATAGAAGCAGAAGGGACATTGCCAAACTCTTTACGAGGCTACAATAACCTTAATACCCAAGCCACACAAAGACACAATTAAGAAAGAGAACTACACACCAATAACCCTCATGAACATTGATGCAAAAATTCTCAATAAAATACTGGAAAGATCCAAGAACACATCAGAGAAATCATCCACCATAATCAAATAGGCTTCATGCCAGGGATACAAGGATGGTTCAACATACAAAAATCCATCAATATAATCCACCATATAAACAGACTGAGGAAAAAACCCCACATGATCATCTCACTAGATGCTGAAAAAGCCTTTGACAAAATCCAACACCCTTTCATGATAAAGGTTTTGGAGAAATCAAGGATAACAGGAACAAAAGCAATATACATCAAGCCAACAGCGAACATCAAACTAAATGGAGAAAACTCAATCCAATTCTTCTAAAATCGGGGACAAGACTAGGCTGTCCACTCTCTCCATATCTTTTCAATATTGTCCTTGAAGTTCTAGCTAGAGCAATAAGACAACAAAAGGAGATCAAGGGAATACAAATCGGAAAGGAAGAAGTCAAACTCTCACTATTTGTAGATGATATGATAGTCTACATTAGTGACACGAAAAACTCTACCAGGGAACTCCTATAGCTGATAAACACCTTTGACAAAGTGGCAGGATACAAGATTAGCTCAAAAAAAAATCCATAGCCCAACTATAAACCGATGACACATTGGTGGAGAAAGAAATCAGAGAAACATCACTCTTTACAATTGCCACAAACAACATAAAATACTTTGGGGTAACACTAACCAAAAAAATGAAAGACCTGTACCATGAGAATTCTGAGTCTCTAAAGAAATTAAAGAAGATACCAGAAAAGGGAAAGATCTCCCATGCTCTTGGATAGGTAGGATCAACATAGTAAAAATGGCAATCTTGCCAAAAGTAATCTACAGATTCAATGCAATCCCCATCAAAATCCCAACACAATTCTTCACAGACCTTGAAAGAACAATTCTCAACTTTATATGAAGAAACAAAAGACCTAGGATAGCCAAAACAACTATGTACAGTAAAGGAACTTCTGGAGGCATCACCATCCCTGACTTCAAGCTCTATTACAGAGCTATAGTCCTGAAAACAGCTTGGTATTGGCAAAAAAATAGACAGGTAGACCAATGGAATAGAGTTGAAAACCCTGACATTAACCCACACACCTATGAACACCTAATTTTTGACAAACAATCCAAATTTATACGATGGAACAAAGAACATCTTCAACAAATGGTGCTGGCATAAGTGGTTGCGGACATGTAGAAGACTGCAGATAGACCCAAGCCTATTGCCTTGCACAAAGCTTAAGTCAAAATGGATTAAAGACCTCAACATAAATCCAGCCACACTGAACCTACTAGAAGACAAAGTGGGAAATACCCTTGAATTAATTGCTACAGGAGACTACTTCCTGAACATTACACCAGAGGCACAGACACTGAGATCAACAATTGATAAATGGGACATCCTGAAACTGAGAAGCTTCTGTAAGGCAAAGGATACAGTCAGGAAGACAAAACGGCAGCCCACAGACTAGGAAAAGATATTCAGCAACCCCACATCTGACAGAGGGTTGATCTCCAAAATATACAGAGAACTCAAGAAGCTAGTCTCCAAAACACCAAACAATCCAATTAAAAAGTGGGGTACAGAACTAAATAGACAATTCTCAATAGAGGAATCTAAAATGGCTGAAAGACACGTAAGTGTTCAACATCCTTAGTCATCAGGGAAATGCAAATCAAAACAACTCTGAGATACCATCTTACTCCTGTCAGAATGGCCAAAATAAAAAAAACACCAATGACAGTTTATGCTGGAGAGGATGTGGAGAAAGGGGAACACTTCTCCACTGCTGGGAGGGAGTGCCAATTTGTACAGCCAATTTGGAAATCAGTATGGCGATTCCTCAAAAAAATGGGAATGAGTCTACCACAAGATCCAGCAATTCCATTTTTAGGCATATACCCAAAAGAAGCACATTCATACAACAAGGACATCTGTTCAACGATGTTCACAGCAGCACTATTTGTAATAGCCAGAAACTAGAAGCAGCCTAGATGCCCCTCAACTGAAGAATGGATAAAGAAAATGTGGTACATTTACACAATGGAGTACTACTCAGCAGAAAAAAAAAATGGAATCTTGAAATTTGCAGGAAAATGGATGGAACTCGAAGAAACCATTCTGAGCGAGGTAACCTAATCACAAAAAGACAAACATGGTATGTACTCACTCCTATGTGGATTTTAGACATAGAATAAAGGACTACCAGCCTACACTCCACACTGTCAGAGAAGCTAGTAAATAAGGAGGACCCTAAGGGAGACATACATGATCCCCTGGAGAAGGGGAAAGGGTCAAGATCCCTTGAGCAAATGTGGAGCATGGGAAGATGGGGGAGGGAGCTTGAGAAGGGGAGAAGAGGAGGGATGCAGAGGACATGAGGGAGCAGAAATGGTTGAGTCAGGGGAAGAACAGAAGATAACAAGAATGGAGATACCATAATAGAGGGAGACATTTTAGGTTTACAGAGAAATCAGGCACTAGGGAAATGTCTGGAGATCTACAAAGATGATACCAGCTAACAATCTAAGCAACAGAGGAGAGGCTACCTTAAATGTCCTCCCCTGATAAAGAGATTGATGACTGACTTATATGCCACCCAATATTCCTTATCCAGCAACTGGTGGAAATAGAAGCAGACACCCACAACTAATCACTGAACTGAACTGGAATCCAGATGCAGAGAAAGATGAGTGAAGAGCAAAGGGGTCCATACCAGGCTGGTGAAACCCACAGAAACAACTGACCTGAACATCTGGGAACTCTTGTTCCCCAGACTTATAGCTGGGATACCAGCATGGGACTGATCCAGACTCCAGGAACATGGATTTCATTGAGGAAACCTCGGAAATCTACGGGACTTCCTGTAGTAGTTCAGTACTTATCCCTAGCATAGGTGTGGACTTTGGGAGCCCATTCCACACAGAGGAATACTCCTTGAGCCAAGACACATCAGGGTGGGCCTAGGCCCTATCCCAAAGGATATGATACTCTGATGACACCCTATGAAAGGCCTCACCATCTTTGGGGAGCAGAAAGGACATGTGATAGTGCTTTAGTTGGGGCGGTAGTAGGGGAGGATGGGAGGGAGAAGGGAACTGGGATTGTTATGTAAAACAATCCTGTTTCTAATTCAAATAAAATCTGAAGAAAAAAATGGCCATCTTACCAATAGCAATCTACCATACAGTCCCCATTAAAATTCCAGCAAAGTCTTTACAGACCTTGAGAGAACAATATTCAACATCATATGAAAAAAAATCCAGGATAACTAAAACAATTCTGCACAATAAAGGAACTTCTGGAGGTATCACCATTCCAGATTAACAAGCTCTACTACAGGACTATAGTAATAAAACCCACATGGTATTGGCATAAAAACCGATAGGTGGATCAGTGGAATTGAATCAAAGTTGCAGACATAAATCCATACACCTATGGACACCTGAGTTTTGACAAAGAAGCCAAAATTGTATATTGAGAAAAAAGCATCTTCAACAAATGATGCTGGTCTAACTGGATGTCAGCATGTAGAAGAATTCACATAAATCCATACCTATCACCTTGTACAAAACTCAAGTACAAGTAGGTCAATGACTTCAACATAAGTCCAGATACACTGAACCTGACAGAAGAGAAAGTGAGAATAACCTTGAATGCATTGTCTCAGGAGGCAACCTCCTGAACAGAACACCAAAAGTGCAGACACTAATATTGACAATTGGTAAATGGGACCTCATAAAACTGAAAAGCTTCTATAAGGCAATGGACACTGTCAATAGGACAAAATAGCACCCTAAAGAATGGGAAAAGATTTTCACCAGCCTCACATTTGACAGTGGGCCGATTTCCAAAATGTATATAGAACTCAAACTATACATCAAAAACCAAAATAATCCAATTAAAAACTGGGTGCAGATTTAAACAGAGAATGCTCAACAGAAGATTCTCAAATGGTTGAGAAACACTTAAAGAAATATTCAACATCTTTAGCCATCAGGGAAATGCAAACCAAAATGACGTTGAGATTCCATATTACACCTTTCAAATGGTTAAGATAAAAAACACAAGTGACAGCTCTGATAGAGAGGATGGTGGAGCAAGAGGAACACCTCTCCATTGCTGATGGGAGGGCAAATTTGACAGCCACTTTAGAATCAATATGGCAGTGTCTCTGAAAATTGGGAATTGGTCTACCTCAAGCCCCAGCTATACTACTCTTAGGCATATACCCAATGGATGTTCAATCATACCACAAGGACACTTGTTCAACTATGTTCATAGCAGCTTTATTTTTAATAGCCAGGACCTCAAAACAACCTAGATGTTCCTTAACCAAAGAATGGATGAAGAAAATGTGGTATATTTATACAATGGAGTATTACTTAGCTGTTAAAAACAATGACATCATTAAATTCAAAGGTAATTGGATAAACTAGAAATAATCACCCAGAGTGAGGTAACCCAGACTCAGAAAGACAAACATGCTATGTGTTAGGAGTAATTTGTGAGGAACCTTGGTTGATTCCATGGCAGGTGAGGGTGACTGAGGAGGAGGGACAAACATGCCAGGTAGCCAGAACTTAAGTGAAAAGTTTTATTAGAAAAGGGAGGGAAGGAAAGAGAAAAGAGCTGCGCACGCGAGTGCGCAGACACACGCGCGCGCACACAAACACACACACACACACACACACACACACACACACACACACACACACACACTCACACAGAGAGAGAGAGAGAGAGAGAGAGAGAGAGAGAGAGAGAGAGAGAGAGAGAGAGAGGTGGGACAGAAGAGAAGATGAGACAGTAGAAGTCCTGTCTGCCCCAGAGGAACAGTGGGAAAGACAGAGAAAAAGAGATCAGGAAAGAGAGTGGAAAGAACAGAGAGAGAGTGAAGTGGGCAGAGGTCTTTCTTTTAAAGGGGTCCTTTGCACCTGGGCTGACCAGATGCATTCTGCCAGGTGACAGGTGCAGGGCAGCACAATGCCTGAATCCTTACACTATGCACTCACTCATAAGTGGATATTAACTGTAAAGTATTGGATAACCATGCTTCAATCCACAGACCCAGAGAAGCAGATCTTCCTGAGAAGTGAAAATAGAAGAGATTTTTGTGGGTGTACTGGTGGTGGATGGGGATAGAAATATGAGGTATCAGGTAGGGAAGAGTACTGAAAGAGCTGACTGGAAATGGGGGTTGGCATTTTGGGGTCAGGTAGAAATCTGGCGCAAGGGAAACTCCCACGAGTGGAGGGTCTGGGACACCAACCCAGCCATATACCCTTCAACCTACAGTTTGTCCTGCCTATGGGATATGCATGGGTAAGGGTGGCACCGAGACTTTGATAGTGGCCAGCCAATGACTGGTCTAGCCTGAGACCCATGCCATGAGAGTGAACCCACCCAACACTGCCTGGAATGCCAGGACCCAGAGGCTGGATGGCCCAGAGACCTACCATAGAACTAAACATGTCTACACAGGGAGAAAAAAAGTGTAATGATGTCTAACAATATTCTGCTATACTCAAAGATTGGTGCCTAGACCATCATCAGAGAGGCTTCACCCAGCATCTTTATGGATGTGGTGATTTATGATTTATTCAAGCTTGCTTGAGGATCCAGAAAGCAAAGTCAGCCACAAGCTATAAAAGCCAGACACACACCTTTAATTCCAGCAGTCAGAACCTAGCACTTGGGATTAAGAGGTAGACCGATCTTTGTAAGTCCAAGGTCACCCAGATCTATAAAAAGATCGATCCAGTCCTAAAGAAAAACAGCTCACACAAAGATGATCCTCTGCACTTGGGATCACATGCCTTTAATCCCAGCACTAGAGAGGTATATAGGACAGGAGCAACATTTCAGTATTAGGCATTCATTCTCCAGCCACGATGAAGATAGGAAGGCTGAGTATCAAGGAGGATTGGAAGACACTGAAATCTCCAGCCACATTGAGGAGAGGCAGCAGTTTGAGGCTTGGTGAAGAGCTTGTGTGTGGATCAGCCCTTTTCAGCCTGATCTTGAGGTGAGAGCTAGTGAGCAGCTGCTTTGACTTTCTGTTCTTCAACTTGAATTCTGAACCCCAATTTCAGTCTCTGGGACTTTTAATTATTGTGTTACAGATGGAAACAGATGCAGAAACCCACAGTCAGACATTATGTGGAGCTTGGGAGAACCTGCTAAACAGAGGGAGGAAGGATTGTAGGAACCAGAGGAGTCAAGTACACCATAAGAAAACCCACAGAACCAACCAAACTGGGCTTATAGGGGCTCACAGAGACTGTGAGCCTGCATAGGACGACCTAGGCCCTCTGCATATATGTGACAGTTGTGTAGCTTGGTCTACTTGTGGAACTCCTCATAATGGAAGCAGAGGCTGTCCCTAATGCTTTGGCTGGTTTTTGGGACCCTATTTCTCACACTGGGTTGCCCTTAATACAAGTAAAGGTGCTTAGTCGTACTACGACTTGGTATGCCAAGTTTTGTTGCTATCAATGGGATACCTGCCCTTTTCTGAATAGAAGCAGAGGAGTGGACTTGGGGGGAGAGGGGAGATGGGGGAGGAGGGAATGGGAAGAGAGGAGGAAAAACTGGGGTTGTGATATAAAATATAAAAAACTGATATTTCAAAAAAGTTAATTTGGGGGCTTTAGAGCTAGTGTCATTATGATAGCCTCAAGTTGAGCAGTCACCAGTTTCTTGCTTTCTTCCAGTGGTGGCATTGTCTTGGGAAAACTTTTAGAGAAGCTCAGTGACAGTATACTGAGGGAAAACATAACTATCTGTTTGCTTCCCAACTTGAGAAGCTGAGAAAGTCTAAGTTCTATGTGACTTGCTTAAGTCTTGCCTTAGCCCTCATGGGTACTCTTATTTGATCAAGGTTGGCCCTTTGGTTGTTTTGGAGAGTAGAAGGCAATAGGAAGGCAGTTACTTTAGAAAACCACAAATACAAATCAGGTTTGATGGAGCAGGCCTAAAGTCCCAGCACTTGAGAGGCAGAGTCAGGAGGATCAGGAGTTCAAGGTCATCCTCAACTACATACTGAGTTTGAGGTTGACCTAGGTAAATGAAAAACAAATTATGATTATCAATTTCTGGGATTGGTATGTAAAATAAGATTGGTTTTAATTTAAATTTAAAAAGCACAGGATTTCTAACCAGATGTAAAAAGTAATGTGTTATATTTGCTTCCTCAAGGAGTTGATTAAATACAGAGAATGCTTAGTATGTACAAACAGGACTTGGTCCTCTTTAAAACAGTGTTCCTGTGTTGTTGCTACAGTGGATTTTTTTCTCTTACTGTTGAACTCCACTATTTTTGTTTGAGATAGGGTTTGTCTGTGTAGGCCTGATAGACCTAGAACTTGCTATATAGGCAAACCAGGCCTCAAGCAATAGAAACTTGACTGCCTCTGCCTCCCCAGTGCTGGGATTAAAGGTATGTGCTACCATGTCAGACTAGCACTGCTGTCTTAAATGTCTCAAGCTGGACACAAGAATGCTGATAAGTTGCATGGACCACAGGGAGGAGAGAGGATGCTGACTGGTGGAGAAGCTGGAAGGATTCAAGGGACAGGCTTAGGAGTGACAGACTGTGAGCCTGCCAAGAAACAGCACAGGGAGCTCCTTCCCTCACACTGCTAAAAATACCACTGGGAGAGTCATTTCTCTGGTCCTATTTTAGGAACCAGAGACAGATCCACCATATTCATGTTTGGATCCTGGTCAGCCTTCTGGTCTGAGTTTTAAATTTCAAGAGAGATTTTTGTGGAGGGGCAGTTAAAATAACCTGTAGAATTTGAGAATTGAAATTTGAAAATAGATATGTATTGGGCATCATTTAGGTAATTACTAGTATTTTTAAAAAGACTTTATTAGAAATAGTCAGGGTGCCACAATGAGAAAATATATTCTGCTATTGACCTGCCCATAAATCTCTCTCTCTCTCTCTCTCTCTCTCTCTCTCTCTCTCTCTCTCTATCTCTCTCTCTCTCTCTCTGTGTGTGTGTGTGTGTGTGCGCATGTGCTTGTGCCTACAGTCTTTCACTGTGGACTTTTGTTTATTCACTTCCCCAAGAATTTATAGAGTCATTATTATTGAAAACACTGTATGCAGCCTTTGGACAGGAGTAGAAAAACATAAAGACAAGTAACATGTGATTACTACTCTCAAGAGATCCTAAAATGTTCTGGGAGACATGAGACTTCAACCAACACAAGGAAACAGTTTGGGTCAGGGTCTAGAGGCGGAGGTCATGTGTAGAAACAGGCTAATTACAGGCTGGAGAGGGGCTCAGTGAATAAGAGAACTGGATGTTTTTCCAGAGGATCTAGTCTCAGTCTCCAGCACCCGCATGGTGGCCTACAACCATCTGTAGCTCAAGTTCTGGGGACCCACTGCTTTTGTCTGTTTTTTTGAGTATCAAACACACAGGCCATGTATTTATATATATTCAGGCAAATCACTTACATACAGAAAAGAAATATAAATAAACCTTAACAACAATAAAGAAACAGGCCAGTTAGCCAGACATTAACCTGCCAAATCATTTCACCAAATGGCCAATATACTAAAAGACCAAATAGGTGACAACATCAACTTGCCATTGGTCCAGGGCCACTGAGTGTTGCTATAGGAAGAATTTGCCAGTGGGGTCTACAGAGGAAACCTTTGTGTTAGCATTTGTGTCAGCATGACTTAGTATTGTGTTTGTATCAGTAAAATGGTCATTTTAAAATTCCAGCCATGAGATTTTTCCATGGTTACGAGTCCTCTTGAGTTGGGCTATGGGAAAGCACTGTGTATACCAAATTTTAGTAACCAGAAGTATAGTTTACTTAAATAAATGAGACTACTTTAAGAATTTGATGTATCAGTTTTGTTTCCAATAGGAAACATATGTCACTAGAAGAATCCACCCCCGTTCCCAGGAATGCAAAGCTAGTTTTGTAATGGGAAAAGTTCAGAAGTGTGGGAAGGATTAGGGAAACAAAGGTGCTACAGGTCCCCATGGATAACAAGGATGGAGAACCATGGCTACATGGAAGATATGGGGTGGTGGCAGGCTAGTAGGTGCCTCTCATTGTTCACAGCCAGTGATGGGCAAAGATAAAGAATTCCTAAGCAGGAAGGAAGGGGAGAGTAGATTTACAGAGCACTTGCCCCCAAAGAATGTGACATAAGACATAAGTACAGAATGTCTCCTGTAAAGTGGGTTAGAGACACTAACAGAATCTTGCGTTTGGCTTACTTAAAGCCCTTCTGCAGAGCTCTTGAAACAGACATATCTGCATTTGCTGCCTGGGACTCACCCAACGGAATTTTAGAAGAGGGCCAGTGTAAAATATATGGTAGAGGCTAGAAGCTTATTGACTTGACTCTGGCTTGGGAGCTATACATTGGCATATTAGCCTGAAGCAAGAGAGAGTGGGCACCATCATGATGTGGTGTTACTTAGACCCACACTGGATCAATATGTAATAGCAACCCTTTGTGATAGGGGTGAGGCGCAGTACTTGTTGCAATTGTGTTTCTCACTTTGAACCTGGTTTTCCTTTGGATTCAATGAATCTCTGAGGTTCTTGGATACTGAGAAGAGGGTATCCCCATCATGGAGATGGACTTTCCACTAATAAAGACAGATGGAACTTTGCAGGACTTAGTAGCATAATAAACGAGGTGCCTGTCTTACAGAGGTAAAGTAGTTCATACTTGGTACAAGAGACTTGTTTCAATGGACAAAGACCTGAAGAGATTCATTAAATACCATGGACCATGCTTTGAATGCAGAGGCAGGAGCAGCAATTGCAGTGAGAAAAAGATAGGAATAAGAATAATTCATATGATAGCTACATTACTTGTGATTTCTCTACATTAACAGCTTCCATTCCAACCTTTTCCCAGATTCCACTGGTTTTAACTGTCAAATCAACAAATCTAGATTTACCTGGGGAGATAATTTTATTGAGGAATTGTCTAGATCATGTTGACTTATAGGCATGTCTGTGTGGCATTCTCTGGAAGACTGAGCCCATTGTGGGCAGCACCTCTCCCTAGGTAGGGAGTCCTGAAGAATATGAGAAAGGAGAAACCAAGCAGACAGTAAGCAAGCATGTAGGCCTACAGGCCTTTACTTCTCTCTGTTCTTGAGTGTGGATGGACTAACTGCTTTTACTTCCTCTCAATGATGGATTTTAACCTGGAGTTGTAAGCAGAATTAACCCTTCCTCCCCATGTTGCTTTTTGACTGGTTATTTTTATCATAGCAACAGAAATGAAACTAGAACATAAATCTAGAGATAGGATGCAAAAGTACCATACTGTGTTTACCTAGGGCATAAAAGGTGATCAAACCAATTTAGAACTTGTAAAGAAAAAGTAAAATAGAATTCCACAAAATTCTCGGATATTTTCTACTGCTCTGTCTTGTACATCAATCTTAAACTCAGGACAGACTAATCTTTTCATTCTTTTCTGAATTCTGTATCTTGTAGTTGATTGGGGGAGCCACTGGTCTGCTTCCAGAACCTTTGTATCTCTTCCAGACTATGCCTGCTCTGAAAGGTTGGGGTGCAGAAATGCATGATTTGCCCTCTGCCCCAAAAAGCCTGTCTGAGGGGGAAGGTGGCCCCTGTTCTAGTAGTGTCCATGCCCTACTGTAGCTTTATTATCAGACAAGTATCTGATAAGTTTATTGTTACTAGTCATCCCTGATGGTCAGAGCCTAGGTCTGCCCTTTTTGACTCTTTCCTCGAATTGTGAGGTGAGCCTGGGCCTAGGCAACCCTAACAAGCTAGACTAAGCCACCCAACCTCAACAGGCCAACTGAAGAGACAAAGTGTTAGTTACAAGTGGAGACAGGGGATGTATTCAATGTGGCCATTTTGGGAAAAGGGACAAATAGAGGTCCAATGGCCCCCTCCAAGCTCATCTTCAGGGTTCTGACATGGAATTTTCAATTTAAATAGAGGGCAAGAAGCATGTATAACAAAACAATTTCTGGGGGTCCATTGTTTCAAGAGTCCAACAGCCAAAGAGGGGAAAAGAAGTGTCTCTTTAGAATATCTTCATTCTGTGCTCCTGTGAGCATATGGGCAACACAAATTGGACTTGGTGTATTTTTCTGGGAGGGGTGCAAGGGTGGGAGAGTGGACTTGGGAAGAATGGATTGTGGTGCATTGTATAACATTTCCAAATAATTAGTAAAAATACTACGTTAGAAAAAAACAAAAAGAAAAGAGAGTATCTTCATTCTTTCTGTGATTGCTCGATCAGTGGTCTACATTTTATGTATCTTTGTGGGTGGGCTATCCCCTTCTTCCACATTGATCTGGACTGCTGATGTTTTTAAGAACTACAAAGGTCTGGGACTGAATGGAGATTACTCCATTCCCCCACTTTCTCCAGACTTGAGAAACATACCATCATTTCATTTTATCCCACTGTTGCAGAAAGTCTTCTAAACAGCTCCTTTCTCCTAACAGCTCCAGATGAAAAGCAGATTTTGTACTCTAAGCCTGATTATCCTTCTAAATACAAGGACTAAGTGTGAAGCTCTCTCCAAGTTCATAATGCTCTGGTTTTCTCTGATGGCAGTGTTAGGTTCTCCTGACTTTTCAGCTCAGCTGAGGCTCACCTAGAGAATGAACAAATACCACTGCATCTTTACAGGACATTTACCTGGACCTCTTTTCTTGCCCAGGGTTTCAGAAGGGTGGGAGGCAGAGAGGATAGCTCTTGCTGTGGATTGAGAAGTCCCAGAGAAAGTCTGATGATGTCTATTTGAGGGAGTAAAGAACCATGTTAAAGAAGATTTGTTTGAAGTAGGAGAGGCTCAAGTAAACCACAGGCCATTGGTCTGACACTAGAGTCTCAGGTAATGGAGGAAAAGAGATTTTGAGCATATCAGTGACATCTCTTACCCAAAGGACTGTGTCTCAATTCCTGTGTGGGGGTGGGGGACTGTGTAACAAAAGAAAGAGCTGTTTTTCTACAATCTGTCTTTGAAATAACAGGAGTACAAGGCAGCATTGTTCTAAGAGCATGCCACAGAGCAACAGAAAAAGGGGGAGAGTGGGACCCTGCGGCCCTGAGAACATGCACAGTGACCTGTGTGGAGTGAGGCTATGGCACTTTGGTGGCTCCTGCATGTCAGTAATATCTTTTATTCATCTGGCTGAATAACTGATTCCTTCTGAAGTGGAAAAAAGTAGAAAGGAGACAAGGAGAGAGGAATGGAATGAAAAGGCCTCATCAGTAGCAAGAGGCAGGTGGAAGGCTTTAGATAGAATAGAATGGTGTCCTTGTCATGGGTACCCACACTTTTCCCCTTAAGGAAGCAGCTTCAGGTTCCATGTTGTTCTGACATGCTATAAAGGCTTAAGAGACACACCAGCAGCATTGATAATAGGTCAACAGGTACCTATAACAGGAGCACAGTCCCCAGAGAGGGTGTCTTCTCATGTCAAACTCATACCACAGGGCAGATGGCACAGTGCCATGTGAACAAGGAAGTAGAGAGAAGGCTCTGGTCATTCTTGAAAACTTAAGACATGAAAATAACTGGGAAGGGACTTGGCTGGGAATCTAAACACCCTGGTTCAGGGATCACATTTAGAGTAATAATAGTGGCTTAGAGCAGAAGTCACATTTGCATGTAAGGGTGATGGGTGTATATGCAACTTCTGTATGTATTTGCTCAAAATTTATCAGTAGAGAGATGAGTCCATAAGATAGATGAGAAAACTGTCTCCAAGAAGAAGTCTCAGAGATTTTCTACAAATAAAAACCCAAGATGACACCACTGTCATGTTTTCCTTGACACATCCCACCTATTACTATTTAATCTGATACCATTATTTGATTTTGATATTGCATAGTGTATGCCAATAACCATTTATAACTAAACTGTGACTTCAATTGGATGACTCTTTCAATGGTAATAACTCAGTAGTCACAACAGTAACTGACAGCTTAACTGAATCAAAGTTTCTGAAGACAATGGCTTCTCTACCCAAGCAATCATAAATTCCAAATGGAACCTGGCACTTCACACTGTTGGAGAAGTTGACCATGATGGCTTCAGAGTAGACTAACTTTGCACAGAACATTAAAAATGACACTTTCATTCAGCATCATGTTCATATTGATATATTTATTAATCAACAGAATGGGTGGAAAAGGTCTAGAATGAATCCTTTGTCAGAATGCTTTACACTTTCCACAGAACAGAAAATGACCTGCTATACAATTAGTCACAAATACAATGTTTTCCCCAAAACATGTCTTCTTTGTAACACCTAGGCCCTGCCACCACTGTGCTTAGCTGACTTCATAAATCTGTTGTAACCTGTAGCTTCCCTGTCACTCCTCTGGCCCTCCCATCCTGCTGAGTTTTGTTCATGGCAATAATTAGAATCTCCAGCCACTGCCATAGCTGCAGCTGCTGTGGGAACCACCATAGCCACGTTGGTCTTGTGGTTTAGCAAAGTACCGGCTTCCACCTCCATAAGGGCGGAGTGTCTGCTTCAAAGATTCTTCCATTCATTGGTCTAAACTTTGAAGACTTTTCTTATAACTGTCAAAATCATAGCTTCTGCCACTTACAAAAATTGCTTCCATCATTAGCAAATCCATTATAGTCATCCCCACTGCTGACATATCTATCACCACCAGGGCTGACACCAAAGCCCCCATAGCTAATGAAGTTTCCTCATTGACCAAAGTTGTCATTGTCACCAAAACCACTTCTAGGATCCACCACCAAAGATCCAGAAGCATTTCACCAAAGCACTAGCCATCTCTTGCTTTCACAGGGCTTTTTTTTTTTTTTTTTTTTTTTAAACTTCATAGTTGTGGCCATCCCCAGTAAGGTATTTATTTATGTATTTATTTATTTATTGTTTTTTTTTTTTGAGACAGGGCTTCTCTGTAGCTTTGGAGCCTGTCTTAGAACTCACTTTGTAGACCAGACTGGCCTCAAACTCAGAGATCCACCTTCGTTTGCCTCTCAAATGCTGGGGTTAAATGTGTGTGTCACCACTGCCAGGTGATAGTATGGTGTTTATGAATACAAAGAGCATTAAAAAAAAAAGCAAAGCCCATCTTTTGTTACTGTCTCTGTCAGTCATGATTTCAATCACTTCAGTTTCCCTGTACTGTTCAAAATAATTTCACAGGTGATGGTTTTCAGTGTCTTCTTTAATACAAGCAACAAAGATCTGTTTCACAGTTAAGTGGACACCTGATCTCTGGAATATTCTCTTGATGCAACTCTTTGGTTCCACAAGTCTCTAGTCCGCCTCATGTGGTCTTGTATTCATAGCCACACCCACTTCCTCCACAGTGGCGTACTTGACAAATCCAAAGCCCCTGGATCGCTTGGTATTTGTTATCCCTTATCACCACATCGTCAGTGAGGTTTTACATGCTCAAAATGGCTCCTCAGACTCTCCTTGGTTGTTTTGAAGCTTGGCTTCCCATGAAGAGCTCAGCTGCTGCCCTGCTCATTGGGAGACTCTGACTTAGACATGGTGCTGGGAGATTCGTGCCTTCAGAGGCGCGTCCTCAGCAGAATTGACAGGCAGAATGCATTGCTGTAGACTTTGATTCTGGCTTAGTCAAAGGTTTTCTTGGTCAGTATTGTTCTAGGGTACTTCTTCCTAGAGCTTGTCTTGAGTATCTGGCTTTTTATTCCTTGTAGGTTCCTGGAGACCTGCTGCTGATCCAGGGAGAGTTAACTATTCTGTTGAATAGCTGTTCAGATCAGGGAGAGTTAACTGTAACTAAATATTCTGTCGAATAGCTGTTGATCTTTAGCTGGTTGTATTTAGTTTCTCTGCTTAACTCTGTTTTCTAAGGTTCATAATATGTCTATTTCTTTTAAAAAAACAGAACAAAAATAACCTATACTTTACCTACTCTAAGCCATATACTTTGCTGTATGGTATGGTACATAAATAGAAATATAAGCAAATTACCATACTAGTTTATTGCTTATGGAGCATGAGGAGTAAAACTCAAATAATTGCAGTAAAATGGCACATGAAAATTTGCTAAAGCCCCAGGCAGGAGCACATACCAATCCTGTTGCTCAGGTATACAGGTGGCTTAGATAGGAGTAAGAGAATTCATGAGCCTGGGCTGTACAGCAAGACCCTGTCTCAAATTCCAACCAACCAAAGGCATTACCCTGTATAACAGACCATTTTATTCTTAAGAATTTGTCAGAGATTCAAGTAAGTGCTGGACAGGACTTTCCCTCATTTCATATAAACTACAGGGATTCTTTGATATTCCTGGAAAAACACAACCATTCTTAGCCAACCTGATGCTCTAGCCTACAGTTCTGAATCTAGATCGAAAGGAAGTGTCTAAACAAGAACTAATGAGAAGTATTTTAAAGACTGTGACTTCATTCCTGAGTCTAGAAAGTATATTAGTGTGTGTGTGTGTGTGTGTGTGTGTGTGTGTGTGTGTGTGTATGCATTTTGTTTGAAATAGAGAACTTTGATATAGGAGTTAGTAAGCAAGAGACAACAGATCCCTGTTGTCGGGTATTTGTTCACTGTGTAAAGATGTGTCATTGTGATTGGTTTAATAAAAAACTGAATGGCCAATAGCTAAGCAGGAGAAGTTAGGTGGGACTTCCAGGCATAGAAAGGAACACGGGGAGATGAATCTAGACATGGGGAGAAGCCAGCAAGACACAGAGCAAGTCAGAGGCATGGTATTAAGGAAAAGTAAAGAGCCACATGGCAAAATGTAGATTAATAGGAACAGGTTAATTTAAGTTATAAGAGCTAGTTGAGAACAAGCCTAAGCTAAGGCCAAGCTATCATAATTAATAATAAGTCTCCATGTTGTATTTGAGAGCTCAAAAAAGAAAGTCCAGTTATAGATCCCCAGGGAGATGGAGAAAAACTAACACTGGGAAGAGAGCCATGAAAGTTCTGTTACCATTAGCTATGGGATTCTGACAACCCTTGATATACAGTGAGTAACTAACCATGGCATCTAAGAGAAATGCCCACTGGAGTATAGGGAGGAGAGAGACCACTCCTTTGTTGTCTGAGGTTTTAAAGCTGGAGTGCACAGGCAGTAAACCAGATTAAATAGAAAATACAGACTCAGAAGTGTGGTCACACTCATAATTACATGAATGAAGTCTGGACAAAGACCCTTTTCATGGGGTGAGGACAGTGTGAAGAGGATGTGACAATTTAGGAGCACTAATTGACCATGATCAATGAATGCACCCAGTGCTTAGACAATAGTTAGAATGATTCTCTTTGGGAACCATAAGGGCCAAGGACATGGACCATCTATGATTTATCATCATTTACCATCTGTCTAGGTATGGGAAAATTTTAATCATCCTTCCTGTAGATAGGGACTCAGTTAACAATAAGTCAAAGAAGGGACCAATGGTAAATACTTCTTGGACGGTCTGGTCTGTGGATAGAGCATGGAGAGGTAGACTAAGCTGTTCCTCCTATCTGCCACTCTTCAAGAATCTTTAAAAATAATCAGAAAACCAGCGTGTCATAGTTTGGGGTGAATTTTCTTACATTTCTTCAAAGGAAATGCAGTATGAAGGTATAGTATAAGAAACTCAACGTTATCGAGTAAGGTTAAAAACGCAACAACAACAGAAAACCTAAAAGAGAGGATGATAGACACAAATTTATACATTCTCAGCTCAGGGCAGCAATTGCAGCCTCTTGACTCAATGATCTTACTGAAACCGCCTAACCACCTTCACATGCTAGCTGACTGAGGTTAGTAGCCCAAACCCAAATTTAAGGTTTGTGACAGCTGCTGAATTGCAACATTAGTCAAAGATTTGTAGCATCTCTTATGAGATAGCTTTTTGTGTTTTTTGACTGTGACCATGTAAGAAAAACATTTTATTACCTGGTCCAACCTGAACAACCTTTGATGCACCTGAAACGCTGGTCCTGGAAAAACATTCATCCTTCCAATAAAGCATTTTTATACCCTTATTCTCTTTGCTCTATTCCTTTGTTTCAGTTCTGCCATGTAAAGCCCTTCATTGCCACCTGTTTTGGTTTTGAAACCTGTGACCAGTATGGAGCCAGGAAGAAGAATCTGCCATGGCCAAGGATTATAGATGCCAGTTAACTTATACCATTACTTTCTGGAAAGTAAGCGAGGATATAAATTCTCATGGGTTGCTTCCTAACCAAGGAGTGAGGAATATAATTTTTATTCAGACAATTTGTTGATAAAGATGGGCTTAGCAGCTCTCCTGGATTCAGTCTACTTTCAGCAGTTGAGAACCAGACTAATTTTTGATTTGATTATTCTGAAGGGGAAAAAAAGCTGGCTTTAACAGTAGCTCACATGAAGTAAAATTGATGTGCTAAAACATTTTTTAAGAGGAGGAATTTAAAGACCTTGGAAGGCTTATGTTTAAAGCTAACATGTACTCTTCTCTGCTCCAGGAAGGTAGAGAAGAGCCTCCCTTTGAGAAAAACATTGAGGGGAGCCCTAGATCATTGCAAAGCTTCCATAGCCAGGAGGCCTAATAGATATTCTGCTACTAAAGTTGGATCTCTGATTTCAATGTCAGGTTAAGATGAGAGGTGGAAGAGGTTCCAGGAAGACCTTTAGTCTCTGCACGCAAAGAGCACATGCTTGAGCGTGTTCTGTGCAAGGCAGCTGCTGTCCTGTGTGGCCTGTTGCTGAGAAAAAGAAGCATAGCTGACATTTAATATCTTCTTGGTGTGCCTGTGTGTCCAGCAGTGCCATTAAGCAGGTGCTTTTAGGAGGTTTATTTTATGGGTGAGCAAAAGAAAGCTAGAGAGGTTAGAAATGTGTCCAACAAAGTGGATAAATGGGTGGAACTAGATGACAGTGTGTTAAGGAAAAAAAAAAACAAAACCCAAACCACATTCTGAATGCCCTCACTCATGTGTGAATGCCAAAAAAGGCCAATGTACATGGAAGGCCTGTACTTTTCTGAAGGGAAGGGAGAGGGTAGGAGAAAAGGGAAAATTGTGGGGAGGGGCTGGGATGAGAGGAGGGAGGGAGTGAAAACTGTGATTGGGCTGGGAAAAATTAATTGATTAATTAATAAAATTAAAAGAAAAAACAAAAGAAAAAAGTTGATTGCAAAGAAGAGAGGAGAATAAAAATGGAGGTTGGGAAATGGAGTGGAAGGATGAAGTAGGATATATACTAGATATTAAAACACAGTCTGATAGAGTAAAAAAGGGTTAGTATTCTGCAGTATCACAGGGTGACTATAGCTTACAACAATCTAGTATTTACTTAAAAAATAGAAGAGAAGAATCTGAAGGCATTAAACACAATATATATACATATGTATATATACATATGGATATAGAAGTGTTAATTACCCCATTTGATTATTACCCATGCATATACATCTATAGAATTGTATTGTATTTCATATATATATATATATATTATATATATATATATATATATATATAAAATCCTGTGCCAATTGAATTTAATAAAGACATAAATGTAAAGAAGCCCCTATTTCATTACAGAAATCAGTTTATTGCATCAGGCATGGTGGCCCACGTGGGTAATCCCAGGAGATCAGGAATTCAAGATCAGCCTGGGCTTCATTGCAAGTTGGAGATTAGCCTGGGCTATATAAGACCTTGCCTCAAAAACAAAACAAAACAAAACAAAAACAACAAAAACAAAACAAAACAAAAAAGGATGCCCTCCACAAGGATGTATTACCTATTTGTCAAAGATTTCAGAGCTGCTAAGGTGTAGACTGAAGAGTCAAGCCTTGGACAGTTTGGCTCTGGGTCCAGGCTTTCCTGTACAATGCTTGTTTGATGTGGGTGAATTTGCCAAAAAGTGGATTTGCCATGAATCCCAAGTCCCTTGCCAAGGCCTAGTACTTATATGGTCATGTGCTTTTATAAAGCTTATAAAAAGATATCTAAACTGCTACTTCTTATGGCTGTTCTTGCCATGCACTTTGATTTCCTGATAGAATTTTCCATGTTGCTTTGGGAAGAACTGTGGATATCTGGGGATCTGGCACAGTGGAGAATAAGTTGGGAATGCATTTAGTTTTAGTGGCACGTGCTTTTGTCAATCGCAGTAACTATTAACCTACTAGTGCTGTAGTACTCATGTCAGAGTCATGGTTATATCGGGACCACGGGTTCTACTCACATGTGACTGCTGTCATGACTGACAAAGGCAACATATGGCTTGTAGAGGGAAATGAGGTTTGAAGTGGAGCCAGAAGCTACTCTATAAAAATGTCTTCCTACATCAGATGTACGTAATTAGATGTAAAAGGTTGTGTTTTCATACATACATAGCTAAAAATCAAAATTCTCTCTGCCAAAACCATGCTTGATAATGCAACAGTGTAGTTACTGTTTTTTTGTTTGTTTGTTTATGACAAGTGCATGTCTTTAAGAAGAGCAAATTATTGTTTACCAGATTCTTATTGTTTCAAGGGCACAATGTGAGGTAACTATGTAATAAAACGTATGTTCTGCAAACAGTGAAAGTTTGACTTGAAGGTGTATAAGGGGAAGAACAGAGGAGAGCAAAATAAGAGATACCATCAGAGAGGGAGTCAGTATAGTTTTTTAAGAGAAATCAGGCACTAGGGAAATGTCCAGAGATCTACAAGGATGACACCAACTAACTATCTAAGCAACAGTGGAGAGGCTATCTTAAATGCCCTACCCTGATAATGAGATTGATGACTGACTTATATGCCATCTTAGAGCCTTCATCCAGCAGCTGGTAGAAGTAGAAGCAGATACCTAAACACTGAACTGAAATGAAATCCAGTTGCAGAGGAGTGATGAGCAAAGTGGACAAGACCAGGCTGGTGAAAGCCACAGAAACAGCTGACCTGAACAAGGGGGAGCTCTTGGCCCCAAGACTAATAGCTGGGAAACCATCATGGAACTGATCCAGACCCCATGAATGTGGGTGTCAGTGAGGAGGCCTCAGAAATCTATGGGGCCTTTTGCAGTAGATCACTACTTATCCCTAGCATAAGAATGGACTTTGGGAGCCCATTTCACATAGAGGGATACTCCCTCAGCCTAGACACATGGGGGAGGGCCTAGGCCCTATCCCAAAGAATATGACAGACTCTGAACACCCCCCCCCAATGGAAGGCCTTACTCTCTCTGGGGAGCAGAAATGGTATTGGGATAGGTAGGGTGTTAGTGGGGGGCAGGGGAGTAGGGGAGGCAGAGGGACCTGGGATTGACATGTAAAACAATCTTGTTCCTAATTTAAATAAAAATGGAGGAAAACAAACAAACAAAAACATATGTTCAAGCAGAGTTTTCTCCCAGAGTCCAGTGAGTGGAGATGCTTTACTGACCATTCAGCCTGTGACTTTATTGTTGCCACAGTTTGATATAAAGCAGATGTTTCACAAATTTCCTCAGTAGCCACCCAGCTAAGTGAGAAGCAAGCCATACTTAGTGGCTGTGCTCTTGAGGTACTCAAAGCAAGAGTGGAAAGAACAAGTGTTAGAACAAGTGGATGCACAGTGGGGTATCAGAATATTCCTGCATAATGGTTGGTGAGTGACATTGATATAGGGATCATTTAACTAGTCTCTACTCCTACACACATGTCGACATGTCATTGTTCAGATAGGAAAGAAAAAAGTTACTTTTTAATTTTTTGAATCAAGTTCTCACACTATGTCTAGTCTGGCTTTCCCCTAGGCATTTTACATTTGTACCACCACAACTTATTAGAAAGAAAATTTGACAAAAGTCTTACTGAACGTTGTTGCAATGATAAAACTTAAACTAAGAAAAAAAAAAGAACAAAACCTTCTTCTGAATTATATTTCAGCTTCATATTCGTTCTTTGCTATAACAAAATGCCTGTGATAGACTTAATGGGGAAAAAGAGGCTTACAAATCTGGAGGCTGAATATTCAAGATTGGACGGTTCTATTTATTTAGCATCTGGCACATTCCTTGTGGCCGATGGTAACCCAATGGTGAGTCTGGAAGACAGATTTGGTAGAGTGGTGGTTTGAATGCAAATGGCTCTCATAGGCTCATATGTTTGAATATTTAGTCCCCGGTCAGTGGAACTGTTGGGGAAGGATTAAGTATAGCCTTATCGGAGTAGGTATGTCACTGGGAGCTGTATTTGAGGTTTCAAAAACACATACCATGCCAAGTTAACTCTCTTTGCTTCTTGCTTGTGGATCAAGATGTAAACTCTCAGCTCTTGCTCTAGGACCATGTCTACCTGCCCCCTGGCCATGTTTTTACCATGATGGCCATGGATTCCAAACCTTTGGAACTATGAGCCCCAAATTAAGTGCCTTCCTTGAAGCCTTGGTTGTGGTGTTTTGTCACAGCAGTTGAAAAGTAACTAGGATAGGGAGGAGCAAGGCTGACTTTCTATGGCCTTACTAAACCAAACAAACTAAAACAAATCCCATATTGCTTGAACCTCAATGGTTGAGGTATCTTGTTAGTCCCCGAAAACTCAAGTATCCGGGGTCCCAGGCCACATTCTCGGTCACCCCAATCACCAGGCGGATTCAAAAGCTTGCTGCAAACTGCATGAGGCTTTATTGTTTTTTTAACGAGCTAACCCCATGTTAGCTCAGGTCTTTCACCCACCCGCCATGGCGGATGGCTAGAAAAGACACCTCCAACCGGCTGCCGAGCGATCTTGTAGGGCAGTGTAAGGGGAGTGTCTAGGGGTACGCACAGGCTCAGGATTGGTGTGCCTCCAGGCTTGGAGGGCTTGCCCTTTGTTGATTGACCAATTGGTTATTATGGCCCATAGGCCCTCCCAGGGTGGTTGCTATGCTCTGCGTGTCATTGCTGTGCACTTGTCCGTAAAGTACACCCAGAGTTGTAAAGCATAGCGCCACCAGCTAACTTCTGATTGGTTCCTTGTCATGAGGCAGGCATCTAACCTCTAGTGACCAAGGCAAGGTCAGAAAAGCACATGTCTGGCTGTTATGGCTGCCGAAATGGGGAGCTGGTCCCTTCATATATATATTTGATTTTTTTTTTTCAGACAGTGTTTCTCTGTGTAGCCCTGGCTGTCCTGGAACACACTCTGTAGACCAAACTGGACTCGAACTCACAGAGATCTACCTGCCTCTGCCCTCCAAGTGCTGGGATTAAAGGCATTCACCACCAACACCCGGCAATAATTATAATTTTAAAAAGAATGGTATGCAGCAAAGCATAGTGAAACTATTACAGAGATAGGTCAGGCGTTACTAAAGTCATGTTTTTTGTTTTGATTTTTCTGATATTTATAGTGTTACCAACTTTTTGAAAAACAATTATAGTTTGTTTAACTTTCATATATTATTATTAAATTAATGGGTTTTTAAGAGATCATTTGTGTAGATATACCCTTGGTTTGACTAGGTAGTTTACTAGAAGATCAGGAGTTGCAAGGATTTTTCTATGAAAGGTCAGATGATAAATATTTTAGGTTTTTCTGGCCACCTATAGCATGATCCTCCCTTCCCACCTTCCCTACCTATGGTGTGTTTATTAGCATCCAGGCACACCTTGGCCCCACCCCTTGGGGATCTGGCAGAGTAGCCATCCCTTCCTGCATAGCAGGCAGTACCCTGGCCTGCTGTGTAGTCCCTTTAAAAAGTGGAACTCCACTCTCTCCCCACCCCGTCGTCTCACTTTCACTTTCTCTCTCCCTTCCCTTCCCTCCACTCTCTTCCATTTCCCCAATAAAACTTCCCACATGAGCTTTGTCTACATGGAGTGTTTGCTTTTCACCTGAAGTGGTTTGGACCCACCTGCCAAAGTCCTTCTTGAGCCTATCATAACAGTGTTCCTCCCCCTCCCTCCGAATTCCTCATCCCTCTCCTTCCTCCCCCTTTTCCTTCTTTTTCCTTTACCTCTCCTTGTTCCTCCTTTTCTTACTCCTTCTCTCTTCAACTCTTTCCTCCTCTTCTTCATTAAAAGCTATACACTTTTTTTTCATGCAGAAAGAATCTATAGGATGAATTTGATCTATGAGATGTAATACGTTAACCTCTTGAGTCTGTAGGATGAATTTGATCTATGAGATATGATTTGCTAACCTCCTGAATAGATGAGTCTGTCAGTCAGGGTAATGTGGTATGTGCTACAATTACAAATCTGCCATGTGAATTTACTCTCACCAGGTCAAAGGCACCCATCCATTTTAAGCTATTGGTTCTTGTGAGCTATCTTTGGTGTTAAGACAAGTTAAAACAGGGCTCCAGGCCCAGTATAATGGATTTCCTCACTGTTGGGCTCATGCAAGTCTGCAGTTGAATGAAGGGGAGAACTGTGGGGGTCATGTAGAACTTTTTTTTAAGGTTTTACTTTTCAGAACAATTGTAATTAGAAAAGAATTGCGATGATAGTGTAGAGTTTGCACAGACGCTCTCTCCTGTCTCCTTTGTTATTATCATCTTATATTAGTGTACATTGTTCTTGCTGCTGTGACCAAATACATGACAAGAAGCAGCTTAGGGAGGCAGAATTTGCTTTGGTTCATGGTACGAGGGTACATTGCATGTAGGGAGCAGAGGAAGCGTGAGTTAAGTCTTCAGTTGATGTGTATTTGGATGACAAAGCCATTACCTATATGGCCCAGGTTCAAGAGAAATGGCAAAGCATTTACGAGTCAGATCAGTACAAAGATTAGTAACTGCATCTTTCTGCCCCCAGATGTTTACAGCAGGAGACTGCTGCCTATAGACACCTCCTCCTGAGACCAGACAATAATACCCTTGCTCCACTGCACCCAGTAAAGATGCCAAGGTTTGGGGTTGCTGTGGTAGCAGTGTTGGGCCATCCTGATAGGAGAGGCCTGCACTGCCACTCAGGGCCATGGTAACAACCTGGCCCAAGATGCTGCTGAAGGCCATGTCTGCCTCCGTGGTCCAGATGCAACTGGGGTCTGTGTTGATGCTCATTGCCTGTGTTACCATAGGGGCCAATGCAAACCATTGTTGAACTAAGAGGGCTGTGCTGAGCTGGTCCTGCCCCTCACTGGCCAGGGGAGAGCTGCCTCCCCCTCTTACTGAAGAGCTGACCCTGCTCCCCTTTGGTCTCATTCCACATAGGAAAGCTGCCAGCCCCCTCCCCCCTTGGGTAAGCTGGTCCCACCCCTCACAATAGTTGTGGGAAAGCTGGCTCTAGCTCTCACCAATGCCTGGCTGCAGCTGTTCTCCATGACTTCCTCAATTTTGCATCTTCCATGCCTTCAAAAATAGGTACCACACGGTTGATGATGATGCTGCCAAGTTCTGTGGCCAGCTCAAGATGTAGGCCAACTCTCTTGTGCCACAGCTATATCAGTTGCTTTGAAATGAATTAGGATTTTCATAAGATGGAGTCTTCTTTGAGGGGTAGAACTTTGTTCATAGGATACTTTCCCACTGACCCCCTTGCTGATATTTCTGTCAATTAAAGCTGCTGCTTTAGCACAAGTCCGAATACTATCTTGCCTTAAAATTTCCTCTGCCAAAAAAGTCAGTCCATTATCTTTAGACTGCATACTCATGTTCTCAGGAAATTGAAGCTAGATTTCTAGCAAAGCATACCTGTGACCCCTGACTAGTTCCTGATGGTCTCTGCTCTCAGTGAAACCTCTTAGCAGTCTTCTCTCACCAGAATGGCCCATTAAGCCCTGTCCATAGTGCTCAATTGCTTTTCCAGCTCAAAGTTCCAAACTCACCCACAAAATAGTTTCTACCTACCTAAAAGCAACATGGTTGCATAGCAACAACCCTACTACAGATTTCTGTCTAAGCTTAGTGTGATAAAACACTCTGACAATGGCACTCTTTGTGTGTGTGTGTGTGTGTGTGTGTGGTGTGTGTGTGTGTGTGTGTGTGTGTGTGTGTGTGTGGTATTTATATATCATCTTTGTATTTATCAGTCTTCTATTATCCAGTTAGTGCTGTTTCTCTGGGGAACCCTGACTAATACAGTCACTAAATGCAGCTTGAAGCCACATAGTGGGGAGTTCTGTTGCCATTTGTGGAGGGTACATATATAACTAACATTCTTTTTGGATGACATGTTTATCTTTCCTAAATATTGATTTACTTACATTAGCACGGGCTCAGATACCTTATATTTGGAGTTATAGGTCAGTACTTCTCTATTCTGTGGCTTGAACTATTTGGGTTTGATCACCAGGACTCTTCCAGGTGGTTGCTGTGGGCATAAGTAAGCACCTCCTGACTTTTTGTACAATACAATTTTTCAGACTCCTGTTTTATATTCCAGTACTAGAATAAGACATTTCTTCATTGAGTCCTGACTCCTTCTGTTAGAGAATGGTGATGGACAGTCATTGCTGAGTTTTCTCATTGTTCTTGGGGCATTATTGTTTTTATATGGGGCATCTGTAAAGGGCCGAATGTAAGCTTCAAAGTGCAGTCCACAAATTAGAAGTGCCGTCCTTTGACAAATGGTTACAAATAGCTACTCATTTTTTTCTGAGACTCATGGAATCTAGATCTACATTTTGTTTTGTTTTGTTTTTCAAGACAGGATTTCTCTGTGGTTTTGGAGGCTGTCCTGGTCTTGTAGACCAGGCTGGTTTGGAACTCACAGAGATCCACCTGCTTCTGCCTCCCAAGTGCTGGGATTAAAGGTGTGCGACACCACTGCCTGGCTAGATCTACATTTTAACAAGATTTCCAGGCCAATTATATTCAAGTTTAGGAAACATTGGCCAGAACTTGGTCCCTTGGCCTCAGCTGCAGGGGAAGCTGGTAACAGTGCTCATTCATGCAAGAGAAATAACAAGGGCAGAGTATCCTGTTTCTGCCATAACCATGGATTAAAGTATTTCCTAGGTTGCTATTCTTTTCGGGATAATTTATGCTTATAGTACCTATTCTATTTTTATTCTTGGTCTTCCATTATATTATTTTTACTTAAAACATTCATTTGTTCAAATAATTATCAATTGTCACTATTCTGAGTACTAAGGATACACTAGTGACCAGAGATAAACATTCCCACATAGAGCTCACAATTCATGTATGGGGGCACAACATGTTCCATGTTGTCTTAGTCCATTTTCTTTTGTGATAATTCAATACCTGAGGTTTATATATAATAGCTGAGGTTTACAACTACATGGCTATAAAGAAAGGATTTTATTCCTTACAGTTCTTGAAACTGACAAAGTCCATGGTTGCAAGGCAGGGACTGATGAGGAGGACCTGTTTATGGGTCAGAACTCTGCAGAGTTCCAAGGTAGTGTAGCGCCTCCTATGCTGAGTAAATCATGGCAGGTAGTCAAACTAATATTCTAGGACATTCTTTAAAGTTGCTTTTTAAATGTACTGATGTTAAGGCATGGGTGGATTAACCCACCAATGCAGAAAGAGCTCCTGTGACTCAATCAATTAGCAAAGGTCTCATCTCCAAATACCTTTATATGTGACATGGGATTCTGGAGGATAAATATTCAAACCAAAGCAAATGTGGTTTGAATATTTGAAAAAGTATTGAAAAGAAGGAAGCAGAGGTATAGTTAGGTGTATGTGGGACTGGGAGGTGCTAAGATAGGAGGTCAGGGAAGGCATTGGATCTGGAATGTCTCCCACAGGCCTATTTATAAAGGTTTGCTTCTCAGCTTTGTACTATTAGGAGATGGTGGAGACTGTCTTGAGGGCTTCTATTTGAGGAGTTGGGTCACTGGGGATAGATAGACCTTCACAAAGAATTGAGGGATTCCAGTCTCTTGCTCACTTACTCTTTTTGCTTTCTAGCCTTCCGGCCACCATGAAATGGCAATCTATGCCACTACTTGATCCTCTTATATGCTGTCTCCCCAAATTTGGGGGCAGTGGGGGACTAACAAACTAAGAACTGCAATCTCAAAAGAAAAAGAAAGCCCATATGAGTCTCTTCTCCCTTTAGTTTGCATCAAGGTATATATGTGATGACCTTATGTTTTGTTACAGTGATGGAAATTCCATGACCATATCTGATAGGCAGGAATATGTTTTAAGCAAATGCAGCCTCTGTGTGTTTGAGGACCTTACAAACTGAACAGCAGTTTGTTCATAAACCATAGATTTGCAAATAATCATTGAAGTGCTTTCATATTTAAATCAAAAGTTTCCCACCTCAGTTCCAAAGTCAAGTGTCTTGTTCACGCATTGAAAATGTTGACATCCTTTATATTTTCCATCTGGGGTTTTGATGACATATAGACCCCATTGTGCTGCTGGTTTTCAATACAGTGGTGTTCATTTTATAGGCTACAAAAGACTCTGTCTTTGATTTGCTGTACTGCCATGTGGCATCTGAAAGAAATACCTTATACATTGTGATAAGAAGAGTAGAAATGGCAAGTAACAACATTATTACAAAAACAGTTTGGCTCCCTGGGCTCCCTCAGGGATCCCAGGCACCCTCCCCCGACGGGTCTGAAGTGTTTGTTGAGAACACATCTCTTACTGCCCTCCAGCTTTATCATCTAAGAAAAGTGTTCTTGTCCCAAACCTGGATTCCTTCATCTTGCAAAGGAGAAAAACAATACTTACTTCCTAGAGTTGTTGTGAAGATCAACTCTCTACTCACAGGAGCCTGAAGAGCCAAGCCTGGCACAGAAAAAACTTCAGTTATTTTGTGATTTGTAAATAAACGCCAATGTTAATTAACAGCCTTTTCTAATCTGTGATGTAGTGTCATTCATGTATGGTTTAAATTTTGTGATTTAATTTCCTTGCTTAGGAATGTATCTTCCACTTACAATCTGGATCCAGAAAAGTGAAAGACAGTAGAAAATAGTAATAAATGAACTGATTTTTTCTCTTGGATAAGAGTTCTTTCACTATATTTTAAGCTCAGCTGAAAATGTCATAATAATAATTTGTTTGTGCCTAGAGCTGGGGAAAGCATGCTCCCCAATCCCTGAGACAACAGTTCTCCAAACATAGATGTCATCTGCTGTTTAATGTCACATCAATCTGAGTTTTAGAGAAGTCCACAAAGGACTGTCCACAAAGTCTGTCACTGTAGAATTTCCTTAGAATCATTGTCTGTTCAAGTTTCTTTCATCTCCAGCCATTTTTGAATATTTGATTTAGGTGTCATAAATATATTATACGTTAATATCATCAATCAAGAACATGAAAATGGAATGTCTATTTTTGTTCCATGTTCAAATTGGGAGGACAAGGATTCTCTTTTAACTTGGGTATATGGTTTTCACATTTCATTGTTTACTTTTACCACGTGAGTTAAAATGGAAGTGCTTCACATCACTTAAGTACCAGATGGGCTGTCTAAGATATATTTAAGATAACTGTCTTAAGTATAAAAGAACTTCAAATGATAATAACACGAGGTTAATCCAAGAAGCATTAGCAGTCTCCTCTCCATCCTCTCTGCAAAGGGAAGCATTTATGTAACTAATTAGTTTACCATAGTAAATAATCCACTGACATTTATAAGAAGCATTCCAATTGGAGCCTGGTGTAAATATTATGTTACACATTAAACTATAAATAGTGGTTCCAAGCTCAATTTTAAAATGCTATGGAAAATAAGTGAGCTGTCTGGGTAAAATGGGTGTTATATGGCCTCTGCATAGAAGCCCTCAGCTGCCAGGCTCAGGTTTCCTTGTAGCTGCTAAGGAAACTTGATGACTCATCTCCATTTCCATCAAGACTCTGCTCGAAAGAAGTCAAGAACACTTTCTCTTGGGGGCAAAAGAAAACAAAATTTGCAACTGAGATGTGGGGGTTCCTTTAAGTTTTAAGTGACTGGAGAATGCTGTGTTTACTGGAGGATAGAATATAAAATTTCTGCTTAGATGATGTGAATATTTGAGATAATGAAAGCTTTTGTGGTTTTTTAATGGTGATCTTAACCTCCAAAGTCTACAAGTTTAATAACTTTCTTCAAGACTGCAAAACCTAGTGACTCATTAATGAGATTTTTCCTAAACAGCTGGAGGACGAGATTTTGAATATTTATTTATGATAAAGAAATTATACATGGCTGAGGTCATTAATATGCTGAGTCCTCAGGTTTGATCATTGCACAGTGTGTGTGTGTGTGTGTGTGTGTGTGTGTGTGTGTGTGTGTGTGTGTGTAAGCATCACACTCTACTGTATAAAAATGCTCAAAACAATGATGGGTCAGTTAAAAACTTGTTATTAAATAAAGAAGTAGCCCCAGGGAGGGGTGAGAGATTAAATAATGAAAGGAAATCTCTACATGGAGAAAATTTCTTAAACCCAAAGATTTGGGTCAAGCATGTCCCAATTAAAGTCTAATTGGAGCAGGCAAGAGGGTTAGAAAGGAGAAGATGCATGTTTTGGGCTCATCCAGACAGCCAAGGAAGCAGCTGCTTTGCAGGGATATGACAGGGGCCCACGAAACCTTATTTGCTCCATTCCTGAAATTCCCACCAAGAGCCACATTTAATTAGATGCCTTCCAGTACGTGATTCTATTTCAGTGTGTGACCACATGCTTGTCTACCATTTGTTCATTGATTAAATATTGAGATGACCAATAGCTTGGCCTATAACTGTGTAAAATTTTCATAGTCTCTGTTTCGACTATCCATCAGTGAACAGAAGAAAATAATCACAGACTTTTAGTGTGGCAGGTACCCTGATGGAGGCAGGATGGGGACTAATCCAGTGAGGAGGATGGTTAGAGTAGACTCAGGAAATCTGAGATTGCAATGGAGTGTCAAGATGGGGAGAGAGGACTGTGTCTACAACAATAGTGACTGGCTTTACACAAACACCTGTCTTCTTAGTTCTGTGGAATGCAGACTCTACTCCAGTTCCCACTGAGGATCAAGTTGTTCAATGTGGGTGTTCAGCTTGTCCACATGCATCCACAGGCATGTGCTGTAGAGCACCTGCTGTGTGATGATGCTGGAGTCATGACAGTGAATGATATGCAGCCTGCATCTTGTCTTCATGGACCTGACATTTGCTTAGAGAATGAAGGACAGTGAGCCACTAGAATGAGTTTAATTTCTAAGTGTGTTTTACTAAAGCTTTACATCAAATGAAAATTGGACACAATGAAAAGATAACCATGGTTCCCTCTTGAAACCTTAAGACATTTATATTATATTTATATATTTCTATATGCTTTAACCATGCACATGTTATTTATTACCTTTGTACCTATAAAAATAACCATATGTAGAACAAATATGTGTAATTTTTACAACAAATGATGTCACAATGATTTTTTCAAAGATTGAAATTATCACCTGTGTTTTCTGGGGAAGTGTGAGTTTTTCATCTGTTCACTGACTTCTGAGGTTTGGGTCAAAATTCTCTCCTGAATAATTTTAAAGCAGAAAATGCCCTAGGGCTTTCTTTTCCATTGATTCTGTTCTTAGAATAGTTGGTAGACATGACAGAACTCACTATGTCCTATTGAGAAAAACTTTCCTCAAACAGCACTCTTCTAGTTAAAGAGAACAGGCAAAACCACGTTTGCTAATGTCAGGGCTTCTTGGTGATATATGCTTGGTGGTATCTAAGCAGAGATAAGGTCAAGTCAATGCAGGACCAGGTCATCTATGCTAGAGGAATAAAAGGTGTCATGTGACCATACTACACAAGCTGTTGTTTAAATGGGAGGCATTCAAACCTGTCAAAGTAGAAATAGTGGAATTTTAAAATATTGACCATATACAGCAGGTTAAAATTAAAATTTCTATTTACAATTGAAATCACTTTAAGATTTGCTGGGACACAGATCCTGTCATCTATATGGACCTGTGCTTTGAGGATAGTCTTTAGCATTGCATGTGGGATAAGGCCAAAGCAGGGTACTGTAGAATATTTCACAAAGAAATAAAGTGAAATAGTTACTTCTGACTTCAGTGAAGCCCTTGGGTTTGAGTGGGAAATAAAATCAGAAACCCAATCCAAAACATAGTTCAAGGAGCATTTCAGTGTTGTTGGTTGACCACAGCACATTAGCCCTAAGAGCCCCTGTGCTTTGGGGGACGGTTGGTGCTTAGTGTGTACAAAGAAATCCTTGCTAGGAGATCGTCTCTGTGAAAAATCTATAGGGAAAAGTTGCCTTTCCAACTGGGTCTTTCTTATCCATGAAGCTATGAAAGGGAGGCCATAGCAGCTACTGATGACCCCAGTTGACATTTCCACACTGCCAGTAGTCTTAGAAGAAAGAGGATTGAGGGTGACAACAAAATCATAATAAAAGACCCCTTGTTCAGAGATTGGCTTCTCAACTTTTTGGAGAGCTTACATATCTACTTGGCCAAGACTATCTTGTAGCCTGTTGTTTCCATAACCTGGACTCTTCCTGGGATGAGGAGGCTAGTTGTGGTCAGCTTCAGAGCTGCATGCAGGATGTCCTTAGGAATCCTTTTATGGTGGAGTCAGTGTCTATTATTAACTACCTACATTATAAGGGCCTCAGGATGGGCAGGGTTGGTGCTCACACCCATGGAACCTTTGCCTATGACCACAGGCTCAGCCTTTAAGTCTCCAAGGCCACATTGGGACATAGCATGCCCCTGAGGCTTTTCAAGGTTGTGGGTACTGGAGAGTTCCTTCCATTTTCGGTTCCTGTTGTCTAACTACATCTGTGTGGACAGAGAGGTTGGGCCAAGATTCAGACTTCCAAGCAGAAGTGCTAAGGGTGATTCTACATGTAGTGGTGGCTATGAATGACACACCCTACCAAGGCTAGGGATGTGACAACTGAAACAGTGGCAGGTGAGGCTACTGAGAATCCTGCTATGGGTTTGACCTGACCCACCAGTGTTCTGTTACCTTGCTAGGCTCTCTCCAGGCTATGAAGGAAGAAGAGGGGACTGTTTTTCTGGGGACTGGTTTAGTCACATCACTGTATAAGATAACTGAAGGACAGTACTTTTTGCTTCCCAAGGGATCCCATCACTTAGAATAAAAACCAGATTTCTTGCCATGGTTCTGATTGCTATAGTCTCTGATCTTATACCTATCAAGCTGGCCTCTTAACTGTCCCTGAGTATATTAGTGGAATCCTGCATTTTGGGCTTGCCAGTCCCTCACTCTGGGGCTGTTGTCATACTTTTCTCACTCAAGGGCTTTATTCAAGTGTTTGTTCAAATGTTGTCTTCTCAGAGAGCACTCTACCTAAAAGACTACCTTCCTTCCTCTCTGTACCGCTCACTCTCTGCCCTCATTTGGCTGTTAATGGCTTAAATAGAAAGTGCTTCCCAGATCCCCATACTTAAGGCTTGGTCTCCAACTTACTGGTGAGGAAAGAAATGGTGGAGCCTTCAAGAGTGAGACTTAATACAGAGAAGTTTGCTCACTGTGGGAAGTGTTTAATGGTTATGTCCTGGTCTCCTTATCCCTTGGGCCACAGATGAGCAGTGACCATTGTTCCACACCTTACGTCCCACCATGATGCTCTATCTTGTCAAAGTCCCAAAGGAGTCCAAGTAAACATGGGCTAAAACCCCTGGGACAATGAGCATGAAGATTTTCTTCTTTTAATTTGAGTTGAGTTTTTCAGGTGTTCTTTCAGGTAACAGTGGAAATATGACTTGCTGTGCAGCAGGAAGATGACCATGAGCTCTTGGTAGTCCCCCCCCCCAATACACCCCTGTATCCCGAGAGTGCTGGGATTTCAGATGTGTGCCACCATCTCATCTCAGTGCTTCCTGCATGCTAAGCAAGTACTTTACCAACAGGGCTACATTTTTCTTTCCTCAGCATTTCCTATGAACTGACACTACACTGTGTGTCTCTCATCATCCTTATTTAATCTTCTAAGAGCAGTGATTTGATATTCTAAGCAGTATGTTGTACCTCGTGGATATGGCCTCAAACACCAGAGATGTTTACTGATGGTAAAAGTAATTTTCTCAAAACAAAATAAAACTCTCTATTTTCAGCATCTCTCCTTACTCACCAGATAATCATTGTGATTCATGGCAATGGCACTCTGCCTTTGGTTGGGCTATGGCTTCTCAAGCTCATTCAGCTCTTTTCAGTTTCTGTTTGACTTGACTTTTCTTATGTAATTTACGTTATGGAAAGGTATTATGGTTCATGGAGCCTGAGAGGTCTGCCTTTGAATCTTATATCACCACTTAGTAGCTATGCGATCCTACATAAGCTATTTCACTTTTACTGACCACAGTTAAATCCGAAATCTACTCCCTTACTTATGGGAATTCTCCAGGAGTGTTAACTGAGAAAACATATTTGAAATTCGCAGTACAGAGCTAAGCTGAGGAGAGCATCAAAACTTAACAAATATCCACTCTATTCTATTTTTCCTTCCTTTATTCTCCTCACTTCTCCTACTACATCTAGTCATTTCTTGTTTAATCTTTGTGTTTGGTGTGTGTATGTGCACAATGTATATGTATGTGTATGCACATGATATGTATGTATGTGGGCATGCATGCATGTATATAGTGTCAGCCTTCATTTTTTATGTTGTTTTGAGCCAGGTTCCCTTGTTTACTTCTGTATACTTCACGCTAGCTGGCCTGAGAGCTTTCCGATTCTCCTGTCTCTTCCCCTATGCTGTCACTGGAGTGCTGGGAATACAGGCTTGTGCTATTGCTTCTGGTTTCACATGGGTTCTGGGTAACCTGACTTTGGTTCTCATGCCCCTGAGGCAAGTGTTTTACACACACAGCTATCTTGCAGCTATTCCCTCTTTATCTGTCCTGTCAATCCTTTGTATTATTGTTATTTGTTAAATCTGTCCTCAGCTTTGTGTGTGCTTCCTGGGTTAACTCATTCATACTTGGTGAGAGTTACCAACTTCCAACCATCTGACAATCTGGTCTCATGTCAGTTCTTTCTCCTGGAACCCCAACTCATTTCTCACCACCTACTGGTATCTCCATCTTCATGTTCCATTGACTTTCCAACTCTGTGTCCCAACTCAGTTCAATACTTCCTATGCAATCCCTATCTCATTGAGATTTACCTCTTCACTGGAAATCCTTAAGTTTTTATTGTTTTCTCTCTACGCCTCACATAATTCAGTCTAAAAAAATTTACAATTTCTGAATATGCATCAAACATTTCACTTGATTCTATTAATTCAGTCTATAATTCTTTCTCACTTGCTTGACTACCATTGCTTTAAACTATGCTCATTCTTCTAAATAATCCACTAGAGTGAACTTTCTAACATGGAAATATGACCTCATTACTCCTATTTAAAAATAAAATTACTTAATAATTACCTGTCATCTTCAGGATCAGATCCGAACTCTTTTGCTGACAGCATGATTTTCTGTGAATTGGTCCCATTCCCAGCTACAAATGAAGTTCCCCTGCTATGTTGTGTAATTGCAAGTCCCCTGTCTTTGACCACGCTGTTCCCATTGCTTGGATCTCTTCTCTCTCCATCTCATCTGTCTGGCAATCTCCACATAAGCCTGGTAGCACTCAGCTTCAATATCTCCTTCCCTTTGAAGCTTTGTTGACCTTTTCAAGCTGGGGCAAGTGCCTTCCTTTCGAGTTCCCTGACTCACTAATGCACTCTCATATTAAGACTTACAACACACTGTGTTAAACTACTGATTTTCCTGTGTCTTGTGCAGTGCCACAGACTGGCAAATCATGGATGCTTTCGTCTCTGGTACCCTAGGATTTTGTGTAGTCTGGCCATCAGTGAATAGCAGTTGGCAGAATGAATAGCAGGATTAGTGTTTAAGAAGAGAAATTTGGGAGTGGCCTAACTGACCTTTTAAATCATGGAAGCTGTTGAAATTCCTCTCTGAAACTCCACCTTCCTATTATATATTGCATATGAGTTGGTTGAAGCCTTATGTAGATTTCATTCATCCGTTTGTTTTTGTTTCATTTTGAAAGTAGCACAGAGCCATGCTACTGAGCAGCCACAGCTTCTTGAAAGGCACTTAGCCTTTTTGATCTTTAGTATTTGTTTTTATAAAATGTAGGAAACATCGGATAATTGGAAACACACGAAAGTGATAGACACAAGTCAGTATCTTTGGGATGTTACAACACACATCTCTACATCCTATACCATCATTTTAAAATTTAAAATAGATTTTTTTTCATACAATATATTCAGATTTCCTTCTCCCAAGTCCTCTCAGATTCTCCCCAACTGCCTATCTACCCAAATCCACAGCCTTTCTTGCTTTCTCTTGTTAAAAAACAAATAATATCTAAAATACAAATAAAAAGAAAAAATAATAAAATAAAATAAATGCTATTTAAAAAGTGAATAGAACAAAATAAAGAAATGAATAAGGAGAAAAAGCCAAGGAAAAAGCACAAGAAACACATACAGATGCAGAGATGCACACATCCACACACACCGAAAGAAACACATACAGGTGTAGAGACACACACATTCACACACACAGAAAGAAACACATACAGGTGCAGAGACACACACATTCACACACACAGAAAGAAACACATACAGGTGCAGAGACGCACACATTCACACAAACAGAAAGAAACACATACAGGTGCAGAGACGCACACATTCACACACAGAAAGAAACACATACAGATGCAGAGACACACACATTCACACACACAGAAAGAAACACATACAGATGCAGAGACACACACATCCACATCCACAGAAAGCCCATGAAAAGATAAAACTAGAAATCATAACATATAAGCAAAAACCTATAAAGCAAAGCAAAACAAAACAAACAAGAAACTAAGTCTCCCTAAATAAGAGTTTTTGTGTTGGCTATCTACCTCTGGGCATGAGGTCTACCCTTCAGTGTGGTTTGTATACCCAGTGAAACTCCATGTTCCTTTGCTAGCAGTTATCAAGTAGAGACAGTTTCTGGGTTGGGGATGGGGCTTGTGTCCGCTTCCATTCTCAGTACTGGGACTCCATCTGGCTTGGACATGTGCAGGCTCCATGCATACTGCCACACGACTGTTGTATCTGCAGAAGGAAGGCCTTGTTTTCTTGGTGTACTCCATCCTGTGGGTGAAGTTGTGAGGAGCAGGACAGCATCTGATCTGTGAGTCTATGCTGGGTGAGTCTACAATGCCCTGGAGCTCTGCCTGCTGATGTCCTTTTCTGAGACCACTGACAGTGGAGGATGGCAATGGAGTGACATTGCTGGAACTTAGAACTCCAAGAATCCCCAGAAGAATGTTTCAAACACAGAGCCCCAGAAACTGTCCAACTTAAAGACTGAAAGGAAACTGGCCAAGAGAAAGGAGCCAGAAATGCCTGTCTGTAGACTGGCAAGCTTCTGTGAGAAGACACAGTCAGCTACTGGTGTGTATCAGGTTTACTGTCAATTTATAGGAACACAAAAATGAATACTATAAAAGCATTGCTATAGTTATGGGGGCTGGCAGGCTTTGCTGTTACCACAGGAAATGTAGCTTTTCCTTCAAAGACTGAAAAACCACTGTCTGAGACAGTGTACTTTTGCCGTGAAGAGATGCCATGAACACAGCAGCTATTGTGAAAGGAAATATTTAATTAGGGCTTGCTTATAGTTTCAGAGGCTTAGTCCATTATCACCATGGCAGGAAGCATGGTGGCACACAGGCAGGCATGGTGCTAGAGAAATAGCTGAGATTTCTACATCCACATCTTCAGGCAGCAGGAAGAAAGAGAGTCACTGGGCTTGGCTTGAGGTTCTGAAACCCCCAAGTCCACCCCAAGTGACACGCTTCTTCCAATAAGGCCACACCTCCTAGGCTTTCTAATTCTAAACATTCAAATATGTAAGCCTCTGGAGGCCATCACTACTCTAACCACCATAACCACTGAGTACAGAGACCAACTGAACAGGTCTGGCCTGGTCCTCCATCTGTATAGCCTTTTCCCAGCTGCTATATGGTTTGACAAGAGGACTGTCCTATCTCTGCATCGTGGTGGCCTGGAGCCTCCTAGAGCTTCAGAGATATTGCCACTGGTATGCTTTGAGTGTGAGTTATGTCTCATGTCTGTGATTCTACTTAATCGGCACTTGAGGCCTCCAATTAGAAATAACTTCCCAGACACCATATTTCCTGAAAGCCCGCAGACTGGCAAAGGATGGCCATTTTATTTTTGAGTGGTACTTGAGAATGCTAGGTTCTGTCACTGAACTACATCTCTTGCTCACAAATGATCATTTCAAATATGAATACTGTGATGGATAGTCTTCGTTGTCAACTTGGCTATGCCTGGAATTAACTAAAATCTAAAAATGGGGGGGGGCACACCCATGAGGGAATTTTAATTTTGAAGTAGGAAGATCCTCTTCTAATCCATATCTTTGAGGCAGGAAGGCACAACTTTAATCATGGCCACAACTTCTGCTGGAAGCCTATATAAAGACATGGAAGAAGAAAGCTTTTGCTTTTTGCCTGCTTGTCCCTGCCTTGCTAGCTCATCCATTCCTTCACTGGCATTAGAGCCTACTTCTTTGGAATACCAGAGTCTACTGAAGAGCAGCTGAGACATCCAGCCTGTCATAGACACAACTGCTGGATTCTTGGACTTTCTGTTTACAGTCAGCCACTTTTGGATTAGCTGGACCAAAGCCTGTAAGTCATTCTAATAAATTCCATATATATATTCCGTGTGTGTGTGTGTGTGTGTGTGTGTGTGTGTGTGTGTGTGTGTGTGTGTGTGTGTGTAGATTCACTCTATACATTCTGTTATTCTAGAGAACTCCGAGTAATACAAATACTGATAACAATGCTAATAACATGCGATACATACTGACATCTGCTTTAAGTGTTTTCTGCTAAGTCATTTAATTCTCCCAGTAGTCTAATGAAGAAGATATTGCCATTATTTACATTTTACCCACAGAGAATAGATATTCAGGGGTTACCACAAATAGGCCACACCCTATGAGGTAAGACTTGAATCTAGGTAGAGTTGCTTCACTGTCAAAAACTCTGCTATTCTAGAAAGAGCAGCATTGAGACCTTCCTTTTTGAGATGGGGTCTTGCCATGTAGCCCAGCCTATCCTTGCATTCGAGATCCTTTTGCCTCTACCTCTCTGAATGCCAGAATTACATTGGTCTGTAACTTGAAATTGGGCCTGTGTCTGAGCCCATCTTGTCTTCTTTTATCATGCCAGTCTCCTCCCTACTTTCCAGTTTCATGTACACAAACTTTCTTTCATGTGACCGGAACTTTGCTCATGATAGTTATCTGGAAGTGTGTATCCATGTTTTCTGAACAGTTTTCTTGATTTTTCCTCAGTCATTTTCATAGGAAAAAGGCTTGTTCAAATCTTCCAATTATGTATTTTCAAAGTCTTATCACTTTAGATGACATTATCTAAAAATAGAGGCTGAAGTGGAGTCTGAGTGTGCTTAGGATTTACTGACAAGAGTCCAGTCAGTAAATGAGCAGAGACCCACGCCAGAGTATGATTTCTGATGAGTCTGGCTTCTGCTTGATCTAGAAGGGAGCCTGGAGGGTAAACTGAATTTCAAAGTCTATGGCTTTCGACAAATGTTGGGACTCTTACTTCAAATCCCATCTGAGATCAGCTGTGGATTGCCAAGGTTTGCTAAATTCTAAGCACATTTTTTGTAGCAGATGTCAGTAGGCAATCTTGTGGAAAAGTCTCAGATATGGCTGATTAGCTTAAGACTAAGGGTTTTGTGGAGAGAGGTTCATCCACAAAATACACGCATCTCAGAGGATGGACACATCCATGAAATATGGGCATTCCTGAGGCTAGAGTAGGCCACCAACAGTGTGTGCTCCAATCATAGCCTCTCTTTCATCGAATTTGTCCAAGTGAGCCATTGCATTTACATGTGTGGTTATTTGACTGTTCTCTATCTCTTTTACTGGCATTTGATCTCTCTGCAGGCAGGACCTGCACGTTGTGTATGGAGAAAGCACAGGACTTGCAGCTGTCGAGTATTGGTAAGGACTAGTTGATGAGTAAGTGTATGGAATGGCGTTCACTTCTGCTTTAGATTATCACAATCTCATTACTTCTGTGTCCCTAAGCTTTTAGGAACATAATTCCCATCAGGGTTATAGAAGCCTTTCTGGCTTCCTTAAATTGCGTTTGCCTCCAGTCTAAGAATCCCATATCTGATTGTTCACATTCCTCAAGTGCTTGTCCTCAGGATGGGGATCAGCTTGCCTTTGTAACAACCCACAACTGCTGAGAGCCTTATGAAAAGAGTTTGATTCTGCTGCTGCTTGGCAAAGCCAGTGACCAAACTGACAGACCAATGGGAAAAGAGATAGCTTTTATTGAGTGACCAAAGAAAGGAGAACTGGGAACCTCAGCTCACGGCTCAGTCTACCCTCCAGTCTGTTGAAAGCTATAGCTGTGGAATATGAATAACAAGTGAGAAGGGGGCTAATAACAAGTGAGAAGGAGATAGGCCTTCATGTCTTTTCCAGGAAATGACAGAGATCTTCCACAAACTCCAGTAGCACCTTTTTCCTCTCTTTTATGGTCTGATTTGCCAGTCATGGCAGTTGGTAGATATCTTTAGCCCCAAGTTAAGACTGCAAAGGAAATACATACAATATGAAGACAGAATTTAAGCCTTTTCATCTGGCCAGACTGGAGACCTGCAGTTCTCAGTGAGGAGTCAATGGTTCAGCCACTGGGGACTTCAAGTGTTTGAAAAGTATCCTAGGCAACTGTTGTCATCATAGCCCACACAACAAAGGCACTGTCTCCAGCAAGGCTAGCAAGAGACCTCCAAAATTAGTGATTTTAAAAAAAAGTCAAGTAGAAGCAAATGAAGCTAGAGGGTTTATTCAGGTTTTTACTCAGCAAGACTCTCAATATTCCTATCTGGGTATTAGGAGAAACATTGGCAAATTACAATTATTTGTTCTGGAAATTTCCATGGTTAATTTCCATTGAACCATTTGCTATATATTACTTCCTGGCTTTGTAACTATTTAGACTGCTGAGAATACTATTAGAATTAGAACACCAATTTTTAAAATATTTATTAAGAGTGAATATGTGTGTGTATGTACATGCATGAATACACATGTGTAAGTGTGCACTAGTGTCAAGGCCTGTGTGTAAGTTAGAGGACAGCTTATGAGAGTTGATTTTCCCCTTTAACCATGTGAGTTTGGGGGTTGAACTCGGGTCTTTTGGTTTGGTAGCAAGCACCTTAACCCATGGAGCCATTTTGCTGTCCACAGAAGAATTTTATTCTTGCTATTCTGTCCACTGTCCATTAGCCAAACCACACTGATTGCTGTATAGATTGTTAGGAAACCAAGATCAATGGGATGAAGGAAGTATAAGTTTTATGGTAGAGAAATTTTAGGAAGCCTAAATACTTTTTAGTAAGTTGATAGACTTGGGCAAATAGATAGTATACCAGCAAATGGTAGAAGGTTCCGCAGTACAATTAGTTTACAATTCTAGGACTGGCTCTCTGTACTAGATTAGGCAATAGAATTCCAATTTATACTGCTTTGCAGAAGTGTGTGTGCACATGTGTACATACATCCATATTTCCCAAATATTCTGGAGAGTTTCACTATCTAAACCCGCTCCTAAAACACACATTCTCATCTAGATTTCCATAATCTCTCCCTTTTCATAAGTCACAGCAGCATCCTTTTTGGCTGTGTACTGTCTAGCTGGGCCATCTTGGAAACTGTACCTTCCTGAGTCCATTTCATTATTAATGAAATGAGAGAGTTGAGGTAAATGTTGCTAGCTATAGAATTCTCTGGGAACTTTATTGTGAGTCTACCATATACTGGGTACCTTTGTGGTATTTCCCTAGGAATCACTTTTCATAGTGAACCTCTCTGGAGTGGTTATTCTTGACACATAAAAATGTAGATTAATTTCCCTAATGAACATAGTTGCAAAAATTGCTTATAAATGTAATTTAAGTAGGTATAAACACAAAGCGATCAAATTATTTTCATCCTAGGGATATAAGGATGATTCAAATCAATATATGTAATATAGCACATAAATAGACCTAGGAGAGGAAGTCACATGGTCATTTCAGTGGGTGCAGGGAAGGCCTTTGACAAGGTTCAACATCCATTTATGATGAAGTCCTGAAGGGAGTAGGAATAAAAGGGCCATGCTGCAACACAATAAAACTATATATAGCAAATGTAGAGACAACATAAAAGATATCAAGAAGAAGATAAGGGGTCAACTCTCTTAATTTTTATTCAATATAGTGATTATAGTCTTAGCAGGAACAATATAAAGCAAGAAGAAATAAAAGGCAAAAATAGGAAAGGAAGTAGCAAAATTATCCTCATTTGTGTATAATTTGACTCTCTACTTAAAAGATTCTAAAGATTTGTGTCCCGCGCGCTCTGTATTTCTCGCCAGCAAGAAATCATACACAGGACACTCGGATCCTTCTGCAGACAAGCTTTAATGCGTCTTGAGAGTGAAAGAGCATAAGCTTCCCAGAGCGGAGACCCCGAGCCAAGAATCCCGTCCCCTAATAAAGGCTGGCAACCGCCGCCTCGGACGTGTCACCCCATGATTGGCTGCAGCTCATCCGGCCATATGACGCCACGGAATAGGCAGAGATCAAGGAATGGAAAATTACCCAGCGCCTGCGCAATAATCTTGTTTACATTCGGTGCCTGCCGGATGCAGGCGCCATCTTGTAATGGAGAATGCAGGGACGGCTCCCTACATCTCCCCCTTTTTTATTAATTAATGATAAGGCTTTATATTTTTACAAGCAAATAGGTCACCCAAATGTTGAGGGATAGAGGCAGAGGTTGTACCTTCCCAATCAAATATTAAGACTGTGTACAAGAGTCGCCATCAGGCTGTTAGCTTGACCCGAAGCGCTCTCGACCTGTCCTCTGCCGTTTTTCTGGGAAAGGGAGACTAGGGCAGGCAACCCTTATGCAGGACAACATGCCTCCCAGAGAAGCCTGCATATTGGGCAACTCTCTGTGCGATGCCTTGCTCGACATCCCTCATGGGCTGCTCAAGCCAGGCACTCTACCCTGTGCAATGAGCCTAGGCTCCGGGTGTGCAAGAGCTGTCTGGCCAGCGGCCTATTGCTTAAGCATAGTTAGCCAAATATCAGTGGAAGCCCCTTGTTCCAAAGCTACAAGCGCTTGGGCGATAACCACCTTGTCTCTCTTAGTTTGAGCCCTGAGCCTACAGACCAGCCAGAGAAGCAACATCAATCCGCAGCAAACGGCTGCACCAAACAATCCCACCTCCACCCATTCCTTAAAATAGGAGACAGCTGAAGCAATCCATGATGACAGTCCCTCCGTCAAGGACAGGAGTTAATCTGGATAATAGCGGCTCTCAACTCCCGGGGAGAGGGTGGAGTTCCGACTTTTGAGGGTCCAAAGGGGCTCTTCGGGTGAGTCTTTCCGGGATCCACAGGGGATTCTCTTCATCCTGTGGAAAAACACATATCGCTCCCCTGGATCTTATGAGAATAGGATCCGGGCCTCTCCAAAGACCAGTTAAGACATCTTTCCATTTTACCATCTCCTTAGACCTTTCAGGTTCTGAGATGTGGCACTTGGCCGCAGTATGGCCCTGAGCATCAATGTTTAGAAAATTAAGGGTAAAGAGTGCCATGGATATTGCAACTCTTGGCACCGAGGGTAAGGATGCTCCCATTCCCTCCTTTTGTTTGATTAAATAAGACTTAAGTGTGCGATGGGCACGTTCCACAATGCCTTGTCCTTGAGGGTTATAAGGTAAGCCAGTCAGATCTGTCTACAGAAGTGCTGGAACTTTTGAGAGGTATAAGCCGGCCCATTATCTGTTTTTAAGAAGCACACAGGTGGCTAGGTAAAGTCTTATTTCTGTAATACAGCTGAACTTCCTTAAACAGTAGCTTAACTTCTTTCTGAGGCAGGGTTTTTTTGTGACTTTGGAGCCTGTCCTGGAATTTGATCTGTCGGACCAGGATCTTATAAAGATCCATCTGTCTCTTACTCCCGAGTGTTGGGATTAAAGGCGTATGCCGCCAACGCCCTCAACTTAAAGGCGTGTGTCACCAACATAATAGATTAGCATCTTTTACAAAACAAGAACTTTACATTGTCAGGCTTTGCTTAAAAATAATTTTAAATTGAAGCTCTTTAAGTAAAAACATTAATAAAATCAAACATTTGAAAACTGGTTTTAAAAAGAAATTTAAATCTTAACTGAAAAACTTGTTTCTAAGATGGTACCTCTAATTTCCTTTTTTTTTAACTTTAGCAAAATGGCTACCGTCAGTCATGTGACCAGCTACAAAATGGCCGTACCAGGAAATAGAACATTTTAAAACAAGCATACATAAATTACTTGAGCGAATAACATGCGCGGCCTTTTCCCCTGTCAAAGACTGGGAAAGCCATCTGCAATTTTCTCCGCTCCTCTAATGGTAAAAAGGAGTCGGTACCAAATTTTTGTTGTAACTCATATAATGGGGGTGCTGATGGAAGTACACCCGCTGGATTAACAGGTCTCTTAAATTTACCGGGGTGTGACCGGTTATCCCCTATTTTCTCTCCCCCCTTTTTTGTTTCTTTTTCACCTAGCTGAGCTGTTTCCCCAGTATTTAAGACTTCATCTCCTGAGCTTTCAGAGTCATCAGAGCTATCAAGATTTAAAGCTTTAATCTCATTTACAGAATCATCTAACAAATTATTCACTCCCTTGTCAGTAGACATTCCAGGAGGTCCTTTTTTCTTATTTATTGCTGTTTCTCTTAACAAATTATTCACTCCCTTGTCACTAGACATTCCGGGAGGTCCTTTTTTCTTATATTTTATTGTTAGGCGCTCCCCATCTCTCACCACATTCGGTTTCTGATATATAATTCTGGACTTCTTTAAGATTGTTACAACAGTGAGAAAAGTCAAAATAGCTCCTAGTAAAAGCATAGAAGCCTCTATATTAACCTCCCACAATAGCAACATTCCCAAGCCAAAGTCCAGAAAAATCATACCTCTCCGAATTTACCACCCTGCAGTTCTGAATCCGCCTCGTTAGAGGGGTCTCCGCGGTGCTGGAGATGTTCACATGTTCCCGGGTTTCGGCACCATATGTCCCGCGCGCTCTGTATTTCTCGCCAGCAAGAAATCATACACAGGACACTCGGATCCTTCTGCAGACAAGCTTTAATGCGTCTTGAGAGTGAAAGAGCATAAGCTTCCCAGAGCGGAGACCCCGAGCCAAGAATCCCGTCCCCTAATAAAGGCTGGCAACCGCCGCCTCGGACGTGTCACCCCATGATTGGCTGCAGCTCATCCGGCCATATGACGCCACGGAATAGGCAGAGATCAAGGAATGGAAAATTACCCAGCGCCTGCGCAATAATCTTGTTTACATTCGGTGCCTGCCAGATGCAGGCGCCATCTTGTAATGGAGAATGAAGGGACGGCTCCCTACAGATTTGACCAGAAAACTCATAAATCTGACAAACTTTTAGCAAAGCAGTAGGATGCACAGTAAACAAGAAAATTAATAACTCCTGAATATACCTAAAACACTTGGTGGGAAAGAGACTAGGAAAACATTCCATTTATAATAGCTTTAAAAGATGTCCAGGAATGAACCTAATCCAGGAGGTAAAGGGCCTTTACTACTTTACGACACTGAGAAATAGACACTGAAGAAGACACTAGAAAATGTGAGGCCTTACCATGCTCATGGATTGGCTAAATTGGTATTGTAAAATGGATATATGTCTGAAAGTGATCTCACTTTCAAAGGAGTCTCCATGACTCTTCCAATGACATCCCCCAGAACTAGAAACAATAGTTATATAGTTCATAAGAATGCAAAAGATGCCAGGTTGCTAAAGCAACCCTAATCTGAAAGAACAATGATATTAGGGTCAGAATAGAACACCTATGTAGAAGAATGAAACTAAATCTGTATCTCTCACTCTCTACAAAAATCAATTCAAAGTAGAGTAAAAGCCTTAATTTAAAATCTCAAATTAAAACTGCCAAGGGGAAAAATCACAAGAATTAACAAGTGGGATTGCATGAAACTAAAAACAAACTTCTGCACAGTAAGGGAAAGCAGAGAAAAGGGACAGTGTACAGAAGGAAAGGTCTTACACATCTGACAGTGGGTTAATATACAGGGTACACAAAGACCTAAAAACATGCTCAACCTGCAAATCATCCCAACAATAAATGAATTGAAATGAAAATTCATTGAACAGACTATTCTCCAAAGAGGAATCATAATAACCAGTAAGTCTATGAAAAAGTTCAATTTTCTTAGAGATCAGTGAATGAAAACAAAAGCTCATTTGCTAGAATGACTAACATCATGAAAACAAAAATGTTGGCAAGGCTCTGGGTGAAGTGGTAGTGAAGGCAACCCTTGACTATGTTTCTGATGGCAATATTAATTAGCATAGCCATTATGGAAATAGGAAAATTATGTGACCCAGTTATACTACCCCTACACACATACATGAAGGGATCTAAGCCAGTACATCTTAGAGACACTTGCACAGTCACAACAGTCAAGATTTGGAATAGCCAAGATGCCCAGTAGCAGATGGGGATAAAATGTGGCACATATAGGGAATAGCCATGATAGAAAATAAAATTATGTTATATGTAAAAAAATAGTTGGAACTAGAGACCATATAAAAAACAACAAAGTCGACAAATATCATGTGCTTTTCCTTGGGTGGGATCTAGATTAAAACTATGTATGCACAAGGGGACTATATGGGGGAAGAGAAAGAGTCTAAATGGAGGTGAAGGGAGGAAGAAAAGATGATAGGAAGGAAAAAGACAAATACTATATATTGTCTTTCATATGAGAACCTAGGATATATATATATATATATATATATATATATATATATATATATATATATATATACACATACACACAGGACATGGAAGCAGGGGCGTATTTGTGGAAAGATTAAGACACAAGTGGGTGGAGGGATGATGGGTTGAAGGAAAATGAACAAAGAACAATAATTGAACTTAAGAAATTCTCATGAAGAAGCACATGATTTGGGATAGGAAGATGGCTCAATGGATAAGGACCTTGTGTGAGTTCTGATTCCTCACACTCACATACAAGCCAGCAGGCATGTGGGTACCTGTAATCCTGCACAAAGACATAGGGTCCCAGTGGCAAGCAGACCAGGTGAACTAGTCAGAACTGGCGATCTCTGGGTTCAGTGAGAGACCCTGTCTCTATAAAGTGGAGAGTCATTGCAGAAGATTCCAAACATCTGCTCTGTTCCACCTGCTACCTATAGTTTCATCATCTATAAAACCTTGATGACAGTGCCAATTATTTCATCAGGTTTCAGTAAAGGCTGGACAGAATGTATGTCCAGTGGCCGTGTAAAGTGCTGAGCAACATTTGTCCAACATTTGCTCTATATCCTGGACTTTCCTTGTTGCTGGGATTAACAATTGAAAAGGACACAGTCCTGAATGCTCAATGCTGTTTCTTGGTGCCCTAGTTGGCTGAGCTGCCTTTGATTTGTGTTCAGGTTACAAAACTTTCTAATTTTTAATGCTCGGTTCTTTACAATTAATATTATACATAGAGCAAACAGTTTATGAATGGAGTAACTCATTTCCTCTCATGAAGAACTCCAATCTTCTGTAGATTCTTCCATTAGACTGCATTTTTGATACCTGTATTCCTTTGTCAGTGACAAAGCACAGCCTGGACCTGTCCCAGGGGAGCCTGACTAATTTTGGATTTACCTAGTGGTGAGTGTAGCAGACTGTCTGCTTGTAACAACTTCCTTTTTTTTAAAGACAGAGTCACTGTTTTTAGCTGGGCACAAAAATAACAAGTTCTATTATGCTTATGGGGGTTGTGAGACTAAATTGTGCGATGTGAAATATATAATTTCTGGGCTATCCCTTTGGGCCAGAATATTGGTATGATGGGAGGAGCTATGGTAGCCATATTGAACTACAAACCAGAGGCTGCATGCTGATAATGGCAGAACATCATTAAAAGGGCCTGTGTTTCTTCTTTTCTTTTTTCAGATTCTTTCTATTTGAATTAGAAACAAGATTGTTTTACATGACAATCCCAGTTCCCCTTTCCCTCCTGTCCTCCCCTACCACCCCCCAACTAAAACCCTACCTATCACATACTTTCTGCTCCCCCTGAATGCTGAGGCCTTCCATAGGGTGTCATCAAGGTCTATCAGATCCTTTGGGTTAGGACCTAGGCCCATCCCCATGTGTCTTGGCTCAAGGAGTATCCCTCTATGTGGAATGGGCTCCCTAAGTCTACACCAATGCTAGGGATAAGTACTGAACTACTACTGGAGGTCCCTTAGATTTCCGAGGTTTCCTCAATGAAACCCCTGTTCCTGGGGTCTGGATCAGTCCCATGCTGGTATCCCAGCTATCAGTCTGGGGAGAAAGAATTCCCTGATGTTCAGGTCAGCTGTTTCTGTGGGTTTCACCAGCCTGGTATGGACCCCTTTGCTCCTTATTCATCCTTCTCTGGATGTGGATTCCAGATCAGTTCAGTGATAAGTTGTGGGTGTCTGCTTCTACTTCTACCAGCTGCTTGATGGGGGCTGTCGGGTAGCATATAAGTCAGTCATCAATCTCATTACCAGGTGAGGGCATTTAAGGTAGTCTATCCTCTGTTGTTTAGATTGTTAGCTGGTGTCATCTTTGTAGATCTCCAGACATTTCCCTAGTGCCTGATTTCTCTGTAAACCTAAAATGTCTCCCTCTATTATGGTCTCTCCATTCTTGTTATCTTCTATTCTTCCCCTGACTCAACCATTCTGCTCCCTCATGTCCTCTGCATCCCTCCTCTTCTTCCCTTCACATTCTCCTAGCTCCCTCCCCCATCTTCCCATGCTCTCAATTTAGAGCCTGTGTTTCTTGTCCAATGTAAACATCTAACAGGAGAAATCACTTCTAATGTCTCACAGGACAGTCAGCAATAGTAATTATATATTTCAATCTAGTTAGGAAGGAGGAATTCCATGCACCCAATGAAGAAGAAGGATAAATGTTTGAAGTGATACATAAGCTAATTGACCCAGACTTGACCATTACATATTACATATACATATCAAGACATCACCTATGCCATATAAATATATGCAGTTACGGTGTGTCAGTTAAAAATTATACTGGTTAGCACAGACACTGCTAACAACAATTAATACATGGGACCTCCTGAAACTGAGAAGCTTCTGTAAGGCAAAGGACACAGTCAGCAAAACAAAACGGCTGCCCACAGACTGGGAAAAGATATTCATCAACTCCACATCTGACAGAGGGCTGATCTCCAAAATTTACAAGGAACTCAAGAAGCTAGTCTCTAGAACACCAAACAATCCAATTAAAAAGTGGGGTACAGAACTAAATAGACAATTCTCAATAGAGGAATCTAAAATGCCTGAAAGACACATAAGAAAGTTTTCAACATTCTTAGCCATCAGGGAAATGCAAATCAAAACAACTCTGAGATACCATCTTACTCCTGTCAGAATGGCCAAAATAAAAAACACCAATGACAGTTTATGCTGGAGAGGATGTGGAGAAAGGGGAACACTTCTCCACTGCTGGTGGAAGTGCCAACTTGTACATCCATTTTGGAAATCAGTATGGCCTTTGGAAATCAGTATGGCGACTCCTCAAGAAAATGGGAATCAGTCTACCACAAGATCCAGCAATTCCACTCTTAGGCATATACTCAAAAGAAGCACATTCATACAACAAGGACATATGTTCAACGATGTTCATAGCAGCACTATATGTAATAGCCGGAAACTGGAAGCAGCCTAGATGCCCCTCAACTGAAGAATGGATAGAGAAAATGTGGTGCATTTACACAATGGAGTACTAATCAGCAGAAAAAAACAATGGAATCTTGAAATTTGCAGGCAAATGGATGGAACTAGAAGAAACCATTCTGAGCGAGGTAACCCAATCACAAAAAGACAAATAAGGTATGTACTTATTCATATGTGGATTTTAGACATAGAGTAAAGGATAACCAGCCTACAATCCACACTGCCAGAGAAGCTTGTAAACAAGGAGGACCCTAAGAGAGACATACATGGTCCCCTGGAGAAGGGGACAGGGTCAAGATCTCCTGAGCAAATTGGGAGCACAGGAAGAGGGGGGAGGGAACTAGGAGGATGAGAAGGGAAGAAGAGGAGTGATGCAGAGGACATGAGAGAGCAGAAAGGTTGAGTCAGGGGAAGAATAGAAGATAACAAGAATGGAGAGACCATAATAGAGGGAGACATTTTAGGTTTACAGAGAAATCAGGCACTAGGGAAATGTCTGGAGATCTACAAAGATGACACCAGCTAACAATCTAAGCAACAGAGGAGAGGCTACCTTAAATGCCCTCCCCTGATAATGAGATTGATGACTGTCTTATATGCCATCCTATAGCCTTCATCCAGCAGCTGATGGAAGTAGAAGCAGACACCCATACTAATCACTGAACTGATCTGGAATCCAGTTGCAGAGAAGAACGAGTGAAGTGCAAAGGGGTCCATACCAGGCTGGTGAAACCCAAAGAAACAGCTGACTTGAACATCAGGGAATTCTTGCTCCCCAGACTGATAGCTGGGATACCAGCATGGGACTGATCCAGACCCCAGGAACATGGGTTCCATTGAGGAAACCTCGGAAATCTATGGGACCTCCTGTAGTAGTTCAGTACTTCTCCCTAGCATAGGTGTGGACTTAGGGAGTCCATTACACATAGAGGAATATTCCCTGAGCCAAGACATACAGGGATGGGCCTAGGCCTTGTCCCAAAGGATACGATAGATCTGATGACACCTTATGGAAGGCCTCAGCATTCAGGGGGAGCAGAAAGGATATGTGATAGGTAGGGTTTTAGTTGAGGGGGTGGTGATTGTAGGGGAGGATGGGAGGGAGAGGGAACTGGGATTGTCATGTAAAACAATCTTGTTTATAATTCTAATAAAAAAATCTGCAAAAAAACTCAGTTGCTGATATTGAGACTAGTTTGTTATTGTCATGTTATAATTGCCAGGTAAGGTGTTGACCCCTTTGTTTCTGCTCTCTTTCTTGTAAAGTAGTATGAATATCAGACGCAATGGAATCAAATCCTGATGTCCCATGAGCATCTGGCTTGCATTAGTATCATATAATACTGAATCAGCTAGGCAAGGTGCATATGAACTCCTTGAGACATGGAAACCCAACAGGAGAAGTGTCCCAAGAGCAGGTACAAGAGTTAGCGACCTACTTATTCTCACAGTTAGGAGTCCCATGAAAATACTAATATATATGCAGAGGACCTGGTGCAGACACCTGTAGGTCCTGTGCTTGCTGCTTCAGTCTCCAGGAGCTCATATGTGCCTTGCTTCATTGATTCATAGTGCTTTGTTCTCCTGGTGTCTTTCATCCCCTTTGGCTTTTATGATCTTTTCACCACCTCTTCCAAGGGAGCTCAAGTTCTGGTGGGAGGGATTTTATGTAGATCTGTCATTTAGACTCTTTCTCCTTATAATGTCTGGCTGTGGATCTCTGCATCTGTTCCCATATGCTGCTGGAGGAAGCCTCTCTGATCATGACTGGATAAGGCACTGATCTATAGTATAGCAGGAGTCATTTTATTGATTTTTGTTTTAGACTAGTAGTGTTTGGTTTTACCCTAGGTCTCTGGACTATCTAGTTTCTGCTTCTTGTTTACCTAAGTAGTGTCAGACATGGGTTCCTTCTTGTGGAGTGGGCCTTAAGTCAAATTAGATATTAGTATCTATATTTTTCTTTTGGAAGTCTACAAAGGACCTTCACTGCACCAAAGAGATCAAAACATATGAATGAGGGCTCTATGTAGGCACCAGCTCAACTTCTCCACATTCAATGAGTTATGTGGGTGTTGTCCTCTGCAATGGGGTCCACTGACAGTTTGTGAAGAGCAACTATTTGTCTTAGCAACAGCCTAGGTTGTTTGAGAATTTCCATGGGACACCGCTGGCCAACAACTCAACTAAATGTAACCCCGTCCTGCCACTGGAAGCCTTGTCTGGTGACTAGAGACAGCCAGTGGAGACTCTGTAGTCTCCACTACTAGGAATCCTCATTAGGATCCCCTTTATATATTTCAGGAAGTTTCCACTGCACTAGATTTCCATACCATTCCCAAGTGCTCCCCAATTCCAGCTATCTCTCTCCACAGTCTTTCTCTCTACCCCATCTCCCTGCTAACCTGATTCCCTCACTGTTGTCCCCACCTACTATACACTATTCTATTTACCCCTCCCAGGGAGATCCATGCATCCCCTTCCTCTAGATTCCTCCTTTTTACCTAACCTCTCTGGTTCTACAGATTGTAGCTTGGTTATCAATTCCTAATAGCTAATGTCCATGTATAAGTGAATACATACCATAATTTATTTTTTTTGGCTCTGGGTTATTCACTCATGATGATATTTTTTCCAGTCCCATCCACTGAGGCACGTTCTCTTAAGAAAACCTAGGCTCATCAATACAGTTAGGATAGACAGCCAGCTTGTCCCAGGAATAGACTATCTTCCCCTTCAGGGACTGGAATTATAACGAGCTGCCACACTAATCCAGCATACATACATACATACATACATACATACATACATACATACATACATGGGATCCTCTGGTCCTCTTTCTTGTATGGCAAATCTTAACCACTGAGCTATCTCCTTGGCCCAGCACAGACAATTTTTTAGCAGATGTCTCTGTTCAAAGAATGCTTTCTGTATCCTGACTTAAAACTTAGGTTAAATACATAACAAAATTTACTGTCAATATTGTTAACTGCAATTCAGTGGCACTATGTGAATTATGTAGCCCTCACTATTATCCATTTCCAAAATTTTCTAATCATCCCAAACAGAAACTTTAGATTCATTATAGTAACCTCCCTCCTATCCCCCACAACTCACTGGTAAACTCTATTCTCCTCTCTGCATCTACAAATCTCTCTATTCTCAGGACCCTGTGGAGGTAAAATCATTTAATATCAGAACCTTTCTATCTGGCATATTTAATTTAGCTGAGTGTCTTAGAAGGTTTAACCTAGGTTGTAGCACATGCCAGTATTTAAATCCTCTTCAAGTCTAAATATTTATGTAGCAATGTACTTTATTCATTCACTGATTGGCATTTGGGTGCTTCCATCTTCTGGCTGTTTCACATAGTAATACTGCTCTGGACATGGAGTTCAAGTTCTTGACTTGTCAGGGCAGCAGTTTGACCTCCTGTCTCCAACAGGCACCTGTCAGCATACTGGGACTGGCCTGCAGTGTTTCTGTTGGAGCCATGCTTGGAATTTTGGATGGCTCATGAGTGCCTAGACTCAACAGCTGGTCCCTGGCACAGCAGGGAGAATGTGTACAGGGTGCTGCCATGTCCTCTCTTTGCAAGGAAGGACTCTAAGGGACAGAGAGAACAAGAAAACAATTTTGGTATGGGTATAGCATGTGTTTTCATAGTGAATTTCTCTCTCTGTGTGGATACAAATCCCTCTTGATATTCCTGACTTGGATTGGGAGGTGCTTTACTTTTCTGAATAGAGAACCAGGGATGGGACCTTGGAGCTGGAGGTCATGGCCTTCCATGCCCCAGCCCTGTAAGGACTGTGCATGTGTTTGGTCGATAATCCTTTCTCTCAGTGTTGGCTCCCTGCTGTAGCCCCAGAAGTGAATAACTTTGAAACTGTATTAAGCAGAAGAGTGTGGCTGTTCCTTTAACTTCTGAGAAATGCCATCATGAGGATTCTCACTTGGGTCATCTAGCCCAGACCCAGCTCTCTGTGCCTGCAGGTTTTATCATGGCTGCCAATGAATTTTAGAATTGGTGTCAAGACAGAAACTACTGCATGGCCTTGGAGTCTCTTAGCTTGAGCCTGCAGTCTGAGAGATCAGATTCCAGGATGATAGGATTCTGACTGTCTCTAAATTCCGGACCAAGTCAGATGAGGACAGCATAGGCAGCCATTCTCTTGCATCTTTGATCTGGGGCTCTGACCTTTTAAGTTTCAGTCATTAGGAATGCAAATTCTTTTATACATTGTGCTTTAATCTTTGTGCTTTTGCTCCTTGTTAGACTCATAAGGAAAACAACTAACCATCTAAGAAACAACAGTGGAGAGGCTACCTTAAATGCCCTACCCTGATAATGAGATTGATGACTAACTTATACGCCATCCTAGAGCCTTCATCCAGCAGCTAGTGGATGAAGCAGATACCCACAGCTAAATACTGAACTAAACTGGAATCCAGTTGCAGAGAAGGAGGAGTGATGAGCAAAGTGGACAAGACCAGGCTGGAGAAACCCACAGAAACAGCTGACCTGAACAAGGGAGAGCTCTTGGCCCCCAGACTGATCACTGGGAAACCAGAATGGAACTGATCCACACCCCACGAATGTGGGTGTCAGTGAGGAGGCCTTGTAGTAGATCAGTACTTATCCCTAGCATAGGAATGGACTTTGGGATTCCATATATTCCCTCAGCCTAGACATGTGGGGGAGGGCCTAGGCCTATCCCAAAGGATATGACAGACTCTGAAGATGTCCCCCCCAATGGAAGGCCTCACTCTCCCTCTGGGAGGAGAAATGGTATGGGATAGGTAGGGTGTTAGTGGGGGACAGGGGAGGAGGGGAGGGAGAGGATACTGGGATTGACATGTTAAATAATCTTGTTTCTAATTTAAATAATAAATGGAGGAAAAATAAAAGGAAAACAAGGATGTTGGATTCTGTTAGCAGGAAAATGCGTTACACTTCAAGTTTTAGTTAACTGCAGAAAAAAAAATTATAGAGTAGGATAGCTCCAAGTTTACTGGCTTGGGTCCAGTTATTGCCTTTTGTTCAGTTCACTGGGCAAAAAATTAACCAATTCTCTTTTTAATTGGAAAAAAAAATCCTCAAACATGTTGCCTTAGCCTAGGAAACAAGCTCTGGGGACAAGGTAGGGAAGGGTCAGATACAAACACGTGCCAATACTATTTGTAATAGCCAGAACCTGGAAGCAGCCTAGATGCCCCTCAACTGAAGAATGGATAGAGAAAATGTGGCACATTTACACAATGGAGTACTACTCAGCAGAAAAAAACAATGGAATCTTGAAATTTGCAGGCAAATGGATGGAACTAGAAGAAACCATTCTGAGCGAGGTAACCCAATCACAAAAAGACAAACATGATATGTACTCACTCATATGTGAATTTTAGACATAGAGTAAAGGATTACCAGCCTATAATCCACACTGCCAGAGAAACTAGTAAACAAGGAGGACCCTTAGAGAGACATACATGGTTCCCTGGAGAAGGGGAAAGGGTCACGATCCCCTGAGCAAACTGAGAGCATGGGAAGAGGGGGGAGGGAGCTACAAGAATGAGAAGGGAAGAAGAGGAAGGATGCAGAGGTCATGAGGGAGCAGAAAGGTTGAGTCAGGGGAAGAATAGAAGAAAGGGTATGTGATAGGTAGGGTTTTAGTTGGGGGTGTAGTAGGGAAGGAGGGGAGGGAGAAGGGAACTGGGATTGTTATGTAAAACAATCTTGTTTCTAATTCAAATAAAAAAATCTGAAAAAAAAACACATGCAAATAAGCTGTCCCATGCCTCAAATATTGGTCTAGACAGTTTTTCCAGCCAGTAGTTCTCCAGAATACATCGTGGGGGCTGTTTCCTGCAGCAGTCCACCCAGGAGGTCTTAGGGGGTGTCCCCTGCAGCAGCAGTCCACCCAGGAGGTTTTAGGGGGTGTTCCCTGCAGCAGTCCACCAGGGAGGATTCAGGGTGTGTTCCCTGCAATAGTCCATCAGGGAAGACTCAGGAGGTGTTCCCTGCAGCAGTCCATCAGGGAGATGAGGAAACAAAGTGCTTGGCTCTTTCCCATCTCTTACCTATCTCCCAACTCTTGGCTCTTTTCCATCACACTACTAAACTTCACCCCATCCCATAGGGTGTAATACCAATGCCCCAAACCTGTCAAGTCACTTGACTCCTTAGCAGTTTCTGATAAGGTCATTCTTGCGAATGGGTCTTTATCTGAGGCTGTGTTCACCTTACCTACCAGGTCTGGAAGGAAGCTGGGGCTAGACTCAGTCATTTTCTGTGTCTGCCTCTCTTCCTCCGGTTAGACAAGTTCATATCACTGTCATTCATCTTCAACTACTTTAGTTACCGTGATAAAGTATACACATCATGGTATTGGCCATTGAAAGCATTTGTGGGAGTTCAGTTCAGTGTCATAAAATAGAAGTGGTGTTCTCTACCCATCAGAACATTTTATCTACCCAAACTGAAACAGCACTGATTAAACACCAACTGTCTCACCCGACTTCCTCCAGCTCCTGGCTGTCACCATTTTGCTTCCTCAGTCTGAGAATTTGATTACTCTTGGTCCTCATATAAGTGCAATCAATCATATAATGCTTGTCCTGTGTTTGACTTATTCCATTTACCATGTTTTCCAAGTGCATCTGATATAGCAGTGTTTTATTCAACTTTGTAGCTCAATGATATTCTATGATATGTATTTACTACTTGCCTATTATTCTGTTGATGAACTTGGGTGTTTTAACCTTTGGGGTAATATGGCAAATGTTTACATTATCATTGGTGGAGAGCTAGCTGTCTGTTTATATCTCTGCTTTCAGTGTGTGTGTGTGTGTGTGTGTGTGTGTGTGTGTGTGTGTGTGTGTATGTGTGTATGCACTCATAGGAGCAGAATTAAGTCTTAGGGGTTTGTTTCTACCTTTTTAGGAATCACCATACTGTTCCCCACAGTGGCTGCTGTGTATTATATTTCCATTAACAATGCATCAAGGTTCAGATTTCCCCACATCCTCATCAACATCTGTTATTTTCCATTTTTTTTGTGACTAGCCATCCTAGTGTGCGTGAAGAAGCATCTTAGTTTGGGTTCAACTTGTGTTACCTAATACTGAAGACCTATAAGTGTTTAGTGACCATCAAAATATCAATATTTTTTTGAGAAAACATCTGCTCAAGTCCTTTTTACATTTCTTAAGTTAAATTATTTGCTTTTGTTATTGCATCAAAACAAACATTAAAGAATATATAATCCCTCAAATTGTTGAATGTCTTCTGCTGTTTACAATAGTTACTGGGTTCCTCTTTGTAAGCGAGTGTCAGTGTTACAGCTCTGGAACTGCAAAGATATCCTGACTTATCAGGAAGCCAGGCTTCCTAGAGCCACAATGGGTCACTTCTGGAGGCTTCAAGATCTAACTCTAATGCACAAACTGACTTTGTGGAGCCCATTCTATATGGAGAGATACCTTGGTCAGCCTAGACATGGGTGTGTGTGTGGGGGGGGGAGTGGGAGGTGTCTTGGTCCTGCCTCAACAAGATGATGGGGCAGACTTAGACTTCCTAGGGGAGGCCTTACCCTCTCTCAGGAACAGATGAGAGCTGGAGGAGGGGAGGCGGTGGGGGGGGGACTAGGATTGGAATGTAAAAAATAAATTAATAAAAAAGATAATCATAAAAATTAAAAAAAAGGGGAGCCACAATAGGACAGCTCTGGAGGCTGGAGTCACAATCAGACAGCTCAGCCCTAGAGGGAGAGATATCCTGACATGTCAGCAAGTCAGGTGATACCTGAAGGTTCCCTACAGTGGGGGATGGTCTCCCAGCAGGATATAGCAATCCTGCTCCTCTCCTAAAGAGAGCCCTTATAGATGAGCTCTGCCCTGTTCCCTTAAAGGAATGTCCTAGCAAAGCTATCCACTTCTTCCTCCCTCCACCCAAGATGGAGGTACATTCTGCTAAAGGGGAAGGCCCTGCAGAAATGTAGTCATCTTTGGTTCTGGTGAAAAGTTGTTACTTTTTTTGCTCAGACTTGTTTAGGCCCCCAAAGGGAATGTCTCAGCAAGGTTTTTCTACTCAGTTAGCAAGGTTCCTCTATTCTGTGCCTGTGAATAAAGATCTTCACCCAAGACTCATGAGAAAGGGATTTCCTTGGGAAGGAGGAGTCCAGAACAGTGGCTTCCTCTGCCAGGGTGGGAAAAGACAGCCTGCAACTAAACAGGCAGAGGGCCTTATATAAGGCTTCTTGGGGGTGGAGTTTTCCCACAGACAAGGTTTTCTGCTCATGGATTGGTTAGTTTTTCTGCTCAGGGATTTAATTAGTCAGGAGCAGAAATAGCTCTCATTTCAGGGCCAAACTGTTTCTTTCACTGGCCTTTTTTTTTTTTTTTTTTTAGCTTTCTGGCACTAGTTTCATGGCTAAGGTCTATTTCTTTCACTGGCTCTGGTTCTAGGGCCAAAGTGTGTTTTATTTGCTCTGGTTTCAGATTCAGGGTGTCTTTCTTTGGTTCTGGGTTCAGGAATAAAGTGTTTCTTTTACTAGCTCAGGTTTCAGATCCTGGTTCTGTTTCTTTTACTAGTTCTGGGTTCAGAGCCAGAGTGGATTTCTTTGGCTGGCCCTTTTACCCCACGCTCTTCCTATTATCTCCTGTGCCTAGTCTTTTCAAGATGTTATCATAAGAGACAAGAGATATAGTAATTTATGAACAACAGAAATTTAATTTTCATAGTTCCAGGGGTTGGTAAATTCAAGATGAAGTCAGGGCAGATCTGGTCTCTGGTGAAGGCTTGTTTTTTTGTTTAAAATGGCCTGTTACTGTAGTGTAACCATTGGAGAACTGCTGTTGCCCTTTTCTCTGAAGTTATTAATACTCTCCAGGTGGGCATCACTCATAATGTAATCACCCCTTAATACTATCAAATTGGTGACTGGCATATGGATCTCAGAGGACACAGTCAGAACTTGCATGCATACTCTCCTTCTGTTCTCGAAGGAAGATGCCTTACTTGAACTATACAGTATTCTCCAACTGCCTTTTCGACCTTCTGATAACTGAGGTGACCTTTCAAATTCAGTTATCTCAATTTGTTTTTTCAAAAATTAGGGTTTATTTCTTATGTAAGGATAATTTTGAATCTTGTTGGCCTTTGAAGTTAAATTTTAGTCAACTTAACACTTATCAAAAAACTTTTTTCTGTCTGTGTGTGCTCAGGCATGCATGTGTATGGGCATGTACATGGGTATGTGTGCCTCTGTGTGAAGACTTCCTGAGGATGTCCAATGTCCTGCTCTATCCCTCTACGCCTTATTCCTTGAGACAAGTTATCTTTCTAAACCTAGAGCTCACTGTTGTGGTCTGCCCCCCCCCCCCACTGCAACTAGGCCAGCAAACCTGAGCAGTCTTTCTATTTCCATTCCTGACAGTGCTGTGGTCACACGTGTGTGGCCCAGCTTTTTATGTCACATGTGTGATGTGAACTTAGATCCTCTGAGCCATTTCCTCAGCACAACTTTATGCATCTAGAATTCACTTATGTGATCATGGTTTTCATATTCTTTCCCTCAGTACCTAAGCTACTTTTATTTATTTTAATTTTTTAATTTAGAAACAATCTTATTTTACATATCAATCCCCTGTTCCCTACACCTCTTATCCTCCCCATGCCCCCCCTCTGCCCCCCCAACTCACCCTCCACCCACTCCCCAAGCATAGTAAAGTCCACAGGGGATCATCAAAGTCTGTCATATCATTTGGGGGAGGGCCTAGGCCTTCCTCCGTGTATCTGGGCTGAAATAGTATCCCTCCATAGGGAATGGGCTCCCAAAGTCCATTTGTGCTCTAGGGATAAAGACTGGCTCCACTGTGAGAGGTCCCATAGCCTGCGCAGGCCTCCTAGCTGGCACCCACATTCAGAGGGCTTGGTTTGGTTCAATGCTGGTTCCCCAGCTTTATGACTGGGGTCTCCATGCTATCAGTAGGTCAGGTCAGATGTTTCTGTAGGTTTCTCCAGCACCTTCATGACTCCTTTGCTCAACCCTCCTCCCTCTCTACAACTGGATTCTAGGAGTATACCTAAGCCACTTTTATGTGCTAGGTAAAAGGACATAAAGCCCATTACCATTGAAGAAAACAATGATTTTTGTTTGCTTCTGATATAGTTGTTCTGTAAATGTGCATGCTCTCTGTCATTCTTTTATTTTTATTTGTTTAAGACATTTCTTACCATCTAGCCCAGGCTGGACTTGAATGCCCTTGATCCTCTTGCCTCAGCTTCATATACTAAGATCACCAGCATTCTTTATCACGTCTAAACCATGAAATGATACTTCAATATGATTTCATTTGCACTTCCCCAATAATAAATTAGGTTGAACATATTTTCATGTACTTTTTGGTATATTTTTTGATGGGGGAAGTGCTTTTGTGTATGTGTTTCTTATTGGATGATAAAAAAGTACTGTTTGGCCAATGAGGCAGCAAGTTAGGTGGGACTAGGAGTCAAGGAGGATTCTGGGAAATGTAGTAAATAAGTGGTGATCCAGGCAGGAAGTGACATAGCAGGGAGACTCAAGTAAGGGCAAGAAGGAAGTCATTCCCTTTTCTCTTCTTTCTGGTCTCTGCTCTGGGGTTGCCATGTGATCAGCCGGCAAGAGAGGGCACCAGGGGAAGGTGTTTGATAAGATAAGTCTTATAAAATATATAGATTTATGATAATTAAGACTGAGCTAGCAGATGAGAAATCCTATTCATTGGCCAAGCAGCATTTGTACTTAATATAAGTCTCTGAGTGTTACTTGGGACCTTAACGTGGTGGTGGTCAGAACTTGGGCAGCTGGCAGAAGGCGCCCATGTGGTGGCAGGGTTCAGGTGGCTTTGGAGTAAAGATTTATTGTTACAATTTTTCTCTGGAAAAATGTATATTCAAGTCCATTGCCCCCTTCTCATAGCTGGTGTTTTGTTTCTGAGACAGGATCTCATGTAGCTCAGGTTGGCATAGAACTTGATATGTAGATGAAGATAATCTTGAATTTCTGATGCTCCTGCCTCTACTTTCACAGTGCTGAGGTTACAGGCATGTCTCATACATGACTTTGCCCAGCACACACTGTTGCCAAGTTTTCATTGCTGAGTTACAAATATTCCTTATATATTCTAGTTGCGTATTCCCTATAAGACATGCTTCGCCAGGCTTTCCGTCCATCCCATGCTCATCTCCTCACTTTCTAACTGCTGTTCTTAGAAGCACAATGAATTTTAATTTTGATTAATTGAGAATTATTTGTTTCTGCTTTTGGTATCTAAGAAATTATTGCCCAATCTAAGATGATGCAAATTTATCCCTATGTCTTCTTTGAAAAAATTTATAATCTCAGCCTTTACATGTAAGCATTATTCATTTTGATTTTTTTTAGTAGGTGGTATGAGGTTGGGGTAAATATTTTTAAAAGCACTTACAAACAATGGGAAGTTCTTTTTAATTACATATAAGCATATGCTTACCCTCTTAGGCTTATTCTTTCAGTTAGTTCATTTCACTTAGTGAACAGGCATTGAGCAAATTGTTTGTGACTGTGACGGCTCAAGCAGATAGTACAAAAGAGAATAAGGAGTATTTTCTATTTGAATGAATTAAGAGTGAGAAAGGGACTGAGAAACTCACCAGTTACTGCAGGATCTTCAGAAGGTGGTGGTGCTTTTGGGAAAGTTATAGGACCTTTAGGAAATGGAACCTTACTGGGAGAAATAGTTGCTTCAAAGGTTTATAGTGTTGCCTACTTTCTGTTCTCTCTCTCTCTCCACCTACCTCTGTGTCTATCTTTCTGCATATGAAGGAAAATGTGATCATTGCTGTCATGCCTGCCCTGCCATGATGGACTCTATTCTTTTGGAACCATAAACTAAAATACACCCTTTCTCCCCTGCTGCTTTTGGTCATGTTCCTTTATCACAACAACAGAAAACTAACTAATATGGGTACTTAATTCAGGTTGAAGAGGGCAAGGCAACATTTGGGCAATGATCATAACTAATTGAAGGTGAAGTTTATTGGGCAAGCAAGAGTGGTGATGGAGATTGAGGGCAGACACTCCAGGTGTCTGCACAAACCATGTGCGGAAAATCATGCAGCTCTCAGGAAGTGCAGCACACTTATGGATGTGAAAAGTAGTTGCTAATTTCAGAAATACCAGTCTGGAAAAGTGTAATAGTTATATGCCAGCAATCAGTGAAGTTGAGTAGTCCTTGTTCAAGGAGGCTTTGTCATCATACAGATGAATGGCAGCATCACTCTAGCCACAGCTTGTGGCTGTGAAGAAGTTGAATCAGAGAACAGTTGGGACACTTAATCTCTGGGTGTACTCTAATGATGGCAAAGAATATTTGGGGAAGCAGAATTTATAGGCAAGGAGATTCACTACATTTGGACAGTGAAAAGGGCATGCCCCAGGTTCTAGATTTGGGGAGCTGTAGGCACAGGGGAGGGGTGGCTTTTGTGGTACAAGAAGCTGATCCATTCAGATAGGGGCTTAAATATGGTTTGCAAACCTCTGCCATGTTTTCAGTTACCTTTGACCAGGCTCCAAGTTTTGAAAGGCTTTGTGGTGATTGGAATAAGAATGGCCCCCAAAGGCTCATATATCTGAGTGCTTGGTCAACAGGGAGTGGTGCTACTTGAGAGGGACTAGGAGGTGTGACCTTGTTGGAGGAGGTGTGGCCTTGTTGGAAGTGTGTCACTGGGAGTGGGCTTTGGGGTTTCAAAGGCCCAAACCAGTCCCAGTGTCTCTCTTCCTGCTGACTATTGATCCGAGGAGCTCTCAGCTCCTTCTCCATCAATCACCATGTCCACCGGCATGGCCTGCTGCCATGCTCCCCACCATGTTGATAATGGACTAAACCCCTGAAACTATAAGCAAGCCCCAATTAAATGCTTTCCTTTAGAAGAGTTGCCAGGGGCTGGAGAGATGGCTCAGAGGTTAAGAGCACCGACTGCTCTTCCAGAGGTCCTGAGTTCAATTCCCAGCAACCACATGGTGGCTCACAGCCATCCGTTATGAGATCTGGTGCCCTCTTCTAATGTGCAGATATACATAGAAGAGTTGCTATGGTCATAGTGTCTCTTTATGACAATAGAACAGTAAGACAGACTTCAAAGAGAGTTAAATATTCTCTTTCAAAGTCCAATTCAAATTATCTTGTTATTTTTTAAACTCAGAATTCTTTTTAAACTCTAGAGATTGAAGCCAGGGCCTTAAGCATGCGAGGCAAGCGCCCAATATTTCCACTTAAATATGTGAATTGTTTCTTGTGGTATTGACAGTGTATCCTTGAATCAGATGCCTATCTTTCCCTCCCTTCCTTCTGCTCGCCTCTTTCCATCCATCTTTTCTTTCTAACATGCTGATAAGTTTTTACCAAGCCAGACTATTGCTGGCCAGAGAAAGAGCACAGGAATCTTGACTTCCTGCCCAGCTTGTTCCTATTGCCTGCTTGAGTGTGGGTTCCTATCTGGGCTGAAACACTCTCTGGCTCCTGATGGATGCAAAAGAATTTGCTTTCCTGATGGTTGCCCTAGTGAAACTATTACATGGGGTCAGCAGATGTGTCAGAAGGAGGAAACACTGCTTGTTAAACTAGGAAATGCAGATAATTGGCATGCTTCCTTTTGTCTGACAACACTGGCCTGAAACCAAGACACCACTGAGTGTGGCTTTGCCTCAAGGCAGCTGTGGCTCGAGGCGCTAAGAATCTGTTCTCTGGGAATGAGAATCAGTGATGTGATCTCTAAGTGTTTGTGACTACAGATAGGGCAATTGCATGTGTCATCTAGGAGGCTCTCACTTCACACTGCTCATTGGGATTCTTCAGCAAGCTCCCATTGCTGCTTTTTAACATTTGCTATGCACATGAGCCTCATCCTGCAGCAGGAGCTAGAATCAGCAGTATTTGGCTCCTTCAGGAGGCTCTTAGCTATCCAATGAGAGGGGAGTTGCTTTTGTGTTTCCCACAGCACCTAGTGTAGTGTTCTTCCAGGAGATGAGCTAGTTCAAATACTCTCTCCTACCTAAGCAGTCTTGTTCTGAGAAGTCAGCATGATGACTACCTCCTTGCTGCTCTTTCTCTGGTGAGCCACTGGGGCTTTGGGAGGGCATCTTGGTCATGAATTTCAGGATCCCCAAGGAGCGCAGGCATCAGATCTCCCTGGTTTCTGCTAGGAAGGGGCTGTTGAGGGACCAGAAGAAAAGGTGAGAGCTTGTCTTTCCTTGAGGCCCAAGGCAGATGCTGAGCTTTCCTGTTCCCGGAGGAGGCTGAGGCTGGGGCTGGAGAACTGCAGCCAGCATTAGTTTCATCTGCCCCAGGTCCCTGCCAGATGAGCTGCTTCTATGAGATTTAGTCCAATGACTGGATAGCCACTCTGACATGTGGCTAGAATGGACACAAAATCATGAAGAGTCAAACCCAAACAGCATGTTTGACCCAGGTGAATCTTTGAAACAAAGCACCTTCCATCAACAAGGTAAGAAGGAACTTCAGCAAAACAATCTAGAGGATTCATAAGGAGATAAAATGAGAGCTTTGAAAGGGCTTTCTGAGGATATGTGATAGGTAGGGTTTTAGTTGGGGGGGGTTGGTGGTAGGGGAGGATGGGAGGGAGAAGGGAACTGGGATTGTCATGAAAAACAATCTTATTTCTAATTCAAATAATAAAAAAATTAAACTGTGAAAAAACATTAAAAAAGAAAAGGCTTTCTGAGCAAACTAGAAAACTACATTCTTCTTTTTTATTTTTGGAAGAAATTCCATTTACCAGATGCATTTACACACTTACCTTTATATATATATATCCCCAATGCTGACTGAGTCCTATGAGGGGGATGATGGGCCATACCATCCATTTTTCAGGAAGTTTACAATATTGAGGAAGAGAGACATGATCAACTAGACACAGTACAAAGGAGGGTGAGAGGGTCTCATAGGAAGTACAAGTACGGAGCCTGTGTGTATAGGAGGGCATGAATTCTAAATGGCAGTCAGGGGCTCATGGCCAAGGAGCTCCTGTTTCAGTTGGCTCTGAGAGATGAGGATACTCTGAATGTGGAGGATGAAGTTCTGACATGTTATGGAGGTGCTGTTGAAAAGTGGTTTCATTCCATGGGTGGAGAAGCATCAAGTCCTGATCTTTGGCATCAAGTGTAGTCAGGTCTTGGGGCCTGTTGCATTGCTCTCAGCTGTAACCATCTGTAATGGCAATGCATATTTAATGGAATGCTGAGGACTAGGGATAATGTAGTTAAGAGCTATTGCACATTGTGCCATCTTGGTGATGGTATGCTGTCTGAATAAGCAAACCAGAGAGGCATGGGTGGAGTGTCTTCACTTTTCAGTTGAGGTATTCGGAACTGGAAATAGCATGTCCAAGCTGCTCCAGAAAGTAAGGCTTCCCGTGGGATTTAAGTCGAGAGCTCACCCTCTTCCTTTCCCACAACACTGCTGCTTGGAGTCAGCATAGGGTTGAGAGGCAGTGTCATTAACAATGTGTGTTCTGCTTCCAGAGAGCATGCAGTTGGCTTTGCTTAGTATCAGAAACTAGACCTCAAAGCAGAAGGGCCACAGAGTTCAGATGGAAGAGAGGCTCCAGGAGGTGCAGCTCTGTGACTGGAAGTGGGATGGGGCCTCCCAGGCCTGGGTTTAGCTAAGGAGAAGAGGGAACTGTAGATGCCCAATAAAGGACTTATGTTCTGGCTGTGGAGAGAGCTACCAGCTCTTTAGAGACGGCCTCGGCTGTGAGTCCAGCCTCACCCAGGGCAGCACCCTCTTCTATCCCCAGTGACTGACAGGGTCTATCCCTAGACTGACAGTACCCAGGACTATTCACAGACCTGGGCTCTATCCCAGCTTGAGTTCACCCTGAAGTCTCTCTAGGAGCTCAAGTTCCCCATTGGGTCTGATTTTCCTACTGGACTGCATCATGGGCCACCCTGCCTTCCTTCTGCCTCTGTCTTCTTTTCCTCAGGTGCTGGCCCAAGATCCATCCACAGTAGATGTTTCTGGTGCATATGCCTCAATAAGCAGTGTAAAACCAAACTGGAGATAGCTGGATGTTAGTTTCTACCACTGGACTGAAGCTCAATCTGTGTAGCTCAGCCCAGCCCAGGTGCTACATGATAAGATGGCAGAATGTGGGATTGCAATGAAGTAGAGGTTGCTATATGCCTCTATGTTCTAAATGCCTTTATGGCAGCCTGCTAGACGAGGAGAAGAGGAAGTATGGGAAAAGAGAGACAGGAGGACTGAGGAGGAGCCATGTTGAGAGAGAGGAGAATCAGTGACCAAGACAGACACTTCAGTGGTCTCAATTTTAAATCTTCAATCTATGCCTACTTTCTTCCTTCTTCTTTCTCAGTGCTTGGGATGGAATCCATGGCCTTGCACCTGTGCCTACTTTTGATATATATGAACATATCATAAATATGATTTTTTCATGTATGTGATTATTTTCTATATAGTCTTTAAAAATTTGTATTATGGTATATTATCATGATGATGTTTGAAACCTTTTTATATGGGAAAATGGTTCCTATGGTGAAACAAATTCATATATGCAATAAATCAAAACAGTGAAACAGGTTTAAGTAACGTATCCCAAGGGGGGATAAAAACCTCTTAGCTAAAAGGATGGAGGAGGCGCAGAACCAGAAGGCCAGCTTCCGAGAGTGATCATTCCTATGGGATTTATTTTTTGTAGTTTGAATTATGTGAGAACAGTTAATCTTCAGTCCAGCTTCTGAGTATGAAATGACTGCACTGCTGAGTCTCCCCATTGGAAGTGCTCTCAGCATCTCAAGCCTGTGTCACATAAAGCCAGGACAGTGGGACACTCAGCTCTGCAGGGGTCTCTTATGAGTTGAGCAACCCCTTGAACTCAGGGGCTCCAGGGAGCACTCTTGTGCCTGAGGGACAGGATGCAGGCTGACAGTTCTTGAGGGCTGTCTGGCTGGCCTGTGGCTGAGCAGGCTGCTCTCAAGTTTCCTGTGAGGTTTCAGACTGATCAAGGTCCCCACTGAGCTTCTCTGGCAGAGTTCCTGGGGCCAAGTGCTGGCCAGTTGAAAAGGCAAGACTCAGCAGGGGGCTGACACCATGGCAGGGTGACCATTCTTTAGGCACCAAGCACCTTGTATCAAAAAGTCAGATGTGGGCTCAGTTTCCAGTTTCTTCTAACTTCATGGGCAGCAAAGAAAGAAGCCAGTGTGCATCTTTGAACTAATGCTGGGTCAGGGTTTGGTTTTTGAAAGACTTAACTCTGGCAAGTTCTGGTACTTGCATGATTGGAACAGGTAAGAAGCAGACAAAGACCTCAGGGTGTGTCAGAGATCCATCAACTAACAAACCAAGCTAGGGTAGGAGTGATGGAAATAGAAAAGACAGGCCCATGGGAAATGCCAGAGGCAGAATGTGTAGAGGGAACAATGGCTTCTGCTTGGAGGTTTAGTGGCTGGTAATGCTGTTAAACTGGGAAGCCAGCTCTCACAAACCCTATGAGCTAGGCTTCAAAAATAGAATTTGGTTTCAGATTCTAGCTGTGTTACTTACTACAGGCCGTGTAGGTGCCACTGGGTATGTAAGCCTCCCTATGCTGTCCGACTTGTTTTTTAATTAGTAAAAACTGGAATGGTGATGGCTATTTCATAAGTTATTTATTACAATTAATAAATTAAATGGTCAACCATCACAAATCATTTATACATGATAGGCCAGCCTAAAATCAGTACACGGGGAATGGTATTAACTTCACAGGGTGTGATTACTACCATTTCCGGGGTTGTAGCACTAGCTGGGCCTGCATTTCTAGGCAGGCTGTCAGGAGAGGGCTCAAGAAGGAGTCAGATTGGTATGGTGTCTATTCAGGGTCTTCTGTGTTTTAGAATAGCTCTTTGAAGCACAAACAGGAGTTAGTCTGTAAATAGTTCCAAACTATTTTTCAGTTATATGCAAATGACAAACATGAATATGACTGATAATCCTTGTTTTTCCTTTCTATTTTAATAAAAGCTAAGATTTTGAAAAAAGGGGATTAGACCATAGCAACACATTATTTACTTAGCATGTAAGTTCCACATTGGTATTAAAACATCCGGGCTTTTTCCAACTTTCGGCTTCCCCAGTCTTCCTGGATTTTGGTTTTATACTTGCTGCCTCTGTTGCTTCTTGGTTGCAAAAAACTGCCATACCACAAGGCATCAGATCTATATTCAAGATGGGAGAGGAAGACAGAGAGAGAGAATGAATATGAGAATGGTTTAGCACTGTTGGGTTCTCTGATAGCCATCTTTCTTTCATCAGAGAAACAAAATGTTTTCCAGAAGACCCAAGTGAGTTGGCCAGAATTAGATCACATGGTCATGACCCTTGAATTAAAAGCCTGTGAAATCAAGTCACCTGCTGAAGAGGACCAGGATCACCCAGTGATGGTTCTCTACGATAGGGAGGTATTTTTAAGCAGTTGAGATTCTAGCAACTTCCTAGTGATATCCTCTGAAGATCAGTGGACTTCTTCAAACACATGAGGAGAGTGGCTGTTCTCTTGGGAACAGAACTGAAAGGCCATTTTAGAACAGGAAGTTTTGATATTTTTGGTTTCTCATGGCCTGAAGGGGATTGAATTCTCCTTTTCCACCTCCTTCGTCTATCTTTCCCTTTTTTATTTGGAGAAGTTAAGTACAGGATCTCTCTAAGTAGACGACAATTGGAAAATACTGGTGGACTTCAAGATTAAACTGTTGCTAACTTCAGCAGTAGGCTGAGCTGCATGGGAGGCTGAGAGCACAGGGTGGAGACTGCCCAGTCCACCTGGAGCACGAAGGGGATGGGCATGGAGATTAGCAGGTGCTGCTTTGGGGCCCATGTTCCTCCTTATCAAGAAAGCTTTCTTGACCCTTTACAACTCAGTGGAAGCTAAACATTCACAGCCACCCACAGCAGTTTCATATTCAAATTCCTTATTATAAAATGAATTGTAAAAATTATGCATTTGCGATTAGTGACATCAGCTTCAGTGATTAAAATATAATAATCTCAAATATCTCTATAGTAATAAAAGCCTATAATAAGTACTATAGATCTTTTTTTTTTTAAAGAAAAGCAATAAGGCTGGGCATGCTGGCACTTGCCTTTACCACAGCACTTCATAGATAAAGGCATGCAATGCAGATCTCTGTGAGTTTCAGTTTATGAGTTCTAGGACAGGAAGAGCTACAAAGTGAGCTGTCTCAAACAAACAAACAAGCAAACAAACACAAGCAGGCAACAAAAACAAGCTCAAAAAGTCCACGGGAGATGGATGGTGGTGACAGCTAGGAACACCATGAAAATGCTCAGTGGTACAGAACTACAACTTAAAAATTGAGTTAAAATTGACGTTATGTATGGGACACCTTAATAATGTAGGCAAAGCCTCACCAAGGGACCTGCTTAAAATGAGTCGGAAGAATAATTTGCAACAAGAAGAACAAATACTAGCACTTAAATACATGTTTTCAGGCTACATTCAACACATCTGGATCACAGAGTGTCCCCTTGAACAGCATACTTATGTCTCCAATGGCATTCCATTTGGTTGGCATGTCTCACAGACACTTTAGGTCCATGTCTAAAGCTGACTTCAGTGTCTTCGGTTCACTGGAGGACACCTGCTCCTCCCCGCCTACTCCCTGTAGTTAAGGGCACCAGCAAGTTCAGCAGCTCAAGCCAGAAACTCAGATGCCGTTCTTGCGAATCTTTCTTTTCCCTTCCTCTCCACACCAGATCACTCATCACTCTGATTGAATTCTCCCCCATGGCACTTTAGTCTGCCTATTTCTCTCCACCCCACAGTTGCCACTGTGAAGTAAATAAGGAATCAGGATCTCTCACCTCTGAAATAAACTCCCAGCCTTTATTATGCCATCTACCATTTTAATGGTCTGCTAGCCTTCTTAGATAAGGAACAGGTTGCTTACCAAACCAATTGTACAAAAACACTTGGCCACAAGTTTTGAAAAGTGGTAAGGACTGATGTCTCAACAGCACTTTTGTAAATGCTCAGGATGTCTGTATTTTGCAAAAGTCAACAGTCCCCTCTTGATGTGGTACAGTGGCACTGACAATGACAAAAGAACTACAGAGTGAGGTCCTCAGAGCAGGTCACAGAAAATGGTTACCTGTAGTAGCCTATCCAAGGGTGGGGTGTTTTATCAACACATTCACCAGTTAATTGATACTGTATGTGTGTGGCATTGTTGGAGACAATGGTACATATGGGGCAGTCTCTGCCTGTTAGGAATGCAGCCTTGGGTGAAGATAGAAAATCAGAGGATTGCTTCAGAGTTGAGGGTCAGCAAGGTAAAGTGGGCCCTAAGGAAGGGATTCTCCACAGCTTGCAGTGACCAAGGACAGTTTTCTGGTCCTGTTCAGTGAAGATAGATATGAATTGCAGATTATCTCTCTTCAGGGCCTTTTCTTTTGCAGCTAAGAACACAATCAACAAGATAAGCACTACATTTTAATAATATCATTTGCATTTCCGTGGCCACTAGCCAGAAAGAGCATCTTCTCATGTTTATGGACCCCATGCATTTTCTTTTCTGTACATGGCCCATATCATCTGACTTTGGAGAAAAAAACTCAGGACTGAGAGAGAATGCTCTGACGCAGATCAGGAACTTGTCTTTGCTCTTTGAAGGACTGACTTCCTAAGTCCTACACACATCTGTGAACACAAATAAGGATCAGGATGTTTTCTCAAAAGCAGACTTGCTTCCTGTCAGTGTCTGCATTTCTCTGACAATGTAGCTTCCTTTTCTAGGCCAGTAGTCACTGAGAGAGGTCAGCAGGATGTGATGGAATTTGTACATGCAGACACCATAGTCATCATTAACGATGTTTTGTTTTGTTTCTTTAAAAAATAGTCAAAAGCAATGGAGAAAATCTACACAGATGGACAGAGGGAGTTGTATGTAGGCTGGGGAATGTGAGAACTGTCTGATAAAAGCAAAAGATCTGAGTGTACAAATCTTAAAAGAATGAGGTCCAACATCCTATCTGGTTTGAGAGAAATGTCTATAGAAAAACTACTACATGTATTTGAGAGCAACTTCTTCACGTACAAACAGATGGTACGCCACTGTCAACCTCAGACATCAATGTCATGTTGCATCAACATCAAGGACTCCACTTTCCTGCTAAGCCTGTCTGATATTAGTCAAAAGGGCTCCAGCTATGTCTCTCATTTTAACCATTTGGTGACCAGAGAACAGGATCTACATTGCCCGAGACACAGAGTAAGGTACACACACACCCAGGATATTTAACTTGGGTATCTTGCTAAGAGTCTCGGGTCTGTAACTTATCAGCTGTGTTTTATAAAGCAGTCCTGTCTATCTTCTGGGCCTTGGTGTCCTTATTTGCAAGCAGGAGAGAGTTATTAGCTCATTAAGTTACTGTAAGCATTGAGAAATATGTTACTATATATGTCTACTTTTCAGTCTTCTTTCCTCTTATGGTATCATTTATGTATCCAAGCAGAGGTCCATGCATGCAGGTGCCCATTGGTACTTGTGCACTCTGGTTAAACACAAGAGCCCTATGGAGAACAGCCTTATTCCTGTAACATGATGTGCTAAAACAACGGTTCTCAAACTTTGGGTTGTGACCCCTTTGGCAAGCTTCTATCTCCAAAAACATTTTCATTAAGACTTATAACAGTAGCAAAATTACAGTTATGAAGTAGCAATATAAGTAATTTTATGGAACTGTATTAAAGGGTTGCAGCATTAGGAAGGTTGAGAGCCACTGAGGGAATTGTTAGAAGTGCAAATTTCTAGGTCAGGCTTGGTGGTTGGTTAATGGCAACCTGAAGGTTGAGGTAGGAGAATCATAAAATCAAGCTGGCCCTGCTACAGGGTGAGTTCTGAGCCAGTTGGGCAATATAATGAGGTTCTGGCTCAAAATAGAGGACTGGAAGACAACTCATAGCACCACAGCTGCCTAGCATGTGTGAGACCTTAGGTTTAATCCCCAGTACCTACCACTACACAACAAAACAACACAACATCAACAAAAGGACTTGTTCTTTAGAAACTACGTCAGTAAAAGGTGGGGCAAAGTTATCTCCAACTTCAGGCAGTTCAAACACTTATTGAAGTTTGGAAATCACTTCAGAGTGCGTTTTCACACTTGTATTCAATATAAGATGAAAGAAAAAAGAGCCTGTGTATTTTAATGATCTAAAAGTTTAAGACTTGCTAGATTTTCTTCTGTCAGGTTTTCTTTAAAATAATAAACAAATTTGAAGCAGAATTGTTTCCTGTTCCTTATCAAAGACAAACACAAAAGTATGGTTAAGGCTGAACCTGAAATAAGCTCTCTGGTCGTCTACACTGAGCTGGCCTTTTAACCATTTTCTGTTCCTTATATACTTGATGGTAGAAGTTATAAATGAATGGTTTCTATGCCATACAGTGCTAAATGATCCAGTATCATATTTTGATCATGCTATTATTCCTGATTAAATAGATTCTATTTTTTTATTTAAAGCGATAAACATTTGCCTGTGTTCTTAACTATTGCAATTAGGTCTAATAACTAGGCTCATTAATACATTGCTGCATTATCAGTGGTAATCTTGAGATCCCATGTACCAGTTCATTCCCCTAACTGAGCATCATCAGCAGGCAGAACTTTGTCAAGCTCTTGCCTCATATACCTTAATTATATATTTTTATTATTCAACAGATATTAATGAATGAGTGTATTTGGTCTGATGAATCTTCGGCATTATTGAACATTCCTAAGCCTCTCATACGCGATGCAGCAATAGGCACAAATATACCCTCTGATAGCCACCCATCACATTTTGCCTGCCACCTGCTTTTGAGAAGAAATCCATTTACTTATATGAACTACTGAGGTTTTCACATGCAGGGGCATTCCTTCAGGCGAGATCTGATCCTTAATGGCCATGGGCTGGTAGAACTGCATGAATTAAATATGTAATAAATATCTGATGGCAATGTAAAAATTACTAAAAACAAAAAGCTATTTGATGAAATGAGACCCACTATATGTTGAGTTTTCTGTGCAGGGGAGTTAACTAAAACTATGTTTTGATTACAAAGAAAAAAACATTTAGGTTCCCATTTCATAGGCACCAAAATAATCCCCACAAGTCTTCTAAAATGGACACAAGTTTGGGGGAAATGGAGAACCTGATGTTATGAGAAGACTTGAAGGGAAATGAATGTGTGGCACCCGAGAAAGGATGGCAGCTTGTTTGAACTCACCTCCTGCCTTTCTTCTTCCTTTCTTTGCTTTCATTTGTGTGTGGTGTGTGTATGTGTGAGCACATGGAGGTTAAAGGTCATCATTAGGTGTCTTCCATCTTCTCCACCTTATTTATTTTTTTGAGACAAGTTCTTTTATTGAACCCAGAATTCTGCATTTTGTCTAGAATGGATGGCCAGTGAGTCTGTGGGACCTGCCCGTCTGTTCCCATTGCCAGCTGGGTTACAAACATCTCTCCAGCCCTAGCTTCTGTGTGGGTCCTGGGGATGCTTTTGTGGCAAACACTTTATCCACTGAGTAATCTCTCCTACTCAACTTCTTAAACTTCTTTATTCAAAGCAATATACTCTATATCTGACCTATTTGTTAAACTACATTGGTGGTAGTATGTGGTTAGCTTACTGCATGCAGCTGGCTTGGGGAGACACATAAGACACCATGGTTAGGTACAATGCAGAGCTGAGGGTCTGGAGTTTGTATTGAACACACAGCAGGGCTAAAGTTCTGGAAAAGTTGGGAGGGCTATCACAAAGGTTGGAATGCTTCCTTGGTAACAGGTATTCTTTAGAATGCCTACATAAAAAGAGGTGGATTATTAACAGTTTGGACAAACCAATAGAAATCCCAATGCATGCTATGCTAGGATATTTTGGGTTAGTTAACACTGATGTCTAAAGAAAACATGGAAGATATTTCATTACACAGAAATTTTAATAGAAGAAAATCAAACCACAAAGTAAGGAAATATTGAGGAAATCACAGTATAACCAAGGAATGATGAAACATTATGCTAAATCCTTTACACCATATGCATCATGACAAGTCAGATTGTCTTAGTACTTCCTATTACTGTGATAAGACACCATGACCAAGGCAACTTATAGAAGAAACTTTTTGTGCTTACAATTTCAAAGGGTTCGAGTCCGTGACCATCATGGGGGGCAACAGGCAGACATACAGGGCTCTGAGGCAATAACTAAGAGTTCACATCTTGATTCACAAACATGATACAGAGAAAGAGACTGGGAGTTTGTGGGCTTCTGAATCCTCAAAGCCTATGCCCTAGTGATACATCTTCTCTTCTAACAAGGCCACACTTCCTAATCCTTCCAAAACAGTTCCATCAACTGCTGAGCAAGTATTCAAATATATGAGTCTATGGTGGTCACTCTCATTCAAACCACCACATTCCTCTTCTCGGCCCCCAAGGCTGGTGGCCATATCACAACGCAAAATGTGGTTAGTGCGACTTAAGTGATGTATATACTTTTATATTATTGATAGATTTTAATGTTTCTAATGCCTAGTAATTTTTTATGTGATCCAATCATTTGATGTCAAGCTGAGTTTACTTATTTAAAAGAAAACCACTTTGAGATATATCTTGCTATGCAGCTCAGGCTGGCTTTGGAGTCTCTATCATCCTATCTTAGTTCCCTGAGTGCTGGAATTATAGGAGCTAAAGCTGCTTTTAAAATACCATTGGTAATTCTTTAGTATTGCCTTTTACCAACTTTAGGAGAAGCACTTGCTGTACTAGTTAGATGCAGTTTTCCAAACACCCAGAGAAACTGAGAACGCTAGATGACTTTTGGCCTCTCCTATTGTGTTTGCCTGTATTGCACAGGATGGTGAAACCTATATTTATTTTCTTCCTACTGTGTACCATAATTGACACGGTTGTAACACACACAGTCCGGAAATAGGACTTGATTGCTTTTACTGGAGGAAACGACATTACGAATTTTATTGAATGCTCAATAGTCTTGCCATTTTCCCTGAGTTTGCCTGAGACAGCCACTATGGAGATCAGTGTGGTGGTTCTCAGGAAGATGGGAATTGATCTTCTTTGGGATCTATCTATGCCACTCTTAGGGATGTACCCAAGGGATGCATCATCCTACCATAGGCACATTTTCTCTATCTTGTTCATTGGTGCTCTATTCATGATGGTCAAAGTTTAGAAATGGCCCTGATGTTCCTCAACAGAAGAAATGGATAAAGAAAGTATGGCATATTTACAGAATGGAGTATTACTCAGCCATAAAAAAAAAGACACCATGAAATTTGCAGGCAAATAGAACTAGACAAAAATCAACCTGAGTGAGGTATCCCAGACCCAGTAGGACAAATATGATATGCATTCACTTATATATGGATCTTAGCTGTTAAGTCAATGATAACCAAGCAACAATAGAATCACAGAGGGTAGTTATAAAAGAGTACAGATAGGTCTTGTTAGGAAAGGGAAATAGAAAAGATAATATATAATTATAATTATGGATGGGTGAGGAGTAAAGGGATCAAGTAGGAAGGGGAGAGGAATTGTGGGAAGGAATACAGCTAAAATTTAGGGGCATTTGAGGAGTAATATGGAAACCTAATATAGTAGAAGATTCCTAAAATATATACATATAAGGAGGTGATCTAAACAAATTTGCTAAACAATGGGGAAGACAGTCACAACTGGCCATCTTTTGTCACCAAATAGTTTCCTGGGATTGGGTTACGTTTAATTGAGTTGTTGGCTGAAGAAATGCTGTGGGAACTACCAAACAACCCAGGCTATTGTCAAGACTGTAAGTGTCTCTCCACAAACTGACAGCAAGACACTATTGCTGAAGACAACATCTACACAACTCACTGAACATGAAGAGGTCAAGCTGGTGCCTACACAGAGCCTTCAACCCTATGTTCTAGTGTCCCTGAAACAGGAGCATACTCTGCATGCTCCCAAAAACATAAAAACCAAGCCAGCCACAAACCCCTTGATCTATCACTGTGTCCTGTCTGCAAGATATGCTAGTGCTGCTGGGACCTGGTGGTGTACAACTTTAATCCTAGGACTTGGGAGGCAGAGGTAGGTGGATTTCTGTGAGTTCGAGGCCAGTCTGGTCTACAAAGTGAGTTCCCAGGCAGTCAGGACTGTTACACAGAGGAAAAACCGGTCTCAAAAGACAAACAAATATGGTACTGCAATGGTGGCGCAGACTGTGGGAGTAAGCAGCCAATAACTGATTTGACTCAAGGCCCACTCCATGAGATAGAACTCATACCTAATACTGCTTGGGTGACCAAGAACCAGAGACTAGATAACCCAGGGGCCTAGAGTAAATCCAAATACTACTGGTCTAAAAAAACCAAAATACCCCAAACCAAAAAAATCCCTGTAGTGATACAATGACTCCTGCTGATATTCTGTGCCATTCATAGGTCAGTTTCTTATCCAGCCATCATCAAAGATGCTTCCTTCTGCAGCAGATGGGGACAAACAGAGACCCATAGCCAGTCATGTAGAGAGTGAGAGACTTTGGAACACTTAGCTTTAAACAGGATGTCTCCATCAAATCCCTTTCCTCAGTGTTCAGAGAACCCCGCAGAAGCGGAGGCATAGAGTACTAAGAGCCAGAGGGGATGGAGGACACCAAGAGAACAAGGCCTTCTAAATCAACTGAGAAAAGCCCATGTGAACTCACAGAGACTGAGGTAGCATGCACAGGGCCTGCTCTGGTCTCTATACACATATTATGGTTTCCAGCTTAGTGCTTTTATGGGATTTCTGAGTGTGCAAACAGGTGGGTGTCTGATTTTTGTGCCTTTTGTTGGGATCTTTACCTTCCGTTGGTTTGTCCTATCCAACTTCCATGTGATAGCTTTTGTATCATATTATCTCTTAGAAGCCTGTACTTTCCTAATAAGAGACAGAAAGGGGGTGGGTCTAGATGAGAGGGAGAGAAGGAGGGAGCCTGGGAGGAGTGTAGGGAGGGGAAACTATAATCAGGATATATTATATAAGAAAAGAATCTATTTTCAATAAAAGGAAAAGAAAAGGTCCTAGTATAAAAGACAGTAGAGTAGAGCAGTGTGCCTACTTTCTGCCCCACTGCTGTGTTGGGCATTTTATCCTCCTTCTATTGTTAATTTTTCAGCACATATCTTTTGTCATTTTTGAATTTCTTTATTTGTGTGCAAATGTGTCTGAACACACACACGCCAAGGTATTTTGTGTGGAGGTCACAGGACAGCTTTCAGGATTCGGTTCTCTTCTTCCACCATGCGGGCCCTGGGGATTGAACATGGATCATGAAGCTTGGCAGAAAGTGCCTTAACCTCCTAAGCCATCTCTCCAGATGAGGTCTCTTTTAACACAATCATCACTAACAATCCACATACTTTAGGCAATAATTTACTCACAAAGGAAAGACACCACCAACTTTATTAATAACCAACATTTTTATTAGAGCAGTTACAGTTGTGGAAACTGTACATTATACATTTTGGTTTCAAGGATTTTATATAAATTAAGGAACTCACTGGCAGGGAGTTCTTTTTCACAGCAAGAAACTTTAAATAACAAAGTCATGTTTTATTAAGTACATTGGCAGACTTCATGTGCTGTCCAAAATGTAGAGTACGGTATAACAACCTATTAGAAAGATCCTTCATGGAAAATACAGCTGTGCACATGTTAGAAAAATACCCACAATTTCAGCTTTGTTTTAAAAAAGCTTATAAATCATATATATATTTATAAACGGAGCCAACATGCTCACTTTATAAACATCCTTTAGTTCTCTGTTGCCCATTATTTTCAAAGCATTACACATTTAAATAAACACTTAAGATTAAATATTCTATTTTCTTTAAAAAAAAAAATCAGCCTTCCCAACATAAGGAGCTACAGGGGTAGGAAGGAGCAGGAAACAATGTGGAGACCCACACAGGGACTTAGTTTGTTCTTGAGTAAAAATGGACTTTCTAAATTTAAAAGTCAAAGCAAACTGTAAAAAATAAATATACAAGTTGTAATTTTATTTTCATTTGCTCTCTTTCTGCCTTATTTAATCCATGTTGGTCACACCCAGGAGTCTTAATATATTGCACTTCTGCAAAAAATAGAAAATAAAAAACAAAAAACCACCACTGGGTTACTACCCTGCAGGTGATTCAGCATGCAGTCCACACCTATGCTGACATGGGAGTTACGCACACTGTCTCTTCTGCACTGAGAAGGCAGCTGAGGGTGAGAGACTCAGCTGACACCATGACGTCATGGTTAAGATCTAGAACAGTTCACCTCCTCAAGGTAAGGCCATCAAGAGACTCAGACATACCTTTCCTCCCCTGATTTTTAAATAAGTATTTTTTTAAAATAAAGATCCCATAATTCCTCTAGGTAAGCATGCTTCTGACTAAATTATATAATAAAAATATCAACATCAGAACAGCAAAAGACAAATATTTAAAATAAAATCATCTATGTTTTTAAAATTTAAAATAAAATTACAAAACAACTTTGAAAAATGTTGAAGGCAGAGAATCGAGGAGCATTGACTTAACAAAGTTTCACCATCTACCTGAATGCATTCAACCAAAATTTGAGGTTGGGGTTGTGGGGGGTGGAGAAAGAGAAGAGGAGCTATTAATAGCATCTTGCTTAACTTTCATGGGAATTAACATAGCCACTGACAAGATTTTATTTGGTTGTAATGTACGTCAGCAATGAAACCGAACCCTTAACCACTGATTACTGCAATCCATGCAACATTTTGACTACACTTCTGTTGTCTTTCAGCTTTTAAAATGAAGCAAGTACCTCCTGAGTGCGTCAACCATTTACCTCAGCAACGTTAAAAATATTTAAAATTAAATTATTTCTTTGAAAGGTATAATACCTTCAGACCACTACATCTTAAAGATAAATAGCATTTTATTGGTTTAGAAAGAATAAACAACATGAAAATGATGTATTGCTATTAAAATAAACAACACTATCTTTTCACTAGTCTTCTGTTGTTACTTTTCCTTGAGATGCAACCTGTGTGTTTTCGTCCAGCCAGGACTGCAGGTGGAAGATGACTATACATATTTAAATAAACAGCAAAAATGAGCAGAGTCGTGCACAAGCAAATAAAACGTTTCCTCCCAGAACACTCCAGGAGATGTTAAAGCAGCAGGTCACTGCAGAAGACTGCTGAGTGACGCTGCTACCTACTTCTTCTAATGAGATAGCAGTGAATGTTGGAACCACGCCTACCGCAACACAATCCTCAGCCCGCATTCCTTGGGCAGTCTTCTCTCCCCAGCTCCCTACTAAAAACGTCAGATGGTAAAATAGTAAGGCAGCTGTTGACTTCCATCAAAAAAAAAAAAAAAAAAAAGTTGCAGGTCCATACATTTCCAGTTTAGTCACACTCTGCTAGGACAGATGGAGTAGCCAATGCCAAGAACTTCGCCGGATGGGGCTGCTTCAGCAGATTTTAAAAAAGAATCATTATTAAGCTTTGCTTTCCAACATGGTTGTGTGCTTCAGCTCCCAGGGGACCCCAAAAGACACAAAGCATTCTTGGGGGGACTGAACAGGTCCTCTGGCTGCATTTTCCAAGTTTCATCTCTCTCGTGATCCCATCCTAATTCCAGCCTCTTGCCTGAGTCTGACTGGTGTGTGCCGTTTAAAGGGCTGAGGACACCATGGCAGAACTGTGGGCTAATTCCACTAGTTGTCATGACTGCACTGAAGGGTCAAAACAGTTATAACAGTAAATAACCATACTGAGTCACATTCAGGCACAGCCAACATTAAAGTGAAAGACAATGTCATTGTTTAAAAAAATGTAAATTGGAATTGGAGAAAACAGTGTTATTGTTATTGTAATTTTGTATAGAGATTAAGGCTATGCTTACCTTTCCTAATCCAATCAAGTCAGAAAGTGAACAAAAAGAATGGCCAACCCGATATTCAACAGCATGACCAGGACAATCATGACAGAATTAGGGCCCTGAAGGAGAAAACAGAACAAAACAAGCAGTGTTTCCATGTCAGTATGGCTGCTCTACCCAAAGCCAGCACTAGAATCAATTACCAGAAATAAAACATGCAAACATGGCTGAAGAAACTAAGGCATAAAAGGTTAACAGCCCTTCCAAAAGGTATGAGCTAAAAAACGGTAATGCTACGTTTAGATGGAGTCACTGTTTAACTTCCACTGAAAATTAATCTAGATTTGAATAAGTTAAAAACTATTTTCAAGTTGTGTGGGGTGGCACACACCTTTAATCTTAGCACTCTAGTGGCAGAGGCAGGCAGAGGTCTGTGAGTTCAAAGTCAGTCTGGTCTACAGAGTGAGTTCTAGACTAGCAGGGCTACATAGTGAGACCCCATCTCAAAAATTTATTTTTCTGAAATAACTTACTCTATTCATCCCACACAACTGGTGGCTTCATTTGGGAAAGGTCACTGGGAAGGGGTTGGGAGTTTGTGGGACTTAGATGCATAGCTGTCCTTCAAGTGTGACAGATTCAGAAGAGAAGGGCAGTCCTTCAAAGCAGTTAGAAAATAAGAATAAAAATCACAGGAATTTATTCTTCCAAGGAAAAATTCAGGAAAATACTCATGTGTTTTTGTTTTTATAGGTTTTGTGTATCTTAGACTGGCCTTGAACTTCTGATCCTCCTATCTGAACATCCTACTGTGCTGGGATACAGGTGTGTATCACTATGCCTGGTTTATGTAGTGCTGGGGACCAAACCCAGAGCCTTGTGCATGCTAGGGAAATTACCAAATGAGTTACAGGCTTAGCCCTCCCTGAGGTTTTCTTAATTCTTGCTTTTTGAAAAGGCCTTCTTCCGAGTCCTACTCCCTCCTCACAAATGGGCAGTTGGATACCTCAACTTCCAGAAGTTATTTTTACAGGTCTATTTCTTTGTTTCTTGACTGTAGAATTAAGCATATTAACCTAACAGTAGAATCCTATCAATAAATATGATCAGGTAACCCAAGGTCACCAAGCTTTTATTTGTTTAAATAAAGTTTATATGACCTAGCTATTCAGGTCTGGCGATGCCTGAAGAATTCACCTTTATTAGAAGTATAAGATCTTGGTATTATTATTATTATTATTATTATTATTATTATTATTTTATTATTAAAATAGCACAACTCTTAAACAGTAGAGTTCTAGACTGCCTTTATGTTGTATGTAAATTAATTGTCTTTTGGAAAATTTATTTTTATGTGTATGGATATTTTTCCTGAATGAATGTATGTGCTTGTGGGGATCTCTGCAAACACCATGGCCTCCAGAGTGGTGATCTGTGAGAGGCAAGAAGGCAGTCTGGCTCAACAGGATTAAGTAGCCGGTTTTGGTTCAAACTTCAAGAGTCTGACCTTGAGTAGTTTATTTTAGGAATATTTAGGCACAGTGCAATCTGGAAAAAGCTTCCTGGTGCTAATTAACTCAATCTTGTATGTACAACAAAGACTTGACTACACTGAAAAACTCTTAGTACAAGCACAAAAGATGGGTTCAACAGATTAACCGAAGAAAGGCTCAAGACGGGTGTGGGGAAGGATCCAGAGTGGTCTCAGCCACACTAGATAGTGCAAAGATTATCAGGCTTTATACCACTCTGAGTCTCCTAGGCAGAAAACTGCTTATACATTTCTCCGTTAAAAGAGACAACCTTCTGTGTTTAACTTTCCTGTGTCCCCCAGTAATTATCTGTGAACACAGCTCCTTGGTGCCACCTACATGTGCCCATATGCGTGCTTGGCTTGCAGATACCAGAAGAGGACTTTGGATCTACTAGTGTTACAAGTGGTTATGTGCTGCCATGTGGGTGCTAGTAACTGAACCCAGGTCTCCTGCCAGAGTAGCATGTGCTCTTAACAGCTGAGCCATCTCTCCACAGTCAAAATTAATTGTTCTAATTGAGTTTACACAAAAGGAACCAGTTACATGCTGAGTACCAAATAAGTTTGTGCTCAAACAAGATGACAGGGCATCAAATGTACCTTCTCTGGTGACAGGATTGAATAGTAAGGAAGTCTGCTCAAGTGTTCATTTTCCAGGCTGGAGCTTGGCTTAGGTCACCTATCACTGACTTGAAGGACATCCCTACCCTGTGTTGATGGGTGACGGCTCTCTGGTGGAGGTCAGGGTGCCCTGTGCTTTTTCTGTTGTAACACTTGCCACATTTTATTGCCATCTGTTGTTGCACTGTTATCTTCCCACCTAGACTCAGCTCTACAGTATCAAGGGCTTCATTGATACTGTTGATTTTGTCCTCACTATGTCCCCAGTGTCTGACTCTTGGGGTATCCTGTTCATCCATGCAGCCAAGGTTCAAGAAGAGCCCACCACTTACTAGCACTTCTCTAGGTGCTGGTGGCCTGGATGGTGAACAAAATAGGTGAACTTACTGCATTAAAGCACAGATGAATTGTTAGTAAAGTGGTGCAGGGGAACTGAAAACAGGGCCTTTTGAGGGAGGGACCACGAGGAAGAAGCCACCCCACCTCTGAAGCCCCAGGGAGATGGAAGAAAGAACAGGTTTTAAATGCCAGGCAGTAGACTAAGTATCTCTATTTATTCTTCACATGAGATTATTAGTTTTGTTCTAGAGGGGCTTCAATAGGGCAAGTGTATTAGAATATTTACAGACTATTTACGAATCAAGGTTGTTTAGAACCAGAATTAAATGTCAGGCTAGTCACTTGTATGGTTTAGGTTCTTTTCTCTAACCCTGCTAAAGCTCAGACCTTAGTTTAAAAAAGTTTCTAATGAAGTTCTTCAAGGTAACATTTTCATCTATATCCTGTAATTCTCAGAGAAACAAAAATCTTACTAACTTCTAACTACTTGACTAATAGGTAATCCGTGCATGGTGGTTTATGCTGCAATCTTAACACTCTAGAATGCTGACACAGGATGAAATGCCATCAGTTCAGGGCTAGGCTGGGCTACAGAGTGAGACTAGTTGCAATAAATGGTGAGTTCTATTCCTTGCAACTTCTCAACCAGGGCAAGCTTAAGACATAAAAACTCTTAGAGCTCAAAATACTAGAGATAATCTTTCAATATCCCATTTGGGCATAAAGAATATGGAAATGTTATGGCTACTCTATGCTTTGCTTAGACTTTATTCTTAAGTGTGCAGACAATCTGGGATTGCTTCAATTCTGGGCTAGTCCATTTAATTCCTCTTATAGATAATGGGGGAGCATGAAGGATGGAGAAAAGCATATTGGGCGAGAACAAAACCATATGGAGTTCAGGGTCTGAAGAGGATGCAGGACAAACAGAATCACCGAGTGCCTTTGAAACCAACATCAAAAACTGAAGATAGGGGTGGTGTGTAATGCAGAGGCAGAATACCAACCTAGCATGTACAGGCAGGCCTTGGGCTCAATCCCAGCAAGAGGATAAACAAAACAAACTTAAGCTCTGTGTGAATTCTTTAATTCTCATTGCATAAACCCTGATAAGGTACTATGAGTTTACATGAACTCTTTTGAATTGATTAGTATTCTGGGTTTGTAAATTGTTGTGGGTTGAATTTAGCAATTCATTTACTATCTTTCTTCAAAGGTTTGTCCCACATCTCATTGTGCTTGTAATCTGGCATCAATGAATAATGAATGAAAAATACATATGTATTTCCTACTGAATACATATATTTATCCTGTATATTCACTAATATGCAGGCATATTTACCCTACCAGTGTAGCTCTACTTAGGAAGTTATTTTAAAAGATGACTCGGAAGATGAGCATAGACCAATAATGGGAGGCTCGAGCAGAAGCCAGGTGAAAATGGAAATCTGGGATGCTCTGTTTAAGAGGCAGGTAGCAAGCTGTGACCTTGGTTTTCTTCAGACACCTTAGGCAGGCCACAGGGTGAAAAGCTTTACGGTGGAGTCCCATAAATACAACTGTGGCGGCCAGTGGTGGCTTAAAATAGCAAAATGAAGAAAAGCTTAGTCCTATTTGCCCAGACTGACTGGGACAGGTGTGACAGGGGAGCAGCAGCAAGGCTGATGCTAAGTACAGATCAGAAGAAACCTTCAGGCAGTTAGGAAAATAAAACAGAGGATGTCAAAACATGAGAAGATATTTAGCTCAAGTTGACCCTGCAGGGGCCACAAGTTTCTCCTGGGGGGCTACAATCCTTCCAGGAGCCTGCCTCCTACTTCTTGTGTTTGTTAAGTAGTTAATTTTCTCTAAGTGTTAGTCTGTGTTCCAGAAGACTTTCTACATTTTCTAGATCTACATCCAGGGTGAACGTGAAGAAATGGAATGTATGGAACCATTTATGAACTATTTACACGTCAACCAGTATGTTACTGATAATGACAATAATAATGCCCTCGGAGCATTTACTCTATTCAGTATTGCATTAGGAACATAACAATTTCTCCTGCTGCTCACCGAGAGCACTGGCTGATTTATTATGGGCATCCACTAAAGCTTGCTCTTGTATGGATATTTCTACGCATTTTAAATCATTCATTATAAACTTTGAACTTGCACAGTGCTCTTGATTTCTCAGAACAGTAGGTAGCACTCCACTGTTTCAATGGTCATTCACCGACTACTCTGATAGTGATGTGTGTCACTTCCTAACTCCAGTGAAGAGGGCTGGCACTAGAAATGAAAGGCAGCTCCCTGCTGCTATTAGGAAGGCAGCATTTTCACAATGAGGGTCAAGCCAATCCTGCCGTCTGAATCTGGATGGCCATTCACAGGGCAGCCTGAAGTTCAAGGGTGAGGCACGGCTGCTGAGACCATCTCATATATATGTAGCTTGGATTTTGATCAGTGAACCCGAGTTCTGGTTGGATTTGATTAATTTATATTTAGCTAATGAAAAAGTGAAAAACAAAAAAATAACCAATGTTATATGTACATATATTAGCAAAAATTAACATAATTCAAAAGATGAATTTTAATTGTTTAACACCATGAATACATGGAACAAAACTAAGAGAGTGACAGCTAGTCTATAATCTACTTGGCCAGGTTTCCAGTTCAAACTTTTATGTACATGTTTCTGAAACTGTTAGTACCCATCAAGAGGCCATGTCCATCTTACTCCCTGTGTGTTTCACAGTGAACCTGACTGCCCAGAGGCATACAGGACTACGCTAATGAATCATTTTATTTTAAGTCACTCACTTTAAAAAAAGATTCTAAAAAAAAAATTCAGATCCCATAAATCTTCCAGAATAAAATCTGATAAAATAAAAGCTGATAAAATGCCAGTTCCATATGGTCCTCACCAAAGCAATCTCATGTCAAGGGCCATGTAGTAGACATTTATCAATAACACAAATCTTACTGGCCAAAAAAAAAAAGTCTCATCTGTCCAAGACACATCAATGGTTAGTAGCTATTAGATAGCCGAGTCTGAAAGTATTCATACCCTGGAGATGAGTTATAAAGTAATTATGTTGTAAAAAGATTCTCACTTGGGAAGAAAAATATTCTTATTGCAGAGTCTGGCTCATTAAGTAAAATACAGACTGCATATTTAAGAGAATTTACAATGGCTGCTTGTGACAATCCTTTGTGTAAAGATAAGGAAGGCTTGGAGCTCTTTGTTGCTAAGCAGAGAGGCACCGGCTGTGGGAAGTGGCCATGTTTCCCTTCTAGGGGCCACTGAGCAGGTAATTAAGAACTTACCAAGACACACTGATAGATGGTTTCTAACCTGTGAGACCATCCTAGGCTGGCCAGGTGTTAGTCCTATCTGAACTGTTTACAGTGGGTGGCTGAGTAGGCTCAGGATTCCTGTCCAGAGAACTCTTTGCTATCATGAGCTATAAACATGTTCTGCTCTGTTCTAACAACGTAGTGGACCTTTGTCAGCCCAGCTGTGGTCAAGATGGAACATTACCCACCCCATACTGCTCCCTCAACAAATCCAAGGGAAGGGCTCTTTTGAGACTTACTGAATTGGCTTCTTTTTCCGAAGAAGGGCAGGGATCGCTGCTTGCTGGATTCTTTGGTATAGCAAGTTCAGACTTCTTGGCTTTTGGCTCAGCTTTGCTTTCTTTGGCAACTGATTTTGTCACAGATTTAGGGGGACTCCACTTGTTAGGCAATGGCCTGTATACCAATGCTGAGGAAGACTGGTTGGCTCCGCTGTCATCCTCCCCATCTTCTGGAGGATGCTGGGGCGTGTTCAGTTTCACATAGTAGCCATGATACTGAGAGTGCAGCTCCCCATTGCTGGGGTTGGGGACATGGTGGCGGCCAGAGTACTTGGACACTGTTGCTCCGAGTTCCTTTGAAGGAGCCTTTGACATCAAGGGCTTATTGACAATGGCTGTCACCTGCTCCTCAGTCATACTCCGTTTATCTTGACTAAGTCTTGCCCCTGAGCTGGGGTTTTGTTTCTTCGTGGGCTTTGGGGAGGAAGGTTGGGGGGAGTGGCTCTGTTTGGGACTTGCCTCAGGAGACCTGGGTGGTGTCGTGCCTTTGCGATAAAAATGTGGGGATTCCTTTGGTGATGGTGGCTTTTCTGGTACCTTTTCTTCTGGATTTTCTTTAACATCTACCCCCTCCTGAAACCTTTGTTTGATATAATCAGGGCCTGGAAATGAGGAACAGAAAGAAAAGGAAAGTGATTAAAAAAAAGTAAGGTGTAAAGGTTTGCAATCTAGGTGACTATCATTTTGCTAAAAGAGATCCATGTCCCTCCTTTTCAAGATATTTATAAGGTGTGAGCACATTTCAATGTCTGAGGAAAAGATTACTCCTGGAAAATGCTTTCAAGACAAAACTTGTCACTATAGTGACATCCATAAAATATAAAGAACTTTAGACTTCTCCAATATTTCTATTTCTTATTGGAAGAACATGGTTGTTAGGTGTGGAGCAGGACTCATGTTGGTAGATCTTCTAACCAACAAAATTTATTTACCCCAATTAGGTGGTATAATCAAAATATGTACAGCATTAACTTGAATAAAGAAATAAGCTTGTTTTTGTCTGATCAGAAGTTTATAGAGATCTGCACTATACAGGGTGAGCCTGCTGAGAAGGTAAGTATTTTTAACCAGTGCCAAAACTTTTTGGTTAGGACCAACTTCTGCCTTTAGACTGAACACTTTGGAATAACTTCCATGTGGTCCATTCTCAGCAGGGACATGTTACTAACACTGTCTCCAACAAGACAGTCGCCTCTGGCTCTATAGCCTCAGGTTTTGTGTTAGATTTTTTTTTTAAACATACCTCAGGAACATATACAACATTAAAAGAAATCAACTTAAAATTATTTATTTTTGGAAGTAGAGACTAGAGAAAGAGGTCAGCAGATAAAGTGTTTTCTAGAAAAGCATGAGGACCTGGGTTCAGGCATCAGAAGTGATGTCACAAAAGCCAGGCATGGTTGTGTGAATCTGCAACCCTGGCACCAGAGAGGCATGACGGACACACAGGCTCCTGAGGCTTTGCTTAAATAACTGGTGAGGCCCAGGTCCTAGTGAGACTTTGTCCCAAAAGAAAGCGGATGGCACCTGAAGGATGACACGACACTGTTCATTGGTTTCCACATGCACACGTGCACACACACACAGACACATACCTATAGACATTCACATACTTAAAAAACAACTGCTTGCCTGTTTTTTTTTATATTGAACACACCATAAAATAAGAGGGTTCATGGCATGATGGCACAGGTTGTGAGAGTTTACTGATGGCTATGATCTAGAAAGGGTGGCTGCTAGGGAGTCGAGACAGCTCTCAACTGTGGTGCCTTACTCCTGGGTGTGTTAGCTCTTGGCCCTTCCCCATAACCATGTCATGTGCTACCACTCTAAATCTCATAAAGTCAAAGCCACATTCAGCAGAACTACCATTTTCTTGTAAATGGGTCAGAGGTAACACACTTTCACACATCAATAAGAGAGAAACCAGAGCCACTAGCTTGCTAAGGGAGCCAACCAGCTCTTGCCAAAACCATTTCATCTTCATTTTCTTCCCTGTGTCCAAACCCATCTCTCCTTCCCAACCAACTAAAGACATACAAAGGGGCTAAAGACCAACTATCCTTAATTGCTAAAATATACTTGCATGTTTACACTTTTAATTGCTCTTCCATTGTAGTTAAGTTAGCAAATTATAGTAATATGGTTGCTATTTACTTTGTAAACCTTTTTTTTTGTTTGTTGATTTGTTTTGTTTTTCCTTGAAATGTAAGGGCTCACCTAAGTCATAGGAAGTAGGTTCTACTGACGTAGAAATAGCTCAAACAGCTCAAAAGCCAAGTCACACAGTTCCTGGACTCCTTTCCGATAAAGCACAATGCTGCACAGAAGGCAACTCTTTCCTTCTTTTTATTTTTATTTTTTTGAGATTATAATCACAACATTGTAGGGATGTATTATTTATTATTTATTAAAGCTTGACGGAGGATTCAGAAAGCAAAGTCAGCCACAAGCTATAGAAGCCTGACACACACCTTTAATCCTAGCAGCCAGAAGCTAGGAGGTGGTGGTACACACCTTTAATACTAGGACACAGGATTAAGAGATAGATGGATCTCTGTGAGTCCAAAACCATCCAGATCTACACAAGAGTAAATCAGTTTAAAAGAGAATAACAGCTCACACCTTTAATCCCAACATTAGGGAAGAATGTAAGACAGAAGCAAGCTCTCAGAGAGGCATTTGGTCTCTAGCTACACTGAGGAGAAGCAGCCGTGTGAGACTTGGTGAAGAGCTCATGGGTGGATCAACCCTTTTCAGCCTGAACTTGAGGTTGAGAGCTAGTGGCCAGCTTCTTTGCTTTTCTGATCTTTAACTTGAAGTTTGAACCCCAGTATCAGTCTCTGGGTCTTTTATTATTTTGTGCTACACAACATTTCCCCCCTTCCTTTAGGCCCTCCCATAGACCCCTCTTCAGCCTCCTTTAAGTTCATAGGCTCCTTTTCTACAAATTGTAATTGCATGCATATGTTTATATATTCCTAAATATAACCTGTTAAGTCTCTATACTGTTACTTGTGTGTATGTTTTCAGGGCTGACTATGTGACACTGGACAACTAATTGCCATGCTCTTCCCTGGGGAGGGCCACTTTTCCTGCTCCCAGCATCCCTAAGTGGTCTGTAGTTCTTTGTGTAGCATTGAGGCCTTCTGGGCTTTTTGCCGTAGAGTTTGGCATGTCCACTGGTATCCTCTTTGTTCAGCTCAAGTTTGGGCTCATGTTGGTGAGACTTTGAGAATGTCCACAGATTCAGCCATAACACACCAGTTATCACACCAGCTTCCATTCTCTAGGAGATAAATTCACCCCTCAGCCTTCAAGCATCCCAAAACTTGTCAACAATTGAGATTTCCTTTCTGAATTTGTGGTACCTTCTTTTCTTTTCTCTTCCGTTCTTTTCTTGTTGAGACATGGTCTCATTATGTAACCCTGGCTGGCCTGGAGGTTACTATGTAGACCAGGCTGGCCCAGAACTCAGAGATCTGCCTGCCTCCCCTTCCTGAGTGCTGGAATTAAAGGTGTACACCACTATGCCTGGTAAGCACCCGCTTTTCTAAGTCGGTGTTTTTAACTATTCTATAAAAGTGGGAGGGGGAATGAGTTCCTGGCCTAGAGAAAAGCATTTCACTGAATGAGGAAAGGAGGTACCTGTAACCATGCAATAGCCATGTCCTTGTTTCTGAATTCATCTTTGGTGCTCTGTGCTGGGGAAAGCACCCACAGGAAGCAACCACATCATGGGCACAAGCAATTCCATTCTCCATTGATAAACTCACTGCTGCTTCTTAATTTGTTTATTTTAGCTGTTGAGTATTGAGCACAGGGCCTCATACTGTACTGATGAGCCACAATGCTCGCCCTCTCCTCTCTCTCTCTCTCTCTCTCTCTCTCTCTCTCTCTCTCTCTCTCTCTCGACAGGGTTTCTCTATGTAGCTTTGGAGTCTATCCTGGCACTCGCTCTGGAGACCAGGCTGGCCTCGAACTCAGAGAGATCTGCCTGCTTTTTCCTCCCAAATGCTGGGATTAAAGGCATGCGCCACCAACACCTGGCTGATCACCCTCTTTTTAAAAAACTCTATAAGCTCACCTGTATGTGTCCTATATGGAGAACCCTTTATAATTCTGCTGTAGACCTATTTTTTACAGTGCCTCCTCCCTTGTGATCTCTGATCTGAGCCAGCCTGTTGCACATTATCTGCTTTCCCCTTGCCATCCCACATTCAGTGTCATTAGAATACCTTTATTTCTGCTTCACTGTTACTCAATTTTATAGCATTCCTGAACATACCATTCTAAGCACCGTAGTGAATGTACCATGCAAAGATAATTATAATAGTCAAGATTCTTGGAGCCAATGGCTCTAATTTAATCTACACAACACTGAACGGATTATATAAATGACTAAGTACTGATGACTTCAGTCCAACAGATAAGCACAAACTTATGTTTACAAAAAAAAAACTTGCCAGTGTCTTTATATCAAAATTAAGTCCTATTAAAGATTAGCATTTAACTTACACATACATATAGGAAAGAGTGGAAGACGTAACAGATGCTGGCAAGCATCAGTTACACATTCTAAAAGATGGAAAACATCAAGAGCCACTCAACTCAAGAGCCACTCAACTTTGAGAAGTAAAGGTGTCAAAAGGTGCGTGTTTCATTTAGAAAATGTGAAGCTGTGACACCGCCCCGAAGAACTGGCTTTCTCCCAGGGACCACTGATCTACTTTCATTTATCATGGGGAGCTGATCAGAAGTACTCGAGGGAGTTTCCCTGATAGTTCCCAGAAAAAATGACTCCCCATTGAGGATGGAGTGGTGCCAACATCCACAGCTGCAAGAGACTGTTTACTGGAGAAAAACTTGGCCTATTTAGTAATACTGGCCCAAGACCACACTTAAGTTATATACTTTAGTTTGTGTATACACAAATACACACATATATAAAGTAACATTTGAATATGAACATAGTTTCAAATGCTTTTTATAAACACTTAAAAAAGCAAAACCCCCACATTTATAGTGAATTTATGCTTATGAATCTTATTAGGAGGCTAAATCGAGGAAGTTGAGATAACTGTGAAACTCAAATTTGTACTACACTGAATGTACTTCCTGACTTAACTTCCAGACACCAGACAATTCACTTCTGTCTCCTTTAGAAGCCTGCCATATTGCTTCTTTGGACAGCTGTCTTGTCCGTGGAGTAGGAAAGGTGTGTCTAGCATAGTCCCTTACGACTACTTTAAGCCTTTTTGGAGACATTGCACTACGTCTATTGCCTGGATTGCTGATGTTGCTGAAAACCTGCTGCATTCAAAGAAATTACTAGAAGGTAGATACACATTTGGGTACCAATGTTCAGATTGAAAACTGTCTCGATTTATTCACTGGAAAAATGACTTTAAGGAAAACATAATTGCAGTCCCACTCAGTGGTTCCTATACTTGTGGCCTATCAGACACATTCCAGAGCTTTCAACTTAATGGAAAGCAGAAATCCAAGTGTAGACAATTGAATCTGCATGCTCCAGGTGATTCTATATACCAGATACTAGTGACTGAAAGCACGCAAAAATTACGGGTGTCGAACAGACCTCTACTAATGCCCGCCTTACATAGCTACACCCAAATGGGAAATGGTTCCAATATGGCACAGTCACATAAGAACTGGCCAAATGTGAGAATACACAGATTTTTCCAGAGCAAGAGTCAATTCATTTTAAACAAGAGAGTTAATGTAATGCAGTGGACAGAGGTTTTTCCTGGACTCTCTTCTCTTGGAAGGTACATGCTGTGCCTGCTACTCGTTCTATGTAGTAATGTGTGTTATAGTGTAATGCCAGCTACATAAAGCTGATGAGTGGCGGCAGCTTACCATCAGGACCAGCCAATATTGCCAGGGAGGGGAATATAATAAATGTTGAGAGTTTGCCAGTTGGAATTGGCAGACAGTCATGTTTTTTATAGGCAGGATCTATGAATCCTGAGAGATTTTCACTCCCACCCCAGGATTCACATTGAGAAAAAGTCACCTGGTCTACAACATTCCACACAGGAACAGTCAGCCTGTCATTACCATCACAGAAAGGTAAGTCCTCACATTTGGCACAAAGGCTTTGAGCGGACACTGGCAGATGGTGGCAGCAGGGAATCCAGTTTGAACTTCAGAAGTGAGCCTCACTGGACTGGTTGTGGGCAGAAGGAGCACCACTAAGACTGCCCCCAAACAAATGTCTACAAGGGCAAGGCCCCTGTCAAAAGCTTATCTGCAGCAACAGAATTCAATCATTTTCTCAAGGCTGCCAATCAGGACAAAGTGAGCATACTGAAAGATTCTAAAGAGATGACATAACCACTGAAAATAACACTACTTTCCCTAATGGACCTTGAAGTGTCTGTGACCACAGTCAGAGTGCTCAGCTGTGAACTGTGGATGTCTACTCTGGTACCCTGCAAGTGGCTGTCACTCAAGATATATTTGTGAAAGTGAATATGCAGGAGTGAGTGGTCAGGATACCCAGAAGGCTCAGGAATCACCACTTTCACATCTACCAGCAGACCACAGTTTCAGTTTCTCTTCTCCATGAAAAGACAAGAAAGTACTCAGAATTTAAGGTTTGGGAGGTGAGCTCAGAAGCCATCTATTCCTGGATGCTTCCATTTACTTAACCAAAATAGTGACACATGAATGACTGGTGCAGGCCTTTAGTAATGAAGAATACTTGGACTTCCAATTCATTGAGAAATGCAAGCACAGTTAATACTTAGTAATGTAGACTACAGGCTTCACTTTCATTGTAAATAATCAGTGGTGCTGTGTGAACACACACATTTCAACACAGGAAGACAATGCTTGCTGGGAATGTTGCTGAGGGAAGCAAACTGGCATTCTTCTGAGAGGGCTCAAAGTAATAAACTTACCACACTCCAAGGCAGCATTTCAATTTATTTAACTCATTCTCAGACTTACTGATAAGTGTAAAAAGTCCATGCCTTACTCAATATGATTTGGAGTTAAAAATGAGATGAGGGTATTTATGGAAGCAGGTGGGGAGATGACTCAATGAAGTGCTTGCCACACAAGTATGAGAACCTCAATTTAGTTCTCTAGCACCTATATAAAAAGCTGGGTGTGGTGGTTTATGCCTGTAATACTGGCACTGCGAAGGAAGAGACAGGTAGATCCTTGGAGCTTGCTGGCCAGCTAATCTTGACAAATTTGTGAGTTCCAGGTTCAGTGAGAGACCCTGTCTTAAAAAGTGGAGCGTGATCAAGGGAGACACCCGGCATCAATCTCTAGTCAACATTCACAAACACAAGCACATACCTTACACTCCCCCACAAAAAATCATGACTGAGAGTAACTCTAATAGTGGATGAAAAGCCACAGTATAGTTTCTCTGTTACCTCCTTTTCTCTAATCTCTTCACTTCTTCCTGGTCATCCTCAAGAGCTGTAGTGCAATTCTCTTGGCTTAGGAACTTGAATTATCAGCATATTCCCTTTATGAAACTCTTAAGATTGGTATGCTATACTGTAAGGCCAACTCATTCATTCACAGAGGACAATGTGAAGGTCACATGAGCTACACCACTTTTATTGATACCACCAGAACATGTCATTCCTAAGGGCAGAGCTTCATGACTTCCTGGTCATTGTGAAATTAGGATGAGGAGTATGAGATGACAGAATTTCATCAATATGAAATATGAGAATTAGCTATGTAATGGGACCAGGTGAGCTAGCTTGACACATCTATTCCCTCAGTCAGGACAATGATGCCAGTGGAGAATACACCTGCCTTTTGGCTATTGCTCCCTGCCTTCTGCTCCATATTTAGAAACATCCTTGTCAATGCACCTGCAATAGTTTCAAGCTCTGGTTTAGGCTTCTCTAGACTGGGTCTGGATGGACAATGCCAGTGTTTGCTTCTGTGACTCAGTTTGCTTCTACACTTCCTATGCTGACTGATTCTTTAGATGTTTCCATGTGCCCAGCCATGTACTATCACTGAAGGCTCTTGGCTGATCTCTTCAATATATGGATGGCTCCTTTTCAAATTCTCAATGGGTAAATCACTATTCTTTCACATTGATTCCAATTTAGGTTTCTCCATGTTTATGCAACACACATTTACAAGAGTGATTCGGTGGTTAAAACTTAGCCTTTCGAGAACTAATATCCTTATACAGGTCTGTTTTTATCTTGCACTTTAATTGATCCATATAATGCTAGATTTCTGAACTAAAGCTGAGAGATTTAACAATGATGAAAATACTGCCAGCTCCTAAAAGTAGGTAATTTGCCATGAAAACATTTCAAATGTAAGCTACCAGACACGGCTCTTCCAAGGGCTGCAGCATATGCCTTTCAAACAATGGTGATATGTGTATCTGAGATGTGTAAATTAAGTGGGCAGGCTTAGAAGTGGTACTCAAAGTCTTTTTTTGCAAATGCCTATCTGATTTGATCACCCTGTAAATACAGATTGGAAAGCATGAGTTATGTTCCCTTGGGAAGATCCATAACTCCCAGCACAGAAGAGGCCTTCTATACAGTTGCTAGAGGAAGTGTTGGCTGTGGGTCAAAGGGGACTGCAGTTTCCCCCTTAGCTCTGGTCTCAAAGAGGCTCACTTGTCATCTCATGCTACTAGGATGTATTCATTACTGGTGAACAACTTGCCTATATGAGTCTGTTAGAACTAAAGAAGGGTGAAATTACATTTTCCCACAATATTTCTTTTCCCTCAAATGCTTTTCCACCATACAAAGGCTTTTAAAAAGCATTCAGTCTGGGAAACCGAGATGGCCTTCAGTATCATTTACCTCTCAGTAACACCTGAAAAAAAAGTCTACAGGGACCCCTCTCTGCAGCAGAATTAGCAGCAGGGCCAAGAATTAGCATCTGCAGACAACAATGGTTAAGTTTGTTTGCTTGCAAAGCAGTTCAAGCCCATGTCCTTCCAAGTGTCTAGCTTCTCCAGATGGTGGCATGGCTGGGAGCACAGGACAAAACTCCCTCTGCTCGCCCAAATCTTCCTGTGGGTTTCACACCCTGGAATAGCTAATCCGCCAAGGCCCTTAGATACCAGGAAAAAGGGAGTTTATTCATCAAAGCTCACTTTAAAAGATGCAAAAGGTCCCTTTCTTAGTAAAATATGTATTAATTGTCTTAAATCAGATACACATAAATAAGACACCCATTATCACTCTTGAAGAAGTCACTCTGCAAAGACACGTAAGTCTCAGCAACCCAGTGCACCGCTCTTCTTTCTTCTTTCCCTGCCTCCTTACCATCCCCTTCCTCTCTGTGAAGACTGTGTGTGTGTGTGTACATGCACACTTGTGTTCCTGTGTGCTGAGACTAGAGACTGATATTCTGATGTCTTCCTCAATTGATCTTCACACCTTAGATTTTGAGACAGCATCTCTCATTGAAACTGGAGCATGCTAATTCAGCATGACTGGCTGGCCAACATGCTTCTGGTAGCCTCCTGTTTTGTCCTACTTATTCTGTAGTATTGCTGTGATTAAAAAAAAAACAAAAAACAAAACAAAACAAACAAAACCCCATAGACCTTTAAAGGAAAAGATCAGCCCTGATTGCTCTCAGGGGCCCTATACCTGCTATGTGTGGCACAGGCCTAGGCAGGCTAGTGGATCTCTCCTCTTCCATACCTTTTCCCTTGCAGTTGCTCTGGGATGGCAGCATCTTCCTTCTTTTGACTCACCAATCCCAGTCAGGACTGCTCCCTGGGACCCCGTGGCACACATGCTGTGCTGGCATCTAGAGGTAGGGTATCTGCACTTCCCTTTCCTCTTCTTCCCCTCCACTTGTCTGAACTAAATCCAATGCCCAGGCCTTGCTTAGGACCCATACTCTGTGTCCAGGTCAAGTCTGGTGAGTTCTCTGAACCCTAGCCTGCCCATACCCTTTCCAGTACCCAGATTGTGTGCTGGTCCATTCTGATCACTCCCACCTGAGCCATCTCAACCCCCAGGCTTGGCCCCTGTCACACATCCTGTGTTCGAATCAAATCTGCCAAGTCCCCCCAGAGAATAGTCTGCCTGTACCATATCCAGCCTCCAGGCCTGGGCCACACATCTGTTCATGGATCAAGCATGTTAAGTCTCTGGAACCATCCTCAACTACACAGGCCTTGCTTTAGCCACATAGCCTGGAGAGCCTAACAAGATGCACCCACTTCAAACAAGCAACAAAAGAAGCTCACATCACATAGTAAAAATACAAACAGTGTGAAAGACCAACACTGGGTATCTGACCCCAAATCTACCAATCTGTTGGTAATGTTATCCAATGGGAATTACTTAGTTGATGGCCAAGACACAGAACTTCAGAGAACTATCTTAAACTTCATCAAATCATTCAAGGAGTTTAAAGACACAAATTAACAGCTCAATGAACTTAATGAGAATAACAATAACTGCCTGAGTGAAGGCCAAGTAAACACAACATATGGCCAAATGAAATGATAAAGGCAATCCAGGATTTAAAAAACAGAATCAAAACAAATAGAAACACTGAAGGGAACACAAGGTGAAATGAAGATGGAACTGAAAAACTCAATAGCTCAATTAGAAGACTCAGAGGCAAATATTGGGGCGGGAGGATAAAGTAGAGGATTTAGCACAATCAGGCAAGAAATATGGAAAACAAAACAAAACAAAACAACAAAACAAAACCATACAAAAAACAACCCACACACATGAAAGAAGCATACAGAAACTGTAGGACTCCATGAAAAGGCCAAAGTTTCTAATTATAGGCATAGAGGAAGGAGAAGAATCTCAGGTCAGTGGCACAGATCAGATTTTCAACAAAATCATAGATGAGAACAAACCCAGTTAGATATAATATAAGTGAAGGGACTCTGGCCAACTAGAGTATGGAGAGTGTGGCTCTGGCAGGCCTTGCCCTTCTCCCCCATTCCCTCTGCCTTGCTAAAAACTGTTAGATTACATTCCTAAAGCTAGCCATCAAAGTCTATTCCCTTATTTGGCCATTCCCCTCCCCACCCCAAGGCCGACTACCAAGATCCAGCTACTGAAGTAGTAAAGTCCAGCAATCAAAGCCCTCTTTGGCTTACCTAATTAACATATCCAATTAAAATTAAACACCTCATCCTTACACAGGGCTTCCCTTTTTACCTTTACAAACTGCCATTTTCCTATGGGCCATCTCTGTCTCCTCTCTATCCAGAGGCAGTCCTGTGTCCTGGGACAAATACTCCTGGCCCCTCTCCCTTGTTCCATTCTCCTTCTCCTTGTCCTCTTTGTCTCATATTCCCTGTCCTTCGTCCCTCTTGGGCAAATAAATCTCTGTGCTGAGAACTTGGTCTGGGGTTGCTGTTCCTTTCAAAAAGCACACAGAACACCAACCTGACAGGGCCAGAAAAGAAACTCCCAACAGCATATCATGGTCAAAACACTAGACAGAATGAAGGATGAGTACTGAAGGCTGCAAGAGAAAAAGGACAAATCACATATAAAGAAAAAAAAATCCTTTAGGATAATAGCTGGTTTCTCAAAGGAAACTCTGAGTATAGAACAATTACGCCAAGTTCTAAAAGACCATGGATGTCAACCTAGACTACTGTACCAAGCAAAGCTATCAGGCATAGCTGAGGGAGAGATAAAAAAAATTATGATGTAAATGGACTTAAAGAATCCATGTCCAAGAATCCAGCCATACAGAGAAAACTGGAAGCAATATTTCAGATTAAAGAGAGGAATAAGCATAGACAAGAGACTACAGAAAGAAAACCAATGAACTGGTAACTACTGATACACAAAATAAACATGGGAGAGGACAAAGAACACAAACAAAACAGCAAATGAGCAAAATGACTGCAACCAACACACACTTTAAATATTAACTACTCAATTAAAAGATAGGTCAGCTGAATGGATTAAGAAACAAAATCCATCTTTCTGCTGCCTACAGGAAACTCAGCTTTGAAGACAGGCACCATCTTAAAGTGAAAGCATGAGAGAAAGTATCCCTGGCAAATGGAACCAGGAAGCTATACTTATATCTGACAAATGACTTCAAACACAAACTAATTAGAAGACACAGAGAAGGAAGGACACTGCATTCTAATCAAGGAAACAACCAAGAAGACATTACAGTCCTAGACATAAAAGCTTCAACTTTATAAAAAGCATACTTCCAGAGTTAAAGACACAGACTCAGTATAAATGAGTTATTAACAGGTGATTTCAAAACCCCACTTTTATCACCAATAGACTTATTTCCTAAATAAACAGAAATATCAGAATTGAATGACATTATATATCAAACATATCAATAGAATTCAAGAATATACTTTTTACTCAGCAGCCCATTGAAACTTTTCTAAAATGTATCACACAGCCTGGGACACAAATCTTAAAAAATCAGAAAAAAATCCATGTATCCTTTTGAACTATAATATTATAAAACTTAGACATCAAAGGAATCTGTACATAGAGTCATGGAGATTAAATGAAACCATAGCACAACAAAAAACCCCAGGACACATTAAATACAGTTCTACAAGGGAAATTTATACCTCTAAGTGCCTGCATTAAAATATCAGAACACACCTAAGCTGGGAGTGGTGGCATAGCACTCTGGAGACAGGTAGGTCTCTCTGAGTTTGAGGTCAGCCTGGTTTACATAGAAAGCTCCAGGTTAGCCAGTGCTATGTAGGGAGACCCTGTCTCACTCCCACTCCCTCAGCCAACCCAAGAAAAAAGAGAAGTAAATAACTAATAAGTTATGCAACTTAAGAATCTGGAAAAAATGTAAACCCTGTAGAGAGGAATAAAATAACAAATGAAATTTAATAGAATCAATGAAAAACAATACAAACAAAAAAAATCAAAGAGCTGGTCCTTTAAAAAGATAAAGCAAGATAGATGATCTTTGGTCCAATTAACCAAAAACACAAAATTCACAGAATCCCCATCAAATTAACAGAATCAGAGATGAACAGGAAAATGTTACAGCAGACACCAAAGAAACGGAGAATACTGTAAGAGAATACTTTATGGGCCTATATCTATTAAGTTAGCAAACCAAAAAGAAACAGATATCTAGATTCACCTGAACTACCAAGGTTAAACCAAAAAGAGATCATCAATTTAAACAGACCCATTAAAAACATGGAGCTCAAAATAGTGATAAAAAATCCTGACTAAAAAAAAAGCCCAGACCAAGATGGATTCACAGCAGATTCTACCTGACTGTCAAAGAAGAGTCAACCAACTTGGAAACAGAAAGAGCATTACAGAACTCCTCCTACAAAACAGTATCACTATAATACCCAAACCAAGTAAAGACACAGCAACAAGGAAATTCTAGGCCAATATCCCCGATGAACAGACTCAAATCACTCACCAAGATACTTGGAAATAGAACACAAACATACATCAAAAAATTATATACCATGACTAAGTTGACTTTATCCCAGAGATACTTCGGCATATAAATCAAAAAACAAAACAAAAACAAAAACAAAACAAAAATCCATTTACAATTTATCTCAATAGATGGAAAAAAAGTCTGGCAAAATCTAACATGCCTTCATGATAAAAGTGCCAGAGAGTGAAGGACTGAGGGAACATACCTCATCTTAATAAAGGTTATCTATGACAAACCCAAAATGGAGAAAAACTTGAAGCAGTACCATTAAAATCAGGAATAAGACAGAGCTGTCCACCCTTCCCAATCCTTTGCAGTGCAAATGAAAGGGATATAATAGGACAATAAGACAAATGAACTCTACTTATAGATTATATATTATACATAGATATTCCAAAAGTCCCACCAGAAAATTTCTACAAATGACCAACAATTGCAGCAAAATGGCAGGAAACACAATCAACTTAAAAAATTACATACTAACAACAAACACACTAAGGAGATGATCTTGGAGACACTCTCATTCACAATAAAAAAAAATAAAAATAAACCTAATCAAGGCAGTAAAGTCCTCTACAACAAAAACTTTAAAGCTCTCAAAAAAGATAGTAGAAAATGGGAAGACTTGTCATACTTATAGATTGGTACAATTAATATTGTGAAAAGGCTTCTTACCTAAAGCAGTTTATAGATTCAATGGATTCCCAATCAAAATTCTTACAACATCCTTTACAGAAACAGGAAAAAATCATCCTAAAATTTATATAGAACAAAAGACCCCAGATAGCCAAAGCAATCCAGAAAAAAAGGACAATGCTAGGATTATAGTTCCACATTTCAAGGTATTTCACAGAACGATGGCAATAAAAGCAGCATGGCAATGCCACAAAAACAGACATATAGGCCAATGGAACAAAATAGAAGACCCAAATGAGTACATAGCAACAGTCATCTGATATTTAACAATGGCAAAAAAAGGAAAAACAAAACAAACAAACAAACAAAAAAACAAAACACCACCAAAAACCCCCAAACAAAAAACGTTGCTGGGGAAACTGGGTGTCCACATGTAGAAGAACTCGTTCAGGCCCATCTATTATTAACTAGCAGAAAAGTCAACTCCAAATAGATCAAAGCCTCAATGTGAAACCTGAAACATCAAAACTGCGAGAAGACAACACAGGCAGAGCCCACAAGATACAGGTGAACAGGCATTCGTTTGCTCAGGCATTAAGGCTAACAACTGATAAATGGGCCCGAATGAAACTGCAAAGCTTTTGTACAGCAGAGGAAACAACCTGCAGTCACATGCACATACCATGCCCCACCTCCACATACACATAATTTAGAATAACAACAACAAAATCTTTTTAAAAAGGAAAGAGCAACAACTGACAACAGATACTGGAGGGGATATGGCGAAAGGGACCCCTCATTCACTGTTGATGGGAATGTAAACTGGTGTAGTCAATCTGTAAGTCAGTGTGGAGAATTCTGACCTAGCTGTAAAGCTTATAAATCAGAACAATGATTGAACTGGGAAGAAATCCACAAAGGTGCAACAGTGGCATTTTCATCTGGGGGGGGGGTGGGCAACCAAAAGCTATCTAAGTGTACTTCAAGTCCATTCATTCCATGGGAAAGAATTAATATCTGATACTGTAAAACTGGGTCTGTAGGTGGTGAGGCCATGAACCCTGTAAGAAAATGCATGGCTAGTATTTCACTAAACCAGTATAGTTTCTAGCTGAATTCTGAATATTTATCAGTATATCAAAAGGTAAACTTAGCTTTCACTCCTCATCAAAGCAGCTTCTTTTTGTAACAGGTAGAGACCATTACAGAGATCTACAACTGGTCAAAGTGTAGGTAAGTGACCAGGGAGGTTCAACACAACTGATGCAAAAGAAAAAAAAAATCACAAAAGAGAGTGTAGAAAGGCTGTAAGAACCCAGGATGTCTGCTGTGACATAGTGGATCCTGTATACACAGCAAGAAGAATGCACCCATGAACTCTCAACATGGTTTTCTGAACAAGATCATCATGATGATGACACAAGTTGACATGCAATAACAGAGAGCAGAAATTCCACATGGTCCCACACCTAGATGAAGAGCTACAGGAGGCCAATGACTTTGGAGAGTGGGGAGAACCAGTTTCCTCCATGGATGAGCTCCCATATAGGTTGTTCAATTCCAGGTGCTAAACCCTGGACAAGCAAGCAAAGCCAAACAGACCCAGTAGGTTATATATACATACATGTGCATCTGGGTAGCACACATTTATACACATACAATAATAATAATTGAGGTTATGAATTTTGGGGGCAGAAGTGAAGTAGATGTCCTGCTCATGAATGAAGTTCTCAAAAAGAAACAAACAAATAAAGCAAAGAAAATGGAAAGCTTATGTTCCAATTTTTCCCAGAAAAGGAAGGAAACATGATTTACCTGGTTGGTAGAAATCAGGTGACAGTTCTCGGGCCACAGCTCTTGCGATGTCGCACTCCTGGCGGGCAGCCAGTGCAGCCTGGTCAGCAGCGTCAGCTTTCGCTCTGGCATGTGCAGTCCTACATGGGCATAAAAACGATGGTGAGCAGAGAGAGCTTTGTATTAATTCCCCACAGGCAAGCAAACCTTGCTCTAGGGGGAGAAATGTCAATTATGACCATGGCCCAGCACTTGGAATAGCAGCTTTCAGTGTCACAATGCTCTGAGACCTCAGCAACAGCCACCACATAGATGAAACTGCCTGTGAATCACTACAGTCCTTCTTTTAAGGGAAAAGGAAATCACGTGCAACATCTCTACCGCTGGACACTGTTTCTGGCTGTCAGAACTCATTGGAGCAACTCCTCTGCTGATTTTGCATCATCACTACCCCCCCAACTCCAAAAGAGAAAACAAAACAAAACAAAACAAAACAAAAACCCCAGCCAACTATGGAGAGTAGGATTTGACCTTCTGAATTAGCTTAGTGTTCACTGACCAAATTCCACTGGTAGACTCAAGAATCTAACTAAGGAAAAGTTGCCCACCCAGTGGAACTGCTACCATCTTTTGCTGATTCCCTTGCCGTGGTCAACTTCAGGCTATCAGCAGGATGCTATTGGATGTGTTATTGGGAAGACACACACACACACTGCAGGTTCTTACCAGCATCCTAAAGAGGGCTAGAGAGCTGTCTACTTACCTGATTAATTTAGAATTTCTCTGCCTTTAAATTTTTCAGAAGATTATTTGTATATGTGTGGGTGTCACTAGGAATGTGAAGAGGTCACAGGATAACTTTTTTGGGAACTGGTTCTCTTTCTAAAGTGTGGGCTCTGAAGTCTGAACTCAGGAGTCATGACCTTTGTCAGCGAGTGCTCTTACCTGCTGAGCCCTCTCACTGGCCTGAGTTTACCTGAAAAAAAATTTTTTTTGGTGGGGGGAGGAGGTGGTGGCAGTGGCATGGATCTTGTATCAAACAGAGAGGACCTGGTAAGACAGAGCGGTGAGGATAGAATAGACCTTTTGGTCTTCTATTTCCTCCCTGGTCCATCCTCATACATTAAAAGCCTCACCCTTTAGAGGGGGAATGAGTGTTGGGCTTCCTGGGCTGGGATGATAGCTCAGTTGGTAATGTGCTTATCAGCAAGCATGAAGATCTGAGTTCATTCCCAAGTGTACAATAAAAAGGAAAGAAAAGCCAGCTACAGTGACACACACTTGAAATCCTAGTGCTAGGGATGTGGAAATAAGCAGATCCCTTGGGCTTATCTGGAAGCTAGGCTAGCCTCCCTGGCAAGCTCTGGTTCAGTGAAAGACCCTATCTCAAAAATAAGGTAGGTAGGGGTGTGTCAGCACCAGGCAGGTCTATGGATAACTAGTATGAAAGGATGAAAGCAATACACACACTAATCTCAGGCAACAGGGGAAGGTGATCCAGGAAATGGTACTATACTCCAGCTGGTCTTTGGGGAGACACAAGTGGCAGCTGGAGATGACCAGGAAACTCTGATCACAAGGCTAAACCACTAGAATTAAAATAGAAAGGCAGGGTCAAACCCGTGGCCAGGATACTTGCTAGCAAAAGGCCCCACTCTCAACTTTCTCCTGGACTCTTGTAGGTTCATTCCACTCCTATCTAGAACCTAGGTGGGCCTAGAGATTTTTTTTTTCAGATTTCTTTATTTGAATTAGAAAGAAGATTGTTTTACATGGCAATCCCAGTTCCCTCTCCCTCCCAACGCCTCCCTCCCCCCAACTAAAGCCCTACCTATCACATACCCTTTCTGCTCCCCAGGGAGGGTGAGGTATTCCATAGGGGGTCATCAGAGTCTACCATATCCTTTGGGATAGGGCCTAGGCCCACCCCTGTGTGTCTTGGCTCAGGGAGTATCCCTCTATGTGGAATGGGCTCCCAAAGTTCACATCTATGCTAGGGATAAGTACTGATCTACTACAGGAGGCCCTGTAGATTTCCCAGGTTTCCTCACTGCAACCCATGTTCCTGGGGTCTGCTGGTATCCCAGCTATCAGTCTGGGGAACAAGAGCTCCCTGACGTTCAGGTCAGCTGTTTCTTTGGGTTTCACCAGCATGGTTTGGACCCCTTTGCTCATCACTCATCCTTCTCTGCAACTGGATTCCAGTTCAGTTCAGTGACTAGTTGTGGGTGTCTGCTTCTACTTCCACCAGCTGCTGGATGAGGACTATCGGGTAGCATATAAATCAGTCATCAGTCTCATTATCAGGGGAGGGCATTTAAGGTAGCCTCTCCTCTGTTGCTTAGATTGTTAGCTGGTGTCATCTTTGTAGATCTCCAGACATTTCCCTAGTGCCTGATTTCTCTGTAAACCTAAAATGTCTCCCTCTATTATGGTATATCCACTCTTGTTTTCTTCTATTCTTCCCTCCACTCAACTTTCTGCTCCCTCATGTCCTCCTCACCCCTCCTCTTCTCCCCTTCTCATTCTCCCTGTTCCCTCCCCCTCTTCCTGTGCTCCCAATTTGCTCGGGAGATCTTGTCCCTTTCCACTTTTCCAGGGGACCATGTATGTCAGGCCTAGAGATTTTTAAGCTTTGCCAAGACCAGGATCTTTTACCTTCTGTTCTTTGCTGCACCTGGTACACAGTATTTACTGGGAGCCTAACTTGTAGGGAGATACCACAAACACCTCCTAAGAAGTGGCTACAGGTGTGCTGAAGGTGATGTCAGGGTGACGTGGGAGAGGTTTTAAAGGGACAGACAAGGCAGATGGGGCTCTCTCTTGCCTTGCTGCTTTTTGCATGCTCTGGCTTGCTGTTGGCTGGCATTTATCTATTAAAGTTATCCTAACCTTACAGATTTCATATCAGTTATTCACCATTTTTCTAACTTATGTATAAATGATGATTCTTTAGGAATAGCTGGGCTGCAACTTAATAAGTGAAGTAAAGAATATATTGTATGAAAAAATCTATTTTCAATAAAAATTACTGAACCACAAAACTATAGAAACAGTAAAGACAGGATGGCTACACCAAGGGTTCAGTAAGGAGGGCCAACAGGTAGAGCAGAGGACATACCTAAGGGAGAGAAACAACACCATGTCACACTGTAGTGGACGGAACACGTGTCAAAATTTGTAGAATATACATCATCGGGGCAGGTCTAATATAAGCAATGGATTTTACAAAATCAGGGGTGGGTGCTAACACGAACAATGGATTTTAGCTCAAATGAATCAATATTATTTCAACAATTACATCAAATTTACCCAAGATGCCAGAGAAGGAAGCTGCGTGTAGACCCAAGGAGGGAATGAATACTATACTGACTGAGCAGGTTGTATTTATGTATGTATAAATATGTATGTGTATATGTATTTTCCATGTCTGTCTGTCTGTCTGTCTGTCCTCTCTCTCTCATCTATCTATCTATCTATGCATTTCTTCTTCCCTTCCTCTCCATACATACATATTTGCAACAACAAAGATGGAGGGATATGATATAATTATAACTTCAAAAAAAATAAAAAAACTATTAAAAGTTAATGGGTCATCTTCCATGTATGCAAATAGTTATTTCTGTATTGTGTAGGTTATTTCTTATTGCTTCTTTTTTTTTCATTTTATTAGAAACAATCTCCTTTTACATGTCAATCCCAGTTCCCTCTCCCCTGATTGCTTCTCTATGGAGCATTATAAATTTGACATGAAAATAAAACAGGAGTTTAAGAGAACATATTCCTAAGTGCCTGGCTGAAGTAACGTTGTGAGATACCATCCTTGGCAATTTGAGGAGGTGGGTTGACTCTAATTCTATGCCCAAGAACCAGTGGGCACCCCCTCTTCACATTCTTTCAGCTTCTCAACTTTTCCCCTTCTCAGATGGTTTTCCATTTCATCTGCTACTCTTAGCTAATTATGTCTAGTTACCATAAGTAATGAAGCTATAAGCATACAGCTATGTTGCCTTAAAGTGTGATTTCCTAGCATTTCAACAAATCTACAAAACTAAAAAAATGTATTCTGATACAACTGCAACACATTTCTATCAAGCCAAATACAACAGAAATATCTCTACCCCATATTATAATCCAGCAAACTGGAGAGTAGACAGTACAGTGAACCCTTCCTGTAAACAAATTACGGAAGCTCAGAGTCAGTGAAGTCTCATTCACCACTCCTGTATGTAATTTACTCTTTACTTGCTCTTCTCTGTAGGGTCAGACAGAATGACCCTTTCTATCTAACCCAGCTACAGCATTAGTCAGCACTACTTACAGCTGGCCAGATGAACAAGACTACATCCACCCCTTAACCCAGGTGTGCTGCTTGAGAACTTCTGGTGGATCAGATCATGAGAAATGGAGAAAGCAATGTTTTCTGCATTTTGTTTCCACCGGCTTCATCGGGAAGGTTACTGGCATGCCTAGACTTTGGGGGTTGCCCTGGCTCATGTGTGAATGCATTTAATTAAATCCCAGGGCCAGTTCAAAACCTACAAAAGGCTGGTCAGACCTGACACTGCTCTTGGGGTTGGAACTAAGAACACAAAGTCTGAGGAAATTAGCTGGAGACATATAGCATGGGTTCCTGCTGCAGTTGGTTGTATGGAAAATTCTCTCTCTCTCTCTCTCTCTCTCTCTCTCTGTCCAACACCCCTTTCACTTCTTAAAGACCTCTTGTATATGCAAGTGTCTGGCTCCTCACTGTTTCAATCTCCACAAACCATTATCACATATTGTCTCAAATGATGTAATTTTAAGTAACTGAGAAGTCGTGCCTATTAGTTTACTTTTGTAAGTATTCCATGGTTTAACTTTAGGGTGAATGGGTTAAGCTACAAGAACAATTCTCAGATGCAGACCTGGAAGCTGTCTTGGCTCCTCTCTTGGCCACAGATACACAAGTAACCAGAACACCTGGATGCAAAGCATTACTGTACTCAAAGTAATCACAAGTTACTTTTTTCTCACCAACTTGAGTTTTTTCCCTTTAATGACTTAAATATTTTACAAGCACTTAAGTCACTTTACTCTGAAGAAAATCATCTAGTTTCCTCAATTTTCTTGAATGTTTAAAAAAAATTTAATTCAAGGGATGTTCCTTATATTTAACAATGCTTTTACAAAAAGCACATTCAGCTGTACCCTAGACAAGCTCAGGGTTCACACCTTTAAGAAATGCACACGGCCCTTTAGACATTGCCCCCACCTCAGATTTTCATGGACAGAGCTGATGGAAATTTGAATCCAGAAGGCAGCATGACTCTGTTAAAGGTGAAACTACACCCACATTTACTGAGTTTGCTACTTCTACATCTTGTCCATTTTCTTCCCAACAATAAAGTGCTTTAAAAACATGCTGCTTTTAGTATCCTTTAAATTTTATTATCTATTATGTCATGGTTAGCGTATGATCTGACTCTTAAAACTTGGTGGCAGAGGCCACTATCTAACAGGTTCAGGGGTCTGTCCTTGGGATTTTCTATGATATCCAAATAGTTAAAGAAAATTATTATTCAGGTAACTAAATAAATGGGAACAATTGGCTGGTAGAGACCAAAGTCTTGCTTCAGGACTGCACTGCTCTGCCAGATGCTAGAGCCAAAAATGCTCACCTCCCTTGGGGTGCTGACTCGACAGATGCAGACCCTGAGTTCTCCACCACCAACACCCCCAGAAAATTCTGTTTCCCTCTGCTTGTCTTGAAATGTCTGGCAATAACAAGAATTTTGTTTTGGGGGGAGGTTATGGCATTGTGGGTAATAAAATGCAAAAAAATGACCTGTTGGCCTTTCTTTTGCACTGTGCCATTATTCATTTATGTGAGACCTAGATTTGAGAAAATCAATTATCTCATGCAGACAGTTGCAGCTCTTGTAAAGAAGAAATTAGTCTACAGAACACTCTGGATAGGGACAAAAGACAAGTGGCTCTGCAGACTCAGGTACAATTGGAGGCTTGATTCTTAGGCACCAGTACTGATTAAGAGAGCCATGCTTTAGTCTTGATATGGTCCTCTGATAAGACTGGCCCAGAAAGACTCAGTGTGCCGTTATTCAAATCAGAGGCACAACTTTCCATCTTGCATACACTTGCTAACAGACAGTTGATGAGGATCTTAACCCAGAACGGACACTCAGCGTAAAATGATCCTCAGTCCACACACAGGTACCTTCTGTAGTTTCAGGGCTCTAACTAGACTCCCCAGGCCAGGAAAGCTGGTATGTTCATACCTGTTACCATCCCTGCTTTATGGAAACTGGTGGGATATTTAATCAAAACAGCCAATTCTGAGACCAATAAGCTGCTGCTCTTACTAAGGTTTCCCAACTTTGGCCCCACAGTGTGCTAATTCCCTGGGGACAGATGTGATGATTTGGGGATCATAGCGTCTACTGTTTAGTCTTCATTTTTAAGATTTTTAAATCTTTATCTAGAACACTTTAAAGCTTAGAAGATAAGTCCCCATTATTAAGTACTTTAAAAACTTTATTCCCAAGTATTTTCTTTGAAACTTAATGAATTGAAGGGCTGTAATATTATTTATTTTCATTTACTTGTTTGCTTCTATGAACATGTGTGCACACATGACATGCTATCCTTGTGAAGGTAGAGGACATCTTATGTAGAGTTGTTTCTCTTCTCCTGCCATGTTCCTACCAGGGATGACACTCAGGTTGTAGGACTTGGCAGCAGGCATCTTTACCTGCTGAGCCTTCTTGTCAGCACCCTGGAAGAGTCCACATTTTTTGATAGCCAGGTCAAAAGCACCTGTCTATTTCTCTGGACTATCTCAAATCTACCCTGTTTTTGTTGCTAGAGACTGAACCCATGGTTGTGTATGTGCTAGGCAAATGCCTTCCCACTAACCTATTTATTTATTTATTTATTTATTTATATAGTGTCTTGCTTATATAGTCTAGGTTGGCCTCCAATAATCCTCCTGCCTTAGCTTCCCAAGTGCTGGAATTATAGCAATGCTTTACCATGCCTGGCTCACTTAAAATTTTTTCCCGTGACATTTACATAAGATTTATCACTAGTGATCCAATACAAGGAGTTAGAATGTCTTATTCTTAAAATTATTTTTGAAGAACTGTCCTTTTAGTGAGGACCACTCAAGTTCAAAAACACTGTCATTAAAACAAAACAAAACAAAAATACTTTTTTAAAATGTGAGTATCTGCAATCCAATGGATGAAGGAAACCACAGTAAATAAAGTACTGATGCTGGTATGCAGACCATATAAAGTATCCCTCAATTCAACACAAGAAAATGAAAAAAAAAAAAAAAACGATAAAGGACTTAAAGAGACATTTCTCCAACAAAAATACACAAATGGCCAGCAAACATATGTAAAGATGCTGAGAATAATTAAACATGGGGAAAATGATATGCGTTTCAGCATGTATTTTATATGATACCCTAGTTCTACTGTCAGGGATATGCGTCATTAAAAGCAGTGTCTCAAGCATTTGTTGCTGTTGTTAGATCCATGATCAGAGCATCCTTTTAATGGGAAGTCACCCATGTATCAAGGGATGAATAAAAAAGTAGTAAATAACACAAGCATATTGTTTAACCTTTAAGAAAAAAATGTGCATCTGTACTACGGTATGGATAACCCTGAGGATCTTAAACTAAATGGAATAAGTCACAAAGAGACAAGTTTTATCTGAGGTACCTACAGTAGACAAGTCCATAGAAAGAGATGAAAGATGGTTACTAGAGGCTGAAGAGAGGCACAGATAATGAGAAAGGGTACATCAGGGTACAGTGTTTTAATTTTTCACGATGAAAAACCTGAAGGACTGGTTGTATGAGAAGATGACTGAACTACTATTGAATGCTATATTTAATAAGGTTTACTTAAGTTATAAACTGTTTATAATTAAGAAGAAAATCAATGGTTGGGTAATTATCTACAGAGAATCTAATGTGCCCAGAAAGCTGAAGAGGGAAGTTCAAGAAGGTTTTGCTCTTAGTTGAGAAGTCACTGTGCTAATCCCGGCCAGTTAAAATTCTAAAGAGGGAAACAGCTCTGATCAGAAGGAATCATTAGTGGACAGTTTAGGAAACATATGTCAGAGCTTTGAAACATGTCCATTTAGCTAGCTTATAACAGAAAGCCTGCCACAGAGGCTGCCTTAAAAAATATCAGTGGCATGGACACGCAAGTGAGGAGAGAAGAATTGACAATAACCCTGAGAATTGTAATTAGGTGTCCAGAGGAATGACTTCACTGCAGAGAGACATTGTGCAGGCCCTACTATTGGTTGAAGGTGACGACAAGCTGTGTTTTAGACAAGCACATGTTTACATGACATAGGCATTTATAGTTACAAATACATGGTTATGACGCAAACTCAAGATCTAAGTTCTAACAGAGTATGAACTATGAGGGGTTCCATGGAAGGTGGATGAATCCAACAAAAAAGTGAATCAAAAAGCTGAGGCTGAACTCAAAGTGACCTCTGGATCTGATGGAGTAAAGAATAGGATAACTGACAGGTGGACACATAAAATGAGATGGTGAATTTCCAAGGAAGCCCCTCAATGTCCTTGGTAAGCCCTGTACATCTTAACTGTACTGGAATTAACTGAGCCAGAGGCAAATCTGTCTTTTCTCTGGGGCAGCTGTATTTTTCTCAGCCTGAGCAACTGATTAATGTGCATGCTCTGGAATAAGTGTAGACAGACTCATAGAGAGGAATGGCCTGTCAATCAAGGCATGTGCTGGGAAGAGGGCGGGCCAAGCAAAGGCAGCTGGGTTTGATAAGACCCTTTTGAGAGGGCAGTCTGAATAAGGAGGCCAGAACTGAGGACAGATGGAAGGGACCTGCTGAGGAATTGGGAGAGGGTGTAAAGGAAGCGGGCATGGGCCACATAATAGAGACTTCTGACCCAGAAATGAAAGGATAAATTTGGACAGTAACCAAAGGAATTAGCTGGGTCAAGGGTAAAGATGATTTAATCCCATTTTACAAAATGAGAGCTATTGGGAGGTGGGCAGAAAGAGGTTTAATGAATACAAGGAAATGAAGAAACCCTGAGAAGACAAGTGGAGTCATGCCATGGAAGAGGTAGAAGGACGAAGGAAAACAAACAAAAAACAAAAACAAAAACAAAACTAGTGATGAGCTGATCTAACATTTTTTTAAAGGGCTTTAAGGTTTTAAAGAGAGTTTGTGCCATGGGCTTTGGAACTGGACTTTGTCTCAGCCCAGTTTAGCTCATATCAGCCTCCATTTCCTTACCTGTTTTTACAGGTGGGCAATATTATTTCACAGTTGCTGTGCAATCAGGATTGAGCTATCTCAACTCTCAAACCCACTGTACTTAGAATGTCAGTGCCCATTATCCCATTTTGCAGAAATTAAGGGACAGCCTGGGGAATCGAGGGTGTTTAAAGAGGTTAAGATTTGGAATCAGCACTCGAGTCCGGGAGAACCAACTTCAGGTCAATGGGGCTTTTCATCTCAAGCAAGACTGTCTCCTCAGGGAGAAAGAAGCAAGGAGGCAAAGGTGGTCTCTGAGCAGAGACTGGGGACAAGAAAACTGGGGAACAGGGTGAAACTCACCCTGGAGTCCTGGCAGGAGTACCCATTCACAGCCAACAGCAGCAGCCTCCAGGCCAGAGACAGTAAGGGCTACAGAAAACAACTTGATAAATGTCAAAGTCATAAAAATGCTGAGAGTTCAGGGAGGTTTCTTTTGATGACAATATCGATTCTGCCCTTCCCTATGGCAGATTTTGTAGAAACTGTCTTATTCTGAGTGTGGCTTTCTTTTGAAGTCTTTATTTTGCAAGTTCAAATTGTCAGCCAGTAGGCCTTTAGAAACAGGTGAACTATATTATTTTAAAAATGAGTACATATTCTATAAAAATCAAGTACACAGAATCATCAAAACAGTTTCTCTTTGGCACTTTATACGAACATCTGGATATCCATGGTAAGCGCCTGGCAATCTTCAGAACTCAGGTAGCAGCTGGGAATTAAAAATGTCAACACTGTTTGTATTTCTACATCAGTGTTCTGTTTCTCATCCTTTACTGATGGCTCTCTGAGGTTACAAGTTAAAGAATGGGAGCAATTGGAGACTATATAAGTTAGGAACATAGGCTGGCATCTGATATATTTAGTCAATGACAAACTGACCAAGTGATCCATTCACAATTGACCTAGTCCCTACTTATTCCTGTTAATGGTTCTACATGTACACTCTGCCGTGCTCAAATGAGGCTATTTAATAAACATTTATACATTAAAATATTACTGGGCTGAAAAATGACTGGTCAGGTAAAATATAAACATGAGGACCAGAGTTGGTATTCCCAGCACTCATGTAAATCTTGGGAGTGGCTGGTGGCCCATCTGTAACCCTTGCTTCCAAAGTGGGTTGCACTGGGGGTATAGTCTAGTTAGGCAGACTAACCAGATCAGTGAGCTCTGGGTTTAATTTAGAAGTTGAACATCAATCAGGAAATATATCTGGGGTCTGGAGAGATGGCTCAGCAGTTAAGAGCACTTGTTGTTCTTTCAGAAGGCCTGAGTTCAATTCCCAGAACCCACATCAGGTAGCTCACAATTGTCCATAATCCCAGCTCTAGAAGGAGCCAAGGCCTTTGATGTTCAAGGGTGCAAGTGAACACTTGCTTGCACATGTTTTTATATTCTCCCTATACCCCTCACCTGGGAGGCTAAGACAGGCAGATTGCTATGAATTTGAGGCAGCTTGGTCTACACAGTGAATACCAGCCAGCCAAGGCTGCATAGTGAGACCATGTCTCACCCCTACTCCAATAATAAAAAATAATTAAAATGTTTTAATAAAAAGATATCCAACATCTACCTAAGTCTTCCATATGAACACACACACACACACACACACACACACAGAGTCACCTCCCTTTACTCTTTAAAAACAATACAAATGATTGAAAACGAACATCTTGTGCTCACAGCTCAGACATTCTCTTAGTGAATAAAATCCAGGGGCTAGTTTCCAAGCTTATTTGTCTCCACTGAGACAGGAACAGAAAAGGGATCTGTTCTATTGAGCATCCGGCACTCTGAGTATGAACATGAGCTACTAGAATTAGTTACATAAAACCTTTCTTAGGCATTTTAGCTCCCAGTGCTTCCAAGGCACTAATTTTGCAGTTGTGGCATTTAAGGAAGGGTTGCTTTTATGAGAAATTTCCAAGCATGTATGGTTATTCTCTCATGAGTGGGTTTTCTTATTTCACTTTACATTTTCCGGATAGGCATTGTAGTTGTGTTACTTCTATTTCACATCTGGTCCCTGAAAAGGGATCACACAGCAGTTTAAATAAGAAGTCCTGGACAACATAGAAACAGCTGACCTGAACATCAGGGAAGTCCTGCTCCCCAGACTGATAGCTGGGAAACCAGCATGGGACTGATCCAGACCCCAGGAACATGGGTTGCAGTGAGGAAACCTCAGAAATCTACAGGACCTCCTGTAGTAGTTCAGTACTTATCCCTAGCATAGGTGTGGACTTTGGGAGCCCATTCCACATAGAGGAATACTCCCTGAGCCAAGACACACGGGGGTGGGCCTAGGCCCTATCCCAAAAGACACGATAGACTCAGATGACACCCTATGGAAGGCCTCACCATCCAGGGGGAGCAGAAAGGATATGTGATAGGTAGGGTTTTAGTTGGAGGGGGTGGAAGGGGAGGGAGAAGGGAACTGGGATTGCCATGTAAAACAATCTTGTTTCTAATTCAAATTTAAAAATCTGCAAAAAAACATTAGTCCTGGACAATATCTGTTTAAAAACTCTAGCCTTTTGATTGAATAAGTGTAATAGAAAGTAATAAAACAACACAGATGTGTTATTCAGATATATTAACTCTGCTTTTGAAATGACGCCGAAAACTTGTTTTACTAGACATACTCAGAAACACACTTGGAAATTGGAAGGGCATCTGAGAATCCTGGGGCCCCACCCCAGCAACCAGGTAATTACTTTCCTTCTGTTGCATTCTGAGACTCAGAGTGGCTAAAACACACACTCCCTCACCCAGCAGGGCCAGTGAGATTTCTCAGTGGGTTGCTACCAAGACTGCTGACGTGAGTCCAATCCATGGGACCCACATAGTAGGAGAGATGCACCCTCCTCCAAAATAAATAAATGTAATGAAAAATTCACCCAGATATCCAGTCTAAGGAGTGGGTTAAACCCAGGTCTCTTAACCTCTAGAATGAAACCTATTGAGTATGCTGTGAAACAGATTTCTGTATCTCAACAAACTTCGTATTTCACCTTCCTGTCAGTTACATGTTTTTTCTTTCTCATTTAAGATTTCATTTCTATAACATCTTATATGCATGCTTTTTCTTTCAATATGTCACTACCCTCATCCCTTACCAATCTTTAATAGATTTATGGCAAATTGTGAGGTTTCTTTTCCTACACATATTTTTTAGAACAATTCTGGCTTACTTTCAAATGAAATAATATAGCTTAAAAAACATCTTATGAAGACGACAAATGGGCTTGGTTTTCAGCAAGGTTATTCTTCAACAGGGACATTTTTAGGTGGCATTAAAAATCCTACAGATACAGTCAACTTATAGTTGCAATCCCCGATTCACCAAATTAGTAATTAATGTCTTTAACTTTTAAAGAAGTATCAGATTGTCCAATTTCTCCTTTTTAAATGATTCTTAAAAAATTCTCTGTTTTTTCTCTGCTGTTTCTACTTGCTTTCATCAGCTGTGATGTTACTGTCCCAAGGACAATCTTTACCCTGACAATTAACAGGTAAAACGAAGTTTGTCCCAAGATAATGAGAAAAGAAGGGAGGGAAGGAATACATGAACAATGGCGACTAGTTTACTCTTTGGTCTTACAAGTAAACATAACATTTAGTTGTGATGTGGGGGCAGAGGTAGTTTTGAAGATGAATATGTGAACATCAAAATAAAAAATCATGCTACCTCTTAAAAGATGGCAATGAAAATAAAGGCAAGATTTCATCTTTCTGTGTCTTCATGGGTACTGGCTGCTTCTGGGGATTGCCAGTGAGGACAGGTAGATCTCTTGGTGAGGCCTCTGAGGAATATGGGGCCTGCATTCATGGACTCTATGCCATGGTGAGAGGTAGGCTGACAAAGGGAATTAAACTTCATCAGTATGAGAGTTAGCCATAGTCCCCCATAATGCTCATGAAGAATTCAAGACACAGAACAATGCTATCCCTCAGGAGCAAAGGGGAATAGACACTGTCATTTTCATTGAGGTAAGGATTCAGAACTTGTATGTTATCCTGCAATGATGGTAAAAGTCAGACTGAGCCCTGGACAGACAGAAGAGTTACCTAGCATCAAGGTCCAGGGCCAGCCTACTGCTTCATGTAGTATCCGACAGCTTTTCTCATGCCAGGTCTCTAGAGCACCCAGTTATGTTTCCATGTTAGACTTTCTCATTGTATGAAATTATTGTTAGCCACAAGTACAGGCAATAATCTATGCTTTTAAAATAGCAGGAGACTTGGGTGACAAAAGAATGTCTTATCTGAAGCATACACACACACACACACACACACACACACACACACAAACCTTGTACTTCAAGTACACCCATGACAGCTTTTTAAAGATTCTGGTAGATACCTGTAAAATACATTTATAATTTTGGACTCAAAACACTGCAATGTTTATGATGGAAGAAGGGACTTCATATATCTTTTATTCTGGTATGAAAAATCCTCTGGGGTTGACCAGTTACCCTGCAAAGAAATGGGACATCAGGGAAGGGGAATAACAGTCACATGCCAATGAAGTCCAGAAGAGGCCTGGTTGGAGGGGAATCCATGCCTGGAGAGGGAGGTGTGAATACCACAGCTCAGGTGGACAGTGCCTTTTCCAAGGAGCAGGAATTCTGGGAATAGCAGGTGTTCCACGGAACAGGGAGAGTGAAGAAGTATCTTTGTATGAGATGAGGGGCAGGAGACAGTGTGTAGAAACAGAAGGTTGTGAGCTGCCCACTACACAAACCCTACACTCTTAAGAGCTCTAACTGCCACCAGGAGTGCCCGTTATTACCATCTTTCTGTGGACATGCCTCTGAGCGATAGGTACTTTTGAATTGGTGTTTCCTAAAATAACCATTCTGGCCAGCCCCATTTCAAACTTTTTACCTACTCATGTTATCATCAGCTACTAGTATTTTCTTTTTCTTTTTCTTTTTTGTTTTGAGACAGGGTTTCTCTGTGGCTTTGGAGGCTGTCCTGAAGCTAGCTCTTGTAGACCAGATCTCTGTGGTCTCAAACTCACAGAGATCCACCTGCCTCTGTCTCCCGAGTGCTGGGATTAAAGGGGTGCACCACCAACGCCCAGCTAGCTACTAGTATTTTCAACCTCAAACAGAATCTTGACACAATGAATAATCAGCAGTCACCTACCAATGCTTTCATAGTATTTGCTTCTTGAGGTACACAGGTAATTCAGCCTAATTTTAAAGCATACTCACTTTCCTTTCTGCTCTGCCCAGATTTAACTGTGAGTGTAGAACCATCGTAGGACCCAATACTATGTGTGATGTTTTTCTAACGCACAAATCAGTGGTAAAGTTGGACCTGTCAATAAGGCATGGAAACAAATAATTTAATAATAAAATGGAATGAGCATAAGAAAGCACCATAATAAGACTTTAGTGACTCTTGGGATGTTGATTTCTGCAGTTTTCCATGTAATGATTTTCAAACGAGATTGCCTGTAGGTAACAGGTCACAGGAAGTGAACTGATTGGTAAGAAGCTTTCCTGCATTGCACACACTGCAAGGAGCTCTGCCCCTTCTGAAGTTCTAGAAGTGACAGAACAGTATTAGTCCCTAGACTTTCCAGCAGGTGACCACTGCTGGCATCAGTTGACTGCTGATAGGACATTACTATGCACTGCTTTTCTTAGATGCCACAGTTAATGGCTGTCAAAAAGAGGCCTGTACTGCAGAACTAGATGAACTTAGGTTGGATGTTGGTTTGAGATGGGAACCTCTGCCATGGCCTAAGTTCCTAGGCATTACAGTCACCATAAATGACACATTTTAACATCGTAAACTCTTCTTGCAAGCAAATTTCTCACTAATGGATCTTTCTCAGGGAATTAGCACGTTTATAAAAAAGCTTTGCATCCCAAACTTTGAAAATTTAATTTTTATGTATGTGGAGGGGGGGGACTTTGTTAATGTAACATGTGAGTGGAGGTCAGAGGACAACTGAGGGAGTTTGTTTTCTCCTTTCAAACTGTGGGTCCTGGGAGTTGATCTCAGCTTGTCAGGATTGGGTACCAAGTGCCCTTTCAGCTATCTCTGGCCCTAAAACTTATTTATTATAAGTTATTATGAGATTTACTTATTTTATTCTGTGTGTGACTATTTTGTTTGTATGTATGCAAGTGTAGCCCATGCATGCTTGATGCCTGGAGAGTCAGAAGTGGGTCCTGGATAGTTGTGAACCAGCACATGCATGCTAGGTCCTCTGCAAGACCAACTGGTGCTCTTAACCACTGAGCCATTTCTCTGGCCCCTGAGATTTAAATTTTGAAGCAAAATCTTTTCTACTCTAAATGTAAAGGGAAGACCTGAGATGATTTATTTTAAAAAACATCTGTGTTGTAAGAGTCAAGAGACCAAATGTCCCATTCAAAACATGAGCCTGGGACCTGAAAGAGTTTTTAAAAGAAAAAAAAGGTTGAGAAGCATCTTTTAAGAAAATGTGGAAAAATGGAAATATGGGAAAAATGTTCATTTCCCCTGGCAATTAGGGAATTCAATTCAAATCAAAACATCTATGAGATTTCATCTAACTCCAGTAAGAGTGACAAAGAAAAAAACCCACAAAAAACCACAACTGACAACAAATGCTCAGGCATGTGGAGAAAAGAGAACTCTCATTCACTGTTGAAGGGATTGCTGTCTGGTGTAGCCACCGTGCAAATCAAAAGCTAAAAATAAATGCACCATATGACCCATTTATACCACTCCTACTCCACAGATACTTGCTCAGCCATGTTCATTGCTGCTCTACTCACAATAGCTAGGGAATGAAAACAACCCATGGATGGAGAGTGAAAACTCAAATATGTTATGGAGCATTATTCAGCTGTAAAGAAAAAATGAGATCATGAACTTTGCAGATAAATGGATGGCACTAGAAAAGATGATACTGAGTGAGGTAATCAAGACTCAGAAGGTCCAACATCACATCTTCTCTCTTATCAGACTCCAAGCTCCAAATCTTCTGGTGTGAGTACATTCCTGGAGTAACTGCAGAAACCAGGAAAGTGAAAAAGGGACCAATGCCAGGACAGGGGAATAGGAGAGCAAATAGATAAAGGAATATCATGGAACAGATGGTCTAATCAGAGAAATGGGGAACAAGAGTGGGGGCTCTAATTACAGGGGGATTAAGTACAGAAAATGGAGGGTAATATAACAGTAAGAGTACTCAAAAGTCACAAGGAGTCATGGTATTAACTATTTACTTAAAAACTACAATATAAATTAAGTCTGTACACACACACACACACACACACACACACACACACACACACACACACACACACACAGTTTAAATGAAATGTTCTCATCTAGGCTGACAATGCTCCCTCCAGGAATGAAAGACCACCTAAGAACCCCCCAAACAACAACAACAAACCCCCCCCCAATATCAGGCACAAGAAGCCCTCTTTTGAGTTGTTGATCTGGATTGTTCAAGAGAGTCCCGAAACATTACAGGCTACTGTTATTATACTTGGTTGCTCCCCTGAGATGGAACATGAGTCCCTATTGCTGAAGACACAATACATTACAAACACATGGTCCAGAGGCTCCTGAGTTATAACTGATCTGAAAGCCTACTCCCTAAGAATTAGCTGTCAGGGTATCAGAAAGTGCATGCAAACTTCAAAAGCAGTGAAGAAACCAACAGCTCTACTCAGCTATGATGCACATGAACCACAAAAATAAGTCGTTGCCTGCAATACCTTGGCATTAACCAACACTTCTCTAATTGGACTTAAGAACTCTTCAACCAGAGGGGAACCTTGCCCAGTACTGGAAACATAGCCAACTAGCTAGAGCTAGTGACAGCATGGATTTTGGAGGAAAATCTACAACCTTCCCTTTACTGAACCAGAATAATCCCTAACTACATTCTAAAACAAACGAACAAAAAAACTACAAACAGTCAAAATGCACAGTTGTGGAGTCCAGTCCTAACTGATATACCTATAATACAATTCTTGTAGCTAAGTCTTAGGGATCATTGCAGAAGAAGGGGTGGAAAGATTTTAAGAGCCAGAGAATCAGGAAGTTTGCTTTGAGACTGTCTCCTAATAGTGTCAGAGACTAAACCCACAATCTCACCAACATGACTGCTTAAACATGAGCTGAACAAACGCAACAACAGACACTCCAAAGTGGACAGGTAAAGGTTTCAACCCTACACTAAGAACTACAGGCAACCAGAGAATACTGAGAGCAGGAAAAACAGTCTTCTGTTTTTGGGAGAACATACCAACTGGTTATCCTATACAAAATGGTCAGTCCTGAAAACATATCTACAAGCAATATTTACGTGGATAAGAATATGTATGTATATATATATGTATGTGTATGTAACAATAATTAATGAAATAAGAGGTCATGAATTTAAACAAAGAATAAGGGAAAATATATGGGAGAGTTTTTAGGGAGGAAAGGGAAGAATGATATAATTATAATTTCAAAAAATACCCAAAAGAAATGATTATTCCTGTCAGGTTTAAGTATATTAATTGGGACTACCAATTAAATGCTCTAAGAAGATAAATTCTTTATTATCATTAGATAACCAACAACTGTAAGTCACTGCTATGGGTATTTGAAGGGTTGTTTGTCTCCTATTTGGGATAATACTTAACATATATTCTTCTCAAACTGTCTTTTGTTTTTGTTGAGTGCCAACAGAATAGGACAGAATTGGAATTAAGAATAACTAGAAATCTACCAACCAAACACAAACATTTTAGGGTTAACCAACATATTAGATTCTGAGATGACTACTTGTGCTGTTCTGGCAACTTAAGTCAGGGCTGCTTCAACTTTTAAATTATGATTTCATTAGTTGCAGCAGCAGGCCCTTTCGTCAAATAAGTCTTCATTACAGGGCCACTAAGTAATTCAATTCATGGGTTAAACATGTCTCCTGTGCCTGGAAACCGAATTGCAATGGTAATGCCCCTGACTTCTGATGTGAAATCATTAAACTGGAATTCAGTCATGAGACCTGATTTTTAAAATAATATAGCCTCTTTTTTCTCACCTTTGGAAACATCCTTGTGGGTGTGTAAGCATGTAAGCAAAGTTCTTATATGCTCTGGGAATCCATGCTGACCAGAAATGGAAGCCATAAGCAGGATCCCCTCCTGTTGCTTTTGAGCCCTACAATCTCCCTCAAAAGCCTGTTTTTCCATCTCTTTGCCATCTCCTGGCAAAGAGCCACATTCCCTGCCACTTGCCACTTGTTCTGAGCTATTTTAACTCTGGACAAGTTGTGGTAGTAGGCTATATTTAAATTGGCCTACGCTGTAAAGAACCAGCTAATGCACGTGGCACCTTTTCCCTTTTTGACATAATCCAATTGTGCTATGGCAGCAAATCAAATTGTGAGATTCTGTATCTTATACCTCCCTGACACACAAACCACCTCCACTCCCACTTCTGGCACCCCAGGCATTTGCCCCTCAAGTGAGGGCTGTGGGAGTCTCCTGGAAAGATGAGCAATGTCAGGTACCCACAGAGCAGTCACCAACTGCTTCCAAGAGTAAACACAGAAACAGGGGCAATAATGAAAGGGAAAGCAAAGACTTGCTGGCTCCAGGCTGAGTGGCTGGAACATCGGCAGAATCATTTTCCAAGGACTCAGTTCCAGATACGGATTTCATGAAATATAACGTATCCATTGGAAGTACTTTCAAGGACACTGCACACATATGCAAAGCCAGCTTTCTCAAGCACCCGAGACTTGAGAAGGGGCTGTAATAAGGACTGTGGTTTCTAGCCTGGTCCTTTGCGTCAGTCCCTTCGCATTCGGTCAGACTAGAGGTCAGAACAGACTTCTGTGCTAGACAGGAGCTAGGAGGTCTCACCTGAAGTCACACTGTTGCTTTGCAGAGGAAAACCACTTTGGGAATGCCCTCAAGTGATTAAAACTTTAAGAAGATGTAAAATAGAGCACCTTTGTTTGTGTGGAGAAGTTCTTCAGTTTCAGTCGTCCACCTTAGCCTAAATTCAGACTTAAGACTCCATCCTGAGGAATCAGAAGACAAGTTAATTTTTTCAAAAGTATTTCACAGACCTGGGTTTTTGTCAGACCTGAATTATATGATGCTGGCACTGATATGTCAGTTTGCTTGGCAGTAGATGAAAATCCAGGTGAGGTGACCATCAGATCCCCTGACAGGTCTAGAAGCACTTAAGCTGAGACAAGGTTTTCTGTCTATTTACTTTGGCACTATTTACTTGAACTGCTTGGGCTATGGGAGCTTTCCTGCTGTAAATCAAATTTCTACCTGGTTGGCTTTGCTGACTAACTTTACAATCAAGCTGGGATATAGCTTACTGGCAGAGCTCTTGTCTGGCATGGATAATGCCTGGGTGTAATCTTCAGTACTGCCCCCCACCAATATATATATGTAAAAATAAAAACCAACCACTTTACTATCCAAACAGGTAGTGAACAATTGCCTGTGCTCTGTCTCCTGGAATAAGCAGGAAAAGCACTTTAGAAATGGTAAAACAGTGTTCACCCACATAGACCCATCAATGAACTCGAAACCACTTTTTACTGTCCTTAACAAAGGAAGAGCCATTAGCAGACAATTTGGTTCCCGTAGTCAGGGACACAGACTCTCAGACTTATCTCTGCAGTGGCAAAACAGAGACGAAGAAAATGGATCAAAACAGAGGTGTCTGTTTTTACTGGAAGCCACGTAAGTGGCACCAAATATAATCATGATTAGAATATCAGCACAACTCAAAATAAACCTCATACATTCCTCAGTGCTCTGAGCTTCTAGACAACTAATTCCAAAATTTGAAGAGATAAGATGCCAGGTCTTCTTCCTGAGTGCATTTCTAGTAAGAAAACAACCGGTTGTTCTTTTTCTCTTCTTTGTCTAAGGTACTGTGCCAGCCTTTGCTCCCCTCATGCTGGTGATAAAACCCAGGCAACTGCTTGCCAGGCAACCACTTACTTCTGAGCCACATGCCCACACACCCAGCCCCAGGCTCATTATTAAAGGCATTGTGACAATGAAAAACACGCGGGACTCTTCCATGTAACTATGAGTAGTATTTATTATCTAGATCAAGTCACACATTTAAAGTCTTGATCCAGAACTCGCCATGGAGGTGCTGCTAAGGGGACATAACCTAGATTATGTTACAACAGATGATGGGAGCATAATAGCCCTAAAGGGACCTCAAAGACTTCAAAGTAATTCCATTAACAGGCCCTCAGGATTCCTTCAAAAAGCAAAATGCAAGAGACCCCTCATTTTTTCCTAAGGTCTCAGGGACCTAAAAAAATTGGACATAATCAAGCATGAGGCAGATGGAGATAAAATCTTGTCTGGAACAAAAAACCTGGAATTAGCATTAGAACATATTTATATATGGAATGATTGCCACTAGAACATATTTATATATGTGCATATGTAGACCTTGATTGATTCTAATAACTTCTACTAGTTCAACTAGCCTTATGTCCATCCTTGTATCAACTAATGCACATACACATGTTGGTGATAATGTTGGTTAACTTAAAACACATATCTTACATGCAGAATCCCTTGCAATCTACCTGTTCTGTCAGTTGGTGGGTGGGAGGAGTGGGTTGGAAGAAACCATTTGCACTTGCATACCCACACCTACTGTTTTGGTCTGGCTGTACATTTTTCCCGTGTCAGCCTTTCTTTCCACTCTACCTGTTAATACCCGGGTCTCTGTATCATCTGAATTGTAAGTTGAACATTCTCTTCTAGGAATGGTTTTTAAGTTTTTTTCTTAAATGAGCATAACCATTATTATTATTGTATGCATTGATTTTTTAACACAATGATCTTTTAGGGATAAACAATTTTTAGTTTAAATGAAAAGTCTAAGGGATACACAGCATGAAGAAATGACTATTGTATACTTGACTCTTCACAGGGTTTTATGTTGGGGCAAGGAGCTCAATGTGTTGGGGTAAGGGGCTCAATGGCAGAATCACCCCCCCTTTGGCTTCACAAGTTGCTCTCAGCTTGGATTCTGTCCTTGCCAGTCTGTAGCAGATACTCCATGCTCTGGGGGTGGCATATGAAGCCTTGTGCCTGCCAGGCCACCCTGAGGCCACACTTGCATTCCATCCTGGTCCCTGCAGTGCTAAGGCCATCTGGAGGCTCCACCTGGTCCCTCCCAGCTACTGCCGTGGGCATAGCCTCAGGTGTCTCTGTACTTGTTAAACATGGCACTGCAAACCTAGCTCCTTTAAGCTACCATATATTGTTACAACCACAGCATAAAGATAATCCTGGGGCTAGATTTGTACAGTGGGAATTCCACAGCCTTTCTGGGTTTGCTCTGTAGATGCAGACACATTATTTAGGATGCACAAACTTCAAAAACAGGCTAAACTAAAAATAATTCTTATATTGGAACACACCCAGAGCTGAGCTTCTTACAGTTTGCCTGATCCACTTCTATAGTTCTGTCTGATGTGAGTTTAGTTCTCCCCACTTACAAGTCTGTATCCAAGGCTAGTTACTCAGTTTCACTGGGTTTCAGATTCTTCATCTGGCAATGCAAAGTGCAGCAGAATCTGCCTTGCCTATTTTTACAAGCGTTGTAGATGTTACATGTAAAGACCCAGCAGACAGTACAGACAAAGGTGGGTAAAGAATAAGCCCCAATATCTCACACAGAGGATGTATCCCTTGATCAACCAATGTAAAACTAAAGTTTCTAGATAAGTGACAAATTACTTATTGCATAGTTCAAGAATGTATTTCAAAACAAAACAAAACAGGATGGATAGATTCACTAGTACTTACCTAGCCACAGCTAATCAGTGTTGGAGCCAGAAAACTGAACAAGCAAAGGCTAAAGTAATATATTGTGACAATCGTGACCCCTTTACCTTTACAAAGGATAACAGTAAATCTAGGAACATAGGTAAGTAGGGCAACAGGGAAGTGATGAAGTCGGGGTATTGAATAGGGAATCTGGATGTGGGTTCTGCCTTGCCCTTTGTGAGCTGTGCAACACTGGGCAGGTTATTTATATCTTAGAGGTATGGAATCAGTATTATCAATCTATTGTCTGTGGGGGTATAATAAAGCTTGTGTGCAAGAAGCAGACAGGCATGTGCTTATGTCCGTGCATACACATAGCATTATCAGTTAGAAGGCATGTAACCACAAGAGCATCTTTCTCCTCAGGATACACCAGTATTAGATGAGAACCCCAGATTGTGACTCACTAGCTGGCTATCTATGGGGTCTGTGTTTCCTTCAGCAACAAAGACTTGGATGATGGTTCTCTCTGTGCCTAGATGAACTGTGTTCCATGTTTTAATGCAGGTGCAGTTTCTTTGGAAACTCCCTAAGTTTTATCTGACTTTAGCTTAAGGTATGAGAATAAACCAAAGGAAAAGAACAGTCAGTAAAGCAGATTTCACCAAAGACTTCCAGGCAGCCCCGGTCATAGTCCATAGGAAGCTCTGCTCAGGGGCTTTCAGAGGTTTAGATCAGGGTTCTTCCTGTCACTCACACCTGTTTACTATGGGAGACTTTTCACCTGTGATGTGTTATTCTGCAATTCAAAAATGTGTCTAGAATCAGAACAATTCTCGTTTGTTCCTTGTGAACTTAACATAGTATCTGATGTAAAAGCAGACACCAGTGTGGCTCACAAATACCCCTCTACCTCCTCCACTTTTACCCTGCTTCCTCCTGGCAACTGTTGATATACCCAGAAGTTCAAAGAAGGCTCTGAAAACAACTACATGGCAGTTGGAAGAGTGTTGGGTCTGGGAGTTGCACAAGTATTGAGGATGAGGCCACCAAAGTTAGATGAGCAGAGGCAATTTTATTCTATCACCACAGGGTACTAGAACTTCTAACTAGTTAGGGCCATGGGCAGGTCAGGTTCTGACACCGTGACCCAGAACAGAGGGAATACCCTCTTTTAAAGCAAAAGCCCCAAGCGTGTGTGTGGGGACAGGAAGTGATATAAGAAAGATGTTTTACAAGTTAAGAGGTTAAGTCCTGGGTGAGGGTACATTCCAGGAATTTACAACTTGTGATAACATTTTACAACTAGTAGTACAATTTGTGATAACAAGGTGTTTGTACAAGCTTAATGGGGTTTGTAAAAGCTCATTTACACACATCTGTGGTTATCTTAACATAACTCTTGACATAGCTGGGGTCTTGTTTTAATTTGTAACCAACTGTTCTTTTCATAACTGCAGAGAATATGGGACAAGGGTCATGCAACTCAAGAAGTGGGGTAGGTGCCTAATGCTTTTGAATTACTGTGGACTCCACAGAAGGAAGCAGGAAGCCAAAAGTTCAAGGTTGTATTTGGCTTTCCAGGGAGTTAAAGCCCATCTCCGGCTACTCCAGACCCCATTGCCAGCATGCATGCAAATATACATTCTAATTGAAACTTTCCTATCGTCTGAATAAAAACCCAACAATGGCCCACACACAACCAAATAATGTGGTAAATAAAAATGAAGTTATATAAATTTTATAACTATAGAGAAAAAGCTTCACAACAGAGGGTTTATGTATATGAACATTATATTAGAAAAAATCACAGCTCATCAGTTAGATAAGTATGTCTTTGACAGCAGCCAAAGTTTTTATCCTGTAACCCTCTGATTAAATCAGTATTATTAATTAATGAACATAGTCTAAAAAATCTGGAGACCAAGGAAGAGCTCAGAAATTATTTAGTTTCAATTCTTTGTATAGTCCAGGAAGCTTAGGCCTAGGACAGCTAAGTTGTACATAGTCTCCCTTGTGTACATCACTAGTGTCTGCATGACACACAGATGGTCTGTACTGGCATACAGGCATTGCAGCTCTAGCCTGCTCAGCTCCAGCATCCATAGACAGCATGGTGGGAATATTACAACAGAGCCACATGGAATTCAAAGTACAAAGATAACTAGTGGGCTGGGCAAAGGTAACACTTTCTCAGCCTCAGGTAGTGAAGCTTGGGGGCGTTTCTCTCCCCCATGTACTGTGAGCTCATACATTAAGAACAGTTAGTTAAGTTACATGACTACCAAGAACCTGGCTACACTTCAGCACACAAGTACTTCCCAAATACTTGTTTTTATATTTCAACCCTATTCCCTTTCTTGTTAGTGATAGCCCCAAATGCAGATGGGAGGAAGGGGAAGGCTCAGTCTAGAGTTAAAAATGGATGATAGGAAACTGAGGGAGATGGGGAGAGATACATACTGTCTCCTGTGAGTACAACATGGATAAGGGGTACCAACTTTGGAAAACTTTGTTAAACTTAACAGTGAAAAACTGAGGACCACAAAACATGAAGACTAAAATTTTAATATTTACATAATAACACTCATTAAGTCACACATACTCTAATAGTATAGGGACATAAGAATACTATGCTATATTTATTAGACATCAACTCTGCAGTGTCTGTTACTACCTTCTGAATAAAACTATTGTGGCGGACACTCACAGTGATACCTCACAGTTATTTTTTCCATTTCACGTGTGAGGAAACATCTGGTAGGTAGTAGTATACAGAAGCAGCAGGACTGAACTCACATGTTTCATACAAAGCCTACCCTCTTCTCACCACATTATCCCATCAGCTAGAGAGAATTACAATGTTACAGGGCAAATCCTTTTTGCTTACAGCTGCTTTTGCATTTTAGTCTTAAACATCTTAAGCTTTTGTACTTAGGCCTTATAATTCCAAACATGAGCTTTCATGATGCTGATCACTCAGATAAAGAGGATTTGAATCAATTCTAAGAGTCATAGATGGTGATTGACTAGAATTTTAAAACTCTGCTTGCCAGACCCTCCCTGGATGAGAATGTCCCTGGTGGCTACTTGGGCATGTAAGGCTTGCCTTAATATAGTAGGACCAAAACTCCACTGATCTCCTAGTTAGTTAAGAGGGCTGAAAATACTAAGTGGGCAGATGTGTTGCCTGAATATTCCAGTCAAAGAGACCCACCCTTAGCATCTAGCATACTGAAGTGAAGCCCATACTTCTCTGGATGTGTCTACCGACAACTTCCTAAGTGAAACTGGCTAAGAATGTTCTTTTTTTGTGTGATTGCTAGAAGGAATTGAGTACCAAGCCCTGGATGAGAACATCAGGTTCAGATTTGTTCTCATTGCTCTATGTGGTGGTGGGAGCTATCCCAACCCTGCCCCAGCTCATTCCACACTTATCCCCTTACATCCATACTTCTGTGCTCTTAGGTCACAGGATAAATCTTGGATTTCCCCCTCCCACACCCTGCCCTTTTCATATGACCACTGTTACCACCCACTCCCAGCCTCCTCCCTCCAGCCACTGCTACCATTGTAACTGCCAGGACTACAAGGAGAGGTGACACCAAACGAACAAGCTGACTTCAGAACTAGGCTTGTGAGGCCATCCAATTGAATCCAGGTTAGGGGACTTATCTAATGCCCTCTAGATGCTGCCTTTAGAGGCTCATGATGTGACCAGTGCTACTCGAGATCCATCTCATAATCACTCACTCCTTTCATTTCCTATAATGAGGGCTCTTACAAGTATCTTAATGTTACTGGTGAAGGCACCAAGGAAAGAGAGGTTTAAATCACTTGCACAAGGTGTAGTCAAGACTTTTATTTCAAAGCATACATCCTTCCATGTCCCACTACCTTAAATCACAGACTGTGCATCAGATATCTCTTTCCTTGTCTATCAGCCTAGAATCTTCCACCAAGTTTCCCCAATCTATGATTAGGGAAGACGCGTGAGTATTTGATTCTAAAACAGAACACCCAGGAGCCATCTGTCCAACCACAGAATACATTTTATACTCTTTTAGAATGTTTAAATATTTCTTTGTACCCTGGGGACAGAAACCTTCAAGAATATCTCTTAGTGCCAGTAGTATACTGTGGGAAAAATTACAAATGAAGAAATTTGCAATGTATGTATTTGCTGTAAACATTTTACAGAAGACATTTTTAATGAATAGCAACTTCATTTTTAAAAGGTATATGCAATGGTACTGTTTGTGCTAGAGAAACATTCAGGAACCTGTGGGTACACTGAAAGTAAACATGTTAAGTGAACATGGTACATACCAATTTGTAGTATGTGACAGGCAAGATCAAAGGCTCAGGAGTAGACATGGTAAGATAGATAAATTTTAAACCACATCGTAGAGAACATATGTGCATGTGTACATGCACAAGCATACAAAGTTATTGAAATATTTTTAAAATTACAATCAAAGTGAGCTGGATAGCATGGTGTTGTGCATTTATATAAATTAAGCAACACGGAAACCACCACTATTGTTTTCAGCTTACGAATACTGAGGAACCATAATAGATACACATTACTAGATGGAGCACTTAGAGAGAGGAAAGAAATGGGCTCTAAATTGATGGCTGCCTACAGAGGTTAGGAACTGAGGGTTGTGAAGCTTTAACTTCCTTTCCACAGGGAAGGTTAAGAAAAGAGAACGTGGAAGGAAGTCAGAGAGGGGAAAAACATATGTACACGAATAACTGAAGATGGACATAAGGTACAAAGCTGGCCCAGAGCTTGGACCCACACATTCATTTTTATTGTTGCCTATATCTTTATTTAGCAGTGGTCAAATAGAAACCTTACTTCTGTAAACTTCTTTAACAGCATCTCCATGAACATAAAGCTTTTCATATCCCTCCCCAGACCTGGCTGGAAGCTCAGGTTATAGCTCCCATACTGCCATGAAAATGGTTCTGGTTGGCACCAGAACAAAAACCTTGGATTTAGTATACACAAACTGCTCTTTCTTTTCACTAATACAGACATGCAGCATAGAGACGGAGGAGATCAAGAGTGGTGAACTAATGACTGGCCAGGATTCACCATTTGTGTTTTCTTTCTCCTCGTTCCCCGCCCCCATCCCCACCCCCTCCCATGCCCAGTGACTCCAGTGGGTGGCAGTGATTGCAAATTTCCTTACCTTGAACCTCTACTTTAAGAGTTGTCCCAACCCTTAACCTCAGGCCAGCCAGGGAGCACAGTGATGGCTAGGGGTTGGGAGGGGGTAGGGAGGACTTCATGAGCCAGTGAATGAACTGCTAAACAAACTATCCACTGACACATCACTAAAAATAAGTATGCTTACATGCATAACACATTTTTGGAACACTAAACTGAACTCCTTCCTTTATCCCCTCTAGAGACTCAGGTGTCGTTCTTAGTCAACTTTATATAAAATACAGATGCAACAACTCTAAGTGCTAGGGGCAATAAGTTTTGATGAGACAAAGATCTGTTAAGATATGAAGGAAGAACAGTGACATGGTCAGGCTTGGTGTATCAGCTGCTCACCCGGATTCCGGTCAAATGCTGATAAGGCTCACTAGGGCATTGCCTTATTTAGTCAGACTTCTGTGCCCAACACGGAGGACAGAGCATGGTGACAACTGCGCATGCTATTACAAGTCCTACTCCTTTCAGCCATCTGCTGACACACCAATTAGAAAAAGTGTCCCCACGGTCCAAATAGCCTACTGCCTCTCGTACTGCAACTTTCCCACAAAGACTGATAGTGGCGTGACACACCAACATGGATATGCTGCTTGACAATGGAACCCTCACGATGAGCAGTAATGCCAAATAAGCTCCTGTTCTTAAAGCTTTCCCCAACAAATTAACATTGTAAATATTTTCTCTTTTTGGTACCAGTTTTGAGAATGGAACCCAGGGCTTGCGCATGCTAGACATGGGCTGCATACCCAAGCTACATTCCTAGCCCCTATCGAGTCAGTTAAAGTTGTTTATGTATTAATACTAGATGAATTGCAGTATCTATTGTCAAACAACAACAACAAAACCAGAGGGCAGTCGGTGTTTGCTCTGAATGTTAGCTGTAGTTCTAAAACATAAAAAGCTTTAAAAAACTGAACTGCCATGTACATTTAGTGCCAAGATTTCACAGCAACACCTGAATGTAACCAACATGAAGGTGTTTATGGTTCTTTTTTATTCCACTTAGTGCGAGTGTAAATTTCCATGGAGAATTAATTAATGTGTTTGATTTCTTGGCAGTACTTAACACCCCCTCCCTGCCCCAGCCAAAGAGCAGCAGGAAATGGTGTTATATATTCCACAAGCGTTACCAAGATTTTTTTTTTAAGGTGAAAACCTATTTGCTCATTTATGACCCAGTAATGAGAATTTAATCCAGGACCTTGTAACTACCAGGTAAGCAAGCACTCTACCACTGAGCTATATTCCCAGCTCTTTTCTTTTAAACTGACCTCCTTTTTCATTTTGATTATTATTTACAATGTTCATACAAGAATACACTATATGGGGTACAACAAGTCCAGGAAGGCTGAGGAATCCCCACATTCCTGCCTTAGCCTAGGGATGACAGGTTGGCACCTCCCACAATGTTCTGGAGAGTAATTGTGGACTTAAAGTATGCTGTCATTTATATAAATGGGGATAAAAATATGTAGGTATGAACACCAGGGAAAAATGCACAAGATTACTAACAACATTTGCTGCCTTTGGGGAGAGCACGTGGTCAGCTGGGGTCAACAACAGGGAGGACATTTATACTTGATCTATGCCATCTGATAATTTTAAGACTGTCCATCATGAACATTACTCATCTTCAAAAAGGAAAATTTAAACCCAAAGTAGCACCACTTTCACCCTGCTGGCAAGAGCCTAACCTACTTCTAATGTACCGTGCAGCAGGTTTCCGTAGGCAAGGCTGCATTTCCACAGCTGGGTATCTCTGGCCAGTGTTCCAGAGCAGCCAAACTCCAGTTTCTCTTTGTTTCCTCTAATCCCCAGTCTTTTAGGGGCCTCCCTCCCTCACTTTAAGGCACCATCCACAGTCCATTTCTGCAGTTGAGTCTTTCCTGTCCCTACCCTCCCTGAGGTCACTTCAGGTCTGGCTGTAACTCTTTGTGGCGGTCCATCAGATACATGTCCATGCATTTGTTCCATTCGTTTGGGAAGCAGAGATGAACAGCCTGCCTTCAAGATTTTCACTTGTTACAGTTTTTTTTTTTCCATTCCAGTTTATTATGTTGTGTGTTTTTCTGGTTTCCTATAAGCCTTCCCAAATAGTGATAGCTGCTAAACTGAATCAAGATTGTAAAACGTAACCATGGCCCACAAAATAAAACCTAAAAAAATAATCAAATTGGGCTTTTGAAGACTCAGCTGCCACTTGTTATTACAAATGCATACGTAGTCGATGAGCCCATGTGGACAGGAGCTGCCTTGAGTGCACAAGCCTAAGTGCTAATACATGGACCTTCCGTGTAGAAAATCCAGTTTACATTCTGGGGCCTCTGAGCACCTGAACAGGCTTAGCTACGTTACTATGAGTCAAAAATTCCATTTTCTCCCTGGGATAGTAAAGAAAAAACAGTAATCCTATAGTTGTTATCAAGAGTCCAGAGGAACCTAAACAAAGAGTCAAAAATCTTTCAAAGGTCTTGGGCTAGTCTGATCAGAAACAACCTAAATCCTTTTATGTCTTAGAACCCCTGAACACACCCCCAAAATGATTTTTGAAAAGGTCAGCAAGTTGCATTAGTATGCATATGCAACTTAACTAGTTAACTAATTATAACACTATGCAAATGGAATTTAATATATGTGCAATTTATGCTTTAGTATCCATATTCAAGTTAACAAATTTCTGAGCAAGTATGTTTGTTAAAGGCAAAAAGTGGAGGCTTTTGAAGCAGGATGAAATTCCATGTGGCACAGTAAAATTTTCCTCTAACTATACATTTCATTCTAGTCCACAATTTTGGTTTTGTTCAACAACAGCAATAACAAAAACATCAACCAACCAACCAACCAACAAACAAAAAACCTCTTGTATTCAAAACCATCCCACACAAACAAAAAACAAGGTCCATTTTCTCTTAGAAATCAATCCCACCCAAGAGTTGCACATTAAAACATAAGCATTTCAATATAGCTTGCAATACAAGTATATAGTTGGTTTAGCTGATTTTTTCTTAGCCAGAAAATTCTTAGAAACAATTTAAAAATAATTGTTTTTACTTTAAAAGTGAGAAAACTAAATTCAGAGAAATCCACTCACTGGCTGTGCTGTTGGAGAGATGTCCAAGTATTAAAAGAACTGGTGGGATTTACTTGGAGAAGAACATTCAATACTATGAAACCAAATGTCTACTACAAATATTAGAGAAGAAGGAAGATAGGGATGATGCTGGAGCAGAAAGAGCACTGCCTAGTTCCACTTTCCCATCCTCCCTGGGTCTCTTGAACCCCTTGCTACCCTCTGCAGAATTTCAGATGCACCATCACTTATACCCATCTCTTGAATGACATGTTTAAGTTGGTATTCAACATCTATTCCATGAGCCCACTGAACAATGACTTTATGATAAGAATAGTCACAGTAGAACTGGACATTTGGAGCACAGGGAACTGTGGATGGAAAACAGGCAAAGCAAAGAAAATGGGGCAAGGGAGGTAGATTGGGAGGAGATCAAGGAAAGGTAGGAGGATCAGGTGAACAGCCAAGGACATTTTGTGAAGGAAGTTTCTCACTTGGATGTCTTAGGACAGGAAAACAAACCTGTGCACCATTACTGGAGAATAGCAAGTAGGTAGGGCACAGAAAACCAAAGACTGACAATTATTATTTGTGTGTTTGTGCACACACTTGAGGCTGTCTGTCTTCATGTGCATACAGGTACATGGGGACCAGAGACCAACTTTGGGTCTCTTCTTCCATCACTCTCCTGCTCTACCTTACTTTTTGAGACAAAGTCTCTCATTGTACTTGCTCTTTATTGAATTTGCTGTTTACTGTTTCAGCTAGACTGGGCAGTCAGCAAGCCCCAGGGACATGGCTGTCTCTGTCCCTTCCCACCAACACTGGGGTTACAGTGAGGGTTACAGGAGAGACCGCCAAGTCTTAATTTTTATCTGGGTGCCAGGGATCTGAACTCAGGTCCTCAGGATTGCATGCTAAGCCTATTTATCCAATGAGATTATCACTCTAGTTCTACTTACTTTTGTGCATGGTACAAAGAGCTGTGCCTAAGAGTTTACTAATGGGCAAACATGGACTAACCCACACCATATGTAGAGTGGAAAATGACAGATACCAGCATATTCGGCCAAAGAAACATGCATCTATAGTAAAGCTTAGGACTGCTTGATATTGGACCTGCCCTAAAAGGAAGAGAATTTCTTTCTACTGAGCCTTTCTGTCAGGAAAAATGGAACAAATCATTTGATCTGATTTTTTTTTTAATTTCTTTTAAGATTAAAAAGAAACAAATTAGGTGGTTTAACCTAAATGTAGCTCCAGCAGCAACCAAGGGGTCTAACTGAATTCATGGAAATCACAGCCTCCCATGGTACCACAGAAGTGGGGGTGTCCCAAGACAGTTCCCAGGCTCCCCTTAGACTACCTTATGCCCCATTTCTACTTAGAAATGTGCCTTTCTATTTAGAACAGGTTCTCCTCCATGTGACTGTCCAAATCTTCCTCTGGCTCAAGATCTGACTCTTGTGTTCTTTTCCCTTCAGACCTTCTCCATGTTCTCAACACCCTACCTCCAACACATCCCTTTGTCCATTTAAACTTTAGCACTTAAAACATTCTGATAGCATTCTACCCTGGCCCATACTCTTCCTCTAGCATCACAGAGATTCACAACATTCCACAACTGGCATGACTGGAGTTCACTTGAAGCCCTTGAACATTCAGCAGTGTTTACTCATGGAAGCATCAGAGACGGTAAGGAACAGGGCAGGGATTTGGGCTTCTATGAACTGGTGTAATACACAACAAAGGGATCCCCCTACTGACATCTACTTCCTATTTTTAAATCATAATGTTCTGTCTTTTATTCTTCGTGCTTTGAGGTAGACTTGTATTGTTTACTTTTTTATAATTTTTATTTTAAAGCTATCTTTCCTCATTTTACATAACAATCCTAGTTCCCACTTCTTTCCCTCCTGTGGCTCCCTTCCACTTTCCTCCACCTTACCCCCCATCCACTTCTCAGAAAGGGTAAGGTTTCCCATGGGGAGTCAACGAAGTCTGACACGTAACTTTGAGGAAGGAACAAGGCCCTCCCCCCTGAATCTAGGCTGAGCAAGGTATCTCTCCAAAGAGAATGGGCTCCAAAAAGCCAGTTCAAGCACTAGGGATAAATCCTGTCTACCTCCTGATCTTTAAATGAAAATTTCTGCTGTCATTTTGTGAACTGCAAGCTTATCCAGTTATATGTTGACCAGGTTTAGTTACCAGTTACAAAACCTAAGTGCATACATTTCGGAAAAAAAAGATGTTTTAATAAACTGCTTAAAATATAGAAAGGTAGAATAAGGAGAATTTTTTCACATTTAAAGTTTATTTCTTCTGAGCAGGTTGAGTAGCAATCTATGAGGCAGGAACACAGACGTGCAGATGTGTAAGTGGGCGAAGCCTGATCCAGTCTTGCTAAGCCAGGACAAAGACACAGGTGTGTTTCCTTCAAAGCTGTTTAAACACCCATAAGCAGATGGCTTGCAGTGGCAATTCTGACTGGCCCAAGTTTTAAAAAAGAAACCTGCATCATGAAAGTATGTCTCTATAACCACAGTTTGCACACACCCTAGAGCAGCCTTCAGGAACTTCCAAACAGAGGTGTGGCCACATATATGGCAGGCTAAGGCTTTTGTTCATTCTTGCCTGCAATGGATTAAGAAAAAATAATTTACGCAGGCAGGATTTGTGTGGGAATATCCTCAGTTTTCCTTCTGAAAGACCTATAAGTGCTGATAAAGTCCCACTGGCCCTGAAGTTGAATCCACATCTAACTGAACACCACTGAAGCCTTATATAAAGCCTTGTATAATGCCTCAGAGACATCGCCATATTCAAAGACATGCCCAACACTAGGGCAAACTTGACCTAAAATATCTTGATATGTCCATGATTCGAGGAAGAGCTCATACAGAATAACCAAACTCTAACAAGATCACACAATCAACCCAGGGAGCCATCCCCTAGCTCTGTGAGGTTCCATCAACCACTACCTCATGGTACAGAGGAAGGGGACAAAAGCTCTGGGAATTATTACTTGAGGTCACTCTGCTCATGGTGATAGTGCCAGCAACTGAAGTTGTTCTGGCTCCTTAGTTTTCTCTTCCCCATTACTACCTATTACAGAAAGATATTAAAATAACCCCCTAAATCTCTGTGAATAGAATGTATTTTTTCATATTGAAGATATGTCACTTTTTTCAACGTCTTGGTGACAAAGTTCAAGCTTGCATCTTCCCTTATTCCAGCATTCATAAATAACCTAGAGTTGACTCTCTTCCAAGATCAGAGGGACAAAAAGGGGCAAGGACTTTATCAGAGGTGAGACTGTGGAGCGGTGCCAGAATGAGAGACATTTCTGAAAGAACCAAGACAGTTTGGATCCTATTGTTTGAAGATCTTGGTGACCAGCAGATGCTCCCTCTGAAGCCCTTGGAAGAGGTGCCATGTACTACAACCCAGTTACCAGGAACAGCTGGAGATTCTGAGCCTCATCTCAGGCTGGAAGTTGATGGAACCACTGGAACCCACAGAATGATTAAGCTAGCAGGGGAAGACCAAGAATGAACCTCCAAGTCCAGGGCCTGGGGACCTCTTTGAAGATCAAGTTTCCAAGCTTTTGCTATCAGCTCCTGCATGCTATGTTCCTATCTCTGGCTACTAGGCAGATAACACACTTACCCTGTTCTCTTCCCAGCCTCAGATGCAAAGGAGCCATGTGAACATATCCAGGTGGTTGGAGAGGAGCCAAGATTAAGTTGGCCACAGGGATTGAAAGATGGCCAAGAGCAGGTCTGGATGGACCTGCCTGATTCCCAAATGATGAAGCCAAAGTGAACACCAGACAAACATTTTGCCTTAAATTCCCTTCTCCCAGAATTGCCCTTCCACAGAAGAGATCTCTCTGATGATCCTATATTGGCCTGACATCCATGTAGCTCTGTTTCATGCTGCATCTCTATATGTTTATATAACCGTTGCGGCCACCTGACAGCACATTTTTCTTTTGTGGTTTTATTAAGGCACCTGCTCTGTTCTTCCTTTCCATGAAGGGGCACTTGGGAAATGCTGGCTGAAGTGATTATAAAATCCACCCCAGTGCAAACATTTAGTGTCTACTCTCTGCTTTAAGTTTATTGGCTCTTTTGACCTATGCAGTACTCCATTAAGCATTCTCCTCCCAATCTGCAGACAAAGCACTGTGAAACATGCAAAGGTTAAGCCATGCCCCAGGCTCGGTCTCACAGCATTGGCAGTACCAGGATTTGAGCTCACTGCCAGATTGGAGTATGTGTTCCTAATTGGGAATTCCACATAGAAGTGAATGACAACAAATGGCACCTTTAGTTTCTCAGGAAAAACTATCTTCTAAACTCTGCCAATAAGGGTTCCTTTGCTTGGACAACTCTTCTGGCCCTTTCTGCTTCTGGAAAAGCTTCTTTCCTCAAGACCCTACTTTGGAAAGTCTCGCAGGCTCCTCTAGATGGCTAGGAACCATGTGCTGAGCTCCTAGATATACCTACGGCCTTTTGTTCCAACACAGTCCTCATTATTACAGACCAGCCACTAACTTTTCTCCTCAAGCCCTGTCTCTGGGAGCAAGGCCTTTCTTTTCATGACACTTAGCCTGGACACATTCAACAACTGTTTGATTAAAACTTTAGTGAGCAACGGTGACTGCTGCTCACTGTAAGGACATTCTGTATACTTAATATCATAGAATTCTCCTGACTTCCCCAAGGTATGGATCAGCTTGTTCTATATCTTACGAGGTATGGCAGTTTGAAAATAACTGGCCCCCATAAGCTCATAGGGAGTGTCATTATCAGGTGGTGGCTTTGTTGGAGTAGGTTTTGTTGCTGGAGATTCTTTCCAGCCTGGTCCCACAGCTGCCTTGCCCCAAATGAACACACAAAGAGTTACATTATTAAACTGTTGGCTCATGGCTAGGGCTTCTTATTGGGTAGCTCTGTTTTAATTATTAACCCATTTCTATAAATCTATGTATTTCTATGTGGTCTTACTGGAGTAGGGTCTGGACCTGTTACTCCTTCCTCCACTATATAGTGTCTTTCTGCGGTCTCTCTCTGCAGGTTCCGGGGTCTACCTTTCCCAGAATTCATGTCTCCTAGTCCTGCCTATCTTCCTGCCTCTATAGGCCAAACAGTGTTTCATTCTTCAACCAATAAGAGAAACATATACAGAAGGACATCTACCATCAAGATTTGGCTTTGTTGGAGGAAGTGTGTCATTGTGGGGGCAGGTTTTGAGGTCTCTTTTGCTCAAGTTTGCTCAGTGTGACTGTCAATCTGTTTCCTGTTGCCTGGAAGATGCAGACCTCTCAGCTACCTCTCCAACACCATGTCTGCCCGCACACCATCATGTTCCCAGGGAGGTGTCATGTTCCCCACCATGATGATATGGGACAGAACCTCTGAAACTGTAAGTGAGCGTCCCTCAATTCAATGTTTCCAATGTTGCTGTGGCTGTGGGATTTCTTCACAACAACAGAAACCCTAACTAAGACACATAGCTTCAAACAGTGAATGGATATTTCTCACATTAGCTCAGTGTAGTAGAATCACTGTGACACACTGTCCCCAGACTTGGGACAAGGCCAGCACTCCAGGAGAGGTCTGGATGCTCTGACGTAGTCTGGCTGCAGGTGAGCCTCTGGGCTCTTGTTCCTGAGACCTGTGAAGGGACTGGGTACAGTTCCGGGGTCAGAGCTCTCCCATCTATTCATCTCATGTCATTCAAGGGTCACATGTGCTGAGTGTCCAAGGAAATCTGAGTCACTGGCCACTTAAGGACCCAGGGATGAATAGTTTCTTCCTTTAAACTGACCACCTTTTCTGCAGCAATCTCAATAAGGAGATTAAAAAATGAATAATTAAAAATTGTGGAATACACGTATTGCTGGACTGATGCCCTATGAACTGTCGGCAGCTCATTAAGTCTTAGCGCCATGCTGAGTATTCTAACCCTCTAGAGAATAGTCTCTTGGAGAGGTAAAATCAGTCAAAACCAAGTATTTAAAGGGCCCCAAATGTCCTGCCATTTGTGTTAGGGTTCATGGAAGATACAAAAAAGACTCTTCTGGCTTATAGTATGTACTAACAAATACAAAGTAAGCTCCTGAAGAAGTGATGATCTATCAGGATAGTATGGTTATCTCTTTCTTTTCCAGCACTGTAGAAGTCAATCTGTCAGTCTGCAGGCAGCCCTTACCCGAAAAGGACCCTGGCTTACTTCAGTGTCTTACTAGGAGGGAACTTTCAGAACCTCTATCTGGTTTGATGGCACATTACCATGGAACTTATTAACTCGAACTTCTAAAAGCTACCCAGAATTTACATGAACAGAATTTCACATGAAAACAATGGTTGGAAAGAAAAGAAAAAGTACTGGAAATGTTCAGGGAAAGTCCAGATCTTTACAGCCCAGATATTTTAAATATCTACAGTTCTTTTTATCTGTTTGGAATAAGGTTTGCAGGTACAGCAATTCTCAAGCACAAAGTTTCACTTATTCTAGACAATAACTCCCTCACTCTTAGAACTTTACCCAACTATAATTTCCAAATGAAAATTGTGTGTCTTTAAAGGTATTTTTTTATCATTTTTTAATTTGAATTAGAAACAAGATTGAATTACATGACAATCCCAGTTCCCTTCTCCCTCCCTTCCTCCCCTCCCACCCCCTCCAACTAAAAACCTACCTATCACATATCCTTTCTTCTAATCTACACCTGACTCAAACTTTCTGCTCCCTCATGACTTCTGCATCTTTCCTCTTCTTCCTAAAGGTATGTTCTTATCCATGCAAATGTGGAATAATTTAGCCAAATTAATATATCTAAGAAACTCCTTAACCTCCATGGATTAAAAACAAGCTTCTATATAGGCTTGGATAATTCAAAATTCTCATATAGATCAAATATGTAAGGTGTGACTCAATGCAATCTATGATGTTGGAAGAGTAACTCATACCTGGGGAGTTTGATAAAACAGTAATATTTTGACTCATTTGTACGTTTAATGAACTTTTCAAAATACCATTGTTAGACTAGAGAATATCTTCCAATTATTATCTTCCTGACAAAAAACAATTAGGATGCCTGAAGGAGAACTCTGCCCTCTCCTAGCACTTGCCTGCTCCCATGAAGAGGTCAGTCTGCTCAAGCAGGGACCTGCTAGTACCAGGGAACTGTAGGAAGGTATCTGCCAGGTTGGCTCTCAGAGCCTGCAGGGTTCTCTGTCTTCAGCCAGGGAGGGAGGCCAAAGAAAGGACTCTCAAAGGGCTAGAGAAGGGATGGTGATATGGACTCCTGAGAAATGCCCAGCTCCCAAACTGAACCCAAGTGTTCTGTGCAGAACTCCTAACTCATTGTTCATCCCAACCTCTGCATTCAGTCATCACACATCAGGACATCCTTTAGAGGTTCAATCTTGGGCTGCAGGGCTGGGAGTCTGCATGAGCCAGTCAACACTTTCTTCATTTAACTGTTAGTCAATTATCTGTATGTAAGCATGTCCCTACTCTCTGAAGAAAGGCCTTTTGCATGGGAATCACAGTGTGAATTTTATTCCTTCCTGTAGATTCTTAGTCAAAAGACCAGGCAGCATGAAGAAGAGTCAAGCTTAGGGAGCCACTGTACTTGTGGCTTACAGGAAAAGGAAATGCTAATTTGATTACTTTTTAGGCGGAATTATGTAAGTTACATTTACTACCACAAATTGTTTGACACTGACCTCAGTATACACTGATTTCTCATTTCACTACATCCGCCTCAGAAATTTCTTTTCTGCATACCCCTCCACATACTTTTCAAACAAATGTTTATCATGTATGACAATATATATCTTTGATTTTCATATTTTCATTTCTATAGGAAACTCTTCAATGCTCAGGCCCCATAGTTCCATTGCCTCAGGACTGTCCCGTCATGTTCCACTGTGAATGTCCACCATGCACTATGAAGTAAGTTTGCATCCTACCAAAGTGCCATGTGCTCCTGGGCACTCACACCCATAGAATTTGAACTTGTCTGCAGCCAGCTCTATCTGACTTTCCCCTTTTGAGTTCCAGGGCTCTAGTTCTTTTTGCCTGAACTGATTCCTGTCTTCTGATGCTTCCTTCAGTCTAGTTTGTGCACAGCAGCTTTCTCTGGAGACACTGCTTTGCTCACATTACTAGATTCTTTGGAGCCTGTATGATGCATGGTGCCTAACCAATGCCTTTATGGCCTTCGCACCTGGCAGGCATCCTGGATGCATCCAACCTCCTCTCTCATTATCACTCATCTGTGGTCTACACCGTGGCAAAACAAACACAGAGCATGGGATTGTATGTGCTGCAGGGGATGCAGAATGAAGAAGGCTTTGGGGCATTCTTTGGTAGTTTTTGTTTTTTAAACATTGATTTGTGTGTGTGTGGGCACGCATGTGGAGGTCAGAGAATAATTTGTGGGAATTGGTTTTTCCTTCTACCACATGGGCTCCGGGGACTGAAGGCAGGTCATCTGGCTTTGGTAGCAAGCATCTTTATCTTAAACTGATAGGCCATCTTGCTAGCTCCCTGGAAGTGCACTTTTGTATGCACATTGCGACCAAGACCTTTCAAGTGAGGATGAAGCTCAAGCCTAAATATTACAGGAAGGTGGTATCCAGTGTTTCTAGCCCAGTCCCGCATTTGAAATCAAAACATTCTTTGCTACACACCAAGAACCTCGATTTTCCTAAGTTTCGGAAGTAGCACCCCTATTCTCCAAATACTTAGGGACTTACTGGTAGAATGAGGGCAGGAGGAAGGCATGTGCTTAGGGAAAATCCTGGTTTCCAGCTGCTATTGGCAGTGAGAGCCACTCAGAAGCACTAAGAGAAAAGTAAGAAGCCAGGAACCTGTGAAATAAGGCCCAGAGTGATTCTACAACTAAGGTACACAGGTACGCTCACCACTTTTGAATGTGTCCCTTCTCCTTAGGCTATGAGCCATCAGGTGCAGTATTGCTTCCCTCCCTGGCAGTACCTCCATCATCTCTGATAATTCATGCCTCAACCTCCCTCTAAAATGTTGCTTCCTGATCAACTTCTTTTATTCTCTGAGACTGGGTCTCAATAACATAGCCCAGGCTGGCTTATGATCCTCCTTCTGCCTTCTGAGTGCTGAGATCACAAGGCCTGTACCATTGACTCTATCCTGACCAAATTCTCTATGACATCATGCCTAACCAATTCTATCTGGAAATTTCCCAGTATTCACACCACTTTACTGGTCATTTCTTTGGGATTAGAATCCACCTATGCTGCTTGTCTTCATCTTCCTTTTGTCGGTTTATCCCATTTCCCTTGAAACAAATATATGATATGCAGTGAAGGCTCAGTGGCAAACACAGTAGCTCCAATTTAAATAAAACTTTTAGACATTAAAGCTTACTAACTGAACTTTAAGACCCCCAAATCATACAGCATAGAAGATGCTGAAGCAACAAACAAAACACAAACAAAAAAACACCTAAACAAACTAATTCCCAAGCATGATTTTCTTATTTTTGTTTTTACTTGTGGGTTTAAATATTAGTGATTCTCCCTTTACTTGATAATCAGATCTTAATAACTCTAACAACAGGTTGGAAGTTACTGTTCACTCCTGCAGAGTAAGGAGGAAACTTTTACTGGATAAGAATACAGTGCAGTAGCAGATCACTTGTCTATCATGTTTGTGCCCGAGATTTAATCCTTAGCACTCCAACAAAAAAAAAAAAAAGTTTTTATTTTCAAGTTCATATTATAATGTGAAAAAAACTAGGCTATGTAGCCGAGTAAAAAGGAGCTACTGGACCGGACTTAGAAGCAAGTCAATCTCCTCACCTTTAGTTCCTGTGATAACAAACGTTTTCACATTTATGCAAACTGACTTGGGACTTTTGTAGGATGAAGCAGAACAGTAATAACCACATGCTGGATGAACTGTTTTTAGTTCATCCGTGTTAACTCTAAGCTTGTGGTGGGGGGTCATGCTCATACTTCCCTCCTGTCCTTGAGGTATAATATAGATGTGGAACATGTAAGTATTCAATAATAATTTTTGAGTTGAACAATGACCAGTATTGGAACCAGGCTTCTGGTACTTCAAAAAACAGGTTTTAGTTTTGATATCTCTAATGATAATCCTGTTCCTAAGAGTTTATACAATATAGGATGCTGTTCCCTGGCTCAGAATGTCATATGTAGGCTATCCTTCCACAGGCTAACCCACAATGCTGAATATACTCCTTCTACAAGTCAGGAGTCATCTTTGTATCAATGGGAGGAGGCACTTACCCACTGCACCAAGAGGTGGCTATCCAGGAGCTGGAGGCCCACCCTGATGCCACACAGCCATGAAATTCTCCAGTCTATCCTGAAGGCCAAGGCTTTGGGGCCCCACCTTTGGAGCAGGCTTTTCTGGCTATCCATAGCCACTTGCAGAATCTTATGGTGGTGATTCAGCCTTGAATTAAGTACCAGGTGGCTTTCCTGGAGTAACAGATACTTTCTCAGTACCCTGCAGGCAAGCTCCTTACCCTAGAGAGCCTGCTACAATGATTCAAGGCACCTAAGAGACAATCCAACCAGCCTACAAATTTGATGAAATGAGAGATGCAGAAACTTTCCTTTCAATGATGGGGATCAGGACAGATGAGCAAACAATTGTAGATGTTGTGTTCAACTTCCAATGACCAGAGACAGCTTGTAAGACCACGTAAGGCAAGAATTTAATTAAAGATCTCAAGTCAGAGTTGAGTGTAAATATGGAGGAATCAATCCTTGCCCTGCTCATGCCTTCTACATATTATGGTGCCCGAAGTTTGCAGAAAGCAATGCAGGGAGCAGGAAGTCAGGAACACATACTCAGAGATTTTGTGCACAAGAACAAATCAAGAAATTTGAGACACTGTTAGATGTTATCAATTAGAATTTGGATGAGACCTTGGGAAGGCCAGAAACCTCAGAACACTTTGAATGTCCCTTCATGTGCATGTGCCAGGAAAAACAGTGCTGAATATCACAGCGCAAACTACCAGATGGCTCAGGAGGACACTCCTCACCTCTACCAGGTGAGGGAAGCTACAGAAAGATGTGTCCTGCTTCAACATGGTTCTCAGCACAAGAAGCTTCCCTCAACTGAAAGCTCCCATGGAGGCCTATTCCAAGATGGCTAATGGAGATTTCTTAAGCGGTGTGAGCCAAGAGTTTCATGGACATGTTGAAAGTGGTTTAAAGACAATCTTGTGGCATGCTGTAAACTGCCCTGCCTTCTTTGCCGAGTGACTGACTATTACTCTATGAAAGGCAATGGCATACATGACTCCATCCTGGTTCCGACTATAGTTACCAGAAGCCAGGTTGACCTTATTCAGATAAACAGATGTTCACACAGATGTATCAGAAGACCCTGAGCACAACAGCTGCAAGTGACATGAGTGGAAACTACAGTCAGCTGCTTCTGGCCATTGTTGGCTAGTGAGAGGGACTTTTTTCTTTAATGAATGGAGCTATATTCAGAGCTTATTCTTCCAAGCAACGAGTCCTGCATGCAGCAATGCCAAACATCACGTCTAACCAGAGTAGCTTTTCACTAAGGACTGTGTATGGGTAACGTGCTTGGTTTGCACATGATACTTTCTTAAATTTAACGTAATCCCCTCCCCCATCCAATCAGTGTAAAAGCTGTATCAATGATGTCATATTTTGCAATATTTGTCAAGCTTCATTCACACTGCTATTATTTTAATCAGGATTTGAAGTTGAATAAAAATCTCAGTAATCCCTAAAAAAGAAAAAAGTTTAAACAATACAGTCCTTTTCCTTTCACTCTACCAGATTTGACTGAGGACAAATCTGGATTTGGAAAGAAGAATGCCGTATTGCTTTACTCTGTCTATTGAGAAATCTCTCTAAGAAATGTTGTGGAATATTATTTTAAGGTATACTACATTTGTTTATACTATGGAACATTTGTTTTAATGATGCAAAGATGTATTGCATTCTTTTATGTTGCATTTGTTTAACTCTGTGAAGCTGTGATTCTTTGTCTGTCTAAAACATCTGATGGTCTAATAAAGAACTGAACAGCCAATAGCTAGGCAGGAGAGAGGATAGGCACCCCACCTATTGTCTCTGGCAGGCAGAGAGAATAAATAGGAGGAGAAATCTGGGAAGAAGGAGGAGCAAGTAAAACAAGCAGAGGAGGTGAGAGGGGCCAGCCAGCCAGCCAGCCAGCCACGGAGTAAGAGTAAAAGTAAGTTATACAGAAGTAATAAAAGGAAAGGCTAAGAGGCAAAAGGTAGATAGAATAATTTAAGAAAAGTTAGCCAGAAACAAGCTAAGGCTAGGCATTTGTAAGAAAGAATAAGACTCCATGTCTGACTTATTTGGGAATTCGGTAGCAGACCCCACTAAACAGTAAAAGTGCCAAAAGAGTATTAAACAACAACAACAACAACAACAACATTATGGTGCCCTACTTGTGGCTAGTGTAAAAGAAAATCCAACTATATTATAGCATACCAACGTGGGCCTGTATTTCCATGTAGGGCATGAGAAAGAATAAAAGAGAGAAAGAAAGAAGGAAAATAAGAAAGGAAGGAAGGAAGGAATAAAGAAGACATGGCTCCTTTAGAAATGTTGCTATTCAGCTGGCAGTACTAAATAGAAAAGTTAAGGTAAGTAAAAAACCACTGTGGCAGTGCTGGTACTGGCTTCCTACAGCTAGGAAGGCTGAATGCATTTCCCGGTCACGAAACTTTGAACAGAACCGGAGCTTTAGCTTAGCTCTCACAAACCTAGAAGTGGGCAGAGGCAGCTAGAGCCATGCAGGTGTAGCTTAGCAGTTTAAAGTTTGGTCCTGCAGTCAAAAAAAGACAGGCAGTAAAAGAGGTCCAGATGGAAAAACCTTGTAAACAGGTTCCAGTGTGTTTTACAATGGGTGTAGGCTTAAGAAAGAAAAGAAAATGGGTATAGAAAATCATAGAAAGAGATTAAAATTAATAAAATCCTTAAAGACATAGTAAAAGGAAAAAAAGCCATAAGAGTAAAGAAAACAACCAAAAACATTTTGGCATTCCAACGTGGGGTTAGAGTAAAGAAAATCCAACTACAAGAGAATGTTTATCAAAATTTCCATAGATACATATATCATGAAGTAAAAGTGTGTGTGTGTGTGTGTGTGTGTGTGTGTGTGTGAGAGAGAGAGAGAGAGAGAGAGAGAGAGAGAGAGAGAGAGAGAGAGAGAGAGAGAGAGAGGAGGACATAAGGCAAAAAGAGGGTTATGAGGATGGGAGACAAAAACCAATCTCTCTGTCTCGCTCTCTCTCATACACACACACACACACACACACACACACACACACACACACACACACACACCATGACAGTATTATGAGGGAAGCAAGATGGGACAAGGCTAGTGATTAAGATAGTCAAGGTCCAATGCCATGTATAAAAACAAAACAAAACAAAAACATTTTGTACTCTAAAAAAAAAAACAAAATATAAGTATAAACACAAAATACTATTTTTAAAAGAAAGAAAAAACAAATCTCTTCCACAGATAAGGCTCTACTTGACTGTCTCCATCTCTCTTCTGTCAGTGAGACCACAGGCTGATGGCTCTGTTTAAATCCCATCACAAACTTCCCACAGTCTGCAACCTTCCAAATCACATCTTTTAACATAACCCAACCTCTACTTCCCACACTTCAGCATGCCATGAGATACCCTAGGAGAAAACGTGGTAATTTATACAATGGAGTATTACTCAGTGGGGGAAAAAAAATGGAATCTTGAAATTCGCAGGCAAATGGATGGAACTGAAAGAAACCATCCTGAGTGAGGTAACCCAGTCACAGCATGGTATGTACTCACTCATATATGGATATTAGATATAGAGCAAAGGAATACCAGCCTACAATCCACACCTCCAGAGAAGCAAGGAAACAAAGAGGACCTTAAGAGAGACATACATGGTGCCCTGGAGAAGGGGAAAGGGTCAAGAGTTCCTGAGCAAATTGGGTGCACAGGGAGGTGGATGGTAGGAAATAGAGAAGGGGTTGAAGAGGAGTGGGGAGGAGGACATGAGGGATCAGGAAGACTGAGTCAGGGGAAGAATAGAGGAGGGCAAGAAAAGAGATACCTTAATAGAAGGTGGCGATCATGATTAATTACTAATATGCAGCCCGTAATGGTCAGGATATCTTTAATAGGTAAATGCCAACCGACAGGAAGACAGAACATGCCAAAGCAGTAGGGAAAAAGAGAGCTAACATGTTCATTCCCCATGGAGAGATACTCTCTCAGCCTCAGCCCTCCCCCAAATGATGTGGCAGACTTCGGTGATCCCTCATGGAAGGCCTCTCCCTCTCTGGGAAGTCAATGAGGGGTGAGATGGGAGGGTCCGTGGGGAGGGAGGGTCGGTGTGATTGATACATAAATAAGACTGTTTCTAAAATAAAATAAAAAGAAATACTCTAGGGAGCATGAAAAAGTGCAAATTTCTGACTATGCCTCATCTCAAGAAATGCTCATTGTGTAGAAGAGGAGAAACTCTCAACATCTCCCTGTGACAGGCTGCAGGGAGGAGAAGCAATGTCTCCTGGAGGCAACGCCATCCTGTGGAAACTGTACTATTCAACTGCTTGCATGAACTTACACTGCAGTACACTTTCTGTCCATTGCATCTGTTTGCATCTCCCTTCTGTCTCCAGCATCTTTGCCACCATTTGCTTCTTGCCTCAGCTCCCTTCATTCTTCAGAGCTCAGTCTCATTCACCTTCAGCGGTCCTCTTTCGCATTTTCAGCATTTTCCCCCTCCCTAGAATTTACCATGGTATACTAATTTCTGCTTACATTGGCCTGCAAGATTTGGGTCTATTCCACAAATATTATCCGTTTAAGAAAACAGTAGCAAGATGTAATATATGAGTAAATACCAAGAACTAAGTTCCTAGGAGAGAGAGAGCAAAAAGTCCTATCTATCTATGTTGAAGAGTCTACAATGCCGATATGTGATTATTACAGCCTCCTGGCTGTAGACTCTAGGAACATTGTAGATCCAGAATCAAGTTATCTTAGACTATCATTAGTCCCCTTATTAACCACCTCTGTGTCTGTCATAACATCTCTACAACTGTCCAGGAAATTCTGAAAAGTTCTTAGCAGGCCACTAGCTTTCATTAACCCAGAAGCTAAGAGTGTTACCAGACAGCACCTGAAGCCTAAGGCAGTTTTGGTGCCACTTTCTTATCTGTAGTTTCTAATAATGTATTTGGTAAATGTTTTGTGACTTAACCCTGGTATTTAGTAGTTCTTCCACAGTGGACCATGCTATCTGAGGCAATCTGAATCTGTGTTCTTGGACTATGGCCACTCATATTCGGCTCAGAATAAATGATCTCTTCTCTTTGAGGTAAGATCTCTGTTTTGCACTGCAATACTAGTGCTCCTGGACAGACCAGCCTTTTTGAACCCAAGGAGTGGACATTGTTTCAAGAAAAGAATACCTCCCCCAGTTTTCAAAAGCCAGAGGATGGGAAACACCTAGCTTCCGATGTCACATTTTTGGGACCTAAGCCTAGATCTATCACACACTTGTTTTGTGATCTTCTAAATCTCCATGTCCTACAGACATGGTTGCTGTGAGGATTAGATGAGATGACAAATGTCAAGGTCATGCCACAGTCCAGGTACTGGGTAACTGCTTAAGACTTCTTGGCTCTTTGTATGGCCAAAGGGTATCAACCAGACTATTATCCTCAGACAAAAGACAAAGATCATGCATTTGTGCATCATGAGCTTAGGGGACATGTTTAGTGTTGTCTCTACTGCTTCATCTGCAAACGGTACCCAAAATTAATTTACAAATCAAACAACCGACTTCAAAATCTATGAATCCAAACACTGCTAAGAGGGTCCCCCCACCTCCCAAAATTCTATCTAATGGATTTCAAAAATAATTTAACTCAGTAAACTTTAAGACAATATTTTTGGGGAAATTTTGTAAGGCTCACAGGAAATCTAGGAAGAGGGGTGTGAGAAGACTCTGGGAGCCAGAGAACCAGAGTGCCTGCTGTCAGCCAATGTACTCTCTTCCAAACATGACATGAAATCCTATTATCAAGATTATAATGATCAGGTTCACTTATCTTATGAGCCATTTTTAGTAATGGGTGTAGTGGCATTAATCCAGCACTCAGGAAGCAGAAGAAGGTGGATCTCTGTGAGATTGAGGCCAATCTGGTTTACATAGTGAGTTCCAGAACAGCCAGAGCTACACGGTGAGACCCTGTCTCAAAACAACAATAGCCCTCAAAACCACAAGAATAAAGAGAGAGAAGGTGGCGGTGGCTAATTCAGATTCTTCACTTAGCTATAACCCCTATGGAATATAACCACAAACATCTAAGGGAGGTTAGGCAATGAAAGATGATCCTATGTGAACATATTGTGGGTAGAGAAAGCTGCCTATATAAAGTACAAGCCAAATGTCTGTGACAAACTTGCTAAAGATGTGGCAGTTACCTATTCAGAGGGTCTTCTTCTATCTTACTGTTCCATGGCACCTGCCAGATACACGATGGTACTCTGCACTGGGTTGGATGTTTGCTTTTATGGACAGACATTTCTTATTCATCCTTGTATTTAAAGGGCTTTGGTGTCATATTTGAACAGAGCTTGCACTATATAAATGTTTGCTCAATGGCATTTCTGTAGCATAATAATTTGCAGGAATGATAGCTTGTTCTAGGATGTTGTCAAGAAAAGAAATAGTTCAACAACATAGTTCTTGCTCCCTGGGCAGGTCTGCTGAGCACAAATCCTAGAAAGCACAGTTTTAAAAATACAAATACCTGCATTACTTGTCACAAGGTAACAGATTTCTAGGCACCTAATGTGAGAATTGTTCTACTTGTTCCTTTTAGAAAGAGGTGTGTCTACTAACACATGTACAGAATTTCTCTTTTTCAGCATGCTCTATAAATAAATATCTTGCTTCCTTCAAGTTGGGATCTGAGCTGTGGCAGTACTGTGTACTAAGTCAAATATCCAAATTCAGTTAGGCCTGATGGTGAATGACTATAATTAGACAACTGAGGTGATCAAGGCAGGTGGAAAGGCCTTTTATTTTTTTAAAGAATGAATGAAAAAGATGAAATCCAATATTCTGAGTAAGCAGTGCTCCATATAGCCAGCCTAACCCAGGAACTCCAGAGCTATGCTTACTCTTCCCATACCTGTTCAACCACTTAACAAAATCCTGGATGGTCCACACATGGGCTTTTCTTGCCATCCCACACTGTCCCGCATAGCTCAATGGTGCGATCTTGTCTTGGGTAGTAGTTAGCAGGTGACCATGTTATCTGCTCCTGGTTCTACTGCCCCTTGCTTATCCTATACTACCAGCACCCAGAGTGAGCTTCATAAAGATGATCATGAAAGTCTTCTGCTGAATATCTATTAACAGTAGTATTATTAACAGTACTACGCTATCTGCAGAATAAAGTTTCAGCTCATTCCCCACATAGCTGCAACCACATTCAGCACTTTACCATACCCCCAGTTAGTGGATTATTATTCTGTGTACCCTCCTCCATGACTCCACATTCTAGAAGTGTCTACTCATCCTGTGATTCTCAGGCTAGATGCCACCTGTAGACACTGCTTCCATCCAGTCTTATACCAGAATAAAGCTCCTCCCACCTGGTACCTTAACGCACAGTGATGAATCAATTATTCCAGAGGTAATACTTTTTAAATTTGCCCCAGCTAGAGTCTACCAGGAAAAGTCTCAGTGTTGATTGTACATTTACTTGAAAACTGATAGGTTCAAAGAATGAGGAAAATGCACATTTCATTAAGAACCAAGTCTTAGAAAATGGACTGGTTAATATGTGTCTTGTGCTGATTAAGCTTGTGTCAACAAAACTAGGACAACCTGAGAAAAGGGAACCTCAACTGAAGTGCTGCATCATTTAAACTGGCCTGTGTGCATGTTTGTGGGGGGACGGGCAATTTCTTGATTAACAATTGATGCAGGAGGGCCCAGGATACTGGGAAGGTGGTCCTGAGCTGTATAAAAACAAGACTGAGCACCCCATGGGGATCAAGACAAGCATTCCTCCACGGTCTTCTGCTTCAGTTCCTGTCTCTAGGTTCCTGCCCTGACTTCACTCAATGAAGGACAAGTGACCTGGGAGTTGTAAGATGAAATAAACCCTTTCCTTCCCAAGTTGGTTTTGGTCAGTCTTTTATCACAACAACAGAAAACAAACTAGGGCATGTCTTTTCTGAGATTCCACATAAAAATGTTACTGTGTACAGTAAGATGTGACAGGCAAGGAAGGGAGAAATGCTACCCTTCAGTGGCATCTGTGTCTCTTTAAGGCAAGTAATGGATTTACCAATTTTCAAGTCATTGTACTTTGTAGGAATGGGGTGAGAAACATGGACCACAAAGATAATATGACTAATGTCCATTGTGTGATGTACCTTCATTCTCACCCTCAGGGCTCAGGCCCTAAATTGCTGGCTTCAGGGGTGAAGAATACATTTCTTGTATGTATTCTGACTAAATGGCTCCTCACATATATCTCAAGCCCCTGATACATGAAAACAAAAGTATGAAATCTTGAAATTACAAAATTGAACTAAGAAACATTTCACACCAATGCAGCAAAACATAAAAAAAAGACTTCCAACAACTGAAACCAAAGTTTGATTATTTGATATCATTAAATTGCAATTCATTTTAACCCTAAGTCAGAAAATTAGCAGACATCAAATGAAAACTATTTACTATTCTCTGACATTGTTTAAAAAGTGTTAGAAAGTGACTGAATATATGCATGATATACATATATATCATATATATTTCAGTTGCCTTTAATAAGTTTCTCTTGGCCCATACAGAATGCCTAAGGAGATTGCCTTCAAAAGAGTACAGCAGTCTGAAGTCAATCTTGACTCCTTACGTGTTAATTAAATTTCTCAGAAAGCAGCTTAGTTTGAATTTAGCATATTATCCAACAAATGTGAAACACCAACTAAAACAGAAGGTCAAAATTCTGAAAAGCTGATTTGATTTTATTCTCAGGAGGCCGTTGTACTAAAGCTGAGTGACTTACATAAATACCTTTGGCATTTGCTGGATCCCGTTCCTAAACACAATGTTCATATTTCATCTATAATAAGAAAAGCATCTCAAAGATTTGCAAGGCACTAGTCTTGCAAGCATCCAGTTTGGTGTCTTGAGTAAAGGGAGACTGGCAGAGTCAGCTTAATCCATAATGGAAAGTTGTGAGTGGGGAGCTCGGGCTGCTGGCAGCTGCTGCTGGGAGGAGCCCACAGCTGTACTCACTTGCACATGGGATTCTGCCACTTGCCCAAAGACAGAGCATCTCTGCCTCAGAGCTGAGGTCAGAGTATATATAGGACAGGGCTGTGAATGCCATCCCGATTCTGAGGGGCTTCCCAGGGAACAGAATAGTCATGGCTTTCGTTATAAATACAGCTGTACTTAAAAGATACTGTTGCTACAATTCTTCACAATTATAGTATCAGGAACATTTTCTATTTCACACTAAATGAGATGAAATTTGTACCAAGCCGACTCCAACTGCTGCAGGTAAAAGTCAGTCAGCATATGACCTCAAGCCTAGCTAATGGCTGCAGACTTCCCTCCCTTTTTCCTCCCGTTTTCCAAGCCACACAAATCATTGCTGGGTTCAATATCACTTCGAATCCCATTCATATCACATAAAGCATCTTCCCTTGTCTTTCTTGTTTAGTCACATTGAGAGCCATGCCTGTATGACTTGGGTTTTAAGAAGGATGTTTGTAATAATCTGAATGTCTGGTTAACAGTGTGGCATTGACTGCAGCATAACATTCATTTTCACTAAATTTGTTTTTTATTACATCTACTTCGTCAAAATGCATGCCTACCTCTCTGTCTGAGTTTCCTAATGAGCACAGATTTGGGAGGTAGAGAAAGAGGTTTTGAAAGAAGGGTCCTTAGAAGATAGCCTGACGGAGGTATGAGAAGGCTCTCTTAACCCTGTGTTCCTGAGTAGTGTGTAATGGCCTGTTAAATAGTAGGTGAGTGATGTAACATCGGGGCTGAGGGACAGAACTGCCACAGTAGTTTCTCTGTGTCCCCAAGTTACGCCTTCCAGCACTCCAGCAGCCAAGCCTCACTCCTGGCTTGGGGGCAGGACAGCACTGTCCCTGGGAGGTCATCTTTCTGGTTCCAGCTGTTCTCTCTGCACACCCACAGACAGGATCCTAGGGACAGCTTCAGGGCCCTGATATGGAGAAGCCATGTTTGTTATTAAATACTCCATAGACAACTAAGAGGGAAGAAGTTAGGGCAGGCCTTGTTTGCTCCCACAGGAATGGGCATTCTTTTTAAAGAGGAGAAATATATCTTCTTAAATTGCTTATTTTTCCCTGCCTCTTAAAAACATAATTGCCTATGACTGTGTGCTGACTCCATACAGGTAAGAGGCCAGAAATGGGGTCCGTCCGTCCGTCCGTCCGTGTGTGTGTGTGTGTGTGTGTGTGTGTGTGTGTGTGTGTCTATTGCTGAGGATCAGACCTGTCGCCTCATGCATGTTACACAACTGCTCTACACTGAGTCGCATCCTCAGTCTCATGGAACAGACTGGTGCTCGTGACTGTGCACACAGGGTCCCGCTTTGTGGAGATACACCATGTGATAATGTGAAGAAAATGACCCATGCTCCGCTCAGGGGGATATGCCTGTGTGTTATCTGTTGAGCAGGACCCTCGGTAAGTTAGTTTCTTAGGCATTAGAAAGAATTCATCTTCATGCAAAAATGACTGTGCTGACCAGGGCTACCAGTTGGCCCACCTAACATTCACTCCACCTATGAACTCTTGGAGCATGTAGAGAAGATGAATCTACAGATCCAAAACAGCAGGACCTCCATGACACAGGACAAGGACAGGGTGTCCAGGAGGAGTCCCAATGAGAGCCCATTATCATGGTGTGGCAGAAACCAGAGCCTTGAGCCAGGCCAAAGACTCGTGGCAACTAACATTTTCAAGTAAAGATGAATGAACTAGAGGGTAAACTGTGTTTCTCAATGGTCCACACTACAGTTTTCAAAACATTCTTTTCCTTTCTTTCCTTTTCTTTTTGTTGTTGTTTTGGGGGGAGGTACAGGGGCAAATGCAAGGGGACAGGGAGATTGGAAAGCATGCTGTGAAAATCCACAAAGAATCAATAAAAGAAAAGAAAAGCAAAACAAAGAAAACAAACAAACAAACAAAAAAAACTACTTTGCTCACACTTAAGAACTTACTAGACACTCAGAGGAAGAACAGCAACAACAAAAATCATAGAAAAATTAACATGAAACTGGTCTTAGAAATATGGCATGAGGCCGGGTGGTGGTGGCTTTTAATCCCAGCACTCGGGAGGCAGAGGCAGGCGGATCTCTGAGTTTGAGGCCAGCCTGGTCTACAAGAGCTAGTTCCAGGACAACCTCCAAAGCCACAGAGAAACCCTGTCTTGAAACACCCCCCCCCCAAAAAAAAAAGAAATATGGCATGAGACTGTGTGTAGTAAGTAGCCTGTCATGCCAAGATTCTGAAGGCTGAGACAGGAGGATTACTAGTTAAGTCCAGTGTGGGCAACACAGCAGCAAGGCTGTCTCAAAAACACTAAGTAAACAAAAGCCACTAAGACAGCAGATAAAAACCAACAAATGAATGCAAACTTTTCATTCTAGTAGAATTTGTACATTTCAATGACTCTACTTTCCACAACCTGGCACAGAATGAGGAACTTCCCCCCCACCCCGCCATCCCCTGCCATCTAAAATCAGGAGTAATCAGTTTATTTTGGATCCATAACATGCACTGACTCATGGGTGACTTTGGATTTCAATCACCCAAAAGTGAAGTGTGAATTAAATGAAGTTTTTTTTTTTTTTTCAAAGGATTGACCTAGCTATCCTGGACAACTTCCTATGTCAGGCTCAGATATGATTCAGTTTAAGAAAATAGCTCCAAGAAAGAGGCAGAATAAGAGAAACTTTCAGGGGGAAAAAGGATAGCTGAATATCCTACTTTGTTGCTGTCAAATGCATAGAATGAACCAATGTTATTATAATCACTATGGATTGAATTCCTGGAGGTTCCTAATCTGTAGAGGAATTACTGTTTATTATTGGACCAGCTCAACTCCCACTGAGAAAGGAGATACCTTGTCAACATACCTCAAAGCCCTGTTGGTTTCATGAGGAAAAGGGGTACCTGTCTTACTCAATTCTGCATTTTCTATACTTCCTTGACTATCATGGCACAACAAGTTACTAGCACTACATTTTCTTCCTTCAAACTATAGTTCATAAATGCATGGTGAAACCATATCAGAAACCCTGGCAGTGTTCAAACTTTGAGTGATGAGAATTTAATTTAATTGACTGTTCCCTGATCAAAGCTCACTTTGGGGACACAAAAGGGACCAGAGCTACCAGTAGGGTCAGCTCCTCCCAATCCAGCTGGGAAGTGAGAGTCAACATATGATTGCCATGTAATGGCACCTAGATTAACATGGGAACTTAATCCACACAGAAGAGGATGGAGTGGGGAGGAGAAAATAGAGTCCTGTGTACCTTCCTTGGGAACATATATTGACATCTGAGTGAGAACTGAAGAGCTGGCCAGGGGGAGCCAGGGCAAAGCTCTGAAAGAAAGATAGTGATAGTGGGGAGGGGGTAAGAAACTGTAAAAGTATGGGCGGCAGTCTTTACAAATTCTACAGAAAAGTATGAAATCCACCCTGGAGTTCTGAAGACAGATACAGCAAGTTGACTTGTGCACCAAGTCACCTGAACCCAAGGCCCTCCTAATACTTTTGCTTCCATACTTCTGATATCCACTCTGCTGACAGCGGTACATCTGAGGCTAGCAGGGAGGAGAGGAGTGTTCCTTGGTTCATTGCCTGTCTAGATCATGTAATACTCTTGTCACTAGAAGTGCTGAGGGTGGTCTGGGTGAGGTTGATGGTGGCAGTACAGCTACTTGTTCTGTTCCATGGTTACTGACATCTCAAGATTGAAGCCTGGATAGCTCCACACCAGTGAGCCCCACTAGTTTCCATGAAACTGAATAGGACAGATGTGCAGAAGGAATAATTCCTGTGAGTGCTCTGACCACCATTGCCCTGCCTCTTCCTGAGGCTATTATAGGATAACACTAGCAAAAGCATTCATTTAGGTCCTTAGTGGCTCTAGGTCAGCTCTCTTGCCCCTCTCACACTCTTACAGTGTATCACCCCTCTTCTATGATGACTGTTTCCTGAGGTTCAGCCTAAGATAAAACTCTGCTTTTGTCCGAACTCCTCCCTGAATATCTATAAGTTTCTAAGTTTGGCTCTGTCAGAACCACTTCTCATTCACTCTTTCAACTAAATGCTTTCTCTTCCTTACAACATTTTTTTCTCAAGTATTACAAACCTCCTTGAACATCTTACTTCAGGAATTACTGGAGCCACAATGGAATAAATGGTGACTGAACAAGAAACAGGATTGACAGAACAAGGATGACTGAAGAAACTGCTAGAGAAAGAGCTAAGAGAATGGTCATGAGTGTTGGTAGCGGGTCATTTAGATGGACAGTGGGTAATCTTGGATGGAGCCTCATCTCTATCTCTGAATATGAGGGGAGTGAATCAGATATGATCTTAGAGCTATTCAAGTTCTGGAGCTGGGACCTTTAGTCTTCTCTACCCAAACAGACTTCTATAAAGCAGCACAATGCTGTAGGGGAGACATTCTTAGGTATAATGCTCTAAATATTTCCATGAGTCCAGCTGGTTAGGCCCCATCAAAGGGTAACCATGGATGAAGGAAAGACAAGGGGCCTGGGTTTGGGTGCTGGCATATTCTCCCTGGTTTGGAAGTCTCTCAGAGAGTATGCCATCTACATAGCAGGGAGGCTGAGGTCAGCCACTGGCATGGAAGCTTAGCAATGGCTAGGCATGCTTCCTTCTTGAAATAATCGCAGCTGCTCTCCTATCTAAGATTTCTTAAGCAACAGAGCTGAGACCTGTGTTAGTCACTGAAAATGAATTTACCCCAATCAAGACAAGAAGGGAAGAAAAAAATGTCACTTTTTTACAACACTTTTTGAATCAGAGCAGAACCTGAGGAAAAGTTCCATGGTTCAACAAATTATCAGCATCCCTTCTAGTTTTAATTTTAAGTTAAAACAATTACATTTTCCAATGTGTGCATATGTAAGCATGTATCTGAAGATCAGCAAAAAGTCTGCAGGAGTCGGTTCTCTCCTTTCCCCAAGTGGGTCTGGGGGATTATACTCAGGTCATTAGGCTTAGTGGTCAGTACTTTCACATACTGAGCCATCTCCCAGGCTCTAATTTTGACCTTTAAAGGGCTAATCTGCTAGTAAGTCATCTACACATTGTATATCTACTCTGTGGTATTTAATACCTACTAATATCATCAACCTTAAACAACTATTTCATGGGGAATATCAGTCAGTCAGCTACCTTCTTCAAAGATAAAGTCAAAACTCTGTGTTAAAGTATCTACTGCATCCAGGGCACTGGGAAATAAAAGAAGGTAGAAAAGTTTAGTTGAGAGTTTTTAATTTTTTTGTCTGTTATGTCATCTGAATACTAGCTTTATGTTGTGGGAAAACAAAAACACCTCATACAACTCCAGCCCTCTTTAAAAAAAAAAAATGAAGTGCATGGTTGAATACTGTGAGCTACAGGCACAGCGCTGCATGGACCTCTCAAACGGACACATTTTACACTTCCTCAACCCCAAACCCTCAGCCAGTGATTACTTAGCTCACCTAATTCCCTGACTACCACCATTCTGTTCTGTGTTTTACTTTGGCCATTTCAGATGATCCATGTAAGCAGCACCAAACAGTATTTGTCCTTCTGTCACTAGTTCATTTCATTTAGCATAATGCATTGAGTATTTTTAAGTTGCTAAATGAAACCTCAGCTGCTGAAAGTCTAAGGTCTAAAGATGCCTGGGCTATTGACTACATGACACAATATATCAACATATGACACAGTGTCCCCAATCCACATGCTACTCTCTCCAAGTGTTCCAACAGAAGATTGTGGCTCTGATTTGGGAAATCGTTTGATGATGCTAGGATAGTCAGAGATTGTCTCTGTGCCCCAAGTATACCCTTCAGTTAGGTATGTTTCTTATAATCTAACTCGTCATGAAAACCAATAGTTAGAATACATCCTTTGTGAGAGTGTCCTGCACAGGTTTATTTCCCATCCACTAAGCCTGAACTTGCCTGCAGTGTGCCACTAACTTGTAAGGAGAGCACGGAATGGAAGATTCCAGGAGTGCATTTAAAATTAGAGATTGGGGCCTAGCAAGCAAAGCATGCAGTGTCAGCTCTACAAGGGAGCTGAGGGCCAGCAAAGCCAGAGAGACTGCATGAGCCAAGTACCCTGAAATGTATGCAGATCTAGTGCTTAGCAAAGAAAACTGTTACACCAGAGGGTGCTCGGGAAAGGGTGCAGGAGAAATCTTGCATGGGCGTTTGAGGTGAAGAAAACTGTGATGTCTAAAATAATACAAAAAAGTGACTTCTTTTCACTTTCCAATTATTGTTTCAGATGCAAGAGTACTTGTAAAACAGTAGTATTCAAAACAAGGCAAACGAGTCTAGAATTCTTGAAGTGTTAAAGAACAACTATGAATTTACCACATTTTTGTGTATTAAAAGTTCAAATACTGGGGCTGGAGATGAGGCTCAGTGGTTAAGAGCACCTGCTACTCATGTAGAGGACCAGGGTTTGGTTCCTAGCACCCACACAGTAGCTCATGGCTGCCTATCACTCCAGCTCCAGCGCACCAGACATCCTCTTCTGACCTTGAGGGGACCCAGCATGTGGCACACATAACCTCATGTAGGCACTTACACATAAATAATAAATCTTTTAAAAAACTAAATTCCCTATGGTCCAACCAAAAGGGGTGGGCTTACTCTCTGATTTCAGTACTAAGAATAAACATCCAAAGGTGTGCTAATATTTTGTGGTTTCAGAGGAAAGTTTACTAAGGCAGATGAGTATTATTGAAGCAGAAGCAGGATTTTAAACATTCTATGCCAGATTTATGTCTCAAGTCACACATAACTATGGCCAGTCCTTAACCCCTAAAACTAAAACCTCCAAGCAAAACCAGCGCTGTCTAACTGATGGTGCTTATCCTTAGTAAAACTCTGTCCTTACAGGTGTCTCCATCCCTTGTGCTGAACCACGGAGCTTAGTTTCTAGAGTAAAACCTCAAGCACAGAACTCTACCATGCCCACATGCATCCCTCTGTCCACCTCTTACCAACCCGTTTTCTCCTGCTTATGCCAGCCCTCCTCTCAACTGCTCTACTTTCTTCCAACCTTGGCACACTAAGAATCCCATCTGTCCACGTCAAGTTCTCTCCACCCATTTCTTTTAATACACAAGTGATCTAATCTCTCCTGCACAGACTGGGGCGATGCTTCCCAACCTTGGCCTTCTGGTCTGTTCCTGTGGAGGAGCTCTGGCTTTTTCAACATCCATGCTAGATTTCATCCTCTCCCCTTTTGCTTTATCTTCTCCCAGACCTCTGCGTTTTTTCTCAAAGCTGATTCAAAAAGCCTCGAACAGAATTTTAACTCCCTAAGTTATAATAATCTTATTGAGGAGTTGTAACTGTGATCAACTTAATATCATAATAAAGGTATATAACCTGTATTGTAGGTATGTTTCTACACAAAGGGATATTATCACTTTAACACACAAAGCAGTGACAGTATTTCAGAGGCACTTTAAAAAATATTAACTTTCTGGACTTAGAAGGATTTCTGAATGAACTCCATCAGGTTGTTAAATATCAGGGACACAATTCAGAACAGAAAGATTGTCCCATGTGCCTTCAACATTTTTGAAAATGGTTTTTCACTCTCATTCTGTTGAAGTCAAATTTTCAGTCTTTTCTCCCCTCCCCCTCTAAGTGTACTGGGAACCTATTTGGCCATACCATCATCAGAAAGACAGAAAACTACAGTGTTCTGAAGAACCTCCATCCCTGCCTTAAGCCAAACCACCCACCCTGTCTGTATTCACATACCTTGAGTTTGCTATTTCCACTTTGGTTCTGGCCATGGCGGCAGCCCTTTGTGCGCCTTCAATCGCTCTATCCACCTTCTCCCTAGTTTTTGTATTTCTTATTGGTATAAGCTGCTTCCTTATTCCACGGACTAGGATATTATTTTTGTATTTTCCCTCTTCCTTGGAGCCATCGGGAAACACGGTGCAGCCGTACCCATGCCTCTTGTTATTGGCCCACTCGCCTTCATACTTCATGCCATTGGAGCGCTCGCTGATGCCGAAGCCATTGCGTTTATCGTTCTTCCACTCGCCCATGTAGGTTTCTGTGGTGGTGGCATCCACATGATCTTCCATAGCACAAAAATCACAGTCGACATCACCAAAGCTGATTGTGGAGTTGGCATCACTGGAACTGATTCGGCTCATGGCTGCATCGCTGCGGACCGAGCTGCGCTTGCTGGAGATGGAAGACTTGGATTCGGACTTGCGGAGTTTCATGCTACCAAGTAGGGAGCCCCGTCGGAAGAGGCCACCTTTCTTCTTGCCCAGCTCCGTGTCTGCGTGGAAGTTGAGCACGAAGCCGCCTCTCGTGCCAGCTGGGTTGTCTGCAGCAGCTGCAGCAGCATCGTGTAGCACACTACCATTGCTCTGTTCGCTGCGCAGGGAGGCCAGTGAGGTGCGTAGTGGGGAGCGGATCACAGTGGCCATGCCATATGGCACGCTCTGGCGCACGCCGTAGCCATGCCGCATGCCTCCAGCCCACTGGCCCTGGTAGGTACCTTCGAGAGAGCAGATTGGCAAGAGCGTGTGAGTTTTTGAGGACGGCATCTGCATAGTGAGAGAACAGTACCCTGGGCAGGAAGGGCCGGGGTCAAATTCAACACACTTCGTGAGGGCAACCCTGATTAACACTTTTCATTCACCTGTGAATGGCTACCTGGTGACTTGGATTTTTTTTTTTTTTTTTAGACAGGGTTTCTCTGTGTAGCTTTGGAGCCTATCCTGGCACTCGCTCTGGAGACCAGGCTGGCCTCGAACTCACAGAGATCCGCCTGCCTCTGCCTCCTGAGTGCTGGGATTAAAGGTGTGCGCCACCAACGCCCGGTGGTGACTTGGATTCTTATGGTTTTAATCTATAAACTTTTCTGATAGCCAGACTTCTGCTTTTTATTTAAAAATTTTTATGAATGGTAGGCATGCATAGGAACCACAATTCAGTGAGTGTGTTTATCTGGAAATTGAACATAAGACGTTATATACACTAGGCTAATGCTCCACCAGTGAGCTACACACTCAGAGCTGCGAATTGTATTTTCTCAATACAAATAGAGTGATCATTGAAATCACCTTTTTCCTTCTGAAAGCATCAATGACCTTAGTGAGGCAGTGCCACGGTAGAAAAAAAAAATATTCTAGTCATGGTTTCCAATGAAAGTTTTACTAATTTGGCTGAAAAATGGCTTTGAGGTCTTTTCCCAGTACAACATTCTAAAAAGCACAAATGTTTAACACTAGTAACAGTGATCGGAATGCTTATGATACGGGTTTTTCTAACAAGCTGTCTTGGCTTTTCTATGACATGAAACATTCTCTACACTCAGGGAAGAGCAAGCTGAGGATTGATATGAGTGAGTGAGAGTGTGTGTGTGTGTGGTGCCCAGTAGCATATTACTTGCCAAATTTGTTTTCTCCTGGACATTCTCTATATGGCTCTCCCTAGTCTCTGCCAAAGCATTGACAGTCTCACCACACACCACAAATACCTGAGGGCAGGACCTGATTCTCAAAGGAAGGCAAATGTTTCAAACTCATCATGGATTATGAATCCTGTGGTCTCTGTGGTCCCCGGCTGTCTGGAGACTATGTTTATAGAGCCTGAATGAACTGATGGGATGAAAAAAACTTTAAAAATCTTTGAAGAATACTTGACAGTGTACATTAAAATTTTGCTGATCCAGATCACTTTTCAATGAATATTGTACTTTAAAAAGTCTAATAAGAATATAAATATATATAGTATAATGAGGATATAAATATAAAAAAGAATAAGATATAAAAATATTTTCAGTGAGTTTTTCTACTTAATAATTGAAGATAGTTTAAAAAATATCCTGGTAAGGGTTTTTAAATATTCTTTAGAGGAAAGGAAGGCTAAACTAAGGAGCTTAGAATTTTTGAAGTCAAGCTCATTTCCTTTAATTAAAGGCAAATTTTACATCCTTAGTATGACCCCAGAGCAGCTATCTAGAAGAAATTTTAAAATGCAATTACTTTGGTGTTATTGTTAACAATTTCCAATGTCATGACTATAATCTGTTGATCTTGTTCTGTTTTTTATTATACTTTGTATTTGACAACACCTTGTAGGATTTGAGTGATTGGGATGCATTTATTTTTTAATGCAACAAGTGCTAATTCCACTGGGGTACTGTTATTTCTTAAGTTGGTATCTTATTATGTAGATTGGCCTGGAACTCTCAATCCTATGTGAGCCTTCTAAATGCAGGGATTACAAGGACATATCACCATGTCTGTCCAAGATAGTGGTTTTAATAGGAACTGTTCCCAAGTAAAAGGTTTGGATTAATTTCAAGACTATCTTCTCCCCTTTCTCATTCTGATATATTTACATCTTATAAACTGACAACGGGGAGGGGGGCAACAATGAAATACCATGGGGTCGGGTACTATGACTGCCATAGTCTAAGTAGACGAGAAGTCTTAACTTCATATCCATGAACTTCTGATGGGGTGGGCACAGCTCTCAAAACAGGGTACGATTGTTACATACAAAGATTTCTGAAGCTATTTATGGGGATGCATGTCTGCAATCCCAGCACTTGGAAGGCTGAGGCAGGAGGTTCATGTGTTCCAGGATAGTCTGGGCTACACAGCTGGACCCTATCTTTAAAAAGTGGGGTTTTTTTGTTTGTTTTGCATGATAATGAGCTTCCTATGGAATAACAGCTATCTCCAAACACTGCTGCCCCAACAGGAAAAGACAATGACTTATTAGAAACTTCCAACGTTGACTTTTCCTAGATAAAATCTAAATAGTAGGATGAAAGCTCTACAACCTTATACATAGACTAAAACAAATTCTGTTAAAATGCTATATTCCTATCATTCTAACTTTTCTATAGAATGAGCTTGCTAAAATAGTTTGTAAAGATGCTATTTGGTGTAAGTATTTATGCTTTTAAAACACAACCATCCCATCTTAGTAGCTCGTAAACATCAATGGAAAAACTAATGGCCCTTTCCTCCAAATGACAGTTCCAACATCAAACCAGCAGTTAGATGTTCCAAAGATCTGCTTCAATACTCAGGCTGTTTAAAGACAGCAATAATTAGAAGGTTTAAATATCTCTGGAACTATGAAATAGGACCCTGGCAGGGAACAAAGGTATTTGCCACCTTTCCTTTCTGTGTTGTTATACTATCACACTATGGAAGGGAATTCCCCCAGGATATCCAAAGCACTACTAGAAACCAGTTTGTTCAAATTCTATATGGTTGATCTCAAGTTTGAAAGAGGTTTGGTTTAGTTAATGAACCTAGAAAACAGAATCTCTTTCTTTATGATGCAGGTGGTCTCCAAGTTCTTTTGTTCATAGGGAGGTTTGATTTACTGTTCCCCATCCCTAAATTCCAGTGCATATTTAACATGAAAGCAATTTTTTTTCAGGTTCTGTTTTAAATTGTGTTCATTTGGGAGCTGATTTTTAAAGATCTGTCCATCTTAACTGCACAATAGTGTAATGGATGGCATCCAGACTGGAATGAATTTTAGTCAAACTTGGACTGCTGTGTGCCAAGTTAAAGTATATGCTTTGGAGGGCTACGTGCAACTGTAATCCTGCAAACAAAACAAACAAAAAACCCATGGGTGAGGGGAAGACACAGCTCTGTTGGTACAGTGCTTGTCTGGCATGAATGAAGCCTGGATTCCATCCCCACATGGTCCTGGAGAGGTAGAGGCAGAATGTTTATAGTTCGAGGTCATCCCCAGCTTGAAACTAGCCTGGACTACAAGTGACCCCAATTCAAATACATAAATAGAACAATGGGTCTTTCTAGATATCTTCCATAGTTTTATAACAGATTTTTTTTAAAAAAAGTATAGCAGATCAGAATTTGCACAAAAATATCTGGGAATCTAGACTTGGATTTCATGAATACGATGCATTTAGTTCTTAGTATTTAGGGAGTTTCTATTTCAGCAACACTTTACACAGAAATTTCTAGTGAAATAAAGTGATACTTCTCACATGGAATTATAACTTCCTTCTCTATTGTCTCCAGAAATACATGGGAAGGGAGACAGAATTCAGCTAACTCTTAGGAATAAAGAAGCTGATGCTCCCACTTGGAATAAAAGCTTTGCATGAATAAATTATAGCAATATAGCTCTGTTCAGGCCATTTTTAAAAATTATGGGCTTTCTAATAAAATGTGGTGATGTGAGAGAAATCAGGAAGTTGACTAGCACAGAGTAGGTATTCAAAAGGGATCTACGTGTTTAATTTTTTTTTCTGACTATAGCACAACAGGTTTTCTTTCTTTTGGTAGAAAAAGAAAACCACAGTGCTATGATGATGCCAAATTTTGTCTTTTTAAATTTTCAAAGTTGGTTTAAAACAGAAGGCAGATTATTCATAGTCATTTGGAGGTGTATTTGGCCTTCTACAAACACAAGACACAAAAATGGCTTTTACCGTGTCCTATGTTTTGATTACTAGGCATAACAAATACTCTAAACCACCAGGTTTCACTTAATGAGTTTTAACTTTTAAAAGAAGCCTATGTTGTAATTAAGTTATAATAAAAACAAGCCTATTTTATAATCTTCAAAATAAGGGCTATACAATGGTCACATTAAAAAACAAACTTTCCAATGTTGAGCACAGTATATTGTTATATTAGAGCTAGGGCTTCGAATCAAATCCAGTCTCAGACATTCACAAGGCTGTCAACCAAGGCATTTTCTGGTGCTTCCAAACATTTAAGACTCCCTTGTTAACTACCAAGGCATGCAGGGCTTGGCCCATAGAAAAGTATTAAGACCCTCCCTTTAATCCATGAGAACCATAGCCTTTATTTATACTGTAGGGTGAAAAGCTGTCTTTTTAAAAAAACAAATCCTACCATTCTGCTGTTTTGCATTTGAAACACGGCCCAAGTGTTCTGAGCAAATGAAGTGTACAAATTGTATAAGCTTTTATATAAGCAATCGCATAACGGGATTTCAGTGGGCTGGAGAAACTTTTAATTGGATCCCTTTAATATCCTCCAACTCTGAAGCGGCTTAATTCCAAAAGGTGACATAGCCTCCTACAATCCTTTTCAATTAAATATGATTATGTTTATTATCAGAAAGTGCATTTTGCCAAAGCATAAGCCACTCATCTCTTTCGGTTTTGTTTTCAAAGAAATTAATCAAGTTTTGACACCTGTTTCACTAATGTATGCTCTTCCTAGAGAGAAAAATGAATCCTGACCTATAATAAACACAATTATATGGCAAACGTTGTTAAATAGCATCCAGGTGTGTTTAACACCCTTTAATGAATAACAGGGATATAGCATTCTCTTTAACTTCTTTCTTTCTTTCTTTCTTTTCTTTCTTTCTCTTTTTCTTTCATGGCAACTCTGTCGCTTTTTCCTAAAGCATGTTCCCAGTAATTTGCCCAAAGCTCTCCAGGTCTGCAAAGATTTCAGTTCTGCTGATTCAAAGTACTTTAAGGAGCCAAGTGAAAGTTAGGGAGAAAATTGGGAATTTCACCTGATTTCAGGGGTCAATTCACTGCCCGTAACTAGGACTCTTCATAATACACCCTCCATAAGGTCCAACTCCCCAACATCTTACTTATGGGGTTCTGGCTTCTTCTATCTTTAGGCTAACTAGAGGACCAGAAGCGAAATACGAGACTCCACGTGAAACCAAACCGTGGGGCGGTCAGCACCGACAGGCAGCAGAGCAGCCCAAGGCGTCGGTCTAACTTCACCAGAGTGGCGATTTCAAACCCGGCCCGGAGAGGGAGGGATCAGGAACGTAATGTGACGGGCTCAAGTGACAGCGTCCTCTCTTCTGCCCAACCCTCCTGGTGGCAGCGAGGAGCTGGCCCCCACCAGGTACATGCACGCCGAACTCCCCGGGTGTGGACACTCCGCTCGCCCGGGGAACCAGGTCGGAGCAGACCCTCGCGCCCCACCCGCGTACCCACGCAGTCTTGCGGGGGATGGGGGATGGACAGAGGGGTGGGAACCTCCCCAGGTGTTTTGGCGGGTTTCCGGACACGTGCGCCTCGCGTCCTCCCCACGTCCCCGCAGCCCCGGAGAGCCCACCGCGCTAGCTCGCAGAAGCGCCACGACGTCGCTCACCTCCGTCCCCGTAGGTCTCTACGCCGTACCCGTCCTGCAGCCCGTTACTCCAGGTACCCTCGTAGCGGGCGGGGGTGCACAGGCTCTGCCGGACCCCGTAGCGCCCCTTGAAACCATGTGACCACTCCCCCCGGTACATCCACTTGCCCTTCGTCTCCACCCCCAGCCCGTGCCGCTTGCCCTGCGCCCAGTAGCCCTGGTAGGTGTTGCCGCTGGGCCAGGTGTAGCCTCCGACCACCTCGAAGCCATGCGACCAGGAGCCAGAGTACTCTCCCTGGCCCTTGGGCCCCGTGCAGATGCCATGCCCGTGCGCCTTGCCCTCCTCCCAGCCTCCGCAGTAGGTGCCGCCATCGTCGAAGTCGAACCTTCCGCCCGTCATTCGGGGGGCAGCCCCGGCGCGCTCGCCGCGGGGGCACGGACGCGGGCAGAGCTGGGCACGGCAGGGTGTAGCTTAGGGGTGGGGGCCCGGCGGGCGAGCTCACGACTGCGCCCCGGGCAGCTCTCACAGCCGATCGGCTCCAGTCCGACGCCGCCCCCGTCCTCCCCTCCTCTTTCGCCTCCGCCACCGCCGCCTCTCGCCGCCTCCTCCGCCGCCGCCCCGGCCAGCGCCGCGCGCGAGAGGACAGCCCAAGCTCCGGAGCGGACCTTCAGCTGCTCCCGCCCGCCCACGTGAGCCGGGCACCGCCCCGCGCCCGCCCCTAGTCCCCTCCCTGGGCGCCGAGGCCCGGTCCCACGACGCGCCCGCCCGCCCGCGGGCCCTGCCCCCAGCCCTCCGGAGCTGCGCTTCCCAGCCGGCTGGCTGGAGCGCGAGCTCTGGACGCACGTGTGTGTCCGCGCAGTAGGACCTGGGTGGGAGGGCTAGTGTAACTCTGGGAGGTGCGACCGTCAAGCCTGTGGATGAAAGCGCGACTGGTGGTGTGGGGGCCAAGCTCTGGGCTGCGGGAACCTCCGGTGTTTAGGGCTTTTCAATTGTGTTAAATCTCTGTAAGTGAGGCCACGTGTGTGATGAGGGGAAAACTCGTATGCGTGTGTGTCTGCATGGGGTTTGTAGTTGCATTTTTTTTTCCAGCATTCCAACTTGTGCACTGTTGGATTTGCCATGCGCAGCTGTCATCATGAATTAATATGCTCCAAATATATGTCTGCATGTGATAAATCTGTGGCAGCCTAGATTGTGCAGAATGTTCTTTTACACCTACCCATTTCAGGGCACATGTGTTTGCGTTTCTTTAATGAAGATCCCGAAAGCGAGCAATGCAGTTTGAAAAAGCATGGCGTAAATTGGTTAGTTTTTCTTTGTAATGATGATAGGTTTTCTATCTAGCTTTGCAGGAGCATAGGGCATTGCCTTTTACATTCCAACCTATTCCCTCATTTGTTCTCAACTTAAGAAATTCTTCAGCCTGGACCTGTGTATCCAAACAGGCTCAGTCTGTGTCTATTGCTTGAGTGCCTGGAATGTACACCTGGAACCTCTCCACTGGTGCCCACGGTTTAAGAAAGTAAACAGAAGTTTTCAAGGAGAAATATGGTAAGTAAAACACTCTTCTAAAGCTACAAAGAAGCTGTGACCTACTAAACCTGGGACAGATGTCAGCTGATCCACTACTGCAACACCACCACCTTGTTGAGTTCATTTCACAAACCTCCAAGTCTTTCAACCCTTTTCACCATTTTCTGAATGGAAACACCAGGGTTGCCCTTCCCTTTCTATGTTATGTAATGACTTGGTATGTTGTGAGAGGTTGTACCCAGTGAAGAATTCAAAAATTGGCAACAGGGTAGTTGGGTCACTTAGCAAAGTCTCTCCTGAGACCTTCACAGTGTCAATGGGGAAGTCCTCTCCAGTCACAAGGCAGGGGTCACAGAAAACCTCTCAGAGAACAGTTCTGTGGTGCATCCCCGCTGTTCCTCAGACTAAGAGACCTCTCTGTGTGACCAGGTGAACACATAGGACTCTCACTAGCTGATAATCAGATAAAACTGTAAGGAAAGGTGTCAAAAGGAGAGCAAGGAAAAAAGAGTATTTCCTGAACAGAATTGGCTCTCAGAGAACTGGAGCTGGCCTTTCCTGCCTCTCTGTCTGACAGACCTACAGAAAAATCTGTTTACACTGAGCCAAATCACCAAAGAGAATTAGAAACCCTCATCCATGGTGCTGCTTGCAGAGTTGCCAGGAATAGTGCTTACCCTAGTGGCCTGAAATAATTAGGCATCTTGCTCAGCATCTTGTCCTGGACTGGGGATTGATTTAGGCCACTGGGAAAATGAGGGCCCAGGGCTTTACAGCTGGGCTACAACTCCATAACTCTGTTATGAGAAACACCAGGTTTGGGACTCACGCAGACTGACCGAGTCCCACCTGTTCTGAGGTTCTGTTTGATAGGAAAGGAAGTGGGGTTCTCCAACTGGTATTTTTTTGTTTGTTTGCTTGCCTTTCAGTTGGCTTCATGTTTTGGTTTTGTTGGGTTTTGGTTTGGGACATACATCTTTGCATTAGAATCTATGTGTTCTCTAAGGTCTTTTTTCCCCTTGAGGTATTTGTTTTGTTTTTTGTTCGTTTTCCAGTTCTCCAAAAAATGAGGACTTTCATGGAGTAACCTGGACATCACAATTTTCTGGCTTCTGCTATAGCCATGTAGTCATTCATGGTGCAGGGAAAATAATGGTAAATCTACACAGACCCTGCTGTTTACATCTTAATCTGTTCTTATATTTAACCTTTCTTGCAAAGAACCTTAAGTAAAATGGAGAACCTTGTGCTAGATATGAGCTGTTAAATTTCATTCCTGACACTGACCCTCATGGAAGAAATTTAGTATTGAACTTTTACTGTCTTCCAAACAAGTTTTCAAGCGACTAAATGCATCAACCATGTTTCCATTTTCCTGATGGTACCACAAAGAAACATTTCCATTTCACAGGAACGTCGGTATCGGTATCGAGGTTCAGTGGCTGTGGTAGGAGAATAGGGAGGGAAGAGGAAGAGGTGCAGTGCAAGCATTTCCTAGCTGGGGAATTACTGTTGGTCAGAGTCAGGGTTAGTAATGTCCTTATGTTCCCTCTCTCTGAACCTTTGCCCTGGATAAGGGGGAGTTGAATTTAGCTTTAAGAGCGGATTAGTAAGAAGAGAATGTGAATGTCGGTGTGCCAGGTGGGATGGGGGAGGTCAGCGAAACCCAGGGGCCAACAGCTGCCACTCTTAGCAGCTTCTTTTCCTTTATGCACAAAGCCTGGCCTTTACAAGTTTCTCTCTAAAAAATTATGTAGTACAAATCATAAACTGCTTTGGTGCGTGTCCGGTTCATACCTTGGTAAGGATGTTTTGCTCAGAATTCAATGATGCTTTTGCTTTTTACTTAGTGACTTGATGTCATTAGAATTTTTGAGAATTTTAATAAAAAGTTTACAGATGACAAATGGGCTAAAGTATGGGTGTTTCTTGTTTAAGGAAGGTGGATTAAAATGTGTAAAGAAATACATAGAATTAAAATGAGTCATGTAATTCAAAATGAACATTACTAGCTTGATTTATAAAGTCAGGTAGTCCAAATGATTTATTTGTAATGTGTTCATAAAATTTTTAAAATTGTGCTTAACAAATAAAAACAATCAGGAAGTACAAGCTTTCAGACAGCATGAAATAAAAAAAAAAACTTCTAAAGTTAATGATCTTCAAATGTTTTAAGGCAATTACTGCATAGCAGAACTTGTGCTAAGACTTTTCAGATTTTTTTTTCTATGCTAGGGATTGAACTCAAAGATTGGGGTATTCTAGGCAAGCACTCTACCACTGAACATATCCCCAGCTCTCCTTTATTTTGTTTGGAAAGATGGTTTTGCTTTCTTGGCCTGGAACATTCGAGTCTCCTGCTATTACTCCTCCCCCGCCAAGTTTGTGGATTACAGGCCTGTGCAGGCACCATGGCTTCAGGTGGTCTTTTGTTAGGGGGTTTTATTGAAGAGCACATTGAGAGCCTCTGGTGGGAAGAGGAAACAGCCTGGATATGAAGTGAGGATGGATGGTAGAATGTTTTTTGTTTCTTGTTTGGCTAAATGATTTATAGTGTTACTGTCAAGAATTTGAAGGACAGATTAAAGAAGAGTAAATTAGAGGAGTTGGTTGTGGAAGGATGTGCTCAGGTAGAGAGGATAATCCCCAAATCATGCAAATACAATGCAGCCAAGGTAGCTCACAGGGGTATGCTTGCCTAGCATACATGAAGCTCTGTGTTCCTTCCCCTCACTGCAAACAAAACCAAAAAACATACAGCAGGTGACTAGCAGGCATTTGAGTAATAGGGGTAAAAAAAAAAAAAAAAAAAAAAAAAAACCTGAAAGTAAGTTAATTTTTTTTCTCCTTTCAGTAGGGTTTCCTTTTGAGACTCGGAACTATTTGCTCATGACTTCAGAGGCCTATGCTTGTCAGCACAATCACTGCCCTGTGCTCTTAAAAGAATGATGGCTATTCCACTCCTCATCCTCTGTGTGCTACTCCCCACCATCGTCCTATGCATCATCACCCTGGCCTCTGAGTATCTTTCACATTTTGCAGTTCTGGGAACTTCCTCTTAGAGTTCACATCTTCAGACACAGCCTCAGACCCAATACTGATGTAGATGTAGGCCAGTTCTGACAAAGGGAACTTTACAGTTTCACTCAGTGACAGCATTCCTTCATCTCTCCCACTGTTCCTTAAGAAACCAGTGACTCTTACCAAAGTCCCCACTCCTTGAGTCCTGTCTGCCTAGAAGCCTAGTAATCATTTCTGCCTTCTGTCCCTGGCACTCAGTTTCCTTTTCAAAGTGGCTTCTGGTACATCGGTCTGTCTGTCCTTAATTCTGAGCCACCATTTTCTATCCCTTGTTCTTAGAGGCCCCTTTTGGACACAGCTACACCATTTAATTATTGCTACCGTAGATTGTGAGCCTTATGAACAGACCTTATGCCTGGTGGCAGATCTTTTGCTGGCCAGCTCCAGATGTTTGTCACTGTCCTCCACCTGCTGTGAGCCATAATCCTCTCCAGTTAAACAGGACCTGTCTTTTCCTTTACAAAGGAAAAGGGGTGATGTGTCTTTAGAACTTAGCATCTGTGTTCGGTTTCTGTTAGCTTTGGTCTTGCTTGCTTGGCCGCTTTTGCCTTTGTTCCTGTGGTGAGGAAGTACATGATGGGAGAGGGATGTGTGTTGGAGGAAACCTGTGATCTCATGGGAAGCTGAGGAGGAAGGGCCAGGGGTTCATTATCCCCCTTGGGGGCCTAACACTCCTCAAATACCACACCTAGACCCAGACAAAAGAGATTCTTTTCCCTCTCCAAGACTTCAGCCAGTTCCCTTTCTCTTCTGCATTGGCTCTGGTTCCTTCCTCTCAGCCAGGATACATTTTCTGGGTCCCCTCTATGTCTTGGTTTTGTTTGTTTGTTTTTTGTTTTCTTTTTCCTCTTCAAGTCCTTTGGTCTTGCTCAAAGCTTCAGACTTTCTTGGTGTGCATCACACTGGTGAGCTGCCCATCTCTGATTCTCATACTATTTAATTTCGATTGTGACCTCACTAGTGTATTGAAGTGTTACTAGCTTGCCAGTGCTTCATAGATGGAATGGTTTTGTCTTCTGACCTGCTAGTGATAGCTACAAACTCAGCTGAGAGAACCCATCCCCTTGGCTTCTGGGAAACCCATCCTTATCGTGTCCCTCCCCTTTCCTCTCCCACCCCATCATTGAGCTCATTCCCCATTTTCCTTTCATCCTTTTTTTAACCTCCTTAGTTTTAGGTTTGTTGCTATGTTTCAACCTTTAACATCACAGGTCCAGAATTTTAGTTCAGTTGCTGGATCCTTGTTGGCTAGTATCTAGTAGTCCTGCCCTAGAGACTAAGTCTAATTTAGAAACAGTCTTAATTCCTATGTAAAAACACCAGCTGAGCCACGTGTAAATCTCAAGGGCAGTGCTTTGGTTTCTTCCCATGACTTGTCCCTGTGGCCCTCTGTCTGTTCTTCCTAATGGGGAAGACTACGTGGAGACCTACCTAACAGCGTCTGTATCCATCAGCAAAGCTCACGGTGGGTTTCAGGAACACTCTAGCAGTGAAAAAAGTAATGACAGAGAGAGGAAGGTAGTGAGCTGGAGTAGTAAGCTTGAAGATCAGACTGGCTCTCGAGTCTGTTTTGAAGACCAGAAGCAGCTGGGTGCGATTGTGTACTCCAGAAGCAGAGGCAAGAGGATTCCTGTGAGCTTGAGGCCAGCCCACATACTTGTTGGCTTGTACAGCCAGGCAGTCCTGCAGGAGAAGCTAAGTGTAATTTAGAAACAGTCTGATTGCTGCATAAAAACAACAGCTGAGTCTTACGGAAATGGCAAGGGCAGACATTTACATGATAAATTATAAGTATTCTAGCCAGGACAGCCTTGCCTCAAACAAACAAGTAAACAAGTCGTATGAAGACCTGGATCAAATCATAAAATCTATGTGTTTGTGGTATATATATGCATCTGTACTTTCTGCCTTAGATTTGGAGACATGTATGGCTCAGACTTGGATCTTAACGTCTTTGGAAAATAGTTCTAAAGACACAGGAGCTAAAAAGAAAAATAATAAAAGCACACAGGAAACAGCTGCAAGTAGCCAAGAAGAGCTACATACCCTTAGATTTCAGAGAACAGCGTGATCTTGTGGCCTGCTGTGGTTGAACTTATTTTTGGGAATCGTGATGCATTGTTTAGCTTTTAGATATAGCAAAGTTCATCCTTCCAGACACTGTCGTGGAATGAACTCCTGAAACAGAGACACCATACCAAGTAAGGCATGAGAAGAATCCAAGTCTGAGATTGTGAGAAAAGAGACCTGCTGGGCAAAGGGATGCCTGGCCTGAGAAGACAAGACCTTCCCTTGCTGTCTTCTCTCTCACACAGCACATAGAATCACAGAGCTGCTTCTGAAAATACTCTGGAAAGGCAACTCACGATTTGAAATACCACAAATCGGGTATGGTAAGGGAATAGAGAAGTGTATTTGGGAGTGTTGGTGTTAAGACTAAAATTAGTGAAAATTGGTGTGATAACTATTTCATAAAGCAGCTGACTAAAGAAGGCAGGCTTACAATATTGTGGAAAGTACAACTCAGGAGTAAGTCAGCTAAATGACTCAGAGCTGAAGGAAAGAAAAAAAATCAATTATTAGGCAGTAAAAGAAATGTAAATTATAAATGAGGAATGAATGGCTCTAAGAGCTTTGGGATACGATCTGAAACAACAGGCAAGCATAGAGAAAGCTTTACCTCGGCTGAATGACAAGGGGCTGTTTTATGCTCATGGGTGTTATGGCTCCACCTGTCTCCTCAGCATGGATACCTTAGAGCCCACATAGGGCTCTTCAGGCAGATAGAAAGCCTGTATTCCTTTTCCTTGTCTTCATTATGCTCTAGCATTTTTGTTATCTCTTGGGTTTTTGTTTTAAATTGCTTTTTTAAAGCTCACACAGGCTTCAGAACTGTCTGTGTAGCCTCATTGCTCAAGCTGTCCCATCAAGAGAGCCTACAGTGAGAGAATACCAGCAGATAGCTTTATCTGCTGACATACTTATATCAAGACCATGCTCCACCCACAGCATCCCTCCAACAGAAAAGGGAACTGGGTGCATCTCGTGTCCTTTTACACATAAAGGATGCCCAGAACCAGGCAAGCCTCCTGGGCTTTGGAGCCACACTTGGAACCTGCTCTAGCTTTAGTGTTAAGCGACATGGAAGGAGCTATCTAGTCTTGACAGCACTTAGGAAGGGCAGGATTTTATCTGGGGCAACCTGAGGCCCAGGCTGTGATTCAAACTGCTCTGCTTCTTAGGCCACATGCTTACTTAAATTCAGAGGTGTTGGACATCTTGATGGTATTGAAATATACATTGGTGGTATTAAAATATGCATACGTGGCACAGTGTAGATGTGGATTGGGGTGGGGTGGGACCTAAAGCAAAAGTCTCATCACCTGGAACAGAGAATTACATATTTTTCAAGAAACAGTTCTTGGTAAATTATTTGAAGGAACATTTCATTATAGGACCCGAGACCATTCTTAAACATGATCAGGATCTTGTTGAACCTGCCACAGAAAGTTCTGTGGACTCAAAGCAATCTGTTTTATATTTCATTTAATAAATTCAATATCAAGCTGTGAGGACCAAGGGGCAAAAGAAGCTGGCAGATCCAATGGCCCAGACCTCCTTTGTGCCCTTCTGGGTTTGTTCTAGTGCTTTTTCTTCAGCTTCTCCTCTGCCTAGATTAGGATCCATACTATGATCTAAAGCAGGAAGGAGGGCTGCATTTGGTTGATGGACAGATGGGCTTAATGTATATGAGTAGCTGGAAATGGATGGAGGTGCATTATAGTTTGACAATATAGACAATGATCCATGATAGCAGTGGATCTTGATATATGTTTTAGGTGAGCAGAAAAATGGCCCAATGTCCAGATATATGTATATTTCTGGGAAGCGGCCAACAGTCTGGCCATCTGGTTAGAGACCTTGAAGGAGAAGAACTGCAAGATGGAGTCATGAAAGTATAAGACAGGGATATGTGGATGGGTGATGCATAGGTGAGTGTGAACACTCTAAAGAGATCTGTTTGCTGCTGTTGTTTTTTCCTAATGTTGATGCTCTCCATTCAAGAGCCATTGAAATCCCAAGTAGACTCTGGGCCTGGGGCAGTTATTGTTAGCCTTCTTTATCAGTCATAACTGATCTGGAACAAGGAGCCTAAGAATTTAGCTGCCTCAGCTAGTAAGATCAGCTTAGAGACTGCTGCCTCTCATGATCCAGCTTGTCAGCAACAGAGACTCTCCCTGAGAACAAGCCACCTACTTGGTGGCAAGTTGACTTACCTGGTTGCTATCAGCCTGGAAGCAGGAATGTTTCACCCTAAATGGATTAGACAAGTATTCTAGGCATGGGTTTGACTTTCCTGCTCAATGCTACAAAACTAGACAGGGCCTTCTGGAATGGCTAATCCACAGGCATGGCATTTCGTGTGTGTGTGTGTGTGTGTGTGTGTGTGTGTGTGTGTGTGTGTGTGTGTGTGTGTGTGTGTGTGTGTGTGTGTGTGCTTCTAGGGCCATTGCATAGTGAAGAAAGTTCTACAATGATCCCTGGTTGTGGAGACTGGCCTTATCACATAGTGCAGTATCACATACCTATGTTATCTGTGAAGAGCCAATGGTGGAATGGTTTTCTCAACTCACAACTAAAGTCCACCTTGATGGTAATAACCTGAAGGGATGTCATGTCCTTTTGAATGCTGTGCTGTAAATCAAGCTACTCTTTGGGGTCATCCCCAGTGGTAACAATGTGTACACTGGGGAACTAAGAGGTTGAAGCAATAGTATTCAACTTACTATCAGGTTCAGTGAGTTTCTCAGGATTATTCTTTTTCCAGGTCCTCACATATGATAAGCAAGAAATCTACCACTGAATTACAATGCCAGTCCTGCAACTTTGGGCTCTCCAAAGGGGAAGTACTCCTGGCACAGGACAAAGGAAGAATACTGTTGAGCTTCAGACACTGTCTGCTGCCTGGAAATCCCCCTTGCCTGTGTCTTCAGGTCAAGATATGAAAGAGCACTGACTGTACTGGGATTGTCTATCTTCATGAGCAGGAAGAGTTTTGATACAAGGTGGTCAGAGAAGACTATGTGAGAACATATGGGTATGTAAATGTGCTTTAGGCACATTTTGTAAATATGGGTGCATACAGGCATTGACCCTAGTCTGAGAGGGGTAAGGCTTTCAGAAGGGTCTGTCTGACTCCAGAAACCACCAGATGAGCAATCAGAACCTATTGATGTACTAGCTAAGGAGGGAGAAGATGAAAACCATTTTAGTTTCAAGAGCAACTGGTAAGTCAGGGGCTGCTGCTGTCCCATTAAGTCCCCCTTTCAAAGCTTCCATGAGAACTGCTTTGAATGTGAGGAGATTCTTGCAATGTAAGAGAAGATTTTGGTCTTGGACATATACCACTTAGATCTTCAAGAACTAACAGTGGGGAGGTGAGTGAATAGTGTCTCACTGGTGCCTCTCGACCCTAACAGTGTTTATACCAAGAACATATGCTTCCAAAGCTCAGTCCAGATAATCACTGAGCACAGTCTGATCATATGGGAGTTGGGCCATTCCATTTCAACACAGGCCTTCTTATGAGTGGAAGTGTCAGTGCCTCATTGGTCTAGCTGGAACTTCATAAGGCCTGCTATGGCCTGAGACTTTTACACAGTTCTTCCTTTACATGCATCAGGATGTAAGACCTTCCTCACATATTTCTGCTTCCTGTGGCTTTTATGCTTGCCCTATGTTCCTGCTGGTAAATCTCCTGTATGTCAAATTCTACCCTGGTGTCTGTTTTTGGAGGCCCGAGTTGAGAGTTACCATGTGATTTTAGAATACACACACACACACACACACACACACACACACACACACACACACACACCCACACACACACACACACACACATGCAATACCCACTTCTAGTCACAGGTGCATCTTGGTCAAAATAACAATGAAAAGTCTAATCAAGAACTTTATAAAACCCAATTCAATTGAAATATTATGGTTATTAAAAGACAATGGGGAAACTCTCTGAATACTGTCATGGTAAAAACAAAAAGTCCCCAAGTTGTACTAGGTGGAAAAAGGAAGGTATAAGACAATGTGTATAGTGTGTGGTGTCCTACTGTATTTGTATGTCTGTGGAAACCAAAAGAGGCAAGGGGATGGGAATGATAGCTTCTCTGAAGAGCTATTTGATCTGCTTTTATTTTGAACCTTGAAAGTGTACTTCTTATTACTAATTAAATTGAAATGTGGATCTTCAGCAAATCTTATTTTATTTAAAGATCAATCCTATATACAAAATTGCATACAAGTTCCAGTCTGTAGATGATTCTGACATGGGTAAAGCCATGTGTAGGCGTGGTGAATATCAGGACCTCCCCAAACTAACTGTCTCAAGTGGGTGAAGACTTCCCAGGCCATCCAGAAGGTACCAGTGGGTTCTGACTCACCATTCTTAAACTGTGGGCCTGCCTATGACAAAAGTGGACACAGAATCCTTCAGCTCTAGGCTGACTCACATGTCAGTCCAACTGTATTTCTGGTTTGAAATGGGTTTTGCTTTTCCTAGAAATAAGTATGAACCATCATTTCCATGTAAGGGCCTACCCTCAATTCTACTTCATTTCTATACCTTAGACATATGACAAATATTCCTGTAGGCCTGACTCTTCATCCAGGGAGTGTAAAGACACTGTATGAGCCTTTGAAAGGATGTTGTGCGGGTTCAACCTCATTCTGAGGGTCTCCATGTGGTCCTAATGAATTTTTCCTGATGAATCTTTGCCTCCCTGCTAACCAGGGGCACCTGTTATGTTGCACATGCTCAGGTTTGTCCTTTTCTGAATTCTGGGTCTGTGGGTTTGTATTGGGCTCATGAACTGGTTTTGAATAAACAATCTTGAGTATTCTTCAAGGAAACATTTTCTTATGTATTGTCTTATGATTTTATACACTAATCAGATACATTCAGATTGTCTAATATGCATCCTAATGCAATTTCATCACTTTTAGCATGAACTACCTCTGAAAATACCTAGTGAATTTTAATTCCTTCCTGTCATTTTGAAAGCAAAATTCAAAAGGGCTAGAACATGTCTCTTAGAAATAGATATACAATGGATGCTGAACATTTGAAAAACAGAATAAAGCATTGATTAGGGAGTCTTGAAAGCCAGCTATTAATAAAAGCCTGAAAACAGTAGTTCAGTGAATGGACTTGGAAGGTCTTCATTTCTGACCCAGCACCTAGAGTCTGACCTCACATGTGTTGTCCCTTGGGATTGATAATCTTGAGATGTCTGTCTCTTACCCACTTTGGAGGAAAACAGGCTCAGAACCTGGACTAAACCCAGAGATGCTCTGCCCTTGAGTGATTACAGAACAATGTATTGATGCCAGCTCCTGGGACTCCTATCAATTTGACAGTTGTAGCCTTCATCTGGCCAGCAGGTTCTCATGGGCCATGCCCTCTGGCCATGCCCTCACTAGATAATGTCTGCCTGGAACGTTTGCCATCCTCTGTTCCTGACTGCCAACCAGCAGTAAGAAGAGGTATTTTTCCTCCATCACTTCTACATGTGTGGGATAGTTTGGGAATAGAAGAAGCTCAGTTCTGAACACAGAAGAAGATGCATCTGAAGAATCTTGGTGCCACTTCTTGGGCACACTTCTAAAGTTATTTTTAAAAGTGATCTCATAAAGGAAACAACTCTTTCCTACTATTATGAGAAATTAGTTTGTTGACCACTTAGCCATATACACAAGAGCTGTTCTGTCTAAACAGTAAAAGACTGGATGCTGTTTTTTTAAAAAAAGGTTTTAGTCTTTGAAGTAATTTTCCTTTTTATTATGGATATGTTTTGTTGATGCTTTGTGTCTAAATGGACTGACTACAAGTTGTTATATTTTACTTTTGGAGACAGATTGTCATGTAGCCAAGACCAGCCTTGAACTTGTTATGTAGCCAAGGATGATCTAGAACTTCTGTTCTTTCTGAATGCTAACATTGCACTTGTGTGCCACCATGCCTAGTTTTATGTAGTGGTGGCTGTTGAACCCAGGGCCTTACCAACTAAGCCATATCCCCAGTCTGCAAATTATTGTATTAGTCTGTAATTTTATTGTAAGATCTCAATAAGAAATCTGATTAGACATCTCCCCAATAGCTAGAAGTGGGGCACAGGACAGTAAAGAGGAAGAAGGCTAGCATTATGAGAATTTGAGAAAGGTATTGTGTACTACCTTCTCTACTGAGTCTCATACATACCCCCAAAGCAAGCTGAGGCCCCTTCCTTTAGAACAGGAGTAGCTGTGGAAGAAAAAGATGTATGTAGATTCATTTCCTATAGTGGTTTAAAGTTATTCGTTTTGTTTAATGTATACTCATTGTGTAAGTGCACCTCAATACATAAACAAAATAAGCTTTACCTCTGTGTGCTTTTAGTTTATTGTCAATATAAAGTCAGACTAATTTGAAACATTGATATTAAAAGTAAGAATCCACATCTAATGTGACAGATGATGTTTTGAATTTTCAAATGTTAGGGCACTACCCACAGAGGCACAGCTTCCAAGACCAGCACTTGCATCCTTCTGGATGCCTGGGGACTCCAGCATGTGGTCTTGATGAAGCCTTTGTTTTCACAGTGTTCTAGTTTACCATTTGCCTATGGCTTGGTGGAGATGTCACAATTCATGGTCAGCCTGCCTCTCATTAGTTAGAAATAAGAAAGACTTAGTCTAAGGTCTGTTTGAGAATAAATGCATAATCAGTCCCTCAAACCAAGTCATGGCCAATCCCAGAGGGGAAAATTCAAGAGCGATCTATCTAGCCCCTTGAGATCCTTGGATGAATTCTCATGGGAGACAACTCTCCTTTGTGGAAAACAGTCCTAAATAAAGAGCAGATTATTTCCAGACTCTCTACAAGTAAAAAGGGAAACTATTTCTTGTCACATAGTGCTATGGTGACAAGGAAAGTTGTTTCTTCTAACACTCTAAAAAGAATCATTAGAACCCAGCATCTGGGAGGGGCAGGAGAGATTGAGAATAAGGACAGACCATGGGTGAGGTCACAATTTCCTGTTGTTCTTGCCTCTGGTACCTAGGACAGACAAGATTAGAAGGGGATGGAGAGGTCTTTGCCTCCCTGGCCAACTGGCCGAAAAAGATGTTGAACACTACCCTCCAATACCCTTCACAGATTTTAGAAAGTGTTTGGATCCCAGGGAAACCCTGGCTGTGACCTTAGGCACATATGGAACAGTTCTTAAAGAAGATTTGGAAAACTCAGAGTTCTTAGCACTTTATACGGTTATAGAAAGCAGCCAGTAAAAGAAAGAAATTTTGTATTTTGTGACAAAGCAAAAAAGAAAATGGGAGGGGGTATATTCTACACCTGTATGCTGATCAGGTTAAGGTTAGTAAATTTGAAATGTCAAACAAAGCTGACTTTCAGTGTTCTAAATTAATCTAACTATTCTAGTCCATCAACAATGATGATTGTTTAAGTGGGAGAAGGCCATGTACAAAGGAGTACATTTGAAAACAGATTTTTACCCTTGGAAGAAGTGACTCACAGAGATGGGGGAAAATATTCATAAGATTTAGGCTTAAAACAACAACAACAAAAAAAAAACAAGCAAAAATATGGGTCCATAAAGGCAATCAGATGGAAAATTGGAAACATGAGAGGAGACATAGGGTATGCCATCAGCACAGTTTGGCAAGGTTTGGGACAGACTGAATATAGATAGAAATGTCCAGATTTACCCCTGGATATAGTAAGGGCTTGAGGGCAGACGTTTCTTAGTCATTTCCCCCCCTGGACATCTGGAAGGGTGACATCAACCTCATAAAATAATCAGCACCAGTCCAGGGAAAAGCTGTCACAGACTCAGAGGTAACCTTGTAGTGGACCTAAAATACTACCTAAACCCTTCTCCAATAGGCACTGGATTTTTGCAGTTCCAGAATTTCCTATAGAATCAGCTTTGGGCCTTCAGGGCGTTGAGGAGAACACTTGCCAATAAACCTGTAAGCAAATCTCATTCTGTGTTTAGGGGAGCATTAGCTACTGGGAGCTTCCTTGGGTCACCAGAGTCCTAGATTTGAAGTATGGAGAAGCCTGGTGATAGTGTCCTGACCTAAAATGGGTAAGAATGACAGGGTGGTGGCCTGTGGTGGTGGTGTGTGGAAAACAAGGCAGAGGAAAGACATCCCTATATTTCAGAGGCACAGAGCCAAGATTTGGTCAGCTTTGTTGGGACAGGTTGGACAGCCACATGCTGACCATGCTTGACTGTGTCAGGAAGTGACCATGGGTGACCCAAGATAGAAATATTTCAGCAGCAAAGCACAGGTCAGATTCTATAGATCCAGCTGGACAAGGCACTAGAAGAGAGGCCAGTGACAACCAAAGGATTATCCCCAAAGCTAGTCCACTCCCTTGAGACCAGCGAAGTGCCATGCAACCAGAAAGTTAGATTCATTCTTTACCTTCTTTCCTAATTTGGACACTGAGAGCTAACTGAATATTTACTAGTCAACAGTGACTTGTATTGCAGTGCAGGTAGCTGAGCTACCTGGGTAACACGGAGCTTTTTCATCTCAGCAGAAATTGGCCTCTGGAGTTAGTAGTTTTGGTTCTAGACACAAAATACTTGAACTTTCACACATGGTAGATGTGATGAAACAGAAATATACATTTGAAAAGAAGATAAGACAACAAAAGCATGGCAAACAGGCTTATAAATTGCATCTCTAGTTACATATGTATTGCTTTAAGAGCAGGCCCTATTGCTAGTGCTTTGTTTAAATAATTCTATAGTTTATGAACTTTTCAGGTGAGAATTAGTCAAGCTGTTGCTGATAGTACACTTTGAATAATACTCCAGCAGCCAGAAATACCAGATCTGGAGTACCAGAGTATGTATTCCTGTGTGGGGGATGGGAGGGTGGGGGCGGTGAATCTCAGTTTTACACATGCTAGGCAAATGTAGTTCCACTGAGCTATAGCACCAGCACCAACCCTTGTATTGTCATTCTTTCTGAGTTGACAAAGATGGATTGGAACTTTTATTCTCTAAAAAGGCAAACAAGTATTCTTTTTCTGCCTTTGATTTTCCAGTTGTTTTATACACATTTTTCTCATGTAGTTTCCTCAAGAAACCTACAAGGCAGTTGCTGTTACCACTTCAACCTCATAGAGACAAGAAAGCTCAACTTGATTCTGTCTGGACTGTGGCCTATCAGGGATTAAAACGCAGAGCTTGTGCTTCTTGCTTCAGCAATCCACTACTCGGTGCACAGTCCAAGTGGGATTTGTGGGAAAGTAAAAGAAATATATAGAAGCATCGTAACTCTGCTATGAAGATCTACCAGGTGAGTCCAGGCATGAAGGGTTAAGAGTGATGATCAATATCTTTCCAGCTGGTAGTGAGGAGGGGTAATGGTGAAATAAGAATCACTCTCATCTTGTGTATCACAGAAAACACATGTTAGAACTGGTTATTTATGTGTCTTGAGTTCTTTTAGAAAATCTGTATATATTAACTTTCCATGAGCTGTCACCTGTACCCTGTATCCTTGTATCCTTAAGTAGAATGTCTGTGGCTTGTTGGTTAGTCCCTTTCATATCATAAGAATATCATAGAAAGAGTAGAGAGACTGTGGTTGCACATAGGTGAATGGAAAATCTGGAAGCCTTCTGGCAATGTGTGAATATTCCTAGCACCCGGCAGTGCAAAAGTCAACATTTGCCTAATTCCTAAGCTGTGATGAACCATCGAGTTGTTTTTTCTCGTTAGCTGTGTTTCCATTCCTCTCTGAAAATCCTTCTGTAGAGTAATAGTGGGGTGCTAACAGCACTCATTTAAAAAACAGTGTGCCCGTATTGAAAGCTTTTGATGGCACAACCCACATTCATTTGGTAATGCTTAGGAACTTCTCATTTTAACTTTCCTCCTGATGGACTCTATTTGTATCTCTGGGTTTAGCCCTGTAGACTTGGAGGGAGTGGTGAAAGATGAACGGGCAGTGCTCAGCCACAAGGGGAGAAAAACGTCATCTAGCCCTTAGAATAGCAACAGCAATAAATATGGTCATGCAGTTCTTCTGCTGAGGCTGGAAAGGCAGGCCGGATCACATTTACACACCCAATAGGCCTGCTTGGCTGTAATGGGTGGCTCGGGTTTGTCAGAATCAAGCACAAAAGTTGATGCCTCCTTAGACGGTTGGTTTCCGAGTGGTGACTCAGCACAGAAAGGAGGAGGGTTCAGACCACAGAGCCCACCACAGAGCACAGAAAGGAGACACCAGCACCCTTCTGGCCCCAAGGGGACTCTCTTAATTGACTTTTGGGACAGCTGGCTCAGGGCTCTTGAGATCTGAGTCCAGAACTTCCTTGCCCATTGGTCTGAGAACTCGATGTTATCTGCAGCTGCCCCAGCAATCAAGGCACATACGTAATGAAGAAGGTGGAAAAAAGGACTCTTGTTGGTCATCAGTTATTTAAAGAAAGCCCATCGGATTTCAGCCACTTGATTGAACAGAATCAGCACCTTTGCTCTGCGAGGTCCAGGAGGAAGATGTCTCTCTCCCTTGAAAGTCCCTCATCTTCCATTGTCAAGACTAAGCCAGTGGGCACCAGCTATTTCTGGGGCCTATGTGCTTCACTTTCCTGAGCCCATTCTCATAACTATTCCACTTTCATACGTGTCATGGCCATTTGTGTTTGTGGTTTTGCCAGCTTCACCTTCTTTTGCCCCTTGGAATTGTCAAGACCAGGCTGTCACATTTTCATAACCTGCACACAACAGGAGTCTAGGCTGCAGTTTTTAGGCTAAGCCTGGCAGCCAGTTCTCACCATGTGCTCCAAATCCAAAGCATTACCTGAATCTAACCTCTTCTCTTTTTCTGTTAAACATCTCTGCTCTGAAACGATAAACCCAAGCTCCTTCTCTGTGTGATCTTTGTAGTTCATTCATCTCTCCAACCTCTCCCCACAGGAGAGCGCTGGAAGCAGGCTCATCTTGACCACATGTCACCTGTTTCTCTTACGTATCTTTAATAGGCACAGGCTCAACCCTAGGCTGTCATGTGCCTGTTATGTACTGAACATTTGCTTTCATCTCTTCTCTATAGACCACAGTATTGTGTTTATTTGAAAATACCATATTTAAAAAAAATTAAGGACAAAGTGCTTTGGATACAGGCTCAGCACAAAATCAGTGCTGTATTCTGTTGTCATGGTTAACTCAGCTTCTGCAGGATCTTTTTAAGACCCAGAAGATAAGTGGAGTAGGTTTTAATAGCACCAGCTCCTGTGTTTATTCTGTCAACATCCCTGGTGACATTAGGTGGCTAAGAAAAAAATTCATGCCAATGTGTTGAAGTTCATGCCAGAGGAACAGAGATGGCCATTTGATGCCCAGACTCTGCTCTGGCCACAATCTTATCTTGTCCTATTTTTATATTCACAAAGAAAAATCAAGCAATGCTTACAACACTAGCTCTTTCTGTAAAGCTGTCTCTGAATTTTGTGCCCTTTTCTCACGTGCCTAGAGACAGTGCAGACACAAATTAAGCCCTCCACTTTCTATTTAGCAATAAAAAGAACACATACCACGGATATTTGCAAAATAAACTTCAGTATATTATTGAATACTCTAAAATTTAATTACAGAGATATACAAATGATCTTAAATCTCTGAAAAGAGTCCTTTAAACATTAAAAAAAAGAAATGATAAAGTGATAAAGTGCCTGGGAAGACTCTCAGATCACTTATTGAAAAATAGTAAGATGTAGGCACTTTCCTGGCATTGTGCAGTTATGATGAAAGGATAGTTAAAATATGCATAAGGACATTTTAAATTAGTAGGAAAAGCACTTTAGGAAACAACTAATTAATAGCTACAGTTTAAAACATAGACATTAAGTAGTCTCTATGGAATATACTTGTCCCAAGATTGTATCTAACATATCCCAGAGACTTTCACAGTTGCCATCACCTATGAATAGACCTCTTTACTCACAGTAAGTACACCAACAAAGGAAAGGTGGATGGATGAACTTACTGGTTTTATTTCAATAGAACACACTAGAAAGACACTCATGCTCCATGACCCTGATGTCTCTTATCTTCATGTTACAAATGATATCACAGAATATTTAACACAACCACTAGAGGTGTTTGTTTAATAATCTACCAAACCAAGCATGAAGGAATTCATGAGGAGCTATGAATAGCATTTAGAGATTTTTGTCATTTGTTATCTATTTTGTTAGAAACTTTAATACTTCATAGTGACTGTGACTATTTCAAATGTGTTTTTGAAAATTATAAATGACTGAAATTTATTTTGAAAATAATGTCTTCTTTTAAGACAATTTTGCTGTATTTGGTCTTGAAGTTGTAGTGATTCTCCTGTCTCTGCTTCATGACTACTGGGATTACAAATGTGTGCCACCTTTAAGTCCAAAGCCCCTGAGGTGCATGTTGGTATCTGGTAAACATAACACAATCATTAACAGTCAAGTAGTGCAAATGTTTCCTTGTGTTATTTGCCTATAGTTCACGTTCATGTGTTTATTCTGAATATGTGTATCATATATATCACTGTAGAAATGGAGAAAGGGAGGTGAATGATGTCTTGGTTAGAGTTTCTATTACTGTGATAAAACAGCACGACTAAAAGTAAGTTGGGGAGGAAAGACTTTAATTTCAGCTTACATGTCTGATCACAGACCACATTCCATTATGAAGGAGTCAGGGCAGGAACCTGGAGGCAGGAGCTGATGCAAAAGCCATACAGGGTGCTGCTTACTGACTTGCTCCCTATGGCTTGTTCACTGTGGGTGTGGTACTATCCACAGTGACCTGGATCCTCCCACATCAATCATGAGTCAAAACGGTATCCACCACACTTGCCTACAGGCCAATCTGATGGGGCATTTTCTCAGTTAACATTCTTCTCAGATATGTCTAGGTTTGTGTCAAGTTGGAAAAAAAAGTTGACAAGAGATACCCAATCTTTCCCATCAGAAATGGAAGTCAGAGTGAATTTTCTCCAAAAGAAAGGAGAAGTTATGTGAATAGTTACTCTTTGGGAGACTGGAAAATTAGGTTATTATAAAGGAAGTAATCTGAAAACCAGGGAGGGCTTCTTGAATTAGTAATCTGTATTTGGTGGTAAATATAGTTGTTTCTTCTGGACTCTTGAAAGAGGGCAGTTTGTCAACCCCAAAGCAGAATTCATTATTCTTTTTCTTCAGTTACTATGGCTTTTGCTTCACAGGTGACAGAAGAGCTTCCATGCTTTTTCAGGGGAAGGTGGCAGTCTTGGCACCTAGAGCCTGAGAACTGTAACTGGTGGTTGTGTACCACCAGCCTTTTCCTGTCTGTTTTAAAATTGTTCCAAGTTATTGCCTATTATGACTGGTATGAAGTCAGTCTTTTGCCTCTCACCTGCTTTTCTGCTCTACAAGTTCCCACTGATGAGACAGGAAGCTGAGAATTGCTGATCAAAGACACATTAAGTAGGTAGTTGTCAAATTTGATATTTATGGGAGAAGGCTTATGGCTTGCTAAAGTATCATGGCTGGGTCTTGCCCTCAGAGATGAAGGTTCATTAAAATGAACATCTCATCAGAGGGACCACTCTTTAAGAACTGCTATGATAAACCAAATCTGGAAGTCAGCCAAGCCAAACCATTGAAGTTCTTTGTGAAATCAATGCATTCAATAAGCTGTCTGTTATCTTACTCAGATAATACTTAAGCAGCTTTAAAAGTGGATTTTCAAAAATTAAAAGTCTGTTGTGTACATAGAAAATTAAAATTGTCTCCACTTTCTCTTGATGGTATCAGTATTAATACTAACTGAACACCCAGGAACTGAATTGCTGGCTCTGCTTTAACCCACATCAGTAATAGGGTCCCTGTGAGTTATATAAGATTTGTTAGTGGGGGAGTCTCTAAACTATTTTCTCTGATTTTTTTCTCCAAGAGCAAATACTATTTATTCCACACTACAGTTTATTGATTCAAGAGGCCCTAGTTTGAAGTGACTGTTGATATGTCTCATAATCTAATTAATTTTCTGTTTTCCAGAAACGACTAATCATGTTAATATTAAACTAAATTCTTTATATTTTAGTTGACTGTTTAGTTGAGTTCATATTCAAGGTAAAAATTCTTAAGAAAAGTTTCTAAATAAGCATCTTTCTTTTCCTCAGGGGCATACACAGTGACCCTTTACCACCATTGGCCCGACTTCGACATATTGGTCACAGAATCCCTTTGGTGTACAGTCGCTTTGTCATGGCACTAATCATTGTTTACCATGTGCATAAGGTGCCTTTGGACAACTCATGTCTTAGTCACATGATACTTGCTTGTACCTACATGTCAATGTGAATGAATACTTCCCTCCTTTTTCCTACTTACAGATCCTACACGATTCCCATGGTCTGGATTCCAGACATAGCAACCCAGTTTCTGGGTGCCTATTATTTGTTAGTGGTGCTACCCTCAAGAGAAAGTGGAAAGAATCTTATTTTTCTACATGTACAAAACATGTTCTTTTTAAAATTGGAAAATCTTCCCTTAATATTGTTTAATTAATTAAATATATTCGCTGGAAAATATCACTATCTGTTTTCTAATTTGTCCAGAAAGAAAAATAGTAAGGAAGGTTGTTTTCTTAAAAGCTAGAGACCTCTTGTGGTCATTCATAGTAGTACTTTAAAAACAGAATTATTAGAATTTGTCAGATTTCTGGTTTAGGTGATGTTCATTTAAAAATAGAGGTATTACCTAAAACCTACCAAAATACATCACAGAATCAATAGGATTCTACACTCAGTAACGTGTATGTATGTATGTATGTGTATACATATGTGTGTGAATGACATGCATATATTTCAGTGATAGGGATACTATCTAATAAATTATAACTTTATCAAGTCATCAAACAAAGGAAAGTATAGAAATCATAACTTTTGTTAAAGAACTTTTCCAAGCTCTGGTTATTTGTTCACCAGGATATCTGGTAAATTTTTCTTATAATTTATAGGTAAGGTGATTAATCTCAGAGACATTGTGTGATTACTTTTTTTAAAACAATATCAAATCCATCTGGACTTCATTCACTAACGATTACTTAAGTGGCTAGGAATTTCAGACATAATTCACCAGAGATTGACAGGTGAATTAAGATTATCATTCTTAATTCACTTTTAAAAATTCAAGAAGCTAGTTTCCAAAACACCTAATAATCCAATTAAAAAGTGGGGTACAGAACTGAATAGAGAATTCTCAACAGAGGAATCTAACACAACTGAAAGACACTTAAGAAAGTGTTCAACATCCTTAGCCATCAGGGAAATGCAAATCAAAACAAAGCTGAGATATCATCCTACTCCAGTCAGAATGGCTAAAATCAAAAACACCAATGACAGTTTATGCTGGAGAGGATGTGGAGAAATGGGAGCACTTCTCCACTGCTGGTGGGAGCGCACACTTCTACAGCCACTTTGGAAGTCAGTATGGCGATTCCTCAGGAAAATGGGAATCAGCCTGCCACAAGATCCAGCAATTCCACTCTTAGGCATATACCCAAAAGAAGCACATTCATACAACATGGACATTGTTCAGCTATATTCATAGCAGCACTATTTGTAATAGCCAGAAACTGGAAGCAGCCTAGATGCCCCTCAACTGAAGAAAGGATGGAGAAAATGTGGTACATTTACACAATGGAGTACTACTCAGTGGATAAAAACAATGGAATCTTGAAATTTTCAGGCAAATGGATGGAACTAGAAGAGCCATTCTGAGCAAGGTAACCCAGTCACAAAAAGAAAAACATGGTATGAATTCACTCATAAATAGATTTTACACATAGAGCAAAGGATTGCCAGCTTATAATCCACACCACCAGAGAAGCTAGGCAACAGGAGGACTCTAAAAGAGACATACATGGTCTCCCAGAGAAGGGGAAAGGTACAAGATCTCCTGAACAAATTGGGAGCATGGGGGGAGGGGAGAGGGAGCTAGGAGAGTGAGAAGTGGAGAAGAGGGGTGAGGAGGACATAATGGAGCTGGAAGCTTGTGTAGGGTGAAGAATAGAAGAGAGTGAAATAAGAGATACCACCAAAGAGGGAGCCAGTATAGGGAGGCTTAAAGAAAAATCAGGCACTAGGGAAATGTCCAGAGATCTACAAGGATGACACCAACTAACCATCTAAGCAACAGTGGAGAGGCTATCTTAAATACCCTCCCCTGATAACGAGATTGACAGCTAACTTATATGCCATCCTAGAGCCTTCATCCAGCAGCTGATGGAAGTAGAAGCAGATACCCACAGCTAAAAACTGAACCGAACTGGAATCCAGTTGCAGAGAAGGGGGAGTGATGAGCCAAGGGGTCAAGACCAGGCTGGTGAAACCCACAGAAACAGCTGACCTGAATAAGAGGGAACTCTTGGCCCCCAGACTGATCACTGGGAAACCAGCATGGAACTGATCCAGACCCCATGAATGTGGGTGTCAGTGAGGAGGCCTCAGAAATCTATGGGGCCTTTTGTAGTAGATCACTACTTATCCCTAGCATAGGAATGGACTTTGGGAGCCCATTTCACATAGAGGTATACTCCCTCAGCCTAGACACATGGGGGAGGGCCTAGGCCCTATCCCAAAGAATATGACAGACTCTGAAGATTCCCCCAATGGAAGGCCTCACTCTCCCTCTGGGAGCAGAAATGGTATTGGGATAGGTAGGGTGTTAGTGGGGGGCAGGGGAGTAGGGGAGGGAGAGGAACCTGGGATTGACATGTAAAACAAATCTTGTTCCTCTGCAAACCAGGTTGGCCTCCTACCTCTGCCTACCTATGTTCCACCACCATTTTTTTGTTTGTTTTAGATTTAACATTTTCTTTGACTGACTGACATAATTCTTCTACTTTGTCTGCAAGCCATGATATTTTCTCTTCCATTCGATCTATTCTATTGATTTCCCTGGATCTGGCCCTTTCCTCCAGCAGTCACAGTTATGCAGAGATGTACACAGGTATGAAGGATACAGACAGTTAATAAAACTCTAAATAAGCATTGGATGGAGGAGAGGTTTAATTACTTTGAAGTGGTCTTTATTAGTCTGGAAACTAAAAGAAATTTTAGATTATAGAATTTAGAAACAGCAGTTTATGCCTGTTATATAAAAAAGCAGAATAAATCTCACCATTTTCCTTATTATTTAATGATATCCTTGTACTGTTTACTTTTTAAGCGGTAAGAACAATATTCATAATAGGATATTTAGGATATAAAAATGTTGAAAGAAATAAAAAGGAGCTGGATGTGGTGTGCATACCTTTAATCCCAACATTTGGATCCCTGTGAGTTCAAGGCCAGCCTGGTTGACATAGTGAATTCCAGGTCAGCCAAAGCTACAGAAACTAAAACACTGAAGGGAAGGGAGGGAGAGAAGGACCAAAGGAGAGAGGGAGAGAGAGAGAGGGAGAGAGAGATAGATAGATAGATAGATAGATAGAGAGAGAGAATCTATATTTTACATGCTTGATATGTTAGGACAGATAATACAATAGCATCTAGAAACACCATATGACTTAAAGACAATGTGTTAAATGTAATTGTAGTCTTTTTGCTTTTTGGTAAGTGAAACTGTGGTGATTTGGGCCTGGAGAGTTGGCTTATCAGTTAAGAGCACTGGCTGCTTTTCCTGAATGTGGGTTTAATTTCTAGCAGCCACGTGGTGGCTCACAACCATCTATAACTCCAGTTTCAGGGGATAGCCCTAGGCATGGTCCTTTTCCTCATCATTTTAGTCAGCTATATTGTGTGCTGGGCACTAGATCTTACATGGCTAATCTTTGTAGTTCTAGAAGCTAGCAAAAATGCTAGTTCTAGAATCTAGCAAAAAGTAGTATTTGGTAGTGAATTATAAAGGGACTTATTTCACAGCAATATTTGTATAAATTTTCTGGAAGAGAAATTTTATTAGTTTGCTATGATTACAGATTTTAAGAGCTATGCAGTTATAAGTAGAGTTAGAATATAGAGTCTGAAGTCCTGATCATGGTTATAAAGAGACTATTTTATATATTTGTTGTTATTATTTAATTTTATTTAATTTAATTTTACAATTCCAATCACACTTCTTCCTCCCAGCCCTCCTCCTACCCTCCTCACCCCCCACCCCACCCCCGAGCCCCTCATCCACTCGTCCCAACAAATAAGGGCTCTCATGAAGAGTCAAGAAAGTCTGGCACATTAAGTTGGGTCAGGACCAAGCCCCTCCCCCTGCGTTAAGGCTGAGCATGGCGTCCCACCATAGGGAATGGGCTCCAACAAGCTAGCTCATATACCAGGGATTGATCCCTGTCCTACTGTCAGAGGCGCCTCAGATAGCCCATGCTTCTAACTGTCTCCTACATACGGAGGGCCTAGTTTGGTCCCTCCAAACAGCTGTCGTTATAGAGTTCATTAGTTTCCATGTGCTTGGTTCAGCTGTCTCTGCAAATTTCTCATCATGATCTTGACCACCCTTGTCCGTGTATTCCCTCTTCCTTCTCTTCTGGATTCCCAGAGCTCGGCCTGGTGCTTTGCTGTGAATCTCTGAATCTGGTTTTATCCAAAGCTTTATGGATAAAAAGTTTAGTTGGGGTATTCTCCAGTCTGAATACAGGGGAAGGCCAGTTTAGGCACTCTCTCCACTATTGCTAGGAGTCTTAGCTGGGGTTATCCTTGCAGATTCTCGGGAATTTCCTTAGCACCAGGTTTCTTCCTAAACCCATAGTGGCTCTCTCTATCAAGGTTTCTCTTTCCTTGCTCTTCCTCTCCTTCCTCCCTCCCCCACAACCATACCATTCCCTCCTGTTCTCATCCCCCATCGCTCTTTATTGGTCCCCTCACCCCCAGTTTATACAGGAGAGCTCATGTAATTCCTAAAAGGGACTATTTTAAGGTGACTAGATTTGTGAATAGTATTGCTGTTGGTTGTACTATGCTATATATGTAGTCAGTTTTCACCAAAACCTTATAAATGAAATAAAATGATGTCTATTTCAAAAATAGAAAAAGCAGGATTCAATCCCAGGTATTTCTGCTATAAATGTCCATATTTAGCCAAAAGGCAATTTTATATTGACGTTGTTGATTTATTAACGAGATACATATTTTCTGACTCCATAGTAATATCTTCTAATGAAAATTTAGTGATACTTAATCCATTGCTTTGTTCACTGTAACTTTTCCATCAAAGTAAAAGTCCTGAATGTCTTACAAAATTGGTGCTTTTATGCCTAAGCAACGTCCAAAGCCTACAGGTAATTCGCTATTACCATTTTTCCTTGTCCTCCAAATCAGACAGTCATATTTTAGAAAGTTTCCCTACCTAAAAATCATCCAATTACATCTCTCGGGTAACCTCTCAAGGGCCTCTGCAGACCAGGTTCTTCTGCTTCCTGGGGATAAACTACATTTCCCAGAAGCCAGTTCGTCTGCGGAGCGCGTCCTTCCCGCAACAGGGGGCCTTGGGAAACCAAAGGACGCTTCAGCGAGCTTCCCGGGCAAGAGGGCCCACCGAAGAGGCTGCCTGACCCTGCACCCCGAAATGGCTCGGAGGCAGGACGAGGCGCGGGTGGGCGCACCCCTGAGGGTGGAAGGCCAGCCGGACGCGGAGGTCAGGCTCATTCTGTATCACTGGACGCACTCCTTCAGCTCTCAAAAGGTAACGACTAGGAGCCGAGGGCCGCGCTCTGGTTCAGCACCGGGACAGCTCCCCCGGGGTGGCGGCGGGCCTGCAGTGGCCTGACCCGGGTGCCTTCACTGCTGAGGTGCACCAAGTGTGGACCTGCAGAAGCAGGATGACTCGGGAAGGCAGTGACGCAGGCACTGTCATTCAGGAAGTGACCTTAAGAAGCATCACATTCAGCATTTGGCCTAGAGGTTTTGCCCTCTCGAGTTCTGGGCCCTGGAGTGTGGGGCAGGAAAAAGTGCCTTCCTGCAACTCCTTGATCTGCTTTCCTCCTGTGAATAAATAAATATTGTATAAATAAATATATATGAAACGTATTACAATATGATATACACGCATACAATTTAAAAATATTTATTTTTATTTCATGAACGTCCCTGTTTTGTCTGTGTGAAGAGGTCTGATCCCCTGAAATTAGAGGTATAGACAGTTATGAGCTGCCATGTGGGTGCTTGGGAATTGAATCTCGGTCCTCTGGAAGAACAGTTAGTGCTCTTAACTACTGAGCCATGCCTCGAAGGGCAGTCCTGGCCAACCTGGACTTGCTATGTAAACCAAGCTGTCCTCGAATCTTTGGCAACTTTTCTGCCTTGGCTCCCCTACTGTTGGGATTGCAGCCTTGCGTCACCATGTTATCTCTTCGTTAAAAAAAAAAAAATAGGTATTTAGCTCAGAGACAGAATCCTTGCCTAGCAAGCTCAAGGCCCCGGGTTTGGCAATCTCTAGCACCAGAAGAGGGAAAAGGGACAAAATCATGTAAAGACACTACCCCACCCCAAGGGAAAGAAATTGCTCTTATTTTCCCATGCCTGCATTCTTTGTTAAAGGTTCAAACATATATTTGTACCTAAGGTGGTCCTCTATGGGTTCACTTAGAGCTGGAGTTACAGGTCTTTGTCAACCAATCAATGAAGGTGCTGAGAATCAAGCTTGGTATATCTGCAAAAGCTGAATGTTCCCTTAAGTGCTGTGCCATCTCTCCAGCCCTCTAGTTCAGGATTTTGTCTGGGGAGGACACGTAGTTTGGTTCAGGGCACAAAGACCACCAAGGTGATGGAGAGAGAGTTGTTGTAATGAAGACAGGATAATTTTCCCTCCTCACTTTTTATAATCTATAGCAGTAAGCTGCCAGAATGCTGTTCATTTATTCCTTCTAGCAACAGACATCATTAAATGAACAGTTAAAGTGCTGCTAGTTCAGGAAGCCAACCAAGGTGGTTTAGCTGAATCCAGAGAAGGCTTTTAACCGAGAACAGTGGTAACCCCTGTGAACTCTTCCAGGTGCGCTTGGTAATTGCTGAAAAGGCATTGAAGTGCGAGGAACATGATGTAAGTCTGCCCCTGAGTGAACACAATGAGCCTTGGTTTATGCGTTTGAACTCAACTGGAGAAGTGCCTGTCCTTATCCACGGGGAAAACATAATTTGTGAGGCCACTCAGATCATTGATTATCTTGAACAGACTTTCCTGGATGGTAATGTTAAGGCTATTTGTGATTTCTTGGCTTTATTTTCAACATAAGTCTCTTCCCCAACCTTTCTCTCTCCTTCTCTCTTTCTTCCTCTCCCTCTCTATTTTATGGTGGTGGTTTAGTGATTTAAAAACCTTTTCCATTTCCATAAGCACACAAATATTCACCTATCGCAAATTTCAGATAAGCCATTGCAAATGTTAATGTCAAAACTTTCAAATTCACTTGCAGGAAACTGTAGATATGTGGTTCTGGTGGTGGTACTTTATTAGCCTCAAAGTAAAGTAAAATTCGTCATGTTGATTCTTAGTATATATTGTGAAAATCGGTTTCATCTTAAAAACAAGAGAAAAAGAGGACTAAATATTTAGAGAAGGGGGAATAGATTGTTACTATGGGTTCTTTGTTCTAGTTCTACACAGTTTGAATTTTTATCATTTCTAAGGAATTATAGGGTTTAAATATGTGTAATGTTTTAAATAATGATCACTTATGGCTGCTTATGTATCAGAAAATTTATATTTTGATTTTAGTCAGTTGTCAAGAGAGCTCCTAAGAAACAGGTGTGGAATCGGAAAAGTGTAGAGACTAGTTATTCCCATTTTTGCATGTGAGGAAAGAGAAATAGAGGGTTTGTTTAAGGTAATGTAACCATTTTATGGCAGGGTCTTTGGTCCTCAAAGCCTTCAACCTGTATCATTTCCTGTTTTCTTTGCCACACACAAATTGTCCTGCTTGTTTTTAATGACAGCCCTTCAGGTAGCGTAGTGACAAGGCTAGGTAGACACAGCAGACATGGCCTCAGCCTTTCACTTCCGTTCTCTTCCAAATGGCAATCTATGGGTGATCCAGCTGCTTGCTTGCTGCTGTGCTGGTGCTAACTGGGCAGTAAGGTGAGCACATAACTCCAAATTAAGGAAGTCGTGGAAGGAAATTAATGGACCAAAAAATGTCTGAAGTATCTAGAAGGAAAATGGATATTAGAGCTAATGGGGGAAATAGATTAGGAACTCATAATCTTACCTGAGTGGAGAAGTGCCATCATTCTTAATTTAAGTGTTAATTATCCAGAACTGTATCAGAGGTTTTAACTAAATGTAGCCTTGACCTAAACCAAATGGTGTAAACAATGATTTACCTTTTACCATTACTGGCGAAACATATATCCATATATGTTAGGTGCTGGGGACTGCACTGAAAATGGAGATTAATTGATTTAAGAAACATTTTCTCAACCTTGAGCTTTATGGAAATGGATAAGACTACTTACTAATGATTTGTTTTACTTGAGAGAACTCATTTGAATAATAAGAACAAAGCAAAAATAATTGTGTAAGGATTCCATTTTAGAAGACCAAAACTTTAACAAGGTATCTTATTTTTCATGCATTATATACAATACATAATACCATATGTTGCATGCATTATGTAACAATATAATATATGTCATATATATTGTGTAATATCTGAGAAATAATATTTAGACCCTGCTTGAACTAATGCAATCTGTATCACCATTCCAGTCCTTCTTTTACATTTGCCTGTTCTCTTCCTTACCTCATATGAAACAATGGTTTATAGTCAATGTTCATTATAGTTGGTTCCTTAAAATTTCCTTTAGATTTTGCTTTTATTACATAATAGTAAAGCTGAAATATATTCTGGCTTTTGCTAAGTTATATAAATCACAGCCAAACAGCAGGGAAATAGGTTTTGTTCATTTGTTTTTGAAGTAGAATTTAAGCTCAGGTTGGTCTCAGATTTGCTATGTAGAAGTAACTATTTCTTTTGATAACTTGTTGAATTAGACAAAGCACTGACTGAATGATAGGATGGAAATGTGGAAAGCAAGGGCTATAATTCTTGTTGAGCTTCTCTAGTGAGGAAGCCATTAGTTGTCCTTACTACTGGCCTGATGCTGTTGTTAACTTGTTGAATATCATTTGTAACCACTGGACTAGGTGAAGCAACTTTGTCATTGTAAGATAAAACAAATCCAACTGACTCATAATTTTCTTCTTTCCCAGGAGAGTAGTTACATAATTGGAGAAAATTTAGAAAGATTAAGACACCTAGAATTCTGGGCAGATACAATGACAGCCAGACCAGTTTCCAGATCAAGATAAGATTTACCTCAGGATATAGAAATTTAGACAAACAACAAACATAAACATTGCTACAACCACAATCCAGACAGTTAGCATTTATCATTAGGAACTCAGGGGAATAGGAAAAGAGTCATCCCATTTGTCAGCGATCAGGACAGATGAACTGCCAACCTTGTCAAAGTCTGTTGCATCACCAGCAGCACTGACATCAGAATGATTACTTGGAATGCAGAGTTTTAGAGCTCACAGCAAAGCTAACAAGTTAGAGTCTTGTTTGATAAGAGCCACAAGTGATTTACATGTGCTAGACTATTGCTGTAAATTATGCTCAGAGCAGTGCTGCAAATTATTCTATCTGGCAAAGTTTTATAATGGATTTCCAACTTATTTTTTCTTTTTCTTTTTCATCCTTTCCAATTAGAGAACTACTTTCCTTGGAAAGATGAAAGAGTGAGCTAAGAGATAGCCAGTGTTGTTTATTTCTGCAACTGATAACTTTGCTACAGTTTAAAAAAAAAACTTTTAAGTTTTCAGTTTTTATGTCTGTCAGCAAAGGAACTAACTTTGGTTTTACATTGTTGGACAATGTTATAAATACCTTTATAATGTGTCTAGTATGTTCAAGCCACTGTTTGAAATATAATGTATGTTGATTCAAGTAGAGCATTTGAGATTATATAATGTTCTTATGGGATAAAGACACAAATATGACTAGAGGATGGTAAGTAAAACAGTCTGCAGATGAATTAATTACCACACTGAAGAATATTGATGCATAGATTTATTACATCAAGTTGACCCTCTAGCTATGAACTCTTATTTTACTTATTAATATTTGGATTACTTTTAAATCACTGTAAGAGCTTTGAGGTCAGAGACTATAAAAGCTGCACCTTATGCCTCATGCAAGTAGGTACTCCATAATAGATATTGAATGGATAAAATGAATGAATTATTGAAATATAATTTCAATTATATTTGAATATAATTTGAATATAATTGCTTGCCTTTAGTTCCAGCACTCAAGAGGCAGAGGCAGGCAGATCTCTGTGAGTTCAAGACTGGTCTACAAGAGCTAGTTCCAGGACAGCCTCCAAAGCCACAGAGAAAAACCATATATATATATAATCTGTTAGCCTGGATGGGACTTTCTAGTAGTATTTTATTGACTGATTGAAGTTCTAGGGATAACCCATAACCTCACAAATTCTAGGCAAGTGCTGTATCACTAAGCTACACTGTCAGCCCCCAGTGGTGTTCTCTTAAGTATGTTTCCTGACTTGAGCTTAATATACAAATGAATAAAGACACTCAAGAAATGGTATCGTATTTATGAGTGATGGAAAAGCTAAAATCATTAAAATGATAGCTATCTTATGAAATGCTTCTGTGGAAAAAGAATAAATCAGGAAACTTTAAGATGAAGTTTATTAAAATTAATGTGACATGTGGATTTTGGTTTTAAAAATTAGTTGCAATTAGAATGGGTGAGAGACCTGATGGCTAGTAAGCTGCCAGACTAGAGTGGTTTCACGTTGTTTTTTTTTTTTTTTTAAAGTATTGGTTCCATCCAGACTGCACAAACTGTAGTGCTCTGCATCCTAAGCTGGTCTTAATATTTGCTATTTTGTTTCTCTATAAATGGAACTTAGAGGAATAGAAGGATGATAATAAGTATGGTTTTAAGAGGTGTATCATTTTCCATGGTTATAATAAGAGCCCTTTAGGCATAGTTATTTAACTAAAAGTCAGAATGTTGTGAACTGGTGTCTTTGCTGCTAGTTTCTAGCCTTTGTTAACCAGTCATTGAGGATTGTGCTAAAAATAGAGTTTTGCTCAATCATTTTGTGTATCCATACTCATATATTGCTTCCTGGGCCTTTGGGATATCTGTTAAATAATTGGTAGCTGTACAGAAGAAATTTGAATCAGGACACTTTTAAAAAGTCTTAACCTAAAATCTTGATTATCTAAGTTGGATAATAGCTGGGTCTGATTGTTACTTTTGAAAGCAGGTTCATGGAGATATGAGTGGTATTCCCAAGGGCAAGACTTGGGTTAAGCAGGAATTTGTAAGTTCTCAGTAATAACTGCTCATCTGAGGGCTGGCTGAAAGAGCTCTCTGTATCCATTCTCTCAGGACCATTAGCAGCTGGCATTAATTAGGTGCAAGCTCTTGGGATATGCAGAGACAGTTCAAAGACTTCAAATCATTAGAAACTTGCTATTTGTCTTCAAAGATATTTACTACCTATCAGTTTGACAAGTTCTGTCCTTAACATATGCATATGCTGTTACTAATTAATTGTGTCCAGATGCATTTTTCAATCTGGCATACAATGAAGAAAATTATGTTAAAGGAACACATTAATTAATCTAGGTGAGATATGACAATGAACAAGCACAGAAATGAGGGGAGAGGACAAGGTGAATAAACACACTAATGCTGATGTTTAAACAGAACTTTTTCTTCTGATATCCTAAATCTTTCAGTAAAATTTAATTTGTCTACTAGGTAAAAAACAAACAAATAAACAAAAAACAAAAGTGTCATTAAGTAAGTAGAAAATACTAGAATATATGATATTCATTATTGCCAAATATCTCAATGGTAACCCAGAATTCTAGGTGTTATACTGTGTTTTTATAATTTGATATATAATAGTTCTTTGAAAATCATGTCTGATGTCTTATGTGTATCATTTAAAATATTTTTAAAAAGTAGGATTTAGTTTGGAAATAAATTGTTCTGGTATAATATTAAAATAAATAGAAATCTGATTAGGAAATATAAATTAATTTTAGACACAATTTTGTCATTATACATTGCAATGTAAGCATAACATTAAAGGATATCAATTTGGAATCATTTTTTCTATTTAAAGCATTTTTAGATGTATTTATTTTATTTTATACATATATTTTTATATGTTTGAGTGTTTTAGATACTTGGCATTTAATTCAGGGCCAGGTAAATGACTTAGGATAGTATGTTCTTACAGAATTATATCTCCAGCTCCTACTTACTGTTCTTCAAGCCACTAAACCTGGCTTGTATTATTGTAACCTTCTTCCAATGCTTGCCCCTCCTTTCATCACCTGCCTTCAAAATCTCCCCTGACTTCCTTTCCTGACCCATGTGCTTTATATTACTCATATTCCTGACTGAGGTAAAATACCAGGAAAAAGTATTTTTTAAAATATCCTTCTTTACTAGTAAACAAGGAAGACCCTAAAAGAGACAAACTTTGTCCCCTGGAGAAGGCGAAAGGTCACTATCCCCTGAGCAAATTAAAAACATGGTAAGAGGGGGGAGGAAGCTATGAGAGTGAGAAGGGAAGAAAAGGAAGGATGCAGAGGTCATGAGGAAGCAGAAATTTTGAGTCAGGTGTAGATTAGAAGAAAGGACATATGACAGGTAGGATTTTAGTTGGGGGGTGGTAGAGGAGGAAGGGAGTGAGAAGGGAACTGGGATTGTCATGTAATTCAATCTTGTTTGTAATTCAAATATATAAAAAATATATATAAATATATAATATATATAATATATAATAATAATAAAATATCCTTCTCATGACACTCCATGGAAGAGGTAGAAAGTAAAGTAAGATGAGATTGACAGGGGGGATGTGTATACACAATAGCCTTGTGCTTGTCTGAATACTTACTTCATAGCCCACACTGGCCTAGAACTCACTATCCTCCTGAATCAGCGTTCTAAGTGCTGGGAATGCAGGCATGTGCTACTTGCTGGACTTGATTGTCTTTTGAAAAAGTTTCTAGAGACAATGAATGCTATGTGCTTTGGTGTAAAAGGAGGTGGCCTATGCGACACTGGTTGGGGCACTGTGAAGTGTTTAGGGAAAGGAAGCTGGGAAGAGGACATGGGTGCAGTGGGCATCTTATATTGTGCTTGACAAAGAGCTTCAGCAGATAGTAGATACCTGTGAGGCACTGGATAGAACAACAGTATGTTGATGGCTGTAAGCATTTGTTCTCTTTTGAAGAAGTCAGGCTGAGCCAGATGGATCATTCCCAGAAAACAATTTAATGTTACTATTCTTCCCCTTGTTCACCTTTCTGGGAAGGAAGTGCTATGTTCTTTTGGAGAAAGTTCCAGGGCCTGGCACTGGAAAGCCGCCTGACCCAGCAGCCAGGAGTCATAAATTTGTCATTTGGGAAGCATTCAAAAATGTACTGTTTATGGTTATTAACCTGAGACTCCTGGACTGTGAAGGCAGTGTGAGTGCTTATTCAGGTTTCTGGATGCCTTTGTCTGAAAAATTATTGAGGATACTTGAGATCTTTATGTGGGTCAATATTTACTATTGAGAAGTGAACAAGGAAAGTATAAAGGCTTAGAACACTCAAGTGTCAGGACTGCCACCATTCCACTAGCTGTCAATGTGACGGAGCCAGTGTGTTTTATGTGGCCTCTGGAACGCTCTGTTGTAACTGGAGAGGTAACAAGAATGAAAAGTCATTAGCATCATGGTGTTGCTGTAAAAAGTTTGGAATTAGTGCATCCCCTAAAGTATCTTTGGGAAGTCTGTAGATCCTCAGTTCACACATTAAGAACTAAGTCTTTGCATCTATGAGTAGAAGGGGAATTGAAATCTTAGATGGGTGTAAAAAATGTCTTTAATTTTGCTAACTTCTAACAGGAGTCTGTCATTCTTTTATTAACAATACATACAATACAAAACAGTCAGGAATGCAGTGACTTTGTTACCAATGGAAATCACAGATATGTCCCTAGCATATTAAATTATTATAGATATCCTGATACTTTTAAATTAGGGAAGTTATGAGGACTGATATTAATAATGTGTTAAGGAGTATGTATATTAGTGATTTATAGATTAGTATTCTTTGTCTTATAATTTATGCATGTAAGGACATTATTGTTTTGAGACAAGAGCAGTGGCACATGCAAGGGTGAGAGTGCTTCAGCATCTCAGAACTTCTGGTTTGTTGTCCTCATGGAAGTGGAGAACTGGTGACACTGCTGAGTCCCTGAGAAGTCTGCAGAAGGAGCTGATTAAGGCATGTGGTGTCAGAGGCTGGATGTGGACTAGGCTGCTTTCCTGGCTTGTTTTCACACGGGTTCTGTAATGAAGTGTATGGTTGTCTGAGTCTGTGGTGGGCACTGTGCTTCTTCTTAGTTATTCTCAGGCAGCCTTCTGCTTTGTGCTGTCTAGCTGGTAATCAGACATTTGCCTACTGGTCTGAGGAATTATCCACGCTTTTCTCTTGGAGAGTCAGAAATCACCCTCTGGCTTAAAAAGCTTGTTCGTGCTCTGGCCTTAGGAGATATTGCTTGAAATGCTCTGTTAATGGTAACAAACTGAGTTGTCAATGTTTATGAATGATTGCAGGATTCACAGGGCACTCTGAATTAAATAAAGAACCCAAGCCAAGAAATGAGTGAATAAAGAATTTCCAGGATCTCCCTTGCACTAGTGGGAATATACTAGTTGGCATTTTTCAGAACTGTTTGAGAGGTGGATTAGGAAATGATTCTGAAGGGACTTAGTCCTGACCTTTGGGTCTCATTCTTCACTTTTTTCTTTGTGGATACTCTTTGAAATATAAACTCTTAGAAGATATGATGGTGCAATAAGCAGAACATTGTATTAGTGGTCAGGTGACTTTGTTTTTGTTCTGTCTTTAATAGTTGTGGGATCCTGGGGTGACTTTCCAGTCCATATCCTAGTGCCTGTGTTACGTACTGCAGACCTTCCCCAATGCAAGTGTTCTAGAGTAATTGGGAACTTGGGGTGTGATGACTTACTATACGTAACCATGTACTGACTGTGTGCCAAATATTTATTAGGCTTGAGGGGTTTGTCAGAGAATGACACATGCTCCCTGATTGTAAGAAAGTTATTGTAGATCTTCACCAGCAAGTGAGGATTAGGTAGAATGCATTTGCCAGGGATAAATTGCTAACAGTGTAGGGAAAGTGAAACTGGGGTTTTGAGAAAAAGCCTTTCCTACTTTGTATAGATTGTTATTTCATAGTCACTTAGTATCAGTGGGGCCACTCTTGGTGTTAGTTGACACTTAGAAAAGAGTGGTCTTTGATTACCACCTTGTAATAAACAAGAATTCCCCTATATTTTACAGAAGCCTTAAACTTGTACAATTTAAGACCTATACCATAGTTCCTTGTCCCAAATGTATTCATGAGATGAAAATATACAATTATGTACAAAGTGGTGAGGGCTATGCTAGAGTTCATTTCGTGTTTTATGGCATGTAGAGAGAGGCACAAATGAGCCAGTTGGGTGGTATAGGTGAGGGCGTGACTCATGAGGAAGCATGGGCTGGAGGATTGAGAAGGAATTTACAAGGTGGAGAAAGGGGACGCCAGCAGGTCATGGTTTGGAATCTGATCTGGTGCATCAGTCTGTTTCAAATGCTGAATATCTTGGCTGGAAAGACTTCATTTTGTGAATGTGCAGCTAAAATGAAATGTTAATGATTTTTGCTTTTGGATGTAGTATCTTATTTGTAGCTTTTCCACCAATGTCTGTATTTATATTTTCTATGTGTATTTTAGAAAGAACACCCAGGTTAATGCCTGATAAGGGGAGCATGTATTACCCACGGGTGCAACATTACCGAGAGCTTCTCGACTCCTTGCCGATGGATGCTTATACACATGGATGCATTTTACATCCTGAACTCACCGTGGATTCTATGATCCCTGCTTATGCAACCACAAGGATTCGCAGTATGTAAAAATCTTAAAATCTGGGGATTGATTCTGCCCGAAGCTTCTTATCATTTTGAGACTTGACTTATCGTCTGGTCACTGAGAAAAGATTGGAAAATAAGATTGTTGAGTTTGTTTCATGGATGTGCACGAGTGTGTACCAATTCAATAACCTGCCAGGTTAATCTGTTCCTCAGCCATTTCACTAGGTATGTGGTATCTATTAGGCCTAATTTGTCAGCATTTGGTTTTGAAGCCAACCTTGGCTAAAACTTAGAAAAGTGACTGATAGGAAGGTAGAGAATGTTCTCAAACAGATTGATTGGGAGTCAGAATAGCTGCCACCTTCTTGGGTATATGGGCAACTGGCTTCACATTTCTGAATCTTAATTGTTGTTTTATGATGGGAGGAAACTGGGTTAGGATATGTCTAACTGTTACCTCTGTACTCAGAGATTTTCTGAGATTGAGAAATTCTTCCTACTACCTGTCAGGAGGATCTGTAGGGCCAGTTTGTGAAATGTGGAGAAGAAGAAAAATTATGTTCTGCAGTATGCTTGGTTATGGTTAGGAAGGACAGAGGTAGCACTGGTCACACTTGCAAGTGTTTAGAGACACTGAATCCTGTGTCTTCTAAACCCAGAAGCCACCATTTTCTCTTACATGCTGTCTCAGCCTTGTTGTTTTATTACTTTTTCCCTTTCTTTTTGATCTTTTCTTTTACCATCTCTTTTTTCCTTTGTCTTCTTCCCTCCCTTCTCTGCTCTCTTCCACCCTCCCCTCTCTTCTCCTCTGCCCTCTCCTCGCTCCCCTTGTATTCTTCTTCCTTTTCTTCCTAAGTATTTATAATGTGATTTGAAACACAACATCTGACTACAAATTTATCACCTATGGTTGACATTATTTCCAAAACAATGGTTTCCCTTCCTTTTACCAGAGGAAGTAGGAGAACCATGGAGCGGTAAGGCAGTGACATAGAGCATGAAGGTGACAAGGTGTCGAGCCTTGCTGTAGCTGCCCACAGAAGATGCTCAGGAAGTTCCTCAGACTGTGTAGTAGGTGTTTTCTAGCTACATTTTAAATGGGGAAACCTAGGTAGACAAAGTATGTTTAAGATAGCAACAGGCTACCAGTCACAAATCTCATACTCTCATCAAGGTGTGTCCCTACTTCTGCTTATGCCTGTGACATGAGGGGGAAATATTTTTTTCCACTTCAAATGTGTTTTTATTATCAGGCCAGATTGGTAACACAGAGTCTGAACTGAAGAAACTTGCTGAAGAAAACCCTGACTTACAAGAGGCATACATTGCCAAACAGAAGCGACTTAAGGTAAGTGACAGGGCTGGCTACACTTCACACCACTGTATTCTTTCTGGAAAAGAAGAATGATGTTTCTAGAATACCTCTTTGCTATTGTAGATCATTGGTGCATGCAATATCTGTGGTCTGTGCTCTGCTTTTCGAGAGACCTCTGAATCCGTTGTAGCAGCACATGAGCCCAGAGGATCACTGAGTTACAGTCCAGTCTGGGCTACAAAGTGAGATACTTTCTCAAACTCAAATATTCCCAAACAAACTCCCAAGCCGGCCTCCCCCCCCCCCGCCAAAAAAAGAAAAAAAAACTCTTTATTATATACTTAATAGTCAGACCCAGTGATAATTATTATCTGATCAACAGATAATGATCATGCTGGTTGCCATGGAAGGTGACAAATGTAAGTTCCAGTTATTATAATACAAGAATCTCTTATAGCAGGTAGTCAGCCACTTTAAGGCCTCCATGTGTTAACTGATTTGCTCTGACCATCATAAGGGGCATCAGTAATATTCTTTCATTTTCCATTCATCCTTTGCCTATGCCCAGACAACACATGAAAGCTTTTCCCTTATCTCACATGGAGCAAACTGTACTTCCAACTCTCGTTTAACTTCCTACTTTCCTTTATCCTATCTTAGCTGAACAGGCTCAGAGTACATGCTTCCATAGTTACTTTCCTTACCTTCCAAAATCACTTTTACACTTCTCTTATATGCTGTCTTTCCCCTTTGGTGTGTGCATGTGTGTGTGTGTGCATCTGCACATGTTTCTGCATGTAGAGGCCATAGGGTGGGTAGCATTAGGACCCTCTCCCACTTATTTTGAGACAAGGTCTCCTACTGACTTGGGACTCACTAATTTGGCTAGGCAAGCGGGACAGTGAGGTCCAGGGATCTGTATCTGCCTCTCCAAGATGGGGTTACAATTGTGTACCATCACTCATAGCTTTTAAAAAACAAATTCTGGAACTCAAACTCTGGTCATCACACTTTCAAGACAAGCATCTTACAGACTGAGCTATCTTCCTCCAATGAGACTTTCTGCTTTTTCTTGACCATTTCATTAGTCCCCTGAGACTTATCAACTTCTGGTCTCATGTGAGTGCTAGGAGAGAATCTTTGTTTCTCAAGTTGTTTGTCCTCACTGGTTAACTGGGCCTCTTAGGAGTTGCCAGTAAGTACTGGGTCTGCTCCTGAGATGATTTCACAGCTGGAATAGTTCCTCATTTTTCTCTGGTTTTACAAAATTATTCTATATCTCCCCATTGTCTAAAATGAACAGGTTAGTGTGTGTGTGTGTGTGTGTGTGTGTGTGTGTAAATCTATTTTGTCCTATATGGTTTTGTTGCTGTTGTTAGATAGCATAAATAGCATCTTTTTTGTTGTTAATTAGTCAAAGCTGCTTGATCATGACAATGTCAAATACTTGAAGAAAATTCTTGATGAGTTGGAGAAAGTCTTGGATCAGGTGGAAACTGAATTACAAAGAAGAAATGAAGAAACTCCAGGTAGGTTCTCATTAGCTTTCTTTTTACTGAAACACTAGGGGCATTTGTCGGAACATTCTTAGATCTCACTAAACATGTTCAGTAGTCTGTTTCTGTGGTTGTTGCTATTCACAGGCAGGTTTAAATATGTTATTTCACTCAGAACTTTAGTATCTAGTTGTAATCCAGCTTGTATCAATGTGAAATATGACCCTGGAAAGGTTTCTGCACCTTTTAAAGGATTACTGAAAGATGCCTACTTACCCAGCTCCACAAATCAGCAATTATAGTAGTCTGGTTGGATAACCTGAGCAATTACTCTATGCCCACTTTGGGTTTTTCTTCAGCAGTCAGCCATTTTCCATGTTTATACATGGGGCCATTTGTGAATCTTAACTGAAGATAGTTGAAGATACTGTTACCTGAAACTTCCTTCACTACAGGGAAAACAGTTGTGTTTGATGGCCTTTCACCTGTCATCCCAGTACTTCTAAGGCTGAGGCAGACGCATTGCCAGCAGTTGAAAGCCTTCAAGGGCTAGAGAGTAAGCCCTTGTCTCAAAAACAAAAAAAGAAAGGAAAAGAAAAAAAGAAAGGAAAAGAAAGAATGACTCCCCTCTACTTTAAGGAGATGTTAACGATCCTTCTGTTTGCACAAGAGTTGATTAGTTTCGGGAGCCTCTGAGTATACCATAGCCCTTGGATGGTCAGGTCCTTTACGTAAAATGATTTGGTATCTGCATGTCCTCCTATATACTTGAGGTTATTATTGATAATTTTAATATATATAGTATAATGTGAAGGGCATGCACATAGCTTTTATGCTGTGTTGTATAAGGGATAATAACAAGAAACAAAGTCAATACTTGCTCAGTAAAACTGAAGTGTTCTTTAAGTCTTTTTGATCCTGTGGATACAGTTATTGGCATGAAGGTGTCCCATAGACAGGAGTAGTGGCCTCTTAGTGATGTTTCAGATGTAACTTTATGAATCTTTCTAAAGCACTCTGGTTGATTTCCCAAGCCAGAAGGAAGTATCTGTCTGTCATTTCCTTTGGATTGTAAGCACTTACTTTCTGAGCCCTTTACAAAATGATACAGACTCCTTGAGCTCTAGTAGTTCCAAGTTTACTGAGGGACTTTTGTGGCTGACAGATGTCGAACAAGTCTTTGTTAGTTTAGTTTGGGATAAATTTGCATGACTGTGATGGTCAAGACAACAGGTGGTCAACTTTTCCCTTAGGGCCAAAACTGCAAATGGGAGATGAGGTCTGTCTTGTGGTGCTTGTCCCTAATTTCTTAATTCTCTTTCTCTATTAGAAGAGGGCCACCAGCCTTGGCTCTGTGGAGAATCCTTTACCCTGGCAGATGTCTCTCTGGCTGTCACATTGCATCGACTGAAGTTCCTGGGGTTTGCAAGGAGAAACTGGGGAAATGGAAAGAGACCCAACTTGGAAACCTATTATGAGCGTGTCTTGAAAAGAAAAACATTTAACAAGGTTTTAGGACATGTCAACAATATATTAATCTCTGCCGTGCTGCCAACAGCATTTCGGGTGGCCAAGAAAAGGGCCCCAAAAGTTCTTGGCACCACCCTTGTGGTTGGTTTGCTTGCAGGAATGGGATATTTTGCATTTATGCTTTTCAGAAGGAGATTTGGCAGCATGATATTAGCACTTAGACCCAGACCAAATTATTTCTAGGTTTGTTGGGCTTTGTGGGAGCAACTTGTCTAACCATTCCACTAGACCCCCGTCCACTCTTCCAGACCCAGAGAAGATTTTTCCTGGGCAACTAGTAGAAAACATACTTCACATTACTCTTTGGGAAGTTCGTGTGGGGAATGGAGCTAATGACATGGTATTTTTCTTCCTTCCTTCCTTCTCTTTCTTTCTTTCTTTCTTTCTTTCTTTCTTTCTTTCTTTCTTTCTTTCCTTCCTTCCTTCCTTCCTTCCTTCCTTCCTTCCTTCCTTCCTTCCTTCCTTCCTTCCTTCTTTCTTTCTTTCTTTCTTTCTTTCTTTCTTTCTTTCTTTCTTTCCTTCTCTGTCTCTTTTTCTTCTTAGATGAGATGACCTACTACTAATCTATCCCTAAAGCAAGCATGTGAAAGGTCAAGATCTGTAAATGCTGACAGGTGGGGAACAGACCTTAAATGGAGATTGTCAGTTCATGTTCCCAGTTACTTTTTGAATTAAGAGCAGACAACAATAATAATCAATGACTTCATAGCGCTTCACCTGAGATTGACTACTGTTCTGAGAGTCAAGCAGTTACCAGCTTCAGCCATAAATTAGGGAGAATATGGGAAAGGGAAGAAAGAAAACGAGAGAATGAAGTACATCTAGGATAGAGAAGTAGACTACAGTTGCTGCTCATGGCTGCTGGTCTCCTTGGTAAACTTCACATACAACTTCTTGTGGTCACACCCACTCCTTAATTGAAGACTCTTAGGAGGAGAGGGCTGAGAAGTTATTGGGGATAGTTCTGAGGAGAGCCCATAATTACATGCAAAACACCTCATTTGACTTTAATTATGAGCCACACATGTTGATTTGGTAAGATTAAGTAATTATGCACTTGTCCATATGATGCCCATTAAAACATATATGTCTAGCACATATATAAATATCTAAAGAGATAGTAAGGTGGTCCTCATGGCTCCCCTGACCTTGTAAGACATGGTCCTATGGACCCTTAGTCTCTACAGCCCTCTTTATGCATGTAACATAGATGATTGTTTCAGGTATATATCATGGCTTACCACTGGTAGTGGATAATTCGATGAGAACCAAATATCCCTGTTTTTATTTGGGATTCACATTTTTTTTTGTCCAGGCTTTGTGTGTGTGTGTGTGTGTGTGTGTGTGTGTGTGTGTGTGTGTGTGTGTGTGTTTTAAAATGATTATAAATAAAGCCTTAAGGAAAAAGAGGAAAGTCTAACATTAGATGTTGACAATTAATTTTGGGGAGATAAAATATATAGTTAGTGATGCCCATCCATATTCATCCATATATGTTCAAGTATTTGGGGGGTATCTCAGTTCATATGGAACACAGGTCTAGTATGACCTAGGAGCAGCCATGGTACTATAAGGCATGATTTGTGCTCAGGAAAAACCTATTGAAACAAGGAGCAGTTTGTGTGGAGCTGGTGGTCAAGGCCTTAGGAGCAGCTTCAGGAGTTGGATGGGAGACTTGTCCAGAGACAGTGTACCTGTATTCCTTCTTTAAGGCCTGTTTGGATGGCCTCAGGTAGAATGTGCTGATTTTTATTAATAGCAAAATGTGACTAGCAAACAATGACTTTCTGATGGTGAAAACAATTCTGTAATTCCATTTTGGTTCTATAATTGCATTTCATAATGTAAGTGTACTAGAAGATAGAAAAACCTCATGAACTGGATGTGCCCTGTTTATAAAAAGCACTAATAACACTCCACTGTTAACTTAATAATGAATAAACTTGCAGTTTTTAATGCTGTTTTAATTTGTCCATAGTATGTCATACAGTGTCTGAATTTGCTTATTGCTGGGATATTGATATCATTGTATGAAAGAGCCATAGAATTTATTGACTAGTAATTTAGAATTTCTTCTGTTACTCTGCTAGAAATAAAAAGTGAGGCAGGCACAAAGAAGTAACAATAGGAATTTTGTAAAAAAAACCAAATCTACAAAGGACATTTACTTGTGAAAGGATTGTTAAAGACTGAATTTCCTTTTAATATATGTTATTATGGAATTAGGAAATCACCGGAAAATGTCTATACTTATGCAATTTATCTGGAGGCAAATGTGTATCAATGTTAATTAAGGGTGAACATTTGTCTAGCGATAGCACTATGACCACTAGATGTCGCTGTTCACCCAGTAGTCCAAGATTGTGTTCCATTAGGCTCAGCATGTCTGTAAGGTTTCAAGTGAAGATAAACGTTAATGACCTTAGTTTCTGAAGTGAGGGCATCTTCATCAAGATTATTCATCTGTGAAAAGCTTGAAGCAAATGTAGTATTGATTTTTTATGCTTTGTGAGTGATGACAGCACCGTATGATGTCAAACTAAGGAGGTGCACAGCCACTGTTAGCCAGAAAGACACTTTAATGCATCTTCCTTTTCAGGATCATTGGTAACTGGCCAATGTGCTTCTCATGTAAAAACAAAAACAAAAACCAACAAAAAACCTAGCATAAAATGCCACACTTAGAAAAATGCCCAAGGTACTAAGAAGTTATGTTATCTATTTCTGTCTTAACACACATGCATAGTATTTTATTGTTACTGCCATTATATGCCTTTTGAGTCTCAAAACTTGTGAACTGCTTGCTCAAGTTTTAATAATTATTGCTGTTGATGTTCAAGTTGTAGATGGTGTTGTTGACTGTCATGGGAAAATCAAGATATTATTCCAACTGTAAGACCAATAAAATGATTTCAAAATAAGTGTTTTCTGGGACACAAAGAACTAATTGAAAATCTTTTATAATGACATATTTTCACTTAAAATGAAAGCATCTGGACAGGGGATGTCACTCAGGGGTGGAGCACTTGACAATATGCAGAAGGCTTGGGTTCAATCCCAGCACTGAAAAAGTAATAAAACAAAAACTATTAGGAGTAATTAGAGGAAAATAAGCAGTGAGTTTTGAAGACATACAGTTATGCCATGCTTTTCTTCTAAGTCACCTAAGTCATTTAAATACACAGATTATGGCTAAACTGAGTGGCAGCCTAAATAATGACATTGGTCTTGGTTACTAAAACAGGTCTTTTGCAGCTGGGCACTTAGATCACATCCGTGATGAACATGGAGTATTTAGTAGGTTTATTTAGTAGGTTTAGTAGGCTGTCAGGATCATTTCTGTTTTTCACACAGCTACTTCTCTTCCTTTAATTGGGTATGAATTGTGAATGTACAAACTGGCACCTGCATTTCTAACCTCAGTAAGCCTAGCTATAGTTCTAAATATCAACTAGAAATTGAGTACTATTTTAGTGTTACCCTGACCCAAACAAATTAAGCAGAAGTTTCGTGGTCTTCATCTTCCTTGAGTTCACAAACAAGGCAAAAGTCAATACCCATGGAAAGCCCAGTGAATATGTAACACATCTCAGAGAAGAAAAAGGCAGCCACCATAAAAACACAAGGGTAATTAATGCAATAGAAATTGTGTTTAGACTTGACTTGCATATTATTTATATCAAATGTTGGCCAATTTTCTGATATCTGCACTAACATCAGAATAGCTTGCTTCCAAACAGCAGTTTTAGCAGGTAAGGTAGTGGATTATAAAGCTACTGAGTACATTGAATAGACTACAAGGATAATAGTTTGTTTCAATTATTTGTTCCATTATGAAAATGAAACAGACACAGAAGAGGAACTCACTGGAGGGGTAGAAAGGAAGCACACCCAGGAAAGCTGTCCTTTTGTCATTGACATGAGCAGAAGATTCTGAGGATAGAGGACTGAGGAACAGGTGAGAAGGTAGAGGAGTGAAGGAGAACAGACTCCCTGGTAGGAGATGGCAAAGCTGTGCCGGTCTTGAGACAAAATACACAGTGATGGGTAGTGATCAGCTCCAGTGCAAGTAGTGCGGTTATCTCATCCACAGCGGCCTTGTCAGAAACCACATCAGGGGAGCCTGTATGTGTTTTGTCTTTAGCCTTTACTCATCACTTAAACATCAGCTCCTCACATCATTATTGTGCTCTTAAACTTGCAGTGCAAGAAGACAGGAGTATGAGTGAAAATGTGAAGTTGTAAGTGAAATATAATGTAAACTGATTGGTTTTCATGCTTCAATTCCCAATCAAGTCATTTTGGGTGGATGTGGCTATTGGTTGTTTGTATAGTTTTTTTTTTAACATGAGATTAAACTACATTTTGAATTTAAGAATTTGATAGTCAATAAAGTTACCTATACAGTCATTAAACACTTCTATGTTAATAAGCATATGATATTTGCAAACATTCTGCATTTGTTAATTTTAGTTCATAAAACATTTGTATTAAGATGATAAAAGCTGCATTGTAAAAAATGGTGTCAAAGTCCATCCTCTTTGACATACTTCTCCATCATTGTAAAAATGGCCTCAAAATCTGTCCTCGTTGACATACTTCTTCCAGCAATGCTACTTCCTAAACATGCCCAACAGTGTCACCAATGGGGACTAAGTACTTAGATACCTGAGAATACAGGGGACATCTCCTTTAGACCAGCCCGTGGATTGAACTGAGGCCTTCTTGCTCACCAGCCAGGCACTCTACTGACTGGACTATCCTCCAGCTTCTGCTACACTCCTTATTTCCCATATTCCTCATAATTTCTTCCTCTATCAGGACCAATTTTTTATTTCTGTGACCTACAATTGCATATATAAAAGTGATACCCCCAATTTTTAATTTAGGTTATGATATGTGACTTATTTAACAACATTTTTCAATTGTATCCATTAAGAATTTTAATCCATAGTAATATTTTTCTGCAAAGACTCAAAACCCAGATACAGTCATTGATAATTTCTCCATATAGGAAAGCTCTATGCACACTTTTCAGAAAACAGAATAGAATACCTCCAAAATCATCTTCAAAGACATCAATCACTAATCAAGAAAATGTCCTATAGGCTTGTCTACAGCCATGTCTTATGGAGGCATTTTCTTAATTAAGGTTCCCTCCTCCCAGATAACTTTAGCTTGTGTCAGGTTAACATAAAGCCATTTAGCATATCCACCAAGCTCCCTCCATTCAGGAAGGATGACACATCACTTGCTTTCTTGGGTCCAAAGCAATATCTGTAGAGGAAGGGTTGAAAAATTCAGTGGTGTCTATTCTGTTAGGCCAGGCTTAACAATGGAAGACACTGTCATCAAACTAGTACTGGTGTTATCATGTATCAGTTTCTATAGAGTCGGACTCTATTAGGCCAGATGGCAACATTTAACCGATGGAAGAAAGCTATAGATAATAACATAAGGAGAAACGCTGGGAGCTTAACCCGAAGTTTAACAGCTAATGTATATCATGTGTTTTGTATGAGCAGTGTATTGGCAGTCTGTCAAGGTATCTCTTGTAAACATGGACAAAGAAAACCCCCAAAGCCACAGCCTACAAGGAGAAACTGATAGCAGCTATTATAAAGAGAAATTATGATATTCCACTTCATCTCTAGATTAAACAAATTTTGAGACCAAGATTAAGTTACCTGAAGAAAGACTATTTTCTTTAGAAGAATACAAACAAAATCAAGACCCCCAACAAAACAGTCTCATTGCAGTTTCAACACAAGGGTCTGTGATACATATCTTCTTTCTTTCCCCAATGGTTCCATGGATGGGTCGACCCCTTAGTTTACAGTACTTGAGGTAAATATACAAATGGAAGCCCTGGCCTGGAGTTAGCCTCCTTTTTCACATGGGAGCCTCAAAACTACTATGCAGGTGTAACCTCAATCTGCCAGTCCAAACTCAGAACACATTGGCATAGCCAACTTTCTCTTGGATGCTTTTGAATTTTTAGGCATGCACCTTAGCAGCATGCTCCACTCTGGTATGCTAGGAAAGAGTGGAGAGAATCATACAGGTTCTAGAACTGTGCTCAGTGCTAACAGTGCAGGGAATCGAATACTCCTGCCACTTGGGCTATGGATTTGAAATGGTAGCTCAGGCCCATCCATGTCCCCGTGGTTCTAATGTCATGCAGAGAGGTTGTGATTGGAAACCAGAGCAAGATTCCATTAAGTTGAGGTTTCATTGGGGTCTAAGACAAGGGCGCCATTTGTCTCCCAGGGTAGTAGTGTACATTGGGAAAAGAGTACTGATTAGAATTTTTGAGAAACAAAGTTCTCATCTCATGGCTTATGGTATAAGGCTCATTGTGTTATAGATGGCCAAGTAGAAGACACTGACATGGCTGAGGTGGCCTTGATCTCACAGCCCAAATGGTAAATCAGAAACCATTTGCATCCTCAGAAGAGTTTGAAAGATTAGTGTTTCAAAAACACCATACAGAGGTAACAGTTCCCTGTTCACATTAGCTGTTGAGAGGTGGTGAAACTGGTCGTTTGTTTAGACACACTTTGCATTATTATGCTAAATTTAACCATGCGGCAGATCTAATTGTATCTGCTATGCAAGTTAGCATCTTACCTCATTGTTGCTACCAAATAACTGACAATACAGTCTGGCAAGTGAGATGGCTCAGTGCACAAAATCACCTGCTTCCAAGTCTTATGACCTGAGTTCAATCCCTGCTTCTCACATACCTTGAACTACAAAATAAATAAAAGCATTTAAAAATGTACATTTGTGATGATGGAGAGGCCCTGGAGTGTTTGCAGCAGGAGGAGCAGGTGCTAGTCTCCCTCACATTTACAGGTCTTAAAACTGCTGCTACTAACTAGGCCTTTTTCTTTTTTTTGTAGCTCAATAAACTTTTATTATTTTTTATTTATTTTTATTTAAAAGAATTTGTTTCCCTATCACAAAAATTAGCCACACAGCCAACAGCAAAGTTTATAGATACACTGATGGCAGAGAATTCTCTGGCTATTCCCAATGTCCCCATGACATAAAAGGAGGAAAAGGTACTCAGAACAAATCCAAAACCCAGAATGACTCTGGAAAGACATCACATGCAATTTCCTTTCTTTTCTCATCAGCTGTAGGTGGTTTTCAGGAGGAGCAAACAAGATTTGACTTCAGGAAACTCTTTATACCAATTCTAGCACCTTAATTGTACCCTGGCTGTTAGCAGCAATCAGCACATTGGACTCCCCATCTGATAGTGTAATTAGGCCTTTTTCTTTTCTCCTTTTTATTCAGTTCAGGTGGTTGGCCCATGGGACTCTGCCACCAACAATAGGGTGGGTCTCTCATCCTCAGTTAAACCTCTTTAAACACATTAGAGGTGTGTCTTCTAGGTGATTCAAAATCAAGTCAAGCTGCCAGTGAGGATTAACCATAACTGTATCATTATTGACACATATCAAAGCTTTTGGCATTTCAAATGCAGCCAATAACTTTTCGTCTCCACCAGTAAAAAAATGATTGAGAGCAGTTTTTATTATTTTTATATGAGAAAGAAACTGCTTTAGGGGTGTCTTAACACAGCAAGGACCTTGGTCAGTTTAACATTCATTCTTTTGGTGACAGGCTAATTGAAGCTGGAGAGAGGGAAGTGACAAGTACTCTACTTGCCTGAAAATAAAAAGAGATGTCAGAGGAAGAGGTAGATTCTAAAGAGGCCTAGAGCTGCCTCAGTGGTAGATTTTAACAGTCAGGTGGAACAGATCATGAAGGATATCACATCCAACAGAATGGGCCGGTTGCTGTGTCTTAGAATTGTTATTCAGGAAGGGCCCAGCATTCAGTTGCCAGTTTGGAGTCTGAAGCCTGGAATAGTGCTCAGATTGACCTGCAGTTGATATCCAGTTTTGAACGGAGCCAGTGCAGTTGAGGGAGCTGTGGGAGGGTTGCACTTTGGTGCGAAAGGCCTGGCTTCAGATCTTGGTGACCTTGTTTGTGAGGTGAGAATATATGTATATTTTTCTTACTTTATAAAACAAATTTAGGATCACCTGAGGCAAAAGTCAACAAAGACATCAGCAATTAGGTTAGATATTTTCCAAAAGCCACATAATAATATCATATTGAGATGATGTAGTGGCTACCATTTATTGTAGGAAGCCGGTTCCTACATTATCCATTACAATAATAGGTGCCTAAAGACACCAAGATGTAAATTACTTCACAGGCGCTGGGTAATTTCCATTCCTTTGATCTCTGCCTATCCCGTGGCTCATTTTGGCCTGAGGAGCTGAAGCCATTCATAGGGTAACACGTCCCAGGCAGCTGGTCAGCCTTTATAAGGGATGGTTTTCTTGGTTTAGTGTCTCCGCTCTGGAAAGCTTATGCTCTCCCCTCACAAGATGCATTAAAGCTTGTCTGCAGAAGGATCCGAGTGTCCTGCGTGTATTTCTTGCCGGCCGAGAAAATACACTGCGCGCGGGACAATTTATTTTTCATTTCCTAATCTTATTTTACAGATAGTATGATGGTGATTCTTGATTGTTAATATGATTGGGTTAGGAAACACATAGGGCACTAGTGAGGCCCAACTTAGGTGTGACAGTGAGGGTCTGTTTGCAGCAGGGAGTACTGAGTGGGTGAGCCCCACTCTGAATGTGGATGGCATCAACCCATGAGTTGGGATCCCTGAGGATGGATGAAAGGGGAAAAGGAGAAAGCCAGCTGAGTATATGGCTTTGCTTGCCAAATGCAGATACCATGTGCTCAGCTGCTTCATGCGCCTACCACCATACCCTTCCCTCATGATGGACACTGTCCCCTCAAACTTCCAGCAAAAGGAAGCCCTTCTTCCCTTAAGTTGATTTTGTCCAGTATTTTGTTGTGGCGCAAGAAAGTAACTGATGCCCATCAGTTATCTAAATCAGGGGGAAAGGTAGCTTGCCATTGAGTATAGGTTCTCATTGTTGCTGGGAGTAGTAACTAAAATGTCCTCTCCGAGTCCTTGATAACATTGCTGCAAGCTTTATCTAGAATGATTTACAATTATTCATGTTTTCACAGTTCAAGACATTATTTACCCCATAGTTTTTTTTTAATGAAAGGATTATACCTAGTGTTTTTCTGCTTTAAAATTTTATACATATACAAAATAAGCTTCTACTTAGGAAACTCATTTAAAAGCAACTAAGAGAATATCTAGAAATCTTTCTAGAACAAAATGATCATTCTCTGACATTAACATAATGTAGAAATAATTCAGTATATTTGCTTATTTTGGTAGTCCAAGAATGAACTCTGAGGACATTGTAAGTCATTGTAAGTAACAAATGAGTTTTCATGCAGTATATGACTGAAATAGCACAGTTAGAATAAGAAGAGATACACCTCATTTACTCTGGGTAAAATACACACTGTGTGGAGGGGGATTCCAGAGCCCTGTGTGTGTGTGTGTGTGTGTGTGTGTGTGTGTGTGGTGTTGTGACATGGACACAGCCATATCAAGGACCCCAAAGCCTCAGGCCCATAGGAAAATAACCATCATGTATAGAACAAGAGAACTTATGGTGTGTTGCCTGACCCTTGCATGTTGCCCACCCTCAGGGATGGGCCTCTCTGGGGTGGTGAGGGAATGAAGGAAAGAGAAACACATGGACACACAGACACAGAAAGAAGCTGAAACCAGGTAGACTGGCCTCTGTGATGGGGAAACACCAGCATTCCGGAAGCTCAGTGTCTATTGCATATACTGAACAAGGAGGCAGGTTTAGCTGATTTTTGTATGAATAGTAGTCTTCAGGCTGTAAATATCCAGGAGAAAGATATAGTGGGCATTTCTGTATACACTATCTACATGTACATATGAACCAAAGGATAGCTTTGTCATCCCTCTGAACCTCACCTGGGGGTGAGGGGCTAGTGTAGTAGGCTTTGTCATTTTCCACGGGCCTGAGGTTAGTTATGCTTTTTATGTAGTATAACTTTTCTTGGTTGTCCTTTTGAGAGGTAGTCTTGCCAGTTAAGAAGCTTCAGTCTCAGGAATGTCTTTCATAAAGATGGGGAGGGGGGCTCACATTTTTTAAGGTAGTCATAAACAAGGCTAGAGGCTGGGCAGATAGCTCAATGGTAGAGTGCTTGCTTAGCATGTGTGCTTAGCCCTTAACCCATAGAACTTCAAGGAGAGAGAGGAAGGGGGAGATGAAGAATGGGTTGGGAGAGAAAGTTGTGGACATAGTGACACACATAATCCCAGCATTCTGGAGGCTGAAGCAGGCACATTGTAAGTTCTCAAGACTAGCCCAGGCTACATAGGGTTTTTTTTTTTTTTTTTTTTTTTTTTTTTTTTTTTTTTTTTTTTTTTTTTTTTTTGAGAAAGATGGAGCTTATTTTCTTGGTAACATACTTGAATATTTTAGGCATAAAAAGAATATAGAACAAATGGACTTTGGGAGCCCATTCCCTATGGATTGATACTATTGCAGCCCAGATACAGCAAGGAGGGCCTAGGCCCTCCCCCAAAGGATATGACAGACATTGAAGGTCCCTAGTGGAGGGCCTCTCACTATCCCTGGGGAGGAGTTGGGGGTGGGTTGGGGGGGTTGGTGGGGAACATGGGAGGATGGGAAGTCGAGTGAATGGGGGATGGATATGTAAATATGAGTAGTAATTAAAGAATTTAAATAAATAAAAGAAGAAAATGCTGTCACTGTTCTTTGGTAAATTTATTATTTTCATTAGAGTTCATTGTTTACTTAAGGAGAAAATTTATTGAGTGAAATTTATCGAATTAATTCCTAAATCTGTTGTCCTTTTGTTCTCACTGGTAGATGCTACAGTATCTCTGAATTCTCTGTTTCTGTGCTGGGTTCAGATGACTACACCAAGTAAATGACTGAAACTAAAAGTCCTCTCAGAAAAATAATGCATGAGGAGTAGACAGCAGGCTAGGATTTCCATTGTCCTGTATAATCTAGGGAACTTCCCAATTTTTTTTTTTTTTTTGGAATTTTGTTCTTTTCACGAGTTTCAGTTTTTCAGTAGGAGAGTTTCTGAACACGTCTGTCTGAAGTAAAAGGTAGTCACTTTCTACTTGCAATCTTCTGGTCAGGTGCTGTGAGCTTCTCACCCTTGCTTGTTACATTAACAACAGAATTCATGGACTTAGAGTGACATTTGAAACAAAACAAAACACAACAAACTTCTTCCTCAATTTACTTACAAATCAATCATTTTGAAAAGGTGTGTAAACATTTTCCAACACTTTTTATAGATGCTGGTCAAGTCTGGGAATTTCTGAAGGTAACATTCAAGTTAACCAAATTCCAGGAAACATGACATTTTGTTTCCTTGGGTGTTTGCATAGAAGTGAACTTAAGGAATCCCAAGCAGAGATCAACCTTCCAGGTGTGGCTGACCCTCTAGACAGGGCTGGGCATCTTAAAGATCAGCTCAAATGTGCTGGATTTGCTAAATTTCACCTGTTGTCAGGATTCTTATGGCTTCCACGTCAACCTTTAACTCAGTCCAGTTGTGTTTGAAAATCAGATGCAGGCACTGACTGTAGACTGCAGCTGGGTTGGCTCCAAGTGCATCCCGTGGAACTGTGGCCCTCGTTAATCCAAACCCATCTTTAGAAATGCCGTGTTTTTCACTCTGTCTCTTGTGAAATCTGGCTGTATTTTAAGAAGTAGAGCTTATTTCAAAAGTTTGAGATTCAGTAATCTTCTTTTGAAGTTTTACACATATTTCTATCCTAAGCTTAAAATACATTTCTCTAGGAGGGGGAGGACGTCCAAGTCTATATATGAGCCATGATGGAAATCTCATTTCTGAATCTTCTTGTCATCCTTCCCCAGTCTGAGGTTTAACCACCCCTTTAGTTACATCCTCCTGCACTCATGATCCACCTCCTTTCCATACTCTTTGTGTGAGTGCAAGGTTTTCCTTTTTCCTTTGCCAGTTAGCAAGGTTATTTTTTCTTTTTCTAACTTGTACTTCTTAGAGATTTACTTCTTCCATGAAATAGTCCAATCAAAATTTATGAAATGCCAGAAAGGAAAAACATTAGCTCGAAACTATAGCCATTGGAGTGCTCTTCAGCCATGGCAATCAGCTCACCTCGTGACAGTTGTAGATGTCTGTGTGAAAACAGACTCTGGGTCTCACACTGCTGCTTGGCATTCTTAGCTTTAGCCCTTAACAGCACATTGCAGATTTCCTGCTTGTGCAGTGATGGAACAATGACCTGTCGCCTGTCCCACAGGAACTCCTTATTTGGAATGTGCTCAGCCGAGTTTAGACAATGCTCTGATACCCAACTGCTTACTTTTGTAAGGCCTTCTGTTGTTTTAAAAAATAAAATTTGAATTCAGCCCAACAACATATGACTGAGGTTAACACTTTCTTCCCTACAAAGACTGCTTCCACACTTCTGTACATTCTGGCAGTTCTTTTCAATAAAGAGGAATAGCCAGGCTGTAAGACACCATGTTCACATTTTCTTCAAATTCCTCTCAGATGACTTCTTGGCCAGTGAATTTGGGTTTCAGGGTCCATGTATGCACCATTTTTGTGTTTTTCCAAAGTAAAATAGTTTTCTTCAATTTTTTTCTCTTTCCATCAGGAAGTCATGTTTTTCCTGTGAATGGAACTTAAACCCCAATTGTTCAGCTCTAAATTCAAAACCCACAGAGTTGGTCTAAAGTAAACAAAGCACGTTTATTCTCTTGTTCCTAATTGCTTGAAATTCTATCTAGGTTTTCTAAAGCTGATTGAGTCATACCAGCATTTTCTATGAACCACACATGGATTTGGAGTTTATAGAGAAACCTCAAGCCTCTAGAAATATACCCTACATCAAGAAAACACCATTTGGTCTTAAGTTTCACTACAAAAATTCAATATAACTTCATTAAAAACTTCTGAGCAACCCTGGAGAAAGATGGTGTGTTGCCAATAAAATGTCATGTGTGTGTGCCACTGTAAAGCCATCCCAATTTGTGCCTTGAAGTCTCAAATGTTTTACATTCAGTAGAATTATACACATTTAATGTATAAGGTTCTAATTCACATGATGGAGGGATGGCTCAGTTGGTAAAGTGTTTGCCTTGCATACACAAGGGTTGAGTTTGCTTCCACAATTCACACACACACACACACACACACACACACACACACACACACACACACACACACACACACATCATTGTCTGCTGATGTCTACTCATAATTCCAGCATAAGTGGAAAACAGAGACAGATGGGTCCCTGAGGTTCACTGGCAGCAGATAGCCTAATCAGTGATCTCTAGGTTAAGTGAGAGACCCCGTTCCAAAAAATGAGGTGGCTGGCTCCTGAAGAACACCTGAAGGCTGTTCTTTGGCCTCCACATTTTTCCTGCTCAGACACACATGCCCACCGACACACACACACACACACACACACACACACACACACACACACACACACACACACACACACGAACCTCTACAGTTCACATCCAGTACTGACTTTACATCTTGAAAGCATACACAATAGCATACAAAGGAATAGTGTTGTATAGATGTGGATATATGTTAAGTCACAAGTGAATGATGCAGCATTGAAAGGAGTTTTAAGTGCACCAGGAAGAGTTTAATGTACTTACCAGTGTCTTAGAATTGCACCCTAAGGGGTAAAAATAAAGGATATGGATGATATGTAGCTAAACACTACTAATTTCAATCAGACCTAGAATTACAGAACTTGAAAGAAATATTAGGGCACTGTTTTTACTCTGCTACTTCTCCATTATAAATGGAAGAAATTTAATGGCAGGCAAGCAAGGGGCACTGGTTTTAATCTGGACTTCTTTGTATATGAGCTGCTGTTGGAAGATAAGAGCCGATCTTGAGCAGTCTTCCTGGACATGCCCACAGAAACTTGCCCACAGGCATGTCTCCTAGTGGCATTAAGGTCCAATCAAGTTGACAATCAAGGTTAATCATCGCAAATCTATCCTTTGTCATTGTGACCCCTGTCACATTTTCTTATGTCATGCTTCATTTCAAAATGAAAACAATAATAAGTCATAATTGTGTTTAACATGATGTAACTGCCTAGTGTACAACTATACAACTGAAAACATTCTACTGTTCCAGAAGAGATGGCAAAGTTCCTTGAGGAAGGCTAACCTTTCAATATCCCATAACTTAAAAATAATAATATAGATTTGTAACATTTAACACTTATATTATCTAAATTTTTGTTATATTGCATGTTAAAGAAGTAGAAGAAATCAAATACCTGTTTAATGTATGTGTGTATTTATACAAACATATTGTTTTAGTTCTTTGAGATGATGTTTCTCTGTGCTGTCCCAAAATTATCTCTGTAGACCGGCTGGCATGGAATTTATAGAGATCATCCTGCCTCTGCTTCCCGAATGCTGAGGTTAAAGGTGTGTGCCATTACCGCTGGCTTTACAAACATATTCTTAACACTCATATTAATTACAATCCTTGTTTTTTTTTTAACTGGTTCCATGGCCTTAGTTGATATTTATAACTGCTTTTCTAGATTACCATTCCGTGTCCCTCTACCAACATCAAGCACCTCACTAGGTCTTGGTTATTTACATGGAGGGATGACCTTATCGTCATCATTTATTATTCTGACTGGATTGGGTTGTTGTAACCTCCCAGTGCCAAAGAACATGGCAACACCAAGAGAATTCTGGCTATATAGTACCAAACATTGATGACTTCTTCAGTCTTCGGGACCAGCTTGGGTCCAGCTGCATGTGTGCTGCTTTCATTTGATGATGGATTTCTGCTGTGAAATCCAAGTTTACGGCTTGTTGGGTCAGATGGTACCCACCTCTTTATGGATAGATCAGGTCAGATGGCAACTTGATGATCCAATGTCAAGCAGTTTCCACTAAGACCCAATAGCAGGCCAAGGATTGTTTTCTGCAAATAATGGCAGGGCCTTGTTCCAAAATCCTAAAGGCCTCTTCTGTAATCTACCTATGGGGATTTTCCAAAGGCTCAAAACAGTAAATCTACCTTCCATTGACTCCTAAAGTACCATTAAGGTTTGTTGAAACAAATGGCCCAAGCAGTAGAGCACAGTAGGAACTTTCCAACTCATTTGGTATATGGGATATGTAACACTCTCATCTAAAAAAAGGTGCCAACAGTTTACTTGATGATTGACATGTATTTTTCAGGGTGCCCTAGAGGAAAAGACCAATAGAATAAATACATATAACAGGGGGTATATTGTATTGGATTGCCTGATTTAGGCTGGAAAGTTCAACAGTAGCTGTCTGAACACTGGAGAACTGAGAACCCAGTAGCTGCTTAGTGCATGAGGTGGGACACTTTAACAGCCCCAATATGGTGCTGAAGGCCTAGAGTATTCCTGAAGAGCCACTGGTTTTCAGTCTACATTAGAAATCCAAAAGTATATGGATATGGTCATCAGTATTTGGTGGGATGTCCAGAAGGTTTTCAAGTTGCACAGTGTCTGCAGACCATGTTTCACATGTTGTTTTAGTAAGGGTTCCCTCGAGAAGCATAACTGATAGAATGAATATCTCTCGTCTGTCTGTCTATCTGGGATTTATTAAAGTGTCTTACAAGTCTAACATGGTTGTCTACTAATGGAAAGTCCAAGAATCCAGTAGTTCATGCAGCTGGATGTCTCCACTGGTCTTCAGTATACATTGGAGTCCTGAAGAAGTAGGCTCTCATGTCAGTGAAGGAATGTACTTGCCATCCAGAGTGATGGCAAGAAGGTGGAGAGAAAGAAAAACTCCTCACAGGTATGCCCAGACACTTGGGTTTTATTCTGACAACCAAGAATAGCCATCATGGAACTCAAGAAGCCTTGAGAGGCTTCTGTGAAAAATGGGAAGGAAGGATTGTAAATATCTGAGACCTGGTCAGACCCAATTGAGGTTTAAAACAGTTTTCCAATTATTTTCTTTTATGAATATGGTTTTACTTTTATTCTCTGTATTAAGCAAAAATATTTGATACATCTTTAAATAGAGACACTTAAAAATGAAGATAAATTAGTGTTTTGGTCTGGAGAGATGGGTCAGTAGTTAAGAAATATCTGATTTAAAAGATAATGACAGCTATTAACTTGTAATCATACTACCACTAACAGTTGTTTATTAAGTATTAATAATGTACCAGGAAATGTTAAGGGATATGTGTGCAGTCTCATTTGATTCTCTAGTGAGGATTGTTTATTTTATAAATTAACTAAAAATTATCTTGGAATCAACAGTAACAAACTTTTGGTAATACCAATAGCTATTCTCTTTTGGATGATTAGTAGAAGCCAGGAAGTTTGTATGAGTTAGCAAATTCAATAATGGTAAAAGTTTGATAAATTATTATAGTATTTAAATATATATGTATACATCTGATTAATTAAGACCCCCAAAGTTGATTTACTCACCTATAGCCACATGATGATGTATATGAGGGGATGGCCCCACAGCTAGTCTGGCTTACAAAGTTCCATTTTTTAAAAGAAGAATTTCATGTATAAGCATCATTTCATGTATCTACATTATTTCTCCCCCTCCCCCTGCCAGATCTTCCAGTGCCTTTCTGCCCCATCCCCACCCTGAACAGAATATAGTATCTGTTCAAATTTTACACACACACACACACACACACACACACACACACAATTTTATTAGAATGACTCACAGTCTGTGGTCCTGCTAGTCTAACAATGGCTGTCTATCTGCAGAAAGTTCAAGAATCTAGCATTTGTTAAGTTCTCAAGGCCAGATGTCTCAGCTGGTCTTCAGTACATCCTGGAATCCTAAAGAAGTAGGCTTTAATGCCAGTGACAGATTTGCCAGCCAGAGCGAAGGCAAGTAGGCAAAGAGAAAGAAGTTTTTTTCTTTCATGTCTTTTATATAGGCTGCCACCAGAAGGTGTGGCCCAGATTAAAGGTGGATCTTCACAATTTAAAATATCTGGATTAAAGGTGGCTCTTCCCATTTCTTTTTTTTTGATTAATTAAAAAATTCATTTATTTTACATCCCAATTGCATTTTCCTCTCCTTGTGGTGGGGGAGGGGTTGATGGGAGCATGAGGGTTGGGCTGATTGGGGGCAGGACAGAGGGGGAGAGTAATGAGAAATGTTTTGATATGGGGGGTATTTCCACGTTAGGGAGAAACCTGGTGCCAGAGAAACTCCCAGGAATCCAGAATGATAACCCCAGCTAAGACTGCTAGCCATAGTGGAGAGGGTGCCTGAACTGGCCGTTTGTAATCAAACCCTAATTATCAGCAGAGAGCTTTCATCCAGTAACTGATGGAAGCAGATGCAGAAATCCACAACCAAGCACTGTGCATAACACTGGGAGTCTAGTCAAAGAGAGGGAGAAGTTATTGTAGGAGCCAGGAGGGTCAAGCCTGGGAACCCACAGAGACAGCTGATCTAGACTTGTGGGAGCACAGCGCATAGACTCTGGACTGACAGCTAGAGAGCTTGCATGAGACTGACCTAGCCCTCTGAATGTGTGTGACAGTTGTGTAGTTTGGTCTGTTTGTGGGACTCCTAGCAATGTGATCAGGACCTGTCCCTGGCACTTAAGCTGTCTTTTTTGGAACCTATTTCCCATGCTGGATTGCCTCACCCAGCTTTGATGCTGGGGGAGGAGTTTGATCCTGCCTCAACTTGATGTACCATGCTTTGTTGATGCCCATGGGAGGCCTGCCTCTTTCTGAACAGGAAGTTCTTCCCATTTCAAATGATTTTGTTAAGAAAAATCCCTCATGAGTTTGCCAAGCTGCTTGGGCTTTAGTTAATCCCAGATGTAATCAAGTTGACATCAAGAATAGCCACCACACTGATATTGCCATATGATCTATAGTGCTTGCCCCTTCCTTGGGGCTATTTACATTTATATTAGAGCTCTCCTGTCTTCCCAGAATCTTCCTTACACCATTGAGAGTTTTATTTGGGTTTGGCTGATATAGCATGCTTGTTGAACCAAACTCAAGTTTATCATTGCCTTGGCTTACCCTGGCCTACTCAGGATGCTTGGATGGTATCCTCTACTTGTCTTTATGATCTAATTTACCCCAAATTTATTATTGTGGTATACGAACTCAAGTTTTTTCTTGGATTTATAATTTTTTCAGAGACTAAGCATCACATTATATAAGTTGCTAAATTTATGTTGACATAGCAGAATTGAAAGATTACAGTAAGTCCTAACATTCAGCAACTGGGAGAAATTTAGGAACCAAAACATGACCCAGTGTCCTGAGGGTAAATCTGTCCAAAGGAGTAGAATTTCAGTATTGCAGAGCTGGAGGCCCATCGTTAATATGACATCAAGAGCACTAAGGGGAGCTGCTGGGATAGAAACTGGTGTGTTCTGGCAAAGAAGAGATGTCTGAGGAGGTGATACACATTGCGAAAATTTCCACATGAGCTTTTCCAATGAGCCAAAAATATATTGGAATCAATAAATGTCAGTAGCTTGCATCGGCTTTTAAAACTGTATTAATGTAGGGCTATAAAGCCTTTGGCATAAACAAAGCTAACTGCTTGCCAGAGCCTCGTGCTCTGAACCATCCCAGCCACTCACCTGATTTATCTTAGTGCAAATGCTGTTTTTAATCACTGCTGAGCTGTAATTCTAAGATGCTGAAAGGCAGACAAGGCAAAAATGTGTGGTACACATGTCTTTTCAGCAACATGGCACTATGTGAAGAATATTTGTGGCTAAATTAAAGTTTAGGACAGTCAGTGCCATTTGACGAATTCTGGGTTAGCAATGATAAATAAACATTGACTCAGAACACTGTTTATTTTCTGTGCTTGAGACTTTACTTTGGAGTGAACCCTATAAACACACATGTCCTTCTCACAGGGCCTGCATTCACATACTGTGCTGTGATACCCAGAAAACCTGGTCTAAAACATGGGATTTGCCTGAATGAACAGCTGGTCACTTACAAGAAGCCACAGAAGACTGCTTTACAGCAGCAGATGTGAAAAAGCCTTTGTATTGGCTACACTTTAAAGGTCACTTAACAGAAAATTCCACAATTGGTGTTTGAGACAAAATGCTGAGTGACATATAGTGTGTACCTCTATCCTAACTGATGATGCTAAAGGATGGCAGATTCCAGGTCAGCAACCAAGTTACTACAATAGCCGAGGAAGACCTTGCTTTCCTGACTCCCTACTTATACTTCCCAAGTAATGGGCTTGCAGTAGCATGCCATTATGCCTAGTGGAAATTGTGTCTTTTGACCAGCAATTTTATTTGAAGTCCCTGATGTTAATGTACCAAGATATGATTTATCTTCCAAAGCTAAAGTAGAACTTTCATGTAATGTGTTTGGTAGTGTTGTTCAATTAACTCACAAGAGAACTTAGTTTAGGATTGTGGCTATTGATTAAGCTCAGCTGAGGTGTGTGCTTATTCTCACAACTGTCTGGTGTAATTTTGTCTGCAGATGTAATTGTTATGGTTGGCATACTTGGAAAAAATGCCATGAATTCTAGATGGGTAACAATAAACAATTACAATAGTAGAATTTTGAGGCTTTTATTAGTAAAAAGTACCAAATAAAATATGCATATTCCATTAATCAGCAAGAAATTGCATTTCTTAGAGGAATAAGTTTCTAGAGTCATTACCAAAGTGACATCTTGGCAGTGTAACAGGCACTCAGACCTCAGTAGGCCCCCAGACTAGCACAACTGACTCCATGATGAAAGTACCATGCAGCCCTTGGAACTTAGCACATAGGCAGCAACACCTGCCAAAATAGGAACAAAAACCTAATCCATCAAAGTCCATAGTTCTTGGAAAGTTCCTAAATATAATAACCTTGCCATTTGGCTTCTGTAGGTCTGCTTCTGGCTGCTTTTGTTAACTGAAGTATGTCAACCAAGGATGTGTGGTTTTTGTTTCGTTTTGCTTTTGTGTGTGTCTGAGCTTAAAAGCTCACCCTAAGAAAGGCCCAGGGCTTCACTGGGGTTTTGAACACCCAGTGTCGTCACTGCCTGGCTAATAAAGACTTTCTATTGGCTTGTATCTGAGTGTTGTATGGAACCTCACAAGAATGGTACTGGGTGTGTCCTAGGTAGGACTTACAGTGTTATTGAATCTTCCTCCTTGTTTTCATCCCCCCTTTTTCTCCTCTTCCTTCTTCTTTAATGAGAGCAAAGTGGCCGAGGAAACCAGAAAATACTTCCATTATTCCCTCTTTTCTAAAAACCAGACCTGATTGTGAGCCTAAAATGTATTTCTCTCATGGATTTGGACTATCATTTTTCTCAATTTATTCAAATCAAAGAGTTTCCTTAAATTGGCAATACTCCCATCCAGACATGGCCCAGGTCTTCAGGTTTTATAATCTTTTCTTACTTCTGAGCAACTAAAATCTCCTAGGCTCAAATCTCATTTTGGAGGCACAAGGTATTTCTAGACAAAAAGGGAGAGAAATGTATATATTCTCCGATGATGAGAGTAAAAATAATTCACCTCACTTCAATAATATTATTCTTGTTTTTATTCTGTAGTTTGTGATCCTCTCTTTTTCCTCACATGGTGCCTTTCAGTAGTTGGGCTACTCTGGTTCAACCCGTGCCTTCCCAACATTCATGGGCTGAACACAATCACAATGGTAATAGGAGGTGATACTTTAAGGAGGTAATTAGGTCATGAGTGTGGAACCCCATGGATGTGATTATAAGTCTCATAAAAGAATTAACTCAAAGAACTGCCTTGCCTTTTCCACAATATGGAAATGACACAGTGGAGAATCTGCATCTATAAACCAGGAAATAGTCTCTCTTCAGATTCTGGACCTATGGACAGCCTGATCTGAGACTGTCAGCCCCCTTCCAGAATTGTGGAAAACACATTTCTGTTTATGTGGCATACAGTATATGACTTTATTTTGTTGCAGCCTATGTTTCTTAGCTTTCCATTATAGCAACAAAAATGCCAGAGGTAATCAACTTAAAACAAGGAACAGTTTATTTTAGCTGGTAGATTTGGAAGTTTTAGTCCAAGTTGTTGACTCACTGCTTTTGGGCCTGTGGCAAGGCAGCATACTGTCTCATGTCATGGCTGCTGGGAGTCAACGAGGGATGGAAAGAGCCAGCAGCACCCCAGTACTCTTCAAGGACACACCCTCTATGACATAACTCTCTCCCATTAGGTCCCTATGTCTTAGCTAGGGTTTCTATTGCTATGATAAACATCACAAACAAAACAAATTGGTGAAGAAAGGGTTTATTCCATTTTGCAGATTGCAGTCTACTATCCAGGGAAGTTACAGAAGGAGCTTGGAAGCAGGAACTGATGCAGAGGCCATAAAGGAGTGCTGCTTATTGGCTTGCTTTCTTATAGTACTCACAACCACCAGCCAAGGGGTGGCACTATCCACAGTGAGCTGGGCCCTCCCTTACTAGTTACCACTCAAGAAATTGTGCCACCAGCTTATCCATAAGACAATCTGACAGGAACACTTTATTAATTGAGGGTCTCTCTTCCAAAATGAATCTAGCTTATGGTAAGTTGACATAAAATTATCACTGTACAATTTCTCTCTTTAAAAACTATTGATTTATTTGTATATGAGTGTTTTGTCTGCATGTTATGCATGTGTACTAAGTGAATGCCTAGTGCTCACAAAGTCCAGAAAAAGGCTTCATGTTAGCTAGAATTGTCATTGTAGATGGTATGGGCCACCATGTGGAAGGTGGGAAGCAAACCTGAGTCCTTTGCAAGAATAGCAAGTGCTCTTAAATGCTGAGCCAACACTCCATCCACAGGTACCATCTCTTAAAGCTTCCATGACCTCACTCCCCAACATCTAGCATTCAACACATGTAACTTTGAAAGATACTGCAGACCCAAACTGTGGCACAACTATAACAGACTAAGATAGAGTTAACGGATAAAATGCTACCTCATTCTTCTAATTTACCACCGGAGCCTCTGTATTTTTTCTAGCTTTAATGGTGTAAATATGGCAATATTGGTATCTCTAAAATAGAACTTACCTTGGACCTTCAAGTTCTTAAATTCTTCTAGAGGGGCCCTTGTTAATGCCATTAGAATTCTGTAGAACACATATTCTTTACTATGGACTGGAAATTTAGTTGACATTCTTTTTCTGATTCTGTTTCTAGGTTCAAAGGATTCTAATGAAGTTCAGTTATAGCAAGCACAGACAACACTGAAGAGGTTCAGAAGGTGTTCAGAAGAGGTCAGGGAAGCTGGATAGGCTCACACACACGAGGGCAGCTCTGAGGTTAGGAGTCAGGGAGGCAGGTCTTGTGTTCTCACATTGAAGGTGTGCATTTGTGTCTCTCTATTGGTAATGGTGAGTTATTCTTGCTAACAAAATAACCATTAGTACATTAAAAACAAACAAACAAACAAACAAACAAACAAACAAACACATGCTATCCTTTATACAACTCCTATGATGGTGGTTCTAACAAATACCACATATTGAGGGCAAAATCAGTTATCAAACTTGCAATTTGCACTCATGATTCTGTGTAGTGCTTAGTCTTTCCAGGTAAGATCAGATAATATTAGAATATTATTCAGTGACTTTTGACAGAAATTCTAGCATTTAAATTTTTGTTATAGTCTATAGGTAGATGTAAATATCAATACTTTAATATGAATTATTAAACATATGTGTATAATGAATAGGGGTAGAAATAGTTTAAGAATAATATATAATTTTGAGAAACCTTGATTGTTTCTAGGAATTCCAATTTCTCATCCTTGAGTCACAAACATAAATGCTTCTATTAAGAATTTGGGACCAGAGACTGCTTCCTGAACATTAACATCAGTAGCACAGATAGTGAGATCCACAATTAATTAATGAGACCTCCTGAAACTGAGAATCTTCTGTAAGGCAAAGGACACAGTTAACAAGACAAAAATGGCAGCCCACAGAATGGGAAAAGATATTCATCAACCCCACATCTGACAGAGGGCTGATGTCCAAAATATACAAAGAACTCAAGAAGCTAGTTTCCAAAACATCAGCTAATCCAATTAAAAAGTGGGGTACAGAACTAAATAGAGAAATTTAAAATGGCTGAAAGACGCTTAAGAAAGTGCTTAAATTCCTTAGCCGTCAGGGAAATGCAAATCAAAACAACTCTGGGATACTATCTTACTCCTTTCAGAATAGCTAAAATCAAAAACACCAATGATAGTCTATGCAGGAGAGGATGTGGAGAAAGGGGAACACTCCTCCACTGCTGGTAGGAGTGCCAACTCATACAGCCACTTTGCAAATCAGTATGGAGATTCCTCAGGAAAATGGGAATGAGTCTACCACAAGATCCAGCAATTCTACTCTTAAGCATATACCCAAAAGATGCACATTTATACAACAAGGACATCTGTTCAACTATGTTCATAGCAGCATTATTTGTAATAGCCAGAACCTGGAAGCAATCTAGATACCCCTCAACTGAAGAATGGATAGAGAAAATGTGGCACATTTACACAATGGAGTACTACTCAGCGGGAAAACACAATGGAATCTTGAAATTTGCAGGCAAATGGATGGAACTAGAAGAAACCATTCTGAGTGAGGTAACCAAGTCACAAAAAGACAAGCATGGTATGCACTCACTCATATATGGATTTTAGACATAGAGCAAAGGATTACCAGCCTACAGTCCACACCACCAGAGAAGCTAGGAAACAAGGAGGAACCTAAGAGAGAACTATATGGTCCCCCAGAGAAGGGGAAAGGGGCAAGATATCCTGCACAAATTGGGAGCATGGGAGAGATGGGAGAGGGAGATAGGAGAAAGAGAAGATGAGAAGAGGAGGGGAGAGGAGGACATGAGAGAACAGGAAGATCTAGCCAGGGGAAGAATAGAGGAGAGCAAGAAAAGAGATACCATAATTGAGGGAACCATTATAGGTTTAAAGAGAAATCTGGCACTAGGGAAGTGTCCAGAGATCTACAAGGATGACACCAACTAATAATCTAAGCAATAGTGGCGAGGCTACCTTAAATGCCCTTCCCTGATAATGACATTGATGACTACCTTATATGCCATCCTAGAGCCTTCATCCAGTAGCTTATAGAAGAAGAAGCAAACACCCATAGATAAATACCAAACTGAACTCCCGGAGTCCAGTTGCAGAGAGGGAGGAGTGATGAGCCAAGGGGTCAAGACCAGGATGGTGAAACCCACAGAAACAGCTGACCTGAACAAGTGGGAGTTCATGGACCCCAAACTGATAGCTGGGAAACCAGCATAGGACTGATCCAGACCCCTTGAACATGGGTGTCAGTGAGGAGGCCTGCACAATCTATGGGACCTCTTGTAATAGATCAATATTTATCCCTAGTGTATGAGTGGACTTTAGGACCCATTCCACAAAGATGGATACTCTCTCAGCCTAGACAGTCAGGGGAGGGTCTAGGCCCTGCTCCAAATGATATGACAGATTTTAAGATTCCCCATGGAAGACCTCACCTTCTCTGGGGAACAGAAAGGGGATGGGATGGGGGTTAGTGTGGGTCAGGGAAGGAGGGGAGGGAGAGGGAACTGGGATTGACATGTAAAACAAGCTTGTTTTGAATTTAAATAAAAAAATAGAAAAAATGGGACCATTAAGGACCTTTTTAAAGAGTATCTTTAGAAAACTGAGCTGAAATGTAGTGGATTTTCTTAATTATTTAATTTAGAATTCTCATAGATAGACATCAAATGCACAAAAGTGCTTGACTTAGTGTGGGGTTCAAACCCTTTGGATGAGTTGAAAAGCAAGTGGGGGATCCCCTGCTCAAGTGGAGGCCATGTCATCCAGAAGAACAGATCCAATATACCACCATCCCTTCCCTCCCCACCCCACACCCATTGCCATGCCCCAACCCCAATTCTTGCAGAGACTCCCTGCTGGACCAGAGGTCACACCTGCCACCATAAGTTCAGGTAGACTGCCCACACACAGACTTCCTTCACTCTCTTCAGAGTCCCCCGCTCCTGGACACTCTCCCCAATGTCTTTGCCCTTTTCATTGACATGTCCTAGCCCCGATTTGGGCAAAGACTGCTTGCTCAAAAGGAAGCCACACTGGCTACTGCAAGTCCAGACCCAAATTCAGACAGAGGCCCCCTATCAACTACTGACCACACAGACCAGAAGACCAGAGGGAAACAGAAGCCAAAGAATAAAACACACATCCAACAAAGACACACTCAGAGATTGGCACCTATAATCACTCCAAAGCCAGATGCCTAGATGCCAACTTAAGAACACAGCAAACAACAGTCAGAGCAATATGTTCACCACCAGAGCTCAGCTACATTAATACAGAAAGTTTTAAATATTCCCACATAGCTGAAGCACAAGAAAACAACCTTAAAACCAACTTTATGAAGATGATAGAGTTTCTTAAAAAGGAAGTGAATACATCCCTTCAGAAAACCAAGAAAACACAAACAGTTGAGGGAAATGAAAAAATGTTCAAAAATTGAAAATGGAAATAGAAACAATAAAAAGAATAAAAAGCGAGTGAATGCAGAAAATAAAAACTCTAGGTAAGCAAAGAGGCAAGTTTTACCAACAGAATACAAGAAGAGGGAATCTCAGGTATCAAATTTATGATAGAAAAAGTAGAAACATCAGTCAAAGAAAATGTCAAATCAAAAAATTCTTGACACAAAGCATCCAGGAAAGTTGGAACACTATGAAAGTAGCAAACCTAAGAATAATAGGAATAAAAGAAGGAAGAGAAGAATCCCAGCATTAAGACCCAGAAAAATGTCTTCATCAAAATCCTGGAAGAAAACTTCCCTAACCTAAAGAAGGAGATGCCTATAAAGGTACAAAAATCTTACAAAACACCAAAATAATGGACCAGAAAAGAAATTCCCCTCACCCCATAATAATCAAAACACTAAACTCATAGAAAAAAGAAAGAATATTAAAAGCTGCAAGGGAAAAATGGCCAAGTAATATATAAAGGCAGACCTATTAGAAATACTTCTACTTCTCAATGGAGACTCTAAAAGCCATAAGGGTCTGGACAGAAGTCCTGTAGACTTTAAGAAACCACAGATGCCAGACCAGATTACTATACCCAGCATAATTTTCAGTCATGATAGATGGAGAAAACAAGATATTCCATGGTAAAGTCAAATTTAAATATTATGTGTTTACAAATCATTCCCTGCAGGAGTTATCAGAAAGAAAACTGCAACTGAAGGAGATTGCACCCATGAAAAACAGGAAATAAATAATCCCACACCAGCAAAACCAAAAGAAGGGAAACACACACACACACACACACACACACACACACACACACACACACTCACATACGGCCACCACCAAAATAACAGAAGTAATAGTCATTGGTCATTATTGATATCTCTCAATATCAGTGGGATCAATTCCTTAATAAAAAGACACAGACCAATAAATATGATTCCAAAACAGGTTCTATCCTTTCTGGAATCTATGAGGGTGACCCTAGTGAGGACTCCTAGTAATGGAACCTCAACTGGCCATCTTCTGTCTCCAGGCAAGATTTTCAGTGCTGGTACTGAGACACCTACCCAGCCAGAAAACTTTTTACCTACATTGTGTCCTGCCTATAAGATGTGCTGGGGTCAGTTAGATAATGAATTTTTATATTAGATGCATAGTAGGCAGTTTTCCCCAAGTTTCTATGGAAGACAACATACACATTCATTCTTCATGATTCTCTTTAATCCTTAAGGACAATCACACACCCAATAAATTTTGTGCATATTTTTTTAAAAAGATGTGCTGGGGTAGTTGTAGTACAGAACTTTGGAGTGGCCAACCAATGACTATTCTAACTTGAGGACCAACATTGCCTGGATGGCCAGGAACTGGATAGTAGATAGCTTAGAGACCTAGGAAAGAAGCAAACACAACAGTCAGTGAAATGATTCATAATGATATTCTGCTATACTAATAGATCATCATCAGAGAGGCCTCACTGGCAAGCGATGGGAGCAGATGCAGAGTCCACAGCCAAATATTAGCTGGAGCTGTGGGGAACTCCAAAAAGGGGAGGAGTAAGGATTGGAGGAGCTAGAAGCATGAGAATACCAGGAGAGCATGGTCAACAGAAACAATTAAGCAGGGCTCATAGAAGGCTCATGGAAACTGAAGTGGCAATCAAAGAGTCTGCATGGGTCTGTGTAGGGAGTAACCCTAGCCCCGCCCAATAGTCCTGGGGCAGGTACCAGGTGGACCTGGGGACTCGCCCATAAGGGCGGGGTGAAGGAAAGCCGGGATGACGTAAGAGGGGCTTCTTAAAGGACTGCACGGGGGGACCGCGCTCTCTTTGTTCTGGCTGCGCTGGCTGGGTTCTTAACCTAGCTCTGGCCTGTGTTTCACCCGGCTGTGCTTGGAAATAAAGAGACCTTAATCCAATATCTGGCGCCCAACGATAAACGAACCTGAAGAGCCAACGAGCACCCAGAAAATCCAGTGAGTTTCCCCCGTGCGTGAGGGGCTTACCACCCCCCACCCCCCCCCCCCCCCCCCGCCTTTCCCCGGCTCCTGACTCCTGCCGCGGGGTCCTTGGATTCGTCCTCTTCCCGCGGGTGCTGCAGGCCGCGGCTCAGACGCGAACAGCAGCGCCCGCGCATAACCGCTGCCGCTGGGACTTCTGACTCCCGCGGCGGTAATTCCAGCGCCCCATCCACCTGCCGACTCCTCTGCTTCCCGCGGAGTGCCGGTGCATGCCGTGGCTCAATCACGCTACTGGGACTTCTGACCCGCCACGTGAGAGCTGCCCGCCCGCAGGAGACCCGGCCTGGCTTTGTCTGGCCATCCGGCTACCTGGGAGAATTCTCCGGGGCACTCACCTTAGATAGCTACCTGTGTGCGCTTAGGGCCTGAACGCAGAGCTCCTGCGCGCAAAGAGGAGGGTTTTCAGCTTTCATTTACAGGGAAAGCACCCCTGTTCCCACTTGCCTGTCTACACCTGCTGCCTCCGTCTGCGACCAGACCCTGGCAGGGTAAGTCTTTCAACTCTAGCCGTGGGCACAGCCACCTGCCTGACGCAAATACCCACAGGTAAGTTCCAAAAAGTTCCTTAGCGGCAAAAGCAGAATTCTGAGAGTCAGATCCTACTCTAGATAGATGCGCTGCGCCACCTGCTGGCCGGCACGTGGTTACTACAACGGGAAATGAATTTACCAATAAATATGGCTACATTTCCCCTAAAGCTAGACAAGTATAATATCTCTTATGCTTACATGCATTCACTGCTGGAGGAGCAGGCTGACTTACAAAATATGGGCTTACATGTTTTGTTAGCTGTGACTTTCTTGATTCACGTGTCGTTGTTCCTCAAGAATAGAAGGAAGGTTGATATCTCTACCCACTTGCAGGACATACAAGCCTTACGTAGCCAAGCTCTAAATGAATCAAAACTTACCTATTCATCGATTCTTGAGCTGTTAGAACAAAAACTGGACGATGGGCTCCGTTCAATGTTCTATAAGATACAGACAGATCTATCTACTACTCAAGCTGAAATGCAGCATATTTATAACAACATAAAAATGGACAGATGCTCCATCGAGTCTTTAAAGGCCGATCGGGCAAAGGACCGTGATGAGATTCAGGATGTTATTCAGCACATTTATAACAACATAAAAATAGACAGATGCTCCATCTTAGAGTCTTTACAGGCCGATCGGGCAAAGGATCGTGATGAGACTCAGGAACTTATTCAGACCTTACAAGCTAAACAGACTAAAGACCATGAGGAACTGACATCTAGTTTGGGAATGCTGCAAGCTAAACAGACTAAAGACCATGAGGAACTGACATCTAGTTTGGGAATAATGCAAGCTAAACAGACTAAAGATCATGAGGAACTGACATCTAGTTTGGGAATAATTCAAACTAAACAGGTTACAGACCATGAGGAACTGAAATCTAGTTTAAGTATTCTACAAACAAAACAAACTACAGACCATGATGCCTTAATGGCTAAGCAGGCAGCAGACTGTGAATCGCTAGAGATGGCATGCAGCCGCTTAGAAACTCAGCTAGGCTCTCTCTCCTATTCCTTTGTCACTAAGGTACAAGAGACCCAGAATAGGCTTCAACAATCAGATAATGCCACTAAGTCAATAGCTGGGAAATGTGAGAGGGACTATAATGAACTTAGAACTGAGCTTCAAAGATTACAGGAGGAGTTACAGACCAGGGTGGTCAAACTGGAAATGTCTACCGAGTTAATGGCAGAGATTAATCGCAACCTTGATTCTAAATTTCAATCTTTGGATGGCTATTTCCAGGCCACCCAAATGCTAGCTAGGGATGAACGTATTACTCGTCTAGAAAATCTTACAGGAGAATTGTCGAAGCAAATCGAGGATTCCGCATCACGCCTTGAATCCTTAATGGTGGATGAGATTAAAGCCTCGCGTGACGAAATTCTGACCCGGCTGACATACCTTGAACAAGAAGACACTGACTCACTTCGATCCGAGATGCACAATTCGAGAAGGTATTTCAATCACCCTAAAGCGGTTACACACACACCTTTAGTCTACCCGGCCATGGTGGTGGACAAGCAACCATCTAAAAAACACTCCCAGGGGCAGACAGCATATACGTGGCAACCAACCCAATTAAAGGATCTTAGGCATATTAAGGAATCGGTTGTCTCGTATGGTCTTCATAGCCCATATGTAAAACAGCTGTTGCATTCTTGGGCCACTTTTAACAGGGTGACGCCCGCAGATTGGGTGGGCTTGGCATCAGCTGTCCTCGATAATTCCTGCTTAATTGAATGGAGAGCATTATTCAGGGAAGAAGCTGGAATCTTAGAACGACAAGCCGCCAGGGACGGAGTTGATGCACCTCTCCAAAAAATCCTAGGAGAAGGCATTTATTCTGACCCACAGATTCAGGCTGAATATGACGACCATACACTGTCCCTATGCAGAACAGCAGCATTAAATGCATGGGACAAGGTTCGTGAATCAGGAGAACAGCTAGAAGCTTTTACAAAAATAGAACAGGGACAAACAGAACCATTTAAAGACTTCTTAGACAGATTGACCAGAGCAGTAGACAAACAGGTAACAGATCTAACAATAAGACATCCAATTGTGTATAGTTTAGCTTATCACAATGCAAACCCAATGTGCAAAAGAATACTTTTGCCTCTAAAGATCAGATCAGCCCCACTAGAAGAATGGGTTTTGCATACTGCCCATATTGACTGTAACATACAAGATACTGGAATCTGGGCAGAAGAAGCTGTCCCAAGAGGTTTCAACAAACAAAAGGAGATTAGAAGAGATAGTAACAGAAGGACTTGGGAAGGAAGAGCACCTTACAGGGGCTCACACAGGTACCGTGAGGCCAGTGCTCATCGCCACCTTGACCCAGAGCCTCGCATAGGAAGAGCACGCTCTGGAAGTCCATGGAGGCGTCAGGAGAATAGATGTTTCAGCTGTGGTAAGATAGGACATACAAGGAAAAATTGTAGACAGAGAAATTCACGCGACAGGTCGTTGCCCTCTGGATTATGTAGGAGATGTGGTAAGGGCAAACACTGGACTAATGAATGCAGATCAACTAGGGATTTTCAGGGAAAATTATTGGCGCCGGGAAACTCGGAAAGGGGCCTCGAGCAGGCCCCTGCCCCGAGAACAGTTCGATCATTCCCAGTAACAGTGGAAGACAATCTCTCACAGGACAAATAGATAATTCCTTGCCTATGGTGGAAAATGATATTGCTATAGAGGGTAGTTTAAATAGTGATGAAGAATCACATGTGACTGGTGAAAATGACAAACGCGTATTTTGGCAAGCTTCTATTAATGATAAAAGGCCTCAGTTACAAATTAAAATTCACAATAAAGTTATGTCTGGTTTGGTGGACACTGGAGCTGATGTGACTATTATCACTCAGAAATGTTGGCCTAAGAATTGGCCACTTAAAGAGGCCAATGTACAATTTTTAGGAATTGGAACTCTATCTAGGGTCCGACGGAGTGTTAACTCGATGGTTTGTATTGGACCGGAAGGACAAAAAGGAATATTGAAACCTTACGTAGCAGATATTGCTATAAATTTATGGGGTCGTGATTTATTACAACAGTGGAATACTCAAATTAACATCCCTCCAGTGTCAGATACGAATTCTAGACAACCGCGGGATAGTAGAAAAGATCGGGTAAGATGCCATGGAAAATGGTTACCAACTATCCGGGCTGTACAGACATTAAATACAAATGACAGGCCTTTAGAGGAACCAAAGGCCCTGCCATTAAAATGGCTTACAGACGAACCGGTCTGGATAGGGCAATGGCCTTTGACCTCTGAAAAGCTAGAGGCTCTAGAAAAGTTAGTACAGGAACAGCTAGAGGCTGGTCACATAGAACAATCTACCAGCCCTTGGAATTCTCCTGTATTTGTCATCAAGAAGAAGTCAGGTAACTGGAGAATGCTGACAGACCTGAGAGCCATAAATAAGGTAATTCAGCCTATGGGCGCTCTACAGCCTGGAATGCCATTGCCTTCCTTAATACCTAAAGGATGGCCGATCATAGTAATTGACCTTAAAGACTGCTTTTTCACTATACCATTACAAGAAAGTGATAGAGAAAAGTTTGCATTTACGGTGCCAACTCTTAATAACTCACAACCAGTTCGGAGATACCAATGGAAAGTTTTACCTCAGGGGATGCTAAACAGCCCTACCTTGTGTCAACAATTTGTACAACAACCTTTGGAAATAATTCGTAAACAATTTCCACAATCTCTTGTTTATCATTATATGGATGATATTCTTTTAGCAGATTCTAATGAGGAAACTTTAGAACGTATGTTTACTATGGTGAAGGAGGTTCTGCCTAGATGGGGTTTACAAATTGCCCCAGAAAAGATACAAAGAGGAGATTCTATTAACTATTTAGGATATAAGATAGACTTACAAAGAATCAGACCTCAAAAGGTACAAATTAGAAGGGACCGTTATCAAACTCTTAACAGTCTTCAGAAGCTACTAGGAGAAATATCTCAATTACAGACGATTATTGGTGTGGAAGGACATGACTTAAAGCATTTAAAAATGGCACTAAAAGGTGATAAGGACTTAAACAGTCCACGAATATTATCGGCTGAAGCAGAAAAAGAGCTACAATGGGTAGAAAACAGAATATTGGATGCGCATGTAGATCGGATAAACCTTGATCTAGACTGCATTCTGGTCATCTTGCCATCCAGAGAATACCCTTCTGGGATTCTGATGCAGAGGGAAGACACTATATTGGAATGGATATTCTTGCCACATAAGCAGAACAAAAAGTTAAAGACGTATATAGAAAAGATTTCTGATTTGATTTTAAAGGGCAAATTAAGACTTCGTCAGTTGACTGGGAAAGACCCAGCAGAGATTATAGTACCCTTAACTAATGATGAGATTTCCTCCCTATGGAAGGATAATGAATATTGGCAAATAGCTCTCACTGACTTTTTGGGAACAATTAGTAACAACTATCCCAAAACCGACAGAATTAAATTCATAAAAAAGACGGTTTGGATTCTTCCACGCATTGTAAGACAAACTCCCATTTCTGGAGTTCTTACCTTCTACACTGATGCTAACAAAACAGGTAAGGCTGGTTATAAAGCAGGTGAGGTAAGTAAAGTAGTTCAAAGTCCATATACATCTGTACAGAAAGCAGAATTATATGCAATTCTTATGGTGCTCATGGATTTTACAGAACCTCTTAATATAGTTACTGATTCCCAATATGCAGAAAGAGTCGTCTTGCACATAGAGACTGCAGAATTTGTCCCTGATAACACTGAACTAACCTCGTTGTTCTTGCAGTTACAGGAAACAATCAGAAACAGAAGTAACCCACTGTACATTACGCATATCAGATCCCATACGGGTCTGCCAGGCCCACTGGCACAAGGCAATGATGAGATCGATCGTTTATTGATTGGCACTGTGCTAGAAGCCTCGGAATTTCATAAAAAGCATCATGTAAATAGCAGGGGTTTAAAGAAGGGCTTCTCCATCACTTGGCAACAAGCCAAGGAGATAGTGAGAAACTGTCCTACTTGTTCCTTTTATAACCAAACTCCACTGCCAGCAGGATGTAATCCTAAAGGCCTTCGGAGGAATGAGATCTGGCAAATGGATGTTTTTCACTTTACAGAATTTGGAAATTTGAAATATGTGCATCATACCATTGACACATTCTCAGGTTTCCAATGGGCTACTGCTCTCAACTCTGAAAAGGCTGATTCCGTTATTACACACCTACTGGAGGTGATGGCAGTTATGGGCATACCGGCGCAGATAAAAACTGACAATGCTCCAGCATATGTCTCCACAAAAATGGAACAGTTTTTCAAATATTATAACATTAAGCATGTCACAGGTATACCACACAACCCTACAGGACAAGCAGTCGTCGAAAGGTCTAACAGGACACTTAAGGAGATGCTCCATAGGCAAGCTGGTAAGTCAAAACCCCCCAAACATAGATTACATAATGCCTTATTAACGCTAAACTTTCTTAATGCCAATGACAGTGGGCAGACAGCTGCGGAAAGACACTGGACTACGGAAAAAACAGCTGAACTGAACCAACCAGTGTATTACAAAGATGTGCTGACCTCGGTATGGAAACCTGGACATGTATTACGTTGGGGTAGGGGTTTTGCATTTGTCTCCACAGGAGAAGAAAATCTTTGGATACCATCAAAATTGATCAAGATTCGAGTTGAAGGAGACAACCCCCTCGACAAGGATGACTGACAGGTATTTTCTGAGGAACTGCCCTCTATAAGTCAAAGGACATTACATGTATGGATACTCAAGGAAAGAACGTAGCTATAACCATCGAACAAAAGGAACGTGCTATACGGTAAAAATTTATAGCTGTCTCTTGAATAACTCTATGTCTATTCATTTCCTGGTCCCTATTCAACTAAATCGAGACTGGATTTAGAGTTGGGTTTGGCTTTCCTACTCTAAAATCCAAGCATGTTATTTAACAACATTTAAAAGTTTCTGTGTTATATCAAGAAGCCAATTGCTATAATACAGAATAAATGAAGAATAAGAGGACTATCTTTGTTTTTCTTGGCTTTTCTTTTACACCCTCTCAGAATCGTTGTTAGTCAAGGTTCATCAAGGTACCTTTTCCAGTACACATACATAAACAAGCGAACATTTCTCTGATGACACTTATGTTTGAGTCCCATACAGCCATCAAGACCCAGCCTGACAGCAATCCCTACATGCTCCGGAAAAGGAATTGGACTACACCTTCCTGACTACACTGGATTCAACTCACTCCGTTTCGACTGACACTCCAACCAGAACCTCGAGTAACGACTTCAATCAAGTTGAGGATTTCAACGTAGATCTTCAATCAAACAAATCATCTAACATGGACTAGACATAACTCATTAGAGACTTTCCCTGTACTAGCGTTTTTTTTTTTCCACAGGGCCCCCACATGACCATCTTCGTCCCGTTTCAGCAGGAAGTAACCTAGAAGATGCTACGCCCCCGTTCCCCATTATTGTGTACTAGGGTAGTGTAAGCCTAGTTAAGAATGACCTTCTTATTGTTTAGAGTTGGGATTGGAAGAAGGTGTTCAAGTTAGACACTTTTTCCACATGACTTTAAGACTTAGCTAGAATAGACATAGGATGTATCATAGCAGATTATTGTATATTCTTGTATTCCACCCTTATGATTGTTAGTTTTGGATATTTTACACTATTAAGTTTTAATCCTCTCTTAGACTAAAAGGGGAATTGTAGGGAGTAACCCTAGCCCCGCCCAATAGTCCTGGGGCAGGTACCAGGTGGACCTGGGGACTCGCCCATAAGGGCGGGGTGAAGGAAAGCCGGGATGACGTAAGAGGGGCTTCTTAAAGGACTGCACGGGGGGACCGCGCTCTCTTTGTTCTGGCTGCGCTGGCTGGGTTCTTAACCTAGCTCTGGCCTGTGTTTCACCCGGCTGTGCTTGGAAATAAAGAGACCTTAATCCAATAGGTCTGTGCTAGTTCCTCTGCATATATGTTATGGTTTTGTAGTCTGGTGTTCTTTGCAGGACTCCTTAGCAGTGGGAAAAGGGTGTAGCAGGCTTTCTTTTGAGCCACTGACCAGCTCCCAGTCATGACAGAGAGACTTCTTATTAGTTCTGAATGCTTGCCCTTATCTTTTGCTTGCTCTGCTAGTTCTTATAACTTATTTTAATCTGTTTCTCTTCATCTACCATTTGCCTTGTGGCTTTTTACGTTTCTTTCATTCCATATGTCCTACTTGGTATCTATCTGTCTATAGTGGCTTTCTGACTGGCCCCAGATGTCTCCTTCTTTTTCCATTTTCTTCTCCCTCATTCTCAAGCCTAAATTCCTTCTCCTACTTATTCTCTCTACCAACCAGCCCTGCCAATCCCTCTATTGCTTAGCTGTTGTCTGTTCATCTTTTTATTAGACCAGTCAAGTGCCTTAGGCAGGCAAAGCAGCACATTTTTTCAGTTAAACAAACGCAGCATAAACAAATGTAACAATCTTTGCCTAGTTAAGGTACTATTCCACAACAGTGAGGGGTAACTCTGACTTTTTTAGCCTGTTCTTGGGACCCCTTTCCTGCTTTGTCCAGCGTTGATATGAGGGTCTGTGCCTAGTCTTACTATCATTTGTTATGTCATGTTAGGTTGATATCCCTGGGAGGCCTGCTCTTTTCTGAAAGGAAACAGAGAAGGAGTGCATCTAAGGGAGAGGGAGGTAAGTAGGGACTGGGAGCAGTGGGTGGAGGGGAAACTAATCTGGATGTACTGTATAAGAGAAGAATAAATAAAAAATAGAAAACTGAAAAACGAAGCAAGTGGGTAGTTGAAATTACAGTAGACATATGAAGTTAAAAATTAAACTAGATAAAATACTAAACATAATCTGTCTATAAAAAGGAGGAGATAGGCAAAAGGAATGGAAGAATGGCAATGTAAATACATAGAAAGGTATTCAATGAATTTTGCAAATGTAAAACAGCACAAAACTACACAGAGTTTTGAAAATTTGCTGTTACAGAAGATGAAACAAAGAAAGTCAACACATATAAGTCAATGAGTTCCATTAAATGCCCAGAGAAGATTTAGTATAGGTAACATGTGGAGAGAGTGTCTTGGGATTCCCAGATTTGGCTAAAGACTGGGAAGTTAAGTCTCAATCAAGAAGAATCAAAGATTTTTATAGGCATTAAATAAGAGAAACATTTCCTAATAAGAGATTTAAAGAATCCCTCTTTGTCCCTGTGGTCGTACTCTAAGAAGCTCAGTAGGTGACTGAAACTGTAGATAGTGTCAACCTTTTAAGTCCTATGATTTCTTCTGAACAAACATGTCTACACAAATCTTCATTTATTAATTAGGCACAATAAAAGATTAACAACAGTAACTATTAAAATAAAACAGTTATGAAACAGTATCATAAAATTTATATAAATGTGTTCTTCCTCTCTCATAATAGCTTTTTGTATGGAACTCTAGATAATAATACCCAGGTGTGGTGATATATCATTTATGATTTATTAAAGCTTGCCTGAGGATTCAGAAAGCAAAGTCAGTCACAAGCTATAGAAGCTGGCTATACCTTTAATCTCAGCAACCAGAAGCTAGGAGGTAGTGGTATACACATTTTGTTCCAGGACTCAGGATAGTTGGATTTCTCTGAGTTCAAGGCCACCCAGGGATACATGAGACTCAATCAATCTAAAAATAACAGAGCTCATGCCTTTAATCCCAGCACTAGAGAAGTATATAAAACAGGAGCAAGGTCTCAGTATCAGACATTCATTCTCCAGCCATGTTGAGAATAGGAATGCCCCAGCCCTGTTAGAGGTAAGAACTCTTTGGTAGCTTGGCTGCTTTGCTTCCCTGATCTTCAGCTTGAACCCCAATATCTATCTCTGGGTCTTTTATTTTTTGTGTTACACCCAGGAAATGAGAATGATGTAGTCATAGTGCAGTAGCTTTAGGCTGCTGTCAAACGAGTCACGTAAGCACATGTACAGTGATAACAAAACAGGTGAACTAAAGGTCAAAAGACTTCCAACTAGGTAATGGACAGGTAACATATACAACCTGGATACACAGCATGAAGAATGACATGCATCTCAGGTGGAACACCATGGCCCTGGATTTTGTTATGCTGCCTGAACAGCTCACACTTTCATTTAATGTTTCTGGACTGTATTGCTGACAAGTAACTCAAACTGCAGATAGTGACAAAAATATTATGGCTGAGCTTCTGATTTGTACTAGTGTCCTTGTAGAGGAAAGGCAGCTGTATGAATGTCAGACTAACACACTTTTATTGCCCAGGGTAAGTGATTGAACATATTTGAAACAAATTATAGCTTAGACTATGCAGAAGCAGTTATAATAAATCATTTCTTTTTTAAGTTCATTTGTTTTTTTTCTCATGGAGATTATCATATCTCTATGTTCCTGAATTAAAAATTAAATAAACTTGCTGGAAAATAGAAAAAAGCAACCAGAAAACTAAGTGCTGGCTCCCACACAAGCACATAGAACCAAGAATGAAAGTTTGTCACAAACATCAGAAAATTCATAGTTTCTCTTGTTTAAAAGAAAGAAAATCCAGTGACCTGAAGCAGTAAGAATCGTGACTGGGAGTAAGTGAAAGTGATGGTGACCACACTGGACAGATTTTACCCAGAGCCAGCTGCCCTGCTCAACCCCAGCCTCCAGCAAGTCAATTTGTGGAGGTCTCTGTGTTAGATCCAGTGAGTGGGAAATGATGTCATTTCTTAGCTCACTACTGGGACATTAGAACACGGTGCTTGGTTCCTCCTTTGTCAGTCATCCTGGCTGTGAGCGGTGACAACTACAATGCTGTTTGGCAAGCAGCTAGTGAAAGATGTTTGCTTCTCCCAGATCAGAAACTATGACTTTATTGTCATTAAAATGACAATGTTCTTTTATGACACATGATATAAAACAACAGAAAGTTTTGTTTTCATTACTAGTACATTGTTTTTAAACTACTATTATTAAACCTGTCTTTTCATCTGTGACCTTCCAGCATCTCACTACGTTCCAGTCCATGTGCTTTGGGAGGGAAAGAGTGGACAAGCTGATTATTATATAGTACCTGGTTAGAGACCCAGCTTAAGCACAGACACAATTGTTATATATAATGAACAAAACATAATCAGCCTTTTACTTCTTTTGTCTCGATTTTTTAAACAAACAACTCATTAATTTGAACACATGCAGACATACATTAAGGTCTTTGTACCATTTCAATAAAAACACTTTCTCCTAAAGTCTTTGTTTGGCTGAGCCCTTTATCTCATCATAGTGAAAAGAAGATGTCTTTTTAGTCCTTATCCAGCCAGACTTTTGCTCCAACCCCCTTATTATCCTCTTCTTAAAAAAAGTAAAGCACAATTTCTCTTTTTGGCACCTATTATGTTTTACAGCAGTTGACTTTTTTCTTATTTTTCTTCTCTCTTCTCTCTTTTCTGAACACACTAAACTCATGGGTCAGTTTAAACCAGCCAGCCCTAGTCGAGACACAAATCATAGCAGCTATATGACTACCATAGGAAATCCTTAGCTGAGCTCAAGTTACTGACTCACAGAATTGTTACACAATAAAATTTTTGGTTTTAAAGCTGAAAGCTTTATTATTATTATTTATTACACAATTGTTAACTATTGAACCCTATAAAAGCATATGATACATGGCTCAATGGCACACTCATAGGGCCAGGATCTTTGGCTAATATTATCCTTTTATTGAAATACTTCACTCATTCTAGTCTATTCTAAATAAGACCATCCTTTGATTGTCTTTCCTGTTTTTTTGATGACTGAATTTTTACTAGAATTCTTTTAGCCATAGGCTGTTACAGAAAAATCAACAATTCATTGCAAAGAAACAAAATTAATATCTAGTTGATTTCTCTCAGAATCCTTTGCTTTACTTTTCAATTCTCATTAAGAAAAGAGTCCAATGTCTGTGAGCCCCTTTTAGCCCAAGATATGACCTAGGCCTTCTGCACGTATGTTGCAGTTGTATAGTTTAGTCTTCTTATGGGAGCAGGGGCTGTCTCTGACTTTGTTACCTGTGGTTGAGACCCTTTCCTCTTACTGGTGGCCTGGTCCAGCCTTAATAGGAGAGGAGGTGCTGGGTTTATTGTAACTTGATATGCCATGGCTGGCTGATATACGTGGGAGGCCTGCTTTTTTTCTGAAGAGAAAGGAGGAAGAGTGGATGGGGAGAGGGGAGGTTGGGGGAGGGACTGGGAGGAGAGGAAGGAAGGAGGGGAAACTATGATCAGGCTGGTAAAAAAATTACTCACTCAATTAATAATAAAAAGTCAAGACAATGAAGAATAATGCAAATCAGGTAGCACACCTGATAAAATATTCCCACCAATTTACATAGGAAGCTGCCTAGGCTAGCTCTGAACTCCTAGGATGAAGTGATTCTCCTACCTTAGCTTCTAAATTAGCTGATTCCCTCTTGCCAGATGTCTGTAATTTGTATAAAGTTGTTGATAAATACTATCCAGAAATAAAAAGAAAGAAGAAAATTGTTGGAGATTTGACATACTGTGGGTGGACAAATAGTCACTTTTCTCTGTATAAACCTTGTGGTGGTTTGAAGAATGTCCTCCATGCCCAGGCTTTCGATAAATCATGGGTCCCTGGTGGAGTTCAGCCCAGCCAGAAACTGCCAGCCAACATCCTAGTCCCTTTCTGTGCCCATGGGATGAGATAAACTTGGGTCTGTTTCCAGCCTGCCTTCCAGGCCCTGCTCAGAGCTGCCTAAGACCTGGAGACTGTGTACTGAGGATCCCATCCCAGTATGGTCCAGATCACCCAGAGACTGCCAGCCAGCATCCTAGTCCCTTTCTCTGCCCACGAGATGAGGAAGAGGAGAGCCATCAGAGTATTGGACCTGCTTGTACCCACCAGTAGGGAACCTTGATCCTGTACCCACCATGAGAGGAAGAGATGCCTTCTGCACCCACTGGAAGAAGGGATGGGAAGAAGACAATATAAAAACACATTCAACAACAGAAAAACCAATGTGACATCACCAGAGTGTAGGGACTCTACACCAGCAGGACCTGAACATCCCAATGCCAATGAAGCAGAGAGAAGGACCTTAAGAACAACTTCTTGAAAATGATAGAGGCCCTCAAAGAGGATATGAGAAAATCCAATAAAGAAATGGAAGAAAAAACAAACAAAAAAATACAAGAAATCAACAAATCTCTTAAAGAAAGCCAAGAAAAAACAATCAAACAGATGAAGGAAACAGTTTAAGACCTGAAAACTGAAATAGAGACAATAAAGAAAACACAAATTGAGGGAATGCTGGAAATAGAAAAGCTGGGTAAATGATCAGGAACTACAGATGCAAGCATAACCAACAGAATACCAGAGATGGAAGAGAGAATATCAGGCATTGAAGATAGACTAGGAGAAATAGATTTGTCAACCAAAGAATATCTTAAGTCCAACAAATCCCTAACACAAAATATCCAGGAAATATGTGACAGCATGAAAAGACCAAATGAAAGAATAATAGGTATAGAAGAAGATGAAGAAACCCACCTCAAAGGTGCAGAAAACATATTCAATAAAATCATAGAATACAACTTTCCCAACCTAAAGAATGACATGCCAATGAAAGTACAAGAAGCTTACAGAACACCAAATAGAATCTTCCACAAAAAGTCCCCTCACCACATAATAATCAAAACCCCAAACATACAGAATAAAGAAAGAATATTAGGAGCAGCTAAGTAAAAAGGTCAAGTAACATACAAAGGCAAACCTATCAGAATTATACCTGACTTTTTCCATGCAAAATCTGAAAGCCATAAGGTTCTGGATAGATATTCTACCAACACTAAGAGACCACGGATGCCAGCCCAGACTACTATACCCAGCTTCCCTAAGATAATATCAATAGCACAGTCACTGAGATCGACAATTGATAAATGGAACCTCCTGAAACTGAGAAGCTTCTGTATGGCAAAGGACACAGTCAACAAGACAAAATGGCAGCCCACAGAATGGGAAAAGATATTCACCAACCCCACATCTGACAGAGGACTGATTTCCAAAATATACAAAGAACTTGAGAAGCTAGTCACCAAAACAGCAACTAATCCAATTAAAAGGTGGGGTACAGAACTAAACAGAGAATTCTCAATAGAGGAATTTAAAATGGCTGAAAGTCACATAAGAAAGTGCTCAACATCCTTAGCCATCAGGGGAATGCAAATCAAAACAACTCTGGGATACCATCTTACTCCTGTCAGAATGGCTAAAATAAAAAACACCACCAATGACAGTTCATGCTGGAGAGGATGTGGAGAAAGAGGAACACTTCTCCACCGCTGGTGGGAGTGCCAACTTGTACAGCCACTTTGGAAATCAGTATGGATATTCCTCAGGAAAATGGGAATAGGTCTACCACAAGATCCAGCAATTCCACTCTTAGGCATATACCCCAAAGAAGCACATTCACACAACAAGGACATCTGTTCAACCATGTTCATAGCAGCATTATTCTTAATAGCCAGAAACTGGAAGCAGTCTAGATGCCCCTCAACCGAAGAATGGATAGAGAAAATGTGGTACATTTTTACACAATGGAGTACTACTTAGAGGAAAAGAAAACAATGGAATCTTGAAATTTGCAGGCAAATGGATGGAACTAGAAGAAACCATTCTGAGTGAGGTAACCCAGTCACAAAAAGGCAAAAATGGTATGTACTCACTCTTATATGGATTTTAGAAATAGAGCAAAGGAGTAGTAGCCTACAATCCACACCTCCAGAGAAGGTAGAAAACAAGGAGGACCCTAGGAGAGACCTATATGGTCCCCCAGAGAAGGGGAAAGGGACAAGATTTCCTGATTGAATTGGGAGCATGGGGGAGAGGGGAGAGGGAGCTAGGAGAAAGTGAAGGGGAGAAGAGGAAGGGAGAGGAGGACATGAGGGAGCAGAAAGGTTGATTTGGGGCAAAATAAAGGAGAGCAAGATAAGAGATACCATAATAGAGGGAGCCATTATAGGTTTAAAGAGAAATCTGGCAGTAGGGAAATGTCCAGAGATCTACAAGGATGGAACCAACTAACAACCTAAACAATAGTGGAGAGGCAACCTTAAATATCCTTCCCCAATAATAATATTGATGACTACCTTATATGCCATCCTAGAGCCTTCATCCAGTAGCTTATGAAAGCAGAAGTAGACACCTACAGCTAATCACTGAACTCAACTCCTGGAATCCAGTTGCAGAGAGGGAGGAGTGATGAGCCAAGGGGTCAAGACGAGGATGGTGATACCCACAGACACAGCTGACCTGAACAAGTGGGAGTTCATGGACCCCAAACTGATAGCTGGGAAACCAGCATAGGACTGATCCAGACCTCTTGAACATGGGTGTCAGTGAGGAGGCCTGCACAATCTATGGGGCCTCTGGTAGTAGATCAGTATTTATCCCTAGCATAGAATAGATTTTGGGAGCCCATTCCACATAGAGGAATACTCTCTTAGCTTAGACACATCTGGAAGGGCCTAAGCCCTGCTCTGAATGCTATGACTGACTTTGAAGATCCCAAAAGGAAGGCCTCACACTCCCTGGGAAGCAGAAAGGGGATGGGATAGGGGGTTAGTGTGGGTCAGGGGAGGAGGGGAGGGAACTGGTATTGACATGTAAAACAAGCTTGTTTCTAACTTAAATAAAAATAGAAAAAAAGTAGTGTGTTGTTCCCTAGGTTGGCTCATTATATAATGTAGCCTGGCCTCGAACTCATGGCATGACAATCCTCCTACCTTAGCTTCATGAGTAAATATCTTTAGAATATATTAAATGGAAGGAAGGGATATGGATAAAATGTTATAGACTATTTTATCATACATAATAGATAATAAATATATTCCTTTCTATGTGTGATGGTGAAGAAACCACAAAATGAATGTTACTTAAAATGGGGCTAAGAGATGGCTCAGTGGTTAAGAGCACTCTTTGCTTTTTGCAGAAGCTCAGTTCCCAGCATCCACATCAGACAGCTCACACCCATCTGTACCTCCAATTCTAGAGGATCCAATGTCTTCGTATGGGCAGATAACTCCTCTGTATGTACCAACACACTTGTGACATGTACACAGACAAGTAGATAAAAAATCTTTTACAAGTTTCTTAAAAAGTAGAGACTCTGCAATTTGAGGGCAAAGCCCTATTCTGAAGACAGCAATCACCTATGTCATCAAACACTGAGAAACTAAGCCAATGCTCAATTAGAATCTTAACTCCTACTGAAGTAGGACAGCATGGTGACCACTGCTGCTTGACAGAGTTCCAGCATTTTGACTTTGTCTCACAGCTCTCCATCATCACTTTACTTTCATTTTCAATGATTCTTGCTTGTGTTATGGGTGATTCCTTATACGTTTTCCTTTGGGAAATTTTGTGCAGGCTTTGGTGAAGAGTGAAAATGTACACAATGGCAGTCTTTTTTTAAAAATTTTTTTGTTTAAGTTAGGGAACAAGCTTGTTTCACATGTAAGTCCCTTCTCCCTCTCCCTCTTCTCATCCCCATTCCTCCTCTCCCACCCCCAACCTACCCCCACCCCATCCACCCACCACTCCCCAGGCAGGGTAGGGCCCTCAATGGGGGCTCTGCAAAGTCCACCAAATCTTCCTGTGCTGGGCCTGGGTCCTTCCCCATGTGTCCAGGGCCAGAGTGTATCCCTTCACGTGGGATGGGCTCTCAAAGTCCCTTCTTGCACCAGGGAAAAATACTAATCCATTACCAGAGGCTCCCTGGAGTGCAGAAGCCTCCTTATTGACATCCATGTTCAGGGGTCTGGATCAGTTTGGTACTGGCCTCCCAGACAGCATCTGGGGTCGATGTGCTCTCCCTTGTTCAGGCCAACTGTTTCTATGGGTTTCTCCAACCTGGTACAGACCCCTTCGCTCTTCATTCCTCCCTCTCTTCAACTAAATTCCTGATTTCAGCTCAGTGTATATATCTGTGGATGTCTGTCTCTGCCTCCATCAGCCACTGGATGAGGGTTCTAGGATGGCATAAAGAATAGTCATCAATCTCATTTTAGGGGCAGGGCTTTTATGTTATCCTCTCCACCATTGCCTGGATTGTCAGATTGTGTCATTCTTGTAGGTCTCTGGAGAACTCCCTAGTTCCAGATCTCTTCTCGGACCTGTAGTGGCTCAGTCTAATATGGTATCTTTCATCCTGCTCTCTCTCCTCTATTCTTCCCCCAACTGAATATTTCTGCTCCTCCATTTCCTCTCCTCTACTCCTCTTCTCCTGCTCCTATTGTGGCAGTTCCCTCTCCCCTACCCTCATGCTCCCAGTTAGCTCAGGAGTTCATGCCACTTCCCATTCCTGGGGTCCATTTAACCCTTAGAGTCCTTCTTGTTTCCTAGTTTCTTTGGTGATGATGAGGATTATAGGCTGGTAATCCTTTGCTCTATGTCTAAAATTCATATATGAGTGAGTACATACCATGTTTGTCTTTTGTAATTGGGTTACCTCACTCAGGATGGTTTCTTCTAGTTCCATCCATTTGCCTGCGAATTTCAAGATTCCATTGCTTTTTTCTGCTGAGTAGTACTCCATTGTATAAATGTACCACATTTTCTCAATCCATTCTTCAGTTGAGGGGCATCTAGGTTGCTTCCAGGTTCTGGCTATTACAAACAATACTGCTATGAACATGGTTGAACATATTTCCTTGTTGTATGAACATGCACTATTTGGGTATATACCCAAGAGAGGAATGGCTGGATCTTGAGGTAGACTGAATCCCATTTTTTCTGAGTAACCACCTTACTGATTTCCAGAGTGGTCTTACAAGTTCGCACTCCTACCAGCAATGGAGGAGTGTTCCTTTTTCTCCACATCCTCTCCAGCATAGATTGTCATTGGTATTTTTGATTTTAGCCATTCTGATAGGTGTGAGGTGGTATCTCAGAGTTGTTTTGAGTTGCATTTCTCTGATGGCCAAGGAATTTGAGCACTTTCTTAAGTGTCTTTCAGCCATTTCAGATTCTTCTGTTGAGAATTCTCTATTTAGTTCTGCCCCCCACTTTTTAATTTCATTGTTTGGTGTTTTGGTGGTTAGCTTCTTGAGCTCCTTATCTATTTTGGAAATCAGACCTCTGCCAGATGTGGGATCAGTGAAGATCTTTTTCCATTCTGTGGGTGGTCATTTTTGTCTTACTGACTGTGTCCTTTGCCTTTCAGAAGCTTCTCAATTTCAGGAGGTCCCATTTATTAATTGCAGACCTCAATGTCTGTGCTACTGGCATAATGTTCAGGAAGCGGTCTCCTGTGCCAATTTGTTCAAGGTAATTCCCACTTTCTCTTCTAGAAGATTCAGTGTGGCTGGTTTTATGGTGAGATCTTTGATCCATTTGCACTTAAGTTTTGTGCATGATGACAGGTATAGATCTATCTGCAATCTTCTGCATGTCTGAATCCAATTGTGCCAGCACCATTTGTTGAAGATGCTATCTTTTTTCCATTATATAGATTTAGCACCTTTGTCAAAAATAAGGTGTTCGTAGGTGCGTGGGTTAATATCAGGGTTTTCAATTTGATTCCATTGGTCTCTCTGTCTGTTTTTGTGCCAATACCAAGCTGTTTTCAGAACTATGGCTCTATAGTAGAGCTTGAAGTCAGGGATGGTGATGCCACCAGAAGATACTTTATTGTAAAGAGTTGTTTTGGCTATCCTGGGTCTTTTGTTTTTCCATATAAAGTTGAGTATTGTTCTTTCAACATCTGTGAAATACTGTGTTGGGATTTTGATGGAGATTGCGTTGAATCTGTAGATTGCCATTTTTACTATGTTAATTCTACCTATCCAAGAGCATGGGAGATCTTCCCATTTTCTGGTATCTTCTTTAATTTCTTTCTTAAAGAAATTAAAGTTCTTATTGTACAAGTCTTTCACTTTTGCTTTTTTGGTTAGTGTTACCCCAAGATATTTTATGTTGCTTGTGGATATTGTGAAAGGTGATGTTTCCCTGATTTCTTTCTCATTGGATTTATCATCTGTATATAGTAGGGCTACTGAATTTTTTGAGTTAATTTTGTATCCTGCTACCTTGCTGAAGGTGTTTATCAGCTGTAGGAGTTCCCTGGTAGAGTTTTTCGGGTCACTAATGTACTATCATGTCATCTGCAAATAGTGAAAGTTTGACTTCTTACTTTCCAATTTGTATCACCTTGATCTCCTTTTGTTGTCTTATTGCTGTAGCTAGAACTTCAAGTACAATATTGAAGAGATATGGAGAGAGTGGACAGCCTTGTCTTGTTCCTGATTTTAGAGGAAAGGCTTTGAATTTCTCTCCGTTTAGTTTGATGTTGGCTATTGGCTTGGTGTATATTGTGTTTATCATGTTTAGATATGTTCCTGTTATTCCTGTTCTCGCCAAGATCTTTATCATGAAGGGATGTTGGATTTTGTCAAAGGCTTTTTCAGCGTCTAGTGAGATGATCATGTGGTTTTTCTTTTTTAGTTTGTTTATATGGTGGATTACATTGATGAATTTTTGTATGTTGAACCATCCTTGCATCCCTGCGATGAAGGCCACTTGATCATGGTGGATGATTTTTCTGATGTGTTCTTGGATTTGATTCGCCAATATTTTATTAAGTATTTTAGCATCGATGTTCATGAGGGATATTGGTCTGTAGTTCTCTTTCTTAGTCATATCTTTGTGTAGCTTGGGTATCAAAGTGATTGTAGCTTTGTAGAAAGAGTTTGACAATACCCCTTCTGCTTCTATTGTGCAGAACAGTTTGAAGAGTTGTCCCGCGCTAACCATCTCGCCAGCAAAAACGACGCGGGGACACAATCAGGATCCTTCTGCAGTAAAGCTTTAATGCGTCTTGAGAGGGAGAGCATCAGCTTACAGAGCGGAGACTCTGAACTCCCCCAAACCCCTCCTTATATGGGCTGGCAACCGCCGCCTCGGACAGTCACTCTCTGACTGGCTGAAGCTTGTTGGACCATATGATGTCAGCTGATCGGACCACATGACGTCACGGGAGGGGCGGAGACTAAGGGCTGGAAAGTTACAAAGTTACCTAGTGTGCATGTGCACAGCTTGTAATGGCTCCTTACATAGTAACGGCTCCTAACAAGGAGTAGTGGAAGTAGCTCTTGTTTGAATTTCTGGTAGAATTCTGAAGTGAAGCCATCTGGCCCTGGGCTTTTTCTGGTTGGGAGGCTTTTGATGACTTCTTCTATTTCATTAGGGGTTATAGGTCGATTTAAACTGCTTATCTGATCTTGATTTAATTTTGGTAAGTGATATCTATCCAGAAAACTGTCCATTTCCTTTAGATTTTCCAATTTTGTGGAGTACATGTTTTCAAAGTATGACCTGAAGATTCTCTGAATTTCCTCAGTGTCCATTGTTATATCCCCCCTTTTGTTTCTGATTTTGTTAATTAGCATGCTCTCTCTCTGTCTTTTGGTTAGTTTGGCTAGAGGTTTGTCTATCTTGTTGATCTTAAAGAACCAACTCTTTGTTTCATTGATTCTTTGTACTGTTTTCCTAGTTTCTACTTTATTGATTTCGGGCCTCAGGTTGATTATTTCCTGGTGTCTCCTCCTCCTTGGTGAGTTTGCTTCTTTTTGCTCTAAAGCTTTCAGTTGTTCTGTCAATTCTCTAATTTGACTTTTCTCCAGTTTCTTCATGTGGTCACTTAGTGCTATGAACTTTCCTCTTAGCACTGCTTTCAGAGTGTCCATAAGTTTGGGTATGTTGTGTCTACATTCTCATTAAATTCTAGTACGTCTTTAATTTCTTTTATTTTGTATTTCTTCCTCAACCCAGGAATGGTGGAATTGGGTGTTATTCATTTCCCACAAATATGTAGTTCTTCTGCAATTCGTATTGCTGTTGAATTCTAACTTAAATGCATGGTGATCTGATAAGATATAGGGGGTTATTTCAATTCTTTTGTAACTGTGGAGGTTTGCTTTGCTGCCAACTATGTGGTCAGTTTTAGAGAAGGTTCCATGTGGTGCTGAGAAGAAGGTATATTCTTTTGTGTTTGGATGGAATGTTCTATAGATGTCTGTTAATCCCAATTGGGTCATAACTTCTGTCAGATCCTTTGTTTCTTTGTTAATTTTCTGTCTAATTGTGCTGTCTAGTGGTGTAAGGGGGGGTGCTGAAGTCTCCTACTATAAGTGTGTGTGGTTTTATGTGTTGTTTGAGCTTTAGTAATGTTTCTTTTACAAATGTGGGGGACTTCGTATTTGGGGCATAGATATTCAGGATTGAGACTTCATCTATCTATCTAAAATATACCTAATGTGACTACAATTTGAACATTATAGATTAACTACTACCCTAATTTCTTAATTATATATTGCATTTTTAAATAACTGCATACACTCGATAACCTCAAACAAGAGTAGAAACATATATACAGTATATCAAAAATAACTTTAAATTTGTATCAATATACCAAAATCCATACCAATGCAAAATATCAGAGATTAGTAGTTGTCTTTTTATCCTGTATTCCCGTGAATGATAACAAACATCCATAAACCACCAAGTAACCCCAAACTACCCACACCCCAACTCTTGGGAATGTGTGAATCATTTTCTCTAGACTGCTTCCTGTTGTCTGTGGGCAAAGGTATCTTTAAGGGTCTCTGAGAAAATTGATTTAATTGCCAAGTCCTGGGAAGACCAGCTATAACCTTTGTGGATAGGTTCACCTATCCACAAAGATTCAGGCAGTCTCTCCCATCAGTCTCCCCCATCCATATCAATCCTGAAGGAATCCACAGCCTCTTGTTTCCTGTGGGAACAAAGGAAAATCCTCTTCAAAGCAATGAATCTTTTAAGTTCCATTTTACAAATACATATTTTGACTTCTACCATGGACTGGGCCTTTCCCTGTTGATCACTAATTGAGAAAATGCCTTACAGCTGGGTCTCATTTCTCTGACTGAGACTCTGTCTTCTCTGATGACTCTAGCTGTGTCAAGTTGACACACAAAACCAGCCAGTACACCATCTTTCCTTGCCCTTCATTATCTCCTATAATTTGTCCATAAGGCTCAGCTTGTAGCTCTTCCTGTGGCTAGCACTTGTTCATCAGTAAATGCTTTAATTTTAAGGTCCTTTTTGTTATGTTTCCTGGCCATCTGTCTAAATAAGTCCTTTATTCACAGCTGGAGACCCCATCACATTGTTGTATTATTTTCTTTCATTTTTTTCTTTTTGGTGATTTGCTATGTAGCTCAGGCAGGCCTCAAAACTGCAACCCTCCTTCCTCAGCAGGTAGCCAACACCATCACACCTGACAGTGTTGCTAGATTCTAAAATTGCAAATAAGGATACTTAAAGTAAATCTGCTGTGATTTTTTTTGTCCTGTGATATTAATAAGAATGACTTAATATTGTTTGGTTAAGTATAATAAATGTATCCCACTGATTTGGAGCATACTACATAATTTAGAACTCTGAAGGGACTGGAGATTCAGGGTATTATTACAAGCATTGAAGTTATGGTAAAGGCCAGTATGTTAGACTTTTTTGTTGCTGTGATAAATACCCCAGATAATAACTTAATGAGAGGATTCACTCCAAAGATGGTTGGCTTTGTTTCTGGGTCTTTGGTGATAGAGAAAGTCATGGCAAAAGGACACTCTGAGAACAGCAACTCCCAGGATACAAACAGGAAGGGGATAGAGACAAGTGCATTCTTCCAAAGTCATCTGTGATCTATCTTCTGCAACCAGGCCTCTCACTTACCACTTACCACATCCTCTTAATAATGCCATCGAATTATGAATTTATAAGCAGATTAATCATTTGACTAGGTCAGAGCCCTCATGCTCAATCACTTCCCCAAAGTCCATCAGCTGACAAACAAGCTTGAGTTTTTGATGATTGTCTCAAATTGATAGTGTTCTAAGGGTATTGCCATACCTTAACACTGAGAGGGTGAGTTCATGGAAAGAGGATGACCAGATGCTCCTTTGAACCTCTCAGATTCTTCCCTGTTCATTTCTTCTTTCTAGTTTGTGCCTTTGTCTAAAGTCAATGTGACAGTGGTATAACAATTTTCAGTGAGTTGTTCTAGCAAAGTATTTAATTTGAGGGTGGTTGTCAACATTCCTCTATTTTTATTCATTTGAGCTGAAGTTATGTTGACTCTAGGAATGCTTGTAGCTACTGTGTTAAGTGAGAGCAATCTTATGTTCAGTTTGCTTTGTTCATTTAAATACTTATTGAGTCAAGAATAAAGGCTTTGTTTATTTTTATTATTCCCCAGGGAAGGCTACAGTGGCAGCCCATTAAAATCCTGAGACTTTCTTCCTGCTTGTGTTTATATAAATGCTCATTTGAGGAGATTGCTAAACCATTCTCACACAACATATATTTATATTTTTCGTCAGCTACTGTGGTGTTTTAAATGAAAATGGCCACCATAGGCTCATAGGGAGTGACATTATTTGAAAGGATTAAGACATGTGGTTTGTTGGAAGAAGTGTTTCACGGGGATGGGATTTGAGGTTTCAAATGCTCAAGCCAGGTCATTACCTCACTCGCTCATCCTCCTGCCTGCAGAACTGCATATAGAACTCTTTGCTTCTTCTCTAGCACCATGTCTATCTGCATGCCACCATGCTTCCTGCCATGGCAATAATGGATTAAACTTCTGAACCTGTAAGCCAGCCCCCATTAAATGTTTTCCTTTATAAGATAATTATTAAATCAAATGCTATTAAATTATATTATCTATTGCATGGAAAATCTGTACTGGGATTCATTATTATAGCTATAAAAAGATAGGACTTGGAATTGTTCCAGACACAGTAAAATATATAGCATGAGTTTTCATTTCATTTGTCTTTAGCAGACATGGCTATGGTGCTCTAAATTTTTGAGTCAAAGAATCATTGGTGAAATCAGATATTATACTATAATATATTACACCCTCAGGCTAAGTCCTCCAGGAAAGTATAGTTTTACAAATTGCTCTTGTGAGTCCAGACCTAAAGGAATCATCCCCATCTGTTGATAGGTCTTCAGGTGGTAGCTGTGTCAACAAGTGGCTTCATACAGAAGTTTAATATGACTTCACACACAAAAGCCATTTCATTTATTAGAGCTGTAAATAAAGGTGCATCTTCCAAATTCTTATCCTTTTAAAATGGATCTGAAATTCTACTACACTTTCTTTGTCTACTTTTACTTATCAGTTCATCTACTTGGCAAGCTCTCCTAAAAATGTTCTTTAAATGCATTAAAGAATGGTTAACTTGTATGATATTGTAAAGACCAGACTCTACCTGTGGGTGGAAACATGCCCTTGTCTGCTTCTTTGAGGGTTAATCAAGTGTAACAGGTTGTAGGCTCTCATATCTTTGGAGGCAGGTTCACCTTAAGATAATATGTTTTTCAGAATCCCAGGCCTCTATTGCAGTCCCATGGACCACCATCAGCTGAGTCTTCCCATCTTTCTGAGACCCGAGTCAGGAAGGCATAACTATTTTTTCTTCTTTTCTTTTTTTCTCTCGGATCCTGGCCAGAGCCTAAGTATTCTCTTTAAGTTGTGATGGGGATGTCCTTCTATATATATATTTCTGTTATTGGTTGATGAGTAAAACACTGTTTGGCCAATAAAGGCAGGAAAATAGGTGGGACTAGGAGACGAGGAGAATTCTGGGAAAGATAGGCAGAGAGGTGCCTCAAAGAGGATGCCATGTAGAGGAGGAAGGAATGACAGGTCCGGACCCTTCTCCTGTAAGATAAGACCATGTGGAAATACTTAGATTAATAGAAATGGGTTAACAATTAACAGAGAGCTAGCCAGTAAGAAGCCCTAGTCATTGGCCAACAGTTTTATAATTAAGATTAGTCTTTGTGTGTTCATTTGGGGCTGAAAGGCAGTAGGACCTGGTGGGACAAAAAAACTCCAGCAACAAAGTTGGACTTGTCTTATTCTTTTTCTAAAGCCCATATCATTAGTGGCTGACCTTCCCATTGTCCACAAGCAGCATGATTTTGTTCCTTCTCATCTCCATTCTCCTCATTTCCTTCTAGACAGCTGTGTGGTTTACAGCTTGCCTGCCTTGACGTTTTCCATTTTAAACTCTAATAAATTGACCTCAAGCTTCTGCTTTCATCCATTCTTTGTCTGAGACCATCATCCATCCTTGTTTGTTCTTGAAATTCTTTTGTTAATGAGATTAAGATCCCCAAAAGAGGGCATGCCAACTTACGAGGTATCATATAATAGCTCTGCTGGGAGTGGCCAAGAATCTTAGTAACATTTTTCTGCCTTTTAATTTTTTAATTGGAAAAGAAAATAAACTCATTCCTGCATCCCTAGACAGCACAATACTGTTCTCATTCTACCAAGATGAAAACAATCAGAAAAAAAGGACAAACTACTTATTCAAAATGCCTTCTTAGAAATTTGTTTTAAGGAATTGAGATATAACATAGAACTCAAGACACTGAGAAAAAATAGGGAGAAGATAATCTGTAGGGTGAATCACTTACACTGGACAGGGAGGTGAACATAGTGTATTATAAACACGAGTCTTAGAGTAAGAGATGAACACTCAGGAGCCAAGCAGGCTGCTTTCAGGGAGTCCCAGCAAACCAACCCATTGGCACACACATGTATGTACATTCAGTGGCAATTCTGAGTCAACATGCAGTATGAGTCAGTGACTAGCTTTACCTGTTACTCCATCCAATTGAAGTGAGAAGCTCCAATCAGAAAGGAGATACTTTGTTCAGCTATAAAAAGTGCTGGAACATTTATTTTCTTTTTATTTGTGTGCATGTATAGGGTGCCCGCAGAGGCCAGATGAGGGCATCAGATTCCCTGGAGCTGGAGTTACTTACAGGTGTTATCTGCTTCTGTGGCTGCTGTGAACAGAAAGAACTTGGTTCCAATGGACCCTCTTAGCCACTCTAATTTCCTGAATTTCAAATTGTACAGCTAGGGTGGGTTGTACATATGCTATTCTGAGTACCCAACAAAGTCAGCAAAGCCATTGGCTTTCAAATCTTAAGAATGAGAATCTGAAGTGATGTGTAAACATTGAATTTGGTAGTCAGGGTTTCCTTGCTGAGTTTTAAAACCAGGCTTTCAGAAATAGTTCTACTTTGTATCTCTCAAATATCATAAGTCAACACTTTGAATTCTCTGCACATTTTCTTCAATTTGTTAGGCTATCACATAAAAAGTTTATTGCAATCTTTAAAAGTTGATCGAAATAAATATTTCTGGATATTGAAAGTTGCCAGTGGGTTATGAGACCAATGGGAGAAAATACTCCAATTTGTGGCTCGACATTAGCACATAAATATTAATGAGTTCAAACCATCTCCAGGATGTTAAGAATAAGAAATATTTGGGATTGTTTTAAAAATACATCCTTTTGTGAGGATTCCAGAACAAAACTCTCTGAACTGCTAATGAAAAGCAGGCAGACACAGTCTCCTCATCTGACCTGTGTCATAGCATGGATTGACTAGGGAAGACAGTGCCTTTTTGTTCCTAATTATTTGATCTCTGGAAATCAGACTTAAGTCTAGAGGCAGATTCCCAGTGATTTTGTTTTTACATACATAGACAAATGGACTAAAACTAGATATTGAACCCAAGCTACAGATGATGGAAGTATGGCTGGTGAAGTTTCAGAGGGAAGTTTTGAGACTCTTAAAAATGTCATTGAATCCATTTAATATTGTGAATTAAGAATCTATGGTTCTGGTCAACTAGAGGTGAAGAATAGGCTGTGTAGAGAAAGAGAGAGAGACCAGAGTCACCAAAAATGAAACTTTGCTTTGTTGGGATAATCAATAATGGTCAGTTGGGGTTGAAGAACCAGCTGTGATTAAGAAGAGTCCAGCATTATTGAAGCAAAAATGTCCTGAGAAATGTTTCCTCAGGGTCAGCACACAGAAGCTGTGGTCTAGAGGTGGTCAAGACTGTGCCTTGTTCTGGTAGCTGAACTTGATCATGTTTAAGAGTCTTCCAGATGGTGCTGGTTTTGAAGGCATGAAGCGTTCATAGAGAACAGCTGAATATTGGAACAAGGAAAGGCCAAGAGAGGCTATTGCTGAAGGTGCAGCATCAGTTTCAGGAAAAAAAAAACACAGGATTGAAGGGTCATGGAGAAAAGTTGAGGCTTGGAATGATATGGCAGGCTCAGAGTTCCTGAAGAGATCCCGTGAGAGGCTCTGGGGAAGATGCAGCCTGGTTGAAGCAGAGACCCTTGTATTTTGGAGACACCAGTGTAATGGGAGGATAACTAAGAATAGCAGTAGCTGTGTAGTGAAGCTGGTGTGAGCCTATGAGAAGTGCTGTGTGTCCTTGGATGGCAGAACTGGAGATGTGGAGTTGTCCAAGCCTTTTGAAGCTCAGAAGATGATGAGTGGGCCCCAAGTGTCAAACTCCCAATTCTTGCACTGTTGAATTTAAGTTTCATTTTGTTTTGAATGTACTTGTGCCCTAGCTCTCCACTACTGGAGTGAGTTAGTATTTAATTTTAATTTTTATTTTTGTTTTACAGAAGCTCATAGGTGAGAGACATTGGATATTTGCACTAATTCTCAACCTGTGGGTCATGGGGGTCTTTTTATACCATCAGAAAACACATATATTTACATTACAATTCATAACAGCAGAAAAGTTACAGTAATGAAGTAACAGCAAAAATAATTTTATGGCTGGGGTTCACCACAACACGAGGAACTGTATTAAAGGATCACAGCATTGGGAAGGTTGAGAACTGTCATTTTAGGACACTTTGAACTTTTAAAGAGACTGAACTTTTAGAGTGTTTAAAATTTTAAGATCATGAGGCTTTCAAAAGTTGAATTGTTTTATAGTATGGCATTTTATATCCATATTAATATGAAACCTTGGGGATAAATAAGAGAGGAAAGTTTATCATTTAATAATAATAGTCAGTGTGTCAAGTTTTTTTTTTTTTTTTTCAGCTTGACACAGGTCAGAGTCATTTGGACAGGGGGAACCTCAACTGAGAAAATGCCCTTACAATATTGGCCTATGGGCATGCCTTTGGAGTGTCTTTAGTCTTTATGATTAATGGTTGATATGGGAGGGCCCATCCCATTGTGGGCAGGGGCTGAAGCAGAGGTCGAGGAGAAATGCTTCTTTGTGCCATGCTCCTCATGGCTTGTTCATTCTGCTTTTTTTTATAATAATTCAGTTTAAGGGTGGCACCACCCACAGTGAGCTGGGCCCTCCCATATCAATCACTCATTAAGAAAATGCCCCACAGACTTGCATACAGGCTAATCACTTGTGACTCTCCCTTCTTAGATACCTTTAACCTGTATCAATTTGAGCAAAATGTCCAACTGGGTGGGCCAGTGCACCATTGTGAGGAACAAGACCGTAAGCATCTCTCCTCTATGGTCTCTGCTTTAGTTCCTTCCTTGAGTTCCTGCCCTGACTTCACTCCCTGATGGAACACTGTTGCAACACAAAAGTTGAAATAAATGCTCATTTCTCCAAGTTTCTTTTGGCCATGGTGTTTTATCACAGCAATGGAAACCTAAATTATGACAGAATCTAAGTAAAAGTTTATCTTGAGTCTCAACTGAAATTTGAATCATTGTTCATTCTTTTGTTGATGTAGGTCTTGTAACATACTTTGAGGTGAATTTTATAGCTACAAAGGATCTTAGTGATCACCTGGTTCAACCCTTTCACTATGCACATGAAGCAAATGAGAGCCAAAGAATTTAAATGAGTTGTTTGAAAAAAAATCTTCAGTGAGTGATTGTAGTAAAGATGACTTAACTGTGAATTATATGTGCTTCATACTATATAATTTGATTAGTGTCCAAATTGTGACTTTTACCTAATTTTAAATTCATTTAATACTTGAAAATGTAAAGGGGACTCAATCATTACAGATATATTTGACCCCTGCATGCTATTTCTTAGCTCATTCGTGTTTCTTCATCCCATGCTGAATTTTCTTGCTTATTAATCATTTCCGGTATTGCAATTTTGCCACATACCTATGCCAATAAAATGTACAGCATCATTTTAGTGCATTTAAAAATGTAAGTAAATCATATTATAACTTTATACTGGCAATTTAGACCCAGAGTGAATGTATGTTATTAATCCATTTTCATTATATTAATGTGCTACAATGTATCTATCCCTTTATTAATAGACATTTATGCCATTTTCATGATTTTACTGCTAATATAGTGAAGCAGTAAATTTTTACACCTGCTCAACTTGCCTTACAACTATCTTCTTATGCATAGGAACAGAAAGCTTGTGTAACAAATAAGAGCATGTTTCACTCAACTAGATTTTGTCACAGTAGTTTTATCAATATTTGCTTCAACCAGCTACAGGAGAATTTGCTTTGTGTAATGTAGGCCTGCTATTTTCTTGTGGTTCTTTTTAGTATTGAGCTTGAACATTTTCTTTTTTTGTTCTTTTTCTTTTTTTTATTTGTTCAAATTAGGAACAAGCTTGTTTCACATGTCAATCCCTTCTCCCTCTCCCTCCCCTCATCCCTCCTACCCCACCCCAACATACCCCCCACCCATCCATCCTCCACTCCCCAGACAGGGTAGGGCCCTCAATGGGGGCTCCACAAAGTCCACCACATCATCCTGGGCTGGGTCTAGGCCCTTCCCCATGTGTTCAGGGCAAGAGTGCATCCCTTGATGTGGGATGGGCTCTCAAAGTCCCTTCTTACACCAGGGAAAAATACTACCAGGGGCCTCCTAGAGTGCAGAGGCCTCCTCCTCATTGACATCCATGTTCAGGGGTCTGGATCAGTCCTGTACTGGTCTCCCCGACAGCATCTGGGTCGACGTGTTCCCTCTTGTTCAGGCCAGCTGTTTTTGTGGGTTTCTCCAACCTGGTACAGACCCCTTCGATCTTCATTCCTCCTTCTCTGCAACTAAGTTCCAGAGTTCAGTTCAGTGTGTATCTGTGGATGTCTGCCTCTGCTTCTATCAGCCACTGGATTAGGGCTCTAGGATGGCATAAAAAGTAATCATCAATCTCATTTTAGGGGAAGGGCGTTTAGGTTATCCTCTCCACCATTGTGAATTGTCAGTTTGTGTAATCCTTGTAGATCTCTGGAAGTCTCATTAGTGCCAGATCTCTCCTTGGACCTATAATGGCTCCCTCTAATATGGTATCTCTCATCCTGCTCTCCTCTATTCTTCCCCCAACTCAATATTTCTGTTCCTCCATTTCCTCCTCTCCTCTCCTCTTCTCCTGCTCTTATTGTGGCAGCTCCCTCTCCCCTACCCTCATGCTCCCAATTGAGCTTGAACATCTTCTTATACCTGGCATGCTTTTCCTGAAATACCCAAATTTTCCTCTTAAATCCAAAATCAAGTGTTTATCTATTGAATTTTGTTTTTATTATTATTGGCTTATAGGTAGTATTTACATATGATCTAGATACTAATTCTTCAAACGTGGTTTCCCTTTTGCTTTTAATTATAACATGTATGGCTTAACTTACATGTAATTAATTGGATGTTACTTTTAGAAGACTACAATTTAAGTATTTAGTATTAGTAGTTTTTGTAATTTTGGGTTCTTATTTTTTGTGATTTAAGATATCTTCCATATAAAAATGTCATAAAATACTTTCATCCAAAATGTATAATATTCTCTCTTTTCTTCATAAATGAACCTGAAATCTACCTAATTTTGTCACTGTTGATTTCTTTTTTATTTGTACAGGTAACCAAGATATTAATTGACTTATTTTTCTTGTGGAAGATCAATTATTTTAGTGCTATTGAATTAATCTTTTTACTTCTGTTTTTCAGAGGAGCTTTTGTTACTTGTCAAGTTTTCTTGTGCGTGTCAACATGTGGGCTCTCTAGTCTGCTCCATTGGCTCATTTCATATCTTTGGGCAAATGTTAAAATAACTTTATTACTGTTGCTGTCTTATTTGTTTTGAGATTTTATTTATTTATATATTTTTAAAGATGTTTTTGAGATTTGTATATTTAAAATTTTTTTTATGTATACGGGTGTCTTTCCTGCATCCCTTTGTGTGCGGTGTGTGTATGTGTGTGTGTGTGTGTGTGTGTGTGTGTGTGTGTGTGTGTGTAGCGCCCAAGGAGGCCAAAAGAGATTCCCTGAAACTAGAGTTACAGAAGGTTGTTGGCTACCATGTGGTTGCTGAGAATTGAACCCAGGTTCTCTGGAAGAGCAGTCAGTACTCTTACCTGCTGAGTCATCTCTCCAGCTCTGAGATTTATTTTAATTTATGTGTGTGAGTGTTTTACTACATGTACATCTGTGTGCTATGTGTATCCAGTGCCTGTTCAGGCCACCAGAGGGCACCAGATTGCCTGGAACTGGAGTTACAGATGCCTGTGAGTAACTTGTGGGTTCTGGGAATTGAACTCAGGTCTTCTGGATGAGCAGCCCATCTCTCCAGTACTAACTGTTGCTTTCTAATAGGTCTTTTATACTGTGTTGGGAAAATCTTTTCAATATTTCTGTAAACTTGTCTTGTATCCTGGCTAATCATTTTCTTTTTAATATTATTTTAATTAATGTTACCTAATTTTTTTGCTACCTCATTTTTTTCTTTGAGAATTTATTCTTTATTAACTGTAAAAAATCTATGTTTTCAGATTGTTCTTCCCAAGTTTTATTTATATGCTTGGTCTCCTTAAACAATAATTGTATTCTGCATTTATAAAAATATATTTTTTTTAAATGAGAAATCATATCTGGCTACTTTCAATGAAATGTTTCCTAATGTCAGTAGAGGATATTTTAAAAAAGTTTTCAAATGTTAATGAACATTTTCCAACTCATTTTTCTAGTACTATGATTTTTGATGCATTTATTTTTGAGCACTTAATGAGTCTAGCACTTAGCCTTATTGGGGAGTTAATTTTTTTCTTTTGAACTTCACTGTTTCCCTAGCTATCTTGGAATTCTTTGTATATCCCAGGCCACTTATCTGTCTCCTGAGTGCTAGGATTGAAGGCATGTGCCATCCTGTCTGGCTGGACTTTGATAATAATAGTTTTTATAACTAGTGACTTTCTCCTTGGAAAAAGTTCCCTTATAGAATTTAACCTTATTGTGACCCTTCTGGTGATCTGTTCTTGTGGGAATTATTCGTGACACAGACTGAGAATACATTCTGTTAGAGATGTTTTGCTTTTATGAGGCACTCCGGGGTTTGGCTTTGGAGCCATTTTTAAACTAGTGACTAAGAGGAAGATTCCTTGGTCACACTTGAATGGTGTAAATTTAATCCCAAGTCTACACAGGAACAGGCCTGTCCTTATACATTTGAATAGAAACCTCTTTCATTCCAGCCCAGACCTACACCAAGACCAACAAGTCATCTTGTATCTCTATGTATATTTTCTCCTGGTGGCATTTTCTATTTTCTACTTTGTCTCACACACACATTAAGAAGAGCAGTCCTACCCCCTCTTTTCCAAGGCTTTATTTCTTGTCCTTTTGTAAGCAATACAATTGTGTGTGTTTGTGTGTGTGTGTGATCAAATCAGCATCCATGTTGAGGTTGCTTAGACCCTTGTCTGCCTTATTACTAGAATTCAGGATTGCTGTCCTGCTTTTGTTAATGATTTGTGGTTTTCATGTAAAAACCACACATACACACACACACACACACAAAAAAAAAAAAAAAAAAAAACCAAACCAAAAACCAAACCAAAACAAAACCTGCTGTTTCTATCTCTGAGTATTTTAAAGTGGGAACTAATTATGTTTGCCATCTTGTTGTCACAAAAGCCAATATTAAACTTTAGCATATGAATTGGATTTTTGGCACAATTAGAGCCATAAACAACATTCTTGCCTGTAGGAAGTGATTGCCTGGCTCCCTTAAATGTCAGCTGAGTATGACTTCTGCCATTAAGCAAATGAAAGGGAGCTCTCTTTATCTCTTTACAAATACACATTCTAATGATGTCAATAATTGTTGCTAGGTTAAATCATTCTGAAGTTTAAATATTTCCCTCTGAATAAGTCATTACTCACTTACCCCTCCGTGTGTGTGTGTGTGTGTGTGTGTGTGGGTGTGTGTGTGTGTGTAGGTACATTCATCACAGTGCATGTAGAGGTCAGAAGACAACCCCAAGTGTCAGTCTTCCCTTTCTGCTTTGTTTGAGAGTCGATCAAAGGCTCCTATATCTCCCTCCTCTCTTGCTATAGGAGCATTGGGGTTATAGACATGTATGTTACTATGCTGAGCTTTTATGTAGGTTATGGAAAATATGAACTCTGGTCCTCATATTTTGGTGGAAAGAAATTTTCCCATGAAGCCATCTCCACTGCTCCCTAAGGTAGGTTTTAAAATGTTTCTTTAGGAGGGTTCTTGAAAGCAACTGCAATCAATCAATCTCTAAAGAAATTAGTGGGGGCTGGAGAGTTGACTCAGTGGTTAAGAGCACTTGTTCTTGCAGAGGACCCAAGTTCAATTCCCAGCACCCACATGACAGGTAACAGAGTTTTTATAATTCAACTTCTAGGGAATCTGATGCCCTCTTCTGACCTCCAAGCATATCAAGTATATATGTGGTATACATACATACTGATATGTAGGCAAAACATCTACACACAAAAATTAAAATAGATGAATGTGAAATGGCAAAAAAGAAACTAATAAGCTGAGTATTCTGATTATGACATTATCACTTAAACATTACATCATGCTAAGTTTTTAGTCAATCTAGTGTGTACTTTCTGCAACAGTCAGTACTTATGTAGGGAGCTCTTAGATCTATAGTGGATATAATTACATTTGTATTATGTCTAATTATGTTAAATAATGAAATAAAAGACACAGCATTTGTTTATCACTATTTTATTTCACAAGTATTAGATTTATGAGCATCTATAGTCAGATGGCTCATAGTTCTATCATGAGTTTCAGCATGGTAACATGGGTGTGTCACAGACATCAAATGCAGGATGGAGAACATATCAGTGCTGTGATCATTAACAAGGTGACTGAAATTTGGTGTCCTTTAGTCTTAGTTTTCTCAGCCCTCGAGCAAAAAGAAAAAAGATTGAGGGAAGGGAGCTGTTTGAGATTTTTGTGGCCATGTATTCATGCATTGAAGTGATTTGTAAGGTTGAATGAGATAGGAATAACCTGTTCAAGAATTTCACCCTGAACATCCTACACTGAATCAGTTTTCAGACTCTGCACTTGCTTATTGTAACTCCAAATTGACACAATCCTTAATATCATAGTTTTTAGGTATTTATCATTAAAATTTAACACATGAATTAGGGTTATAGCCTAAAATAATGTATCTTGTCTCTCAGAAATGAAGCAACAGTAGCAAAGGAAGGTTTTACACAAAAACCAAGAATCTAAGATCCAAAATGAGTCTTTTGAAAGTCTTTACAATTGGAGATGACAATCTAACCATTGTCATGGGGTGGTGGTGGTGGTGGTGGTGGCTCCTTCTAGCAGTCCTTTATTTGTACTATCTCTATTGTGCTATACAGTCATAATCTGAACTGTCATTTGCTCTCGATCTCTCTGACACACATACACACAAAGTTTTTTTTTATTTGTTTTTGTTTTTGTTTTTTCTTCAAGACAGGGTTTCTCTGTGTAGCCCTGACTGTCATGGAACTCACTCTATAGACCAGGCTGTTTTTTTTTTTTTCCAACTTTTTTTTAATTTGAATTAGAAACAGGATTGTTTTACATGACAATCCCATTTCCCTTCTCCCACCCGTCCTCCCCTACCCACCCCCAACTAAAACCTTATCTGTCACATATCTTTTCTGCTCCCCCTGGATGGTGAGGTCTTCCATAGGGTGTCATCAGAGTCTTTCGTTTCCTTTGGGGTAGGGCCTAGACCCACCCCCGTGTGTCTTGGCTCAGGGAGTTTTCCTGTCTATGGAATGGGCTCCCAATGTCCACACCTATGCTAGGGATAAATACTGGGCTTCTACAGTAGGTCCCATAGATTTCTGAGGTTTCCTCACAGAAACCCATATTCCTTGGGTCTGGATCAGTCCCATGCTGGTATTCCAGCTATCAGACTGGGGAGCAAACCAGGCTATTTTTGAACTCACAGAGATCCACCTGCCTCTGCCTCCCAAGTGCTGGGATTAAAGGTGTACACAGCCAATCTTAATTTAGCAGGCAAAGATATGAATTAGTCAAATTATGTTAATATTTTATGATTCAGATTTTCTTAGCCCTGTTACTTCTATTTGTTTTTCTCTATGCCCATGGAGTTTCTGCTTCCCCTGGCAGGCTTTTGTCACAGATAAATATTTTTGAAGAACTGAGTCCTTAGCTGTGAGGAGGAGTGAACAGAGGCAGGGTAGGCTGGGAGGGAGGTGAGGAAGAACTGAGGTTGGAATGTAAAATGAAACTTAAAAAAAAATCTGAGTTAGATAAGTTAAATAAGTGTTTTCATAATAATGACTTAAATTCCCAGAATATTCATATTGCAAAAGAATACATGATAATGACCACACCACTCCAGGAGGATTGTATCTGTGAATAGGGTTTGAAAGCCACATAAAGCCAGCTGGGGGCATACACTGGCATTTCAGGGACTTAGTTCTTCTCATAGCATTTTATGAATAGCCTTACATGTCCCCCAAAGTCTTGGGATTGAGAGAAGTCTTTATCACAAGGGTTAAAGACTAAATATATATAAAGAAAGGGTCAGAATTACTTCAAAGGCAGTAGCAAAAGAAAGATTTACTATCTTATAGTCATCCATCACCCCTGGATATTAAACTCCTTTTAGCTTGTCTTCTGTGATGATCTCTGAGTCCTGGGAATAGTGGGTCCAGTTTAGGTTTGAGCATTCTGTAGTGTCTGAGAGGTATTAGCACCTGTTAGGTGCCAGGAGAAGAAGAGTAGATGTTCTCTAAGAGTGTAGTCACTGGTAAGTCAGTCACTCTGTAGTGGAAGACTGTAGGCCCAATAACTTCTGGGTACCTAACATTGATCTCTGTGAGTTTAAAAAAAAGACAAAATTGGGTAGGAGTGGAAGGGAGTGGATCTGGGAAGAGCTGGGGGAGGAGGAGTTAACTAGTTCAATCAGCACACAAAACTTTCAAAGGGATATATATATATATATATCTCAAACCCATAGGGCCCAAGTTTCAGAATGAATTATTTTTTCCATTCTCCAAGAAGAACTGAATGAAGTGTAGAGGGTTATGACTATCATAAAACATAAATAACTGGAGGAATTGTTGCTTTTTGAAATCAGGTCGTTCCTATTTCATTTTTAAATTCTTTTATTTTTTATATATTTGAATTACAAACAAGATTGAATTACATGACAATCCCAGTTCCCTTCTCCCTCCCTTCCTCTTCTACCACCCCAACTAAAATCCTACATATCATATGTCCTTTCTTCTATTCTACACCTGACTCAAAAAATTTCTGCTTCCTCATGACCTCTGCATCCTTCCTTTTCTTCCCTTCTCACTCTTGTAGCTTCCTCCCCCCTTCCCATGTTCTCAATTTGCTCAGGGGATGGTGACCCTTTCCCCTTCTCCAGGGGACAAAGTTTGTCTCTTTTAGGGTCTTCCTTGTTTACTAGTTTCTCTGGCATTCTGGATTGTATTCCATTCTTCAGTTGAGGGGCATCTAGGTTGTTTCTAGTTTCTGGCTATTATAAATAGTGATGCTTTGAACATGGTTGAACAGATGTCCTTGTTGTATGAATGTGCTTCTTTGGGGTATATGCCTAGGAGTGGAGTTGCTGGATCTTGTGGTAGACTGATTCCATTTTCTTGAGGAGTTGCCATACTGATTTCCAAAGTGGCTGTACAAGTTGGCACTCCCACCAGCAGTGGAGGAGTGTTCCTCTTTCTCCACATCCTCTCCAGCATAAACTGTCTTTGGTGTTTTTGATTTTAGCCATTCTGACAGGAGTAAGATGGTATCTCAGAGCTGTTTTGATTTGCTTTTCCCTGATGGCTAAGGATGTTGAACCCTGTCTTATGTGTCTTTCAGCCATTTTAGATTCCTCTATTGAAAATTGTCTATTTAGTTCTATTATCCACTTTTTAATTGGATTGTTTGGTGTTTTGGAGACTAGCTTCTTGAGTTCTTTGTATATTTTGGAGATCAGCCGTCTGTCAGATGTGGAATTGGTGAATATCTTTTCCCAGTCTGTGGGCTGTTGTTTTGTCTTGCTGACTGTGTCCTTTGCCTTACAGAAGCTTCTCAGTTTCAGGAGGTCCCATTTATTAACTGTTGATCTCAGTGTCTGTGCTACTGGTGTTATGTTCAGGAAGTGGTCTCCTGTACCGATTAATTCAAGGGTATTTCTCACTTTATCTTCTAATAGGTTCAGTGTGGCTGAGTTTAAGTTGAGGTCTTTGATCCATTTCAACTTAAGTTTTGTGCAGGGTGAAAGGCTTGGGTCTATCTGTAGTCTTCTACATGTTTGCATCCAGTTATGCCAGCACCATTTGTTGAAGATGTTCTCTTTGTTCCAGTATATATATTTGGATTGTTTGTCAAAAATCAGGTATTCGTAGGTGTGTGGATTAATTTCAGGGTTTTCAACTCTATTCCATTGGTCTACCTGTCTATTTTTGTGCCAATACCAACCTGTTTTCAGTACTATAGCTCTGTAATAGAGCTTGAAGTCAGGGATGGTGATGCCTCCAGAAGTTCCTCTATTGTACAGGGTTGTTTTGGCTATCCTGGATCTTTTGTTTCTCCATATAAAGTTGAGGATTGTTATTTCAAGGTCAGTGAAGAATTGTGTTGGGATTTTGATGGGGATTGCATTGAATCTGTAGATTGCTTTTGGCAAGATTGCCATTTTTATTATGTTGATCCTGCCTATCCAATAGCATGGGAGATCTTTCCATTTTCTGGTATCTTCTTTAATTTCTTTCTTTAGAGACTCAAAATTCAGATGCTGAAAAAGCCTTTGACAAAATCCAACACTCCTTCATGATAAAGGTCCTGGAGAAATCAGATATAACAGGAACATACCTCAACATAATAAAAGCAATATACAGCAAGCCGACCACCAACATCAAATTAAATGGAGAGAAACTCAATGCAATGCCTCTCAAATCAGGAATAATACAAGGCTGTCCACTCTCTCCATACCTCTTCAATATTGTCCTTGAAGTTCTAGCTAGAGCAATAAGACAACAAAAGGAGATCAAGGGAATACAAATCGGAAAGGAAGATGGCAAGCTCTCACTATTTGCAGATGATATGATAGTCTACATAAGTGACCCGAAAAACTCTACCAGGGAACTCCTACAGCTGATAAACACCTTCAGCAAAGTGGCAGGATGCAAGAGTAACTCAAAAAAATCTGTAGCCCTACTATATACGGATGACACATTGGTGGGGAAAGAAATCAGAGAAGCATTACCCTTTACAATTGCTACAAACAACATAAAATATCTTGGAGTAACACTAACCAAAAAAGTGAAAGACCTGTACCGTTGCTATTTCTTTAAAAAAATGATGGTGATAGGTGGTTAAAAATGGTTTTCAAATGAAAAAAAGGTGAGCACACTCTTTTTAGATGACCTAATTTTCTTTGAATGTCAATGTTCTCTGATTTATGACACTCATAATCTAGTACTGGCTATATCAGTAGGCCAGAAACAGGACTGTCAAAGCAAAACATCCTGCAGTTGTGGTGGCATCTCTAGTCATTATCCGGTCTCTTCACCTATAAATACATTCAAATTTCTTCATTTTTCAATCTGTCCAGCTGTCTTTCCTTCTTAACTTCCTATCCAGAACTTTTTTCTTCCCATTTTTGGTTACAAGATTCCATTACCCATTTGCCTTTGTCTCCACCATTATAGTCCTATCCACTAGAGTGGCTATACAATTTTTCTGTTTTTATATTATCTTTTTTTTGTCACAATGTCATATATTTATAATGCTTTCAAAGCCCAACAGTAATTTTAAAAAGAAATTAAACAACACACTCTCATTGAATTTTTAAAAATCTATACAATTCAAGCTAATTTAATGTTTTATTATACATAGTAAAAGTGGTGTTTATTTAAAAAAAATTCCAGGCCCAGATGTCTGCAGGAGTACATGAGGAATGGATTCCACTCGAGTATAAGCAGCAAAACTACTGAATGAAACCACAAACCCACCAACTCCTTACAGCAAATGCTAACACTCACGGAGGCTTGAATTCTTGTGGCATCAGTAGATATATTTTAAAGTATTACAAACATGCTTATGATCCATAGGGATTATTTACAATACCTATTTTTCTCATCTTTGGATTGCTTCCCCAACTGTTTTTGCACAATTCTGCATCTTTTGTGGGGATATATCTGTTGACTTTTTTGTCTTCTTTACTGATTTCTGAACTATGTGGACTTATTGCTGTACATGTCTTTCTTTGAATGTACATGTCTTTGCAACACTTTAATGGAATAATTTAAAACTGTAGCTCAATATGAAACTATAGGTTACAGTAATCCAGACGTAGAGAAAGAAAAAATGATATGATCTCACTTATTTGTAAAATCTAAAGATGTTGACCCAATAGAAATGATGTAGAAGAGTGATTACCAGGAGCCACAGTGGGGAAGTGAGGAAGTGTTGGACAAAGGATACAGGCTTCCTTGTTAGTAACTTCTGAACCCAATGTAACACATCATCAAACACTCATGCTTGATGATGTATTCTATACTTGAAATTTCTTAGAACAGTAGATCTTACATGTCATCACACATAAGAAAAGTAGCCTACCATAAGGAAGTGATCATATGCTAATTCTCACAAGTACCATTGAGGCTGTTTGAGTGAGATGTCCCACAAAGGCTCTGTCGTTTGACTACTTTGTCCCCAATTGGGAACTGTTTGGATAGGGTTAGGAAGTGTAAAGTATAGCCTTGTTGGAGGAAGTATGTTATTGGGAGCAGGCTTTGAGAGTTTAAAAACCCTCACCATTTCAGACTCCCTCTCTCTGCTTAATGTTGTGGTTTGTAACATATATGTAGAGTAGGCCAGTCCTATGCAGGCTTCCTGGTTATTGGTTCAGTCTCCATGAGCTCCTAGGAGCCCAGGTCAGCCCATCCTGTGAGCCTTCCCATGGTGTCCCTAACTGCTCTGGTTCCCACAATCCCCTCTCCCTCTCTTCTGCAGGATGTTTCAGTTGTGTGGCTTTGTCCCGTAGTGAGACTTCTTACAGTGGGAACAGGGATTGCCTCTGCTTTTTTGATGAATTTTGCAATGCCACTCCTCACACTGGGTTGCCTTGCCCAGCTTTTATACAGGGAGGTGGTGGGGGCTGGGGTGTGCTTGGTCTTGCACAGGGGGAGGGAATAGAAGTGGGGAGAGACTTGGAGGGAAAGAAGGAGGGGAAACAGTGGTGGGGATGTAGAATAAATAGGTAAATAAATTTATTATAAAAAGAATCATAAAGCCCTCAGCTTCTGCTGCAGTCACCATGTCTGCCTGGTGCCATGCTTCCCCACCAGGATGGTAATGGACTCTTATCCCTCAGGAAATGTAAGTCCAAAACAAACTCTTCTCCTTTATGAGTTGCCTTGGGAATGGTACTTTATCATAGCAATAGAAAAGTAACCAATACAACACTCATCATTTACAACATATACTTAAGTTAGAAATCATGTAGTGCACATTAAATACATACCTTTCCAGTCATTCCCCTACAAGGCTGGGAAAATATCTCAATTTTGACTAATCTTTTATTTATAAGATTTTAATGAAACTACTCTGGGTAATTTCATCTCTGTGTATACCCTTGGTGGCAGTGTCTACTGAGAAGCCTTCATTCTTAGCACCAGACTGTGTTTGCAGTGCAGTGCTGTCATTCACTACTAGGAGATTAATCTCAAAGAACCTTATTCCAGTGAGTTAACACTCTTACTTACCAAATGAAGGGATAAAAGTTCAAATTACTTAGTGGTTTCTGGAGAGTTAGACTTTGAGTTGAGCAACATTAAAGTTCCTTTGTCTGATGAAATGGATCTTCAAGTAGAAATAAAGTTAATTACAGATAAATAAAGGGCAATTTATATTTCTTACATTTGGAGGGATTTATTTCTCCTGATGATACGTGGTTATTGTTACCCAGGTGTAGGTAGCTTTAGCACAGAGAGACCATGGCAGGGTTTTAGCAGAGCATAGTTTTCCCATAAATATCCAGAAAGTTTGCTGAGGCCAGGGACAACAGGTTCCTGAAAATTCAGTATCACATGTGCTCACAGAGTTCCTGTTTGGAGTTTTGGGGTAGTCCAAGTTCAGAAGGTGTTAGTGAGCCAATAATAACTAACATAGTCCGATAATGGGGTAAGAATTAAACAGAGAATTTAGACAACTAAATGGCTTCAAAATTGCATTTTGGTCACGTTTATTTGAAGTAGATATATGTAGAATTCTCACTTCTACATAGCATGAAAAAAGTTATCTAGGATTGATGATCACGAAACAAGCCATAATTATGGCTTATGATTCTGCGCCAAATACTTTGAAATGAAAAGTATTAAGCAGTCTATGTTAAATGAACTGTGTTTCTTCTTTAAAAGCTCAAGTAGGAGAACACCTAAATGAGACTGCAAATTGGATTAACACATGACTTTGAGGACATCCTTAAAGAGTAAGTATATATTTCCTTGTCTTTGTGTTCTAAAGGCCTGTTTTTTTTTCACTTAAGAGATGGGAAAAAATATCTAGTAAAAGAAAATTAAACCTATTAATTTGATTCCAGGGTTCCAGGATTTTACAGAGAAGAGAGAAACTGGAAAATTTCTCTTTGGTGTCATAACAAATTTTCTTTTGTTTTCCTTTGTGCATTTTGGGGGTGTCAAGTTTAATATCTCAGTCAACAAGAAAGTCTTCTGGGGATCTCTGCTAAGCTGCAGTGAGTCATAGGAACGCGGACTGCAGGAACATCCAAAGGTAATCTTTGTCCATCTGCTGCTTCCAACAGGATGTCAGGATCAAGTTTCATTCTGTTTCTAAAATCTGAAAGAAGAAATTGAACACTCTAGAGTATTAAGGTGTTAAGAACTGAGCACCTACAAGGTTATGTAATGAAACTATCATATGTCTTTTAACACTCTTTACTTGATTGAGATGTATACGTAAATTAGGTAAGATTGTTTTACCTCAATTTACACAATTAATACAAATTCTGTAACTTCATTTTGTAACTAATACATTTAGCCCAAGTAATCTTTTTCAGAACTTCTTTCCACAAAGTCTTAGACTTTTGACACTCAGTGACAGTACTAATAACCTAAGGAAATAGAATATCATTGCTCTTGTTGAATACAGGTGACATTCTCAGTGGTAGAATGCTTTAACTTGTCTCAGGCCAGTGCACACATGCTGAGGGGTATAACACTTAAAAACAGACTAAACAAAGGCTCTTGATTATTCTTGTGAATGGAGAACTCCAAATTACTTTTGCTTTTTAAGTAAAGCAGAACACAATGTGGAGTCAGAACTAGATTGATCACAAATAGTTTATTAAGAAAGTACTCATGCAATGGAGCCAGTGACCAGGTTTACACCAGATGCCTGCTCATTCACTCAGCCAGACCGGAGAGGGAAAAAGAGAGCCATATGCACGAATCTCTGATAATTAATCCCTTGCTACATCACTCTGACCACTCCCAAGTGGGCATGGTCAGCATTTCCCCCTACATTTAAGTAGTTGAAAAAATATTCCAGGTGAAATTTCAATAAAAAAATTTCTGATTTCTGGAAATGGATTCTACAAACGGATTATAGCACTTTTAATCATTTCAGAATATGACTTAAGAAGTCATCAGATTGAACATGCTTGTGAAGCAAAGATGGTCCTGCATTGCAAGATAATTCCCAACATGGCCCATCAGCATTTGGTACAGAATGGGGTGGTACTGGGGGTTTTACAGAGCATCTGTCTTCTAAAGGAAAGATGTTTATCTTTAGGTTCAAGAAAACACCACATTTTGAATAATTCTGCCTAGCCAAATGGCAGACACTCTGTGAGCCAACAGATTGGAAGAAAAACCTCTTGTGTTTTCTACCCTGCATGGCTAGGTTACTATTGTAAGACTATGATCCAAGTTGTGGATTAAGAGAGATGATTGAAACATTAACATCCTGGAGTCTGACAAGGAGTCATTTCTTTTTCCTTTGTGCTCTAACATGCACACAGCACAGAAAGAGCCTTCATCAGCATTCTCTAAGGTAATCTGATCAGCAGGGAATAATAAAGTAATGGAAAATTATTATTCTCTTTTAAATTGTGATGCCAGTATTGGTTTCTCTGAAAGTCCAGAGATCTGGACTTTGTGATGTAGACATATTGAACTATCTGTGATAGGCTCTAGGCATATTGAACTATTTATGATAGGCTCTGAACACATGGATGTCTCTGTGTTAGGTTCTGGAGGTTAGGACAGGGAGAATTAAGATCTATTCAGACCACAGAGATTATTGAAAGAAACTAGCAGGAGCAATTTTCTTTTAGAAACATTTTTGTTGTGTAACAAAAAGTCTGACAAAAATCCCATCACAGCACTTGTTTTATAGTTCAAAGTCAAATTTGGTATATTTTAAGATATGGTTTTGGACAAGTTTCAAAAATCACTTTGGTTACAAAACAAGGAAGAAATTAATTATCCATTATATGTAATTATAAATATTAGATAATATATGGCATATACATTTATTAAAATATTTTCAGCCATAAAATCAATGGAGTCCTGATACATGCTTTGATACAAATTAAGTTGAAGGTTTCACCATGTCAAGTGAAAGAAGACAGACATAAAAGGCCACATTATTACATGATCCAATTTATATGAAATGTCCAGAACAGATAAATTCATAGAGAAAGCGTAAACTAATGATTGGAAGAGGCTGTGTAGGGAGGAATGAGTGAGAAGTGACTATTAGATACTGCATTATTTTGAAACTAGAAATGTTCTGGAATTAGTGGTGATTGTAGCACATCCTTGTGACATGATATAAACTCGCTGCATTTTGCACACAAAAAATTCAATAAGCTTCAGATATGACTCAGAAGGTGAGTGAATGCATAGCATGTTTAAAGCTGTGGGTTCATCCCTGCCATTGGAAAATAATCCAGAACAACAAAAATACTACCATCTACATTATAAATGCAACTTTTCCATATGGCATTATTTTATCTTCTTAAATTAAAGGTGAGCTGGAATTACTTCCTTCAGGTGGATTGGGATAAACAACTTAAATACAAGGTAGAAAGAAGTATTGTCATGAGGAAAACACACCGTGAATCTGAAAAAAAACTCTTTAAATGTAATGTGTGTGTGTGTGCATGCATGGGTGCATGCATGCGTGCATGCATGTGTGTGTGTGTGTGTGTGTGTGTGTGTGTGTGTGTGTGTGTGTGTGTGTGTGTTGTATCTGTGCACCTGCAATCCATGTTGTGTGTGTGTGGAGATTAGAGACCACTCTGTGGAGTTTGATCTCTCTTTAGATCTTTATGTGGGTTCTGCTCATGAGTCTTGTGCAGCAAGTACCTTCTACTAGTCAATAGTTCCATCAGTAATCTATGAAGTGTTTTCTGACTGTTTTTTCCTAATATATTTATCTCAATGAATAATCTTGTTTTAATGACAATATATATTTTTCTCATTAACAAAGCTATGTGATAAAGCTGGTAATTATTCTAAAATGGTCATTCTATTGTTCCTATGCTTGTGTTTGGCTGAAAATTTCCATAGTTGCTAAGTAATGATATTGCTTATGGAGGAGGCATTACTTTCCTAAAAAATTATAGTATTTTTCCTTTATATGTTTTTAATAACAGGAAATATTTCTATCAGTGAAATGCACAGATAAGATTTGATCAATACAACTACTTCTTGAAGAAATGCAACTTTTCTTTGAAATTTCCCAATCACTTCTTCCCATAGGCAACTTCCCATTGTCTGATTTCTTTACTGCAGATTTATCTTCCTTATTTCTAGTTTCTTCTACTCTACACAATAATTTGTCAACAGTTTTTTTGTTAAAGTATATTTATTATTAATTTCAATAAATAAATATAATAAATAGTAACACATTTTAGCTGCTTGATCATTAAGGTTTTTATCTTTATGAAAAAATCTTCGTGAAAAATGAAAAAGCCAGCCTCAAGATATAGAGATCAGGCAGTGGTAATACACATCTTTAATCCCAGCAGCCATAGGATTAGGTGGTGGTGGTACACACCATTAATCCCAGGACTCAGTATCAAGAGGTAGACAGATCTCTGATTCCAAGAACACCCTGGGCTACTGGAGAGCAAATCAGAGCTCACACCTTTGATACCAGGATTTGAGAGGTATAAAAGGTAGAGGCATTAAGTGTCAGGATTAGTCTCTAGCCACATTGAGGAGAGCATAGCAATCTGAGTGAATCTGAGGAGAAGTAAAGTTGGGAACAGTTTGAGGATTGCCCCTTTGATCTGAGGTAGAGGTAAGATCTACTGGCTGGGCTGCTTTGCTTCTCTGATCTTCATCTTGAAGCTTGAACCCAACATCACTCTCTGGGTCTTTTATTTACTGTGCTATAATTGGCACCCAAGATTAAAGTACAAATTCACCTAAAAGTCGCCTGAGTTCCTACCTGGCTGGCTAGGTTTTCTTTTGTTTTCTCCTTAAATCTTTGAGCAAGTGTGGAATTTTTCAGTTGTAGCTTTTCTAAATAGTCTTCACCTGCCTCTCAAACTTGGGGGGCTTTCAGGCTTTTCCAACAACCCCTCTCCTCTGGCTGACACTCTCAGCCCATGGCCACAAGCTAAATTCTGCAATTCAGATGTGCTACACCTCACAGGTCACTAAAATTGTTGGCAGATTTGATAAGTCAATTGGAAGTTCTTAAAGGAAGGGATTAGTTTAAAAAGAGATATTTCCCCCACACTAAAAAAATGGAAAATTAAAATGGAGAGAATTAGGACTGCATATGATTACATAATGAGTGATTTAAAAATGGAACAACTAAATGACAGAATAACCAAGATTGACATACTGTTAATTATCATTTTGATAATCTTTGTTGTTGTTTTGATAATTCTTGGTTTATCTCTAAAAAGGATGGATATATGAGTGTTAAGATGCAGACCTTAGAAAAACTTATTAAAGCAGATTATAATTCCTCAAACCCAGACTGAGGAATTACATAGAGAAGCAAGTTTGGCATTGCATTTTAAGGTTAAAAAAGAATACTTTAAGGTCCTAAAAGAATCAACTTTAATATATCCAGTAACTGTACAGGAAGTACCAAATGAAAGAGATTATATAAGAGCTACTTGGAAGCCTGTCACAATTTAAATTTTTGGGAAATTCAAGGATGCTGTAGTTTCATATGGCATCAATTCACCATTTGTGAAACATATGATAAACATGTGGTATATTTATAATATGGTTATTCCTATAGATTGGATAGATTTGATTAAAGCTGTCTTAGAACCTGGACCACAATTACAATGGGCTCCCTGGTTCAGAAAAGAGGCTAATAATATTGATCAAAAGGCTAAAGCAAGAGGTATGGCTATCTCCCAAGATCAAATTCCTGGAGAAGGAATGCTACTTTATAAAGGCAATGTTGATATGGTGATCACCTCTTGGGTTTATACCATGCAGCAGCTTTGAATGCTTGGGACAGAACTGGAGAAGTGGAAAGAAAATTGAATCATTTACAAAAGTTATACAGGGCCCAAAGCATTCATGTATTTCTTAGAAAGACTGTCATCAGCAGTAAATAGCATTCATAACAAATAATAAGTCTCCATGTCATGATTTGGGGACTGGCAGTCCAGGATATCCTGCTACACTGAATTTCTATATTATTTAGGAGAAATATGACATAGGGCAAAACAAAATCCAAGATCTCAAATTCTGTTGATTGAATCAGACTGACATCTTCATGTATGACTGCCAAATGAACAGACAAGCTCCAAGGTGGGTATAGTGAACGTAGTCTTCAGAAAAACTCAAAATGGAAACAGGGGAACAGTAAGTCTCTATGAGAAGCAGGACAGAGAATGTATGGGCAAGGGGTAAGAATTCGTTAGCATAAGTTATCTTTACTAGGTAATGTTTATCATTTTCATTTAAAACATTGGTTTCATGAAGTCCCATTAATTAACTGCTGGTCTTAATGCTGCACTATTGGAGTTCTCTCTAGAAATTTTTTTTAAATGTCAATGAGTACAAGAATCTTTATCTTTATCTTCTATTATATTCTAGGTATTAGGCCTTATGTTGATGTCCTTGATCCATTTGGAATTGAATTTTGTGCAAGGTGAAAGACAAGGATTTAGTTCATTTTTTTCTGCATGTATCTAGTTAGACCTGAACCATTTATTGTTGATGCTGTCTTTTCTCCAATGTGTATTGTTGACCTTTTTGTCAAAAAAAGGTTGACATAGGAGTGTGGGCTTATATGTGGGTCCTCAATTCCATGCCATTGTTCAATACATCTGATTTTGTGTCTGTGCCATGATGTCTATATCATTGTAGCTCTATGGTATAACTTGAAATCTGGGATAGTGATACATCCAGCAGATGTATTTATTACTCAGGATTCAATTTCTATGAATAATTATGCTGCTGGGGATTGCATTCTAATATGATGGCCATTGTTATACTATTAATTCTACCAATCCATGAGCATTGAGGGAGTCCTTCCACAAATGGCATCTCCTCCAATTTACTTGCCTTTTGTTATGTTTTGCTTTTGGTGTCTAAAAATTTTTATTTTACAACTCTTGCATTTATTTCATTAGATTTCTATCTCAGTCTGTTTGTTATTTGCATAAAGAAATGGTATTTATTTTGTGTGACTTTGATTCCTGCTACTTTACTGAATGTGTTTATCAACTGTAAGAGATTTCTGGTGGATTCTATTGGGAAACTGAAGCAGAAAGAGAAAATATAAGTACAAGTATGGGGTCTTGTATGTGCTGTGTGTGAGAGAGATGGTGTGATTATTATAACAGATAAACTACATCTTTTTAAAAATAAATATACTAAAGAATCTGTGGTGAAAAACCTGACTTCCCCTCACCCCATTAGTTCAGGTAACCAAGGAGCACACCCCAGAACAAGGTCAGCATTTTCTTCTTTGCTTCCCTTATGATCAGAGCTCAGAAACAGCTTGAAAATAACAGATGTTACTCCAAATCTTCCCTTGAAAACTGTTATACTACAAACAATCTAATGTTGTCATGATGTTGGATATCTTATACTAACTTTATGGTTTACTTTAAATACATCTGGGCAAGAACATCTAATCTTTCAGTGCTATGTGTCCTGAAATGTCTTTTGAGCCTACTAATTGAAAAACCATAGAAAAAAGCCACAAATTAGAGAATTGGAATACAAATGAAAATAAAAGAATCCATCCATGAAACACTGCAGAGAGAAAATGAATGAATGAATGAATGAATGAATGAATACCACTCAGTCAAACAAGAAGAGGATGTGATTATGAACAACTGGAGGACAACTTTTTAAAGTGAAGTTAACCAAGTAAGAAAGACAAGTGTACATTATTTCACTTACATGGAAAATTTTAGAAGTCAACTCAAAATGGCAGAGAGTGGAATGGTGGGTTCTAGGGGCTGGAGGGGAATGGTGGGTGCATAGATTCACAAAGAGTCAAAGTAATGGGAAGAAGTGTCTGCTGTGTGCTCAGTCCTAAATGGAACATTTCTATTCCCTCTTCCATGGCTCAGAGAATATCATGAAAGAGAAAGCAGGAAGAGTGTGTGCACCAGAGGATGGGGAGGAGTGTTTGTGAAGCATTGTCTTTTGGATATGGCATGGCTGCTACACTCATGAATCCATATCAACTGTGGCTACCCAAAAGACTAGGCCCATCAGCATTCTATAATGGATGGGTGGTGCTCATGAGCCCCCCTTCTCTGAGCTAGAGGTAGTTAATAGTGAATAGAGGAGAGGAAGCCATATTTCTTAGTAATAAAGTCTCTGAAAAGTGGCCTTTGCACATGTAAATGATCCCCAACCATGGATATGCCAACAATGCTAATTAAATACACAATGTTTAGGGCTACAAAATCCCCAAAAGCCATGGAAGTAGGAAGGGAAGTTATTGAGAAGGAGGGACTTATGGGGAATTGAAGGAGTGGGAGGGAGACAAGGACAATAGAAGTGAATATAATAAGTACTTTATACATAATCTGTCCTTGTAGAAAAGTACCAAATTTCCTGCAGAACATAGGACTCATCAACCATAGCCTAGTTCCTGGCAAGCTCTAGACCACACTCAGGAAAATAGAGAAATGAAGACAAACACATTACATTATCTATTCAAATAAATCTCCAATAGCTTAAAAGTGTGTTTAATGGTAATAGCATTGTCACCAAAAAAATTCAATAATTTAAAATATACATTTATGGGCCAATGAGATAGTTCAATGGGTTTAAAGCATTTGCTGCCAAGCCCAAACCTTGAGTTAAATCTCTAGGACCCACATAAAAATGAGAGAAACAATTCCTGCATCTTGTCAACATGGACACTCTGGTACATGTCCATAGATATACATGGATGCACATGCACCAACACACACACACACACACACACACACACACACACACACACACACACACACTCACTCACTCACACACACAATACATGTAAATATAGTAAAAAAAATTTAAAGGAAAATAAATACATATTCAGACTCCATTCTGTGATAAGTACAGGGATAACACATACATGGATAACACTATGACATAATAAGGCAGCAAGTATAGAGATGAGTGATAGATTGGTATAAGTTGGTGGAAAATGTGGTTTGGAAGTTGATCAATGTCATTTGAATAAAGCCAAATGGGCAACATTTCTTGTTCATACTTACAAGTGTCAAGAGTTATCACAGGTTCAAAGGGTACTTAGAGATCTTTTAATAAAAATCCTGGTGACACATGAACATGGACAAATAAGAATGGAAAGACTTATTGGGCTGGAGGCGGGACCCAGTGGCACAGATAGCACTTACTTAATATGAGCAAAGCCCTAGGTTCTGTTCCCAAAAGAGAAAGTGAGGAAAAAGAATAAAAATGCCATGTGAAAACATCCCAATGATTTTGGACAAGTCAAATTAATCTATGTAAATACAAAGAACTTCTTTGTATAATACAAACTCGTGTCACCAAAATTAAATATAAAGAACATTTTTTGTACAAAATCTCTAAACTCTATAGTTATGTTGCCTTGTCTTTCCATCTGCAGGTATGCCATACTTCCTAAATTTACTTGTCTTGATGAATATCACACAGAGTCAATGGTATAGGAAGTATTCACCACATTCCAGGCGTGGTCTAAACTCTATTTCATAAAATGTGAGCATCATTTTCTTTTTCTGGTTAAAAATCTTTTCATAAATTTGCTTAAGATTGCTTTGCTCTGGGGTAATCATAGCATATTGTTGACTCAGTGAATGTTCAGCTATTTACCTTTTCATGTATGGCCACAAAGCTACATCTTCTTCAGAAAACTTATGAAGTGTATATGGGGCTTTCTTTCTGCATGAGTACAGGAGAATACATATCATCCTGTTTTCTCAAGATCTTTCTAGATCTTAATTCTGACATTCCACTGTAATACATCCACAACATCATACCACTTTCCTACCTCTTGACCATCATGAACCCAGTGAGTGGAGCATACCTAGGGCACTTTCAACCAAGGAGACTGGAGTATGTTACATCATCCCTCAAACCCTCAGATTCTACACAAATGCGTGAGCGTGCGCACACACACACACACACACACACACACACACACACACACACACACTCACACTTAGAAATACTTGTAAAGTCAACATATTAAGTCTGTTTAGGTGATAGCAACAATGTTAGTTATCACCCAAAATATACTTTTGCCTTAAACTGTATCATTCAGTCACTTAATTTGTGTTAGGTCCTGAAGTAGGTTTTAGGGATCTATTATTATCTTAATTTGAGTTGCCCTAGAAACAGATTCTAAAGTAAGGTTTGTTTGAATAGTTTGTTTGACTGGGGAGTGGAAAAGTAGGAGAATGTATAACAGCAGAAAGTTAGCTTCTATGATGAGTAACTGAGACTTAGTTCCACAGAGGCCAACATATATGACAGAGTCATATTATCTGGGTGTGGTTGAACTGAGGTAGTTATATGCCTGCCATCACTCTCCTTAGGTAAGGAATTCCAGAGAGTGTGAGGAGATGTTAATTCTTCTGCTTGTTCAAGTGGTTTTCCTCAGCTTAAAGACCATTCTTAGACAAGGAGGTTCAGATGAGCTAGTTAGCTCCTAAAGCAGTCAGACCCTGAGATATGAATGGACCATCAGTGCCATCTGCTACACTCCTGCATAAACCAATCCTCTCCCCACCCCAGCTTTCACAGTACACATATACATGCACATATGTGTGCATATGGAAGTTAAACTTCCTGAGAACTTTTCAGCATTAGTACTCTATACTTGTTTAAGAATAACCATGATAACATCGTAGCTAATCTTGCTTGAGTATTTGCTAGTTATCAAGAAAATCACTTTGTCTTAGCCTTGTCCTATAAAGTGTTTAATCCATAAACTTTTGTCTTCTATCCATTAAGATTTATCTTCTTTTATTGCTCATCTATTTCTTATTGTACCACTTTGCTATGTTTTGCAGATTACCTTAAGTTACCAAGCATTCCTTTCTGGAACAGAGAAAAGGGATTGCACATATGAATAAATGAGAAAATGGAGGAGTAGGAGAAGGAGGAGGAAAGAGTAAGAATATATAAAGAATAGAACATGTTTCTTTTTATTTTTTATTTTTATTTAATTTAGAAACAATCTTATTTTACATATCAATCCCAGTACCCTTTCCCTTTCATCCTCCTATACTCTCCCCACTGACACCCCCCTATCCCATCTCCTATCTACTTCCCAGGGAGGGCGAGGCCCTCCATGGGGGATTATCAAAGTCTGTCACATCATTTGGGGCAGGGCCTACGCCCTCCTCTGTGTAGCCTGTGTATCTAGGCTTAGAGAGTAGCCCTCCACGGGGAATGGGCTACAAAAGTCCATTTGTGCACTAGGGTTAAATACTGGTTCCACTGTCAGAGGTTCCATAGACTGACCAGGCATCCTAAATGACACCCACAGTCAGGAGGTCTGATTTGGTCCAATGCTGGTTCACCAGCTGTCTGACTGGGGTCCATGAGCTCCCACTTGTTCAGGTCAGCTAAAAACATGTTTCTTTTTATTAAATTCAGTGGCCATTTGACAAACAAAATGGACTTAATAAAATTTAAATTTCTCTTTCCACATCCATTGTATATTGAATTAATGTATAGATATTGGAAAATTTTTCTTATAGGAAAATACTTACTGTCCCTCAGGTAGTGCCTCTAGATCATGAGTGAAGAAGATAGATTGTCTTTCTATGAGAGTTGATTAAAAAATTCAGCTAAGTAGGAAGAGCTAATCAAATGAACAAATGTCCTAGAACACTTATCTCTCATTAGGACATATATTTAAAAATAAAAATGTACTGACAAATGTTGAAAAGCAGTCTCATGAATTCAGAAGTCATGATGATTGGAACAGTAACAGACAAACTTGGACACAGAGCTGTGTTTGCTTCCCAGAACTATCCTGATACACTGAGATATCTGTGGGCTGTTCTAAATGATTATGAGGTTTCACAAATTTCCAGGCTGATGGAAAGCATGCACCATTTGTCAACAGTGATATAATTTTTCGAAACTTTTCATGGGGCTGTCAGAAAATAGCAATTACAGAGAAAGGCCTGAACTGTAGAGCATGCGGGTCAAGCTAAGATATTTGGGCTCAAGTCCTAGCACCACCACCTGGCAGTGGCTAGGCAATCTTATGCAAGTCCCTTAACCTCATTCCCAATCTAAAAGTTCATCTAATAACAACACTAGGGATTAGTACCATTTAACAACAAAATATACTAAGAAAAGTCAAGAGATATAAACAGAAACAATGCAAATACTAATTATTCATGTATTTCAATCAATGCAAGATACTATGTTTTGTGTCTTAACATGGATATTAGTAAAGGTGAGGTCCTATGATTTGATTTTTTGTAGTATTCCCATCTCTATCTTGTGCTATCAAAACCATACTGTTCTCACAAGTGAAAACAGATCAGTAACAGTTCCATGTCTCTCATCAATAATGGCCTGTCTTCAAATGTACCACCTTAGTAAGAGTATGGACATCTAGAATGCATCTTATGCAAGAAGTGGTATTTCTCACTTGTTGGGTGAATGGAATAAATGAAGTATACCTGATTACATGTCTCTTTCCTTTATCATAAACTAGTTGTGAGAGCTCTAACCCTATTTCAGTTTAGAGAATCATTTTGCATTATAGATACTTTAGTTACTTTTCTATTGCTGTGATAAGACACCACAACCAAGGCAATTTATAGATGAAAGAGTTTAGTTGTAGCTCACAGTTTCAGAGGGTGAGTCCATGACCATCACAGCAAAGATGGCAGCAGGCAGGCAGGCAGGCATGGCAATAGAGAAGTAGTTGAGAGCTTACATCCTGATCCATAAGCATGAGGCAGAGAGAGCTAACTGGGAATGATGTGGGATTTGAAATATCAAAATCCACTCCCAGTGGCACACCTCCTCCTAATTCTTCCCAAATAGTTCCACCAACTGGGACAAAGTCTTCTTTAAATATATGAACAAATGGGGGCCATTCTCATTCAAACCACACCAGTATAATATAGTATTGAATATCCAAAACAAACATCCAAAGTCAACATATGCCACCCTTTTCTTAGGATCAAATAACTCTAGTTTGAATTCTTCATGCACTGAGTCAGTCAAGATAACCAAAGTTTTTAAGCTCAAGATTGTTGGCTCTTTAGTCATCTTTTAAAAACTCATCCGTAACCCCTGAGATTGGCTTATAATATTATCAGAATTTGAGCCAATTGTGAAGATGTATTGATTGCTTTACTTTGAAATCACTGTGTGATAAAAAAGACAAGAAAATTTACCACACAATGTGGGTTATAGAAAACAAAATAGCAAGAGGGAAAGTTTCCAAGCCTATTTATTCATAATTGACTAATAAAATCTTAAGAATTGGTTTGCTGAGGTAAATCCAACTGTCAACTTCCAGATCAGCTTCACGATTGATCTGCTGTTGAGGCAGCCAGCTCTGCCTGTTTTTTTTATTATCTTTGGCACCAGATCCTTTACTTTAGTATGCTGAGTGAAAGAAGCTATAAATATAGGGCAAATAAATCAGCTGGATAAGTGCATCAAGATAAATTATGGTTTTCAAATATTTAATTAGCCTGTAAGACACAACCAAAGTAAGTCCAATGTATATGTAAAGAGAATTCTTAGCGCGGGAAAAAAAAAAAGAATTCTTAGATTGTGTTTCCTAAAGTACTAAGTCCCTGGGATATGGGTGGAACAACAGTATCATCAGTTGTATTTTTGCATAAATTTAAGTTACTGGGTCCATAACAACTGGTACTGGAAACCAAACTCTATGTCTTTAGAGTCCAAAAAATGCCAATATTCTTATGTTCAAGTATTATCAGAAAATCACACAAAATTAGTGAGTATAGAGCACTTTCAAATTCTGGATGAAAAATAGAGGGAGACAACAACTCCTAGGAATTTTATTCCTCAAGATCTTGAAAAGATACAACAGAAACAGATAAAATAAATATGTTGTGTACATGTTTCTCAGATCCTTTAAGAATAAAAAATCCTTTACCAATCATTTCTGTAAACATATGTGTAATCTCTTCCAATTACTAAACATTCAAAATACTGGTGGAAACTGTTAATTTAGTAATTTTAAAATTTGTGATTGCATTTTAACGCCTGTCCTAGAGTCTTACGAGTAAAATCGCTATTTATAGGAGAAGTGGAGGCATATGTGCTAGCCACTTTCCTCACTGCTGTGACAATATGTCTGCCAAGGATCAACTGAAGCAGGAAAAGCTCAGGTTCAGTGCAAGGAGCTGATTCCACCATGGATGGGAAGCCACGGTGCACATCGTGCTCCTTCACATCTGGAAATGAGGAAGCACAGAAGTGGGTGCCACTGCTCAGTTGGCTTCCTCCATCTCTGTTTGTTCAGTCTAGGATCCAGCACAGTTGATAGACCACCCACACTCAGGGATCCTGTTGTACTCCCGTTGGTTTCCTCTGGAAATGCCCTCGCCAACAAACATGAAAGGTGTTACTAACTAATGCCCTGCTATATTTTTGTTTAAAGATATCTTTTTCCTTTAAGATTTGTTTTTATTGTTTTACTTATATGAATATTTTGCCTGCGTGTATGTCTGGGCACTACATGCATGCTGATGTCCGAGAGGGTGGTGAACTTCAATGTAGGCTCTGGGAATAGAACCTGGGTCTTTCTCAACAACAGCAAGTGCTCTTAACCACCGAGCCACTTCTCCAGCCCCATGCCCTGATATTTCTTACTCCATTCAGATTTAATCCCCACAGCAAACACAATTATTACAGAAGAGCACCACCCCTAGCAGTCGGAAAAGGAGATGCTGAAGAATGCTGTGGCTTTGTTTTAAGTTCATTGAATTTATCTGCGATACCTGGCATGCAAGTCTCCATTCTTACTCAATGTGCTAAATATTTCCATCAAGATTTTCCTTCTTATGGAGGCAAGCAAGTCTTTCACCAATGTCTTCTCATTTGTGACCTTCATCCTGGTATTAAAGGCTTTTCTTTTCAGCTCACCTCAAAGTTTAATGCAGGATTGACTCTTAGATCAAAGGTTAAGCTAAAGAGGTAAATCTTACATAGATCCATTGGTATAAGAGGCCAATTTTACCACTTAAACTCCCTAGAAAACAGCTAATGCTTCTATTACTTTCCCAGTCTTAGCAGAAAAGCAAGAGGAATCAATGCAACACATGGATTCCACATTTGGATCCAGACCTTCAGATCCACCCCTGCCAAGCCTATCATTTCCAGTAAGTGTTGAATATTCCAGATTTCCCCTTTTCTCTTCTACATAAATCCAACAGCTGTCTACATAGAGCTAGCCATTATCAGATAAGGCACCACTTCCCCGCATTCACTAGCCTGAACACAGAATTATAATTTTCTTCAAGAAAGCAGTCTATGCTGTGGCCATAAACAACTTAAATCAGAAAAGGCTGAGAATTGCTATTTGAGAACATAAGGACTATTCTTAGTTTTCCTGACTCGTCCACTCTTGAGACTGTATGCATCTTTCTCAAGGTGTATTTCTACTTCAGTGATTTCCTTCACTCTCTTCTTCTTCTTCTTCTTCTTCTTCTTCTTCTTCTTCTTCTTCTTCTTCTTCTTCTTCTTCTTCTTCTTCTTCTTCTTTTCGTCTTCTCCTCTTCCTCCTCCTCCTCCTCCTCCTCCTCCTCCTCCTCCTCCTCCTCCTTCTTGTTCTTTTTGTTTTTCAAGGAAGGGTTTCTCTGTGGCTTTGGAGGCTGTCCTGGAACTAGCTCTTGTAGATCAGGCTGGTCTTGAACTCACAGAGAACCTCCTGCCTCTGCCTACTGAGTGCTCCCGAGTGGTGGACCACCACTGCCAGGCTCCCATCTGCTACTTCTAAGTAAACTGAAAACCATTTTTTTTAGCAACAGCCTACTTTCATATATATATTATTACTCTTATACATTGATTGAGGCCTTGCCTTGTGTCACCCACTGTATATGTTTTCAATATATGTCTACTTAATAATCTCAATGAGTAACTCTGTTCAACATGCTCTATTACTGTCTTTATTGTACAAAAAGCTAGTAGAGGAGAAAGAATTTGTAAGTGGTCAGAGTTTGCTAGTGAGACCAAATAACTTGAACCATAGCTGTCTGACTGGAAGCTCATTCAAGCTATGTTGCTACAATTAACAATGGAAGGCATTGAGAAGAAAGAGAAAAGAAACAGAGCCTTAAAATGTAAAAATTTAGGTGATGTTAGAAACTTCAGGGGACAAAGAGTAGGACTGGATTTCCAAACAGGGAATACTATGTGACCTGCCTAGATAAAAAGAGACACATCTTGTGGTTATTGCCTTCAGGTAAAAATTTTGCATATAGTTCTATAAAGAACACCACAATAGGAGCTGGCAAGATGGTAAAGCACATTCTATGAATCCTGATGGCTTAAATTCAATCCCAAGGATCCTCATCAAGGTGGAAAAAGAGATTTAACATACCACAAAGTTGATCTCTGACCTCAACATGTGTGTGTGCTCCTATCTATCTATCTATCTATCTATCTATCTATCTATCTATCTATCTATGCATGCACAATATTTTTTTAAACCCCATAGCAGCCTACATGAATCGGTGAAACTGATTACATTTTCTTGCTGGATTTTAACCTTCAAAAGGTGTGTCAATTTCCCTGTTCTTTTTTTGTCTTTTGGTTTATGTTTTTTTTTGCATTTTATTTTGCTTTGCTTTATTCTGAAGAACTTTTAATCTCCCCAAGTGAAAAATGAATTCTCAAAAGTAGAGATTCCACCCTCATATCACTATTAGTTAATTTACTCATGAAGCTAGTTGTGCAAAGCACTAAAGGTAAAATATTATTAAAGGAAGATTATACTCATGTAGAATCTCCAGCCTATGAGAGAATATGGTTGTGCAAAAGAAATATTTATCTCAGTTTTGATTAATGTGCAAAGTGCAGCATGGGCAAGAGTATAGAGTGTTCACATGCAGTGTTTGTAAAATTGGCAATATGCCATATGAAATTCATTACTGTATTTCATGTGTCCTCTTCCTCTCATTAAAAAGTAAAGCAATATACAGTAAACCAACAGCCAACATCAAACTAAATGGACAGAAACTCAAAGAGATTCCTCTGAAACCAGGAACAAGTCAAAGCTGTCCACTCTCTCTGTACCTCTTCAATATTGACTTGAAGTTCTAGCTAGAGCAATTAGATAACAAAAGGAGATCAAGGAGATACTAATTAGAAAGGAAGAAGTCAAACTTCCACTATTTGCAGATGATATGATAGTGTACATAAGTGACCCTAAGAATTCTACCAGGGATTTCATACAGCTGATAAAAACCTTCAGCAAAGTGACAGGATACAAGATTAACTCAAAAATATCAGTTGCCCTACTATATATAGACAATAAAGGGGCTGAGAAAGAAATCAGAGAAACATCACCCTTTACAGTTGCCACAAACAACATAGAATGTCTTGGGATAATGCTAACCAAACAGGTGAAAGACCTCTATGACAAGAACTTTGAGTCCTTAAAAAAAGAAATTTAAAAAGATACCAGAAAATGGAAAGATCTCCCATGTTCTTGGATAGATAGGATCAACATAGTAAAATTAGCAATCTTGCCAAAAGCAATCTACAGATTCAATGCAATCCCTATCAAAATACCAACACAATTCTTCACAGACCTTGAAAGGACAATTCTCAAGTTAATATGGAAAAACAAAAGACCCAGGATAACCAAAACAACCCTGTATAATAAAGGACCTTCTGGAGGCATCACCATCCCTGACTTGAAGCTTTACTATGGAACCATAGTAATGAAAACAGCTTTGTGTTGGCACAAAAACAGACAGGTAGACAAATGGAATTGAATTGAAGATCCTGATATTAACCCACACACCTATGAACATCTGATCTTTGACAAAGAAGCTAAAACTATACAATGGAAAACAGAAAGCATCTTCAACAAATGGTGCTGGAATAACTGAATGCTGGCATGTAGAACATTGCAGATAGATCCATATCTATCAACATGCACAAAACTAAAGTGCAAATGGATCAAAGACTTCAACATAAATCCAGCCATAGTGAATCTCTTAGAAGAGAAAGTGGGAAGTACCCTTGAATAAATTGGCACAGGAGACCGTTTTCTGAACATAACGCCAATAGCGCAGACACTGAGATCCACAATTAATGAATGGGACCTCCTGAAACTGAAAAGCTTCTGTAAGGCAAAGGATACAGTCGACAAGACAAAACAGCAGCCTACAGAATGGGAAAAGATATTCACCAACCCCCCATCTGACAGAGGGCTGATCTCTAAAATCTACAAAGAACTCAAGAAGCTAGACTCCAAAACACCAACTAATCCAATTAAAAATTGGGGTACAGAACTAAAAAGAGAATTCTCAATAGAGGAATTTAAATGGATGAAAGACATTTAAGAAAGTGCTCAACATCCTTAGTCATCAGGGAAATGCAAATCAAAACAACTCTGACATACCATCTGACTCTTGTCAGAATTGCTAAAATAAAAAACACCAATGACAGTCTATGCAGGAGAGGATGTTGAGAAAGGGGAACACTCCTCCACTGCTTGTGGGAGTGCCAACTTGTACAGCCACTTTGCAAATCAGTATGGAGATTCCTCAGGAAAATGGGAATCAGTCTACCACAAGATTCAGCTATTCCACTGTTAGGTATATACCCAAAAGAAGCACATTCATATAACAAGGACATCTGTTCAATGATATTCAGCTTTATTTGTAATAGCCAGAACCTGGAAACAACCTAGATTCCATCAACTGAATAATGGATAGAGAAAATGTGGTACATTCACACAATGGAGTACTACTCAGTGGGAAAAAAATGGAATCTTGAAATTTGCAGGCAAATGGATGGCACTAGAAGAAACCATCCTGAGTGAGGTAACCTGATGGTGAATGTACTTCTGTGTATGTTTATCTTATTGTTGAATAAAGCACTGTTTGGCCAATGAGACAGCAAGTCAGGAGGGACTAGGAGTTGAGGAGGATTCTGGGAAACGTAGTAAAAAGAAGTCTTATGATCCAGGCAGGAAGTGACATAGCAGGCAGACTCATATATAAGCAAGGACAAGAAGGAAGTCATCCTTTTTCTCTTGCTCTTCCTCCTGGTCTCTGCTCTGGACTCACCATGTTATCTGCTGGCAAGAGAGGGTGCCAGCGGAAGGCATCCTCAATAAGTTTTATAAAATATATAGATTTATGATAATTAAGACTGAGGAGCAGATGAGAAATCCTAGTCATTGGCCAATTAATATTTGTACCTAATATAAGTGTCTGTGTTACTTGGGACCTTAACGTGGTGGCGGTCAGAACTTGGGTGGCCTGGTGGAAAGCACCCACGTGGCAGCAGGGCTCAGGTGGCTTGGTGTAAAGACTTATTGTTACAGTAAACCAGTCACAAACAGACAAACATGGAATGTACTCACTCATATATGGATTTTAGACAGGAGCAGGGGATTGCCAGCCTATAATCCTATCACCAGAGAGTCTGGGAAACAGGGAGGACCTTAAGAGAGATAAGCATGGTACCCTGGAGAAGGGGAATGTTACAGGATCTCCTGAGCAAGTTGGGAGCATGTGGGGGGAGGGGAGAGGTAGCTGGGAGAAAAAGAGGGGGGAGAAGAGGAGGGGAGGGGAGGACATGGAGGAGCAGGTGGTTTGAGTCATGGGAAGAATAGAGGAGAGAAAGATAAGAGATATCATAATAGAGAGAGCCATTATAGGTTTAAAGAGAAATCTGGCACCATGGAGATTTCCAGAGATCTACAAGGATTACACCAACTGGCTTTCTAAGCAATAGTGGAGAGGCTACCTTAAATACCCTTCCTCCATAATGAGATTGATGACTACCTTATATGCATCTTAGAGTCTTTGTCTAGTGGCTGACAGAAGCAGAGGCAGACACCCACAGATAAACACTGCACTGAACTCCTGGAACCCAGTTGTAGAGAGGGAGGAGTGATTAGCAATGGGGTCAAGACTGGGCTGGTGAAACCCACAGAAACAGCTGACCTGAACAAGGGGGAACTCAGGAACCCTAGACTGATGGCTAAGAGTCCAGCATGGGACTGATCCAGACTCCCTGAATGTGGGTATCAGTGAGGAGGCCTTGGCAATCTATGGGACCTCGGGTAGTAGACTAATATTTATCCCTGGCACACAAATGGACTTTGGGAGCCCATTCCACATGGAGGGATGCTTTTTCAGTGTGGACACATGGGGACCTGTCTGGAATGATATGACATACTTTGGAGATCCCCCCATGGAGGGCCTATCCTCTCTGGGGAGCAGAGGGGGGATGGGGTGGGAACTTGGGGAGGCTGGTGAGAGGTCAGAGAGTAGGGGACGGAGAGGGATCTGGGATTGACATGTGAAGCAAGCTTGTTACTAATTTAAAAAAATAAAAAAATAAAATCAATAATGATAATCATAGAGGTCCCTTGGCAAAGAAAAGGGATATATCATCTTATACCAATCCTTTCTCTTCTTCTAATCAATTATTATCTATCCAGTCCTGTCATCAGAGTCATTCCATGTAGTTTCCCAAGCAACCATAATCCAATCCTGGGCCTTGCTAAGAGTTCTACCTCAGTGAAGGTTATGTGAAAGAATTTATAGTGATCTGAAGGCCCTAAATCCTCTCAGCCACTAAGGACAGGTGACAATCTTCTACTCAGCACCTTTGGGTCAGTTTTTCAAAGTTGTGACTATGATCATATTTTCTCAGTTATCCACTGAGAATCACAAGGGTTCCAACAATCAAGAGTGCATGCTTCCATCCTTAATGGCCATATTTCATCCAACAGACCCTTTTCACCATTTCTTTCAAGTCAGTTTTCTCACTGGGGTACAAAACAGCCATGCATATCTACACCCCTATGGCTCTCCCTGCTCTGTCTCTGACATGGAATGGCAGCCTTCTTCCATTGTCTATCTGTCCTTGAGATTATTTTCTGATGTCTATATCCCTTGCTGAAGGTGACAACAGAACACTTTTTGACCCCGTCTGAAGTGTTAAGTGCTTGACTGGAGTGAGCTCTGTATTGTTCTTGAACAATTTCCTGCCTAAGTAACCAAATGGCACTTCCATGAGAGCAAGAGATGTACTCTCTCGATGTTCACTGAGCTTTTAAAGGAGTTGCATAAATGTTCTGTTTAAGGCTGCATTCAACAGTCAGTTATGAGCATTCATGAGTCTCTGTATTCACTAACGTTTACTACATAAAGAAGGATCACTAACTAAAGATGAGAGTAGTGCTTGCTTGCCTGTCTGGACTGGACCTGATGGGTGGCTGTCAAGGAAGTACTTGCACTTCTAAAGTTTGCTCAAATAATGGATTCCATGCAAAGTCTCATAAATAAAATACTATGATTTAAATGTCTACCCTCTACCTACCCTGTGTACTGTAATTGTGGCTTCTCTTATTTTTTTTATAAGAACATAAATTTTGGGAGTGGAGAGATGGCTCAGCAGTTACGAGCACTGGCTGCTTTTCCAGAGGTCTTGAGTTCAATTTCCAGCAACCTCACTGTGGCTCACAACCATCTGTAATGAGATCTGGTGCCCTCTTCTGGCCTACAGGCATATATGCAGGCAGAACACTGTATACATAATAAATAAATCTTTAAAAAAAGAACATAAATTTTGAGTGATTGGATGCTATTTTATACAGCTCAGTGTTATAGATTTACATAATGCTGAATAATAATTATTAATATTTACAGTTTTATTTTGTATTCAGCAAAGCTCCAGCTCATGAGCTCATTGACTTATGGTTATCACGATGTAGGGGTATCTTTATTCTAATTTTAAAATCAATATGCTGAGGCTTAGGCTAGATAAGTAATCACTTTAGTTTATACAGCCAGAAAATGGTACAGCCAGAATTCAACTCTAGACAATGTGCCTCCACATACAGTGAGTGGTCATTAAACAGTGGGCAAGAATACAAGTTTATTGGATATTTGTGATCACAGAACGCACAAAAAGAGAAGCTCACCATGGTGAAGTCAGATGAAATCCCCAAAGTTCTGTTATGAATTGATATCTGTGATCAAAAATGGGAGTGCCTATGTGAAGTCCTAAGGCTCTGAAGAGAGGCATAAGTATTGAGAACTCAAAGAGAGCCTGTGCTGCATAGAAAGAACCTAACTCATTTATTTTGAAAGCATTACATTTAAAATTAAAAGAATTATCTTGGCCCAGCACCATAATCACAATAAGGGTATTCCAATAATGGTATAGTTCTTATTTTGGATGAGGCAGGGAGAGAGTCACACACAGTGTTATAGAGAAAAGAGTCTTGAAACAAGGCTTCCCAATGAGTTTCATAAGGGAGGAATCACCAGTTCAGGATGTATTTTCAGATGTGTTCCTGTCTTAGGGTTTTTTATTTTTTTTGCTGTGAAGAAACCATGACCATAGCAACTTTTATAAAGGAAAAAATTTAATTGAGGTGGTAGCTTACAGTTTCAGAGGTTTAGTCCATTATTATCATGGTGGGTAGCATGGTAGCTGGGAGTATGGTGGTGTGCAGGCAGATATGATGCTGGAGAATCCTACATTTTGTTCCAAAGGCAACAGAAAGTGAACTGTGACACTGGGTGTGCCTTGAGTATATATGAGAGAGTGACAGACTTCCTCCCCAAAGGCCATACCTACTCCTACAAAGCCATACCTCCTAATAGTGCCACTTTACTTCAGGGCCATTTTCTTTCAAACCACCAAAGTTTCTAACCAAAAAAAGTCTCATCATCTAAATGATATTTTTTCAAATTTCTAATCACACTGCTAACACATTTCTATCCACCTACAGTCACAGAACCAGGGCTGAGAAGATGGATTAGTCTTTATGATTAAGAACCTAATTGGATTGCCAGACACACATGACAGGTTTCAGAACCAACTCCTGAAAGTTGTCTGCTAATATCCACAAGCATGCTGTGGCATGTGTACATGTGACACACATGTACACATGCACACAATCACACACACACACATACACACAAGATAGACGACAAAGATGGATGATAGATAGATAGATAGATAGATAGATAGATAGATAGATAGATAGATCACAAACCCAGAATCTTGTCAGGGTCACAGAAGGAATTAAGGGAGTCTCTTCAGAAGCCTTGCTGGGTCACTGCATACAAACCATCTACTAACATGTTCATGGCAGCTAAAATTTAGGTACCAGTAGCCCGCATCCTGCGGGATCTATCACATTTGCCTGAGGAATCTTGAACTCCATAAGATGGATGCTGTTATTTATTACTACATTAAAATACAAATGTGGTTCTTTTTCACATTTGATATATAGTATTGAAAGAAGGAACACCCCCAGTAAGCCTCAGTTTCTTTTAAAGAGACATTATGAAGACAAATACTCCATCGACCTTTCTGTCTTGCTTTTTAGCTCCTCACCCACTTCCTACTTGCTACAGGAATATAAACTCCATGCCATCAAATTTCTTTTCTTGTCCCCTCTGGTAAACACCAACTGCCATGTCCACATAGTTGTTGTGTAGTTATGGTTTTTTTTTTTTGTTCCTACTCTAAAACTAATGATAGCAAGTTATGTAATCAGTTTCCATCACCAATCATAACAAACAAGAGGTTATTTTCCCTGTGGTTTTCCAGATTCCCCTTCTCTTTGTTGTTCACTGATGTTTTGTGTTATTGATAGGAAAAATATCCAAAAGAAGAAAAGCTTGTATTTACTTAATAGTGAACTGAAGAGCCAATTCTTAAATTTAGCCTCCAGAGTAATGAGCAAATCTGAATCTGTGTCCTGAATCTGACCAAACCAAAATAAAGCCACAGGGTGAACAATTTATTAGAAAGGGGGTGTTAACTGCCAAAAATGATTTTTCAGGGAACAGCTAGAGAGTGCAAGAGAGACAGCGGCATGAGAAGGTATTAAATTTATTAAACTCATGCAGGTGAAAGGCAAATGTTATTTCTAGTTCAAAGAAGAAGATTACCTATAACCAGGCTTCTGATTGCCACATAAAATAACATAAGCAGAGAGAAGATCTTAATACTAGAATATCACATATGATATATCATTGATGAAGCAATAATTAAACTTTATAGTGTTAGCATGACAGCTATTCAAATGCCATCGTCGGTGATTAACAAGGCTCAATTGGCTTTGCCCCACTTCTAGCTTGAAATACAATCCTCAGATAGGAACTCCTACTTCTATTTTATTTTCAATGATGTTTCTGAGCACTGGGCATTGCAGGAGAAAAGCAGCAGATAGACAGTCAATGACAGAGCTAAGGTTCTACCCCAGACATGCTAATTCCAGTGCCCTATAGAGTGATAACTTTTGTGACTCTGTTTCATCACTGTGTGTGAAAATGATAACATTAGAAAATGAACTGGGTTATGGCAAGGGTTATCTTGCATGCATCACTGAGAATGGTGCCAGGCAATTATAAGGGATGAACAGATAGCCACTGATAGTCTCTACTAACTAGTCTTCCAAGAAACCATTTCTTTACTCTGCTATCCAACCTCCAGAGTGATAACACAATTCATGAGTTTAATTCCAAAAAGTTATACCATTTACAGTTCCATTTTTCAAGAAGGAGTCTGTTTTGTCATCTAGGATAGTCATGTGAGTTTTGAATGGGCTGACAAATTACTGCGCTCAACAAGATAGCCAAGGTGCTATTGTGTGAGTTCCAAGCCTGGGAGCCACGAAGTCCCACACTTTTGCTATGATCACTCTTTGAAAGAACTCCAAACATGAAACAGGCCCATATTACTAGTTATCTCCTCGTTGCTATGACAAAGTATTTGACAAAAACAACTTACAGAAGGCAGGGTTCGTTCAGGCTCACAGTTCAAGGATTCAGTTTACCATGCTGGAGAAAGCATGGAAGCAAGAGGTTCAGGTAACTGGTCACCTTATGTCTGCAGTCAGGAAGCAGAGACATGAGCATCCTTGCTCAACTCTCCTCTCTCCTGTTTACTCAGTCCAGAATCCCAGTCCATGGAATGTCTTGAGCCACATTTAGAGTGGTTTTTCTCTGTCAATAACCTAATCTAGAAAATACCTAATCTAGAAAAATATAGAGGTTTCAGTCTGTGATGATTTCAAATCTCATTAAGTTGACAATAAAAGGTAACCATCATAATTGCTGCTGGATCTCCACAATATCCCAGTGTCCCCTGTTATAAGTACCTGGCATTATCAAAGGACCCAAGTACCTAAAATATATCTTCACACATTTTATAGCTAACCAGAACCCCCCCAGGTTTTCCTTACTTATCTACCATAGCAGGTGCGTTTGTTCCAGGTGCTTGAAGTGCATTCTGGGATAAAGCCAACTGGTGGCTACAAAGGACAGGACACACCACAGTTAAACCAGATCCGGTTCAATTCTTGATCCTGCCCTGGAGGAGCATCTCATAGACAGTCACATTTCAGCTGACTCCACCCCTTTCTGGGATCTCCTGGAGAAACCTTCCTGGGATCTCCAGACTTGTTTCTTATTCAGAAGCAATCACATGAAACTACACCCTTCCCTCCCTCACTTCTGATGTCACACCTAAAATTAGGTTCTTTACCTTTTGTCTTCTGATTCTAGCCTACTTTGACACCAACAAACAGATAAGTACAACAAAAAACTGTTCTCCTGCTGGCCCCATCCCTCCCCTCAGTGGTCGGGGGAGGGGGCAAACAGTCCCTGCAGAGGCCCAGACAGAACAACTCAGCTCCTACTCAACCCAGGGCTTTGAGTTGGGTCAACCCAACATCTACATCATCTGGACCTGCTGGAGCACATAAAGGAACTGGCCCTGAGACATGTAGCTCCAGGATTTTTATGACTGGGGCAACAGCAGGATATCTAAGAGGAGTTTCAGTGAGGGTCCAGTATTGATGGTGTACCACAAGCCAGATGCCTTGAAACTGAATGACAACTCATTACACCATGAACATTTGCAAGTAAAGCTGTTTGGACAGAATTGTCTACTTCATGACACACTGCAGGTCCCAATGCCACTAAGATGAATGAAGAGGTGATGGAGAGGAGAGAAAGATGGAGAAGCAAAGTGCTTTCTTTGTTTTTTTTTTTTTGAACTATTTTTAAAATTTCTCTTGTGGGATGGGTGATCCTGCAAGGGTAAAGGGCTGATATGGAGGGACTGGGAAATGGGTGGGATTGAAGTATATTATGTGAAATTCCCAAAGAATCAACTACAAAATTATGTTTAAAAAATCAGCCCCCCCTTCTTCTAGCAGCACTCAAGGATATACCAGCCCCTCTGTCAACTTCTTGGGTAAATGACAATCAACCTGGCCAGGTCAGGGTTGTAGAGCATTTAATCACACAATAGGAATCAGTCATGACTGGCCCCACCTGCTGTCACTTCCTAATAACCATTTTGATTCCTATATTCGAATGGCCCTTTCTAGTCTGTTCATCAACTCTATTCATCCAGGCCAAGCAGGGGCTCTTTTGAATAACATGTTCTTAGTCATCTAACACAGGACTCAAGGATGACCACCTGACCAACTGTCACAGGATGTAAAGGGAAAAAGCCTTGATGATAGTGCTTAGGATGCCCCAATCAATACCCATATATCCTTAGGCCTATCCTTCTCTAGCCCATGTTCCACAGTCCTTTTGTTTTTACATAAGCAAAAAGGCTAGACTATTAGATCAAGAGGCTGTGTCTGAGAAGGGGATCAGCCATGTCTTATTTATCTACTATCTAATACCTTCACTAATCTGTTAAGCTTCTGTCACTAGTAACCTCCAAGAAGGGTAGGACAAGAGAATACGATTCCTGAATTACTGCAGAATGTGCTAGATAATCCTGGCTAGTACATTCACTCATCTGCTAAGATTGGAGACCCCCTTCCTTCTAAACCTAGGGACTCCTACCCCTATGGTCAGAGACACCCTTCTCTCTCAAGTCTGTAAGTGTAAGGAACTTGTCCTGGAGGTTGTTGATGGATCTCTGCCATGTTCCATCTTCACACAATGAACTCAGCCAGCATTGTTAAAAAATATAGAACTATTTTCTTACAATGGAGTGAAAAAGATTCATGAACAACTCAAAAAACCAAGGGTCAGTTATTAAAAGTACTGGTTAATTTGATAGTCATCCCAATACCCTGGTTTACTGGAGTTTAATTTCTCCTCTTGTTTGGTGTCCTTCTTCAGACACCCAATGAACGCCTCCACTTCATCATTTCCAGCTATTATAGATACTCCCTTATCTCACTTTCAAGAATCTACTCTCCACCAGAAGTTCCTTTAGTCTCTTTACCCTTCAAACCCCTACATTTTGTCACCTGTATTGATTTCTACAAGTACACAGCAGACTTTATCTGTATAAATGAATAACATACAGAAAGGTTTTGATAACTATTACAAGTAACTGGTTTCTTGTCATTGTGATAATCACTTTAAAGTTGTCACACCTGTTTCTGCATTTGTTTAATCTCTCCTTCCAAGTTACATATTTCTATATCTATTTCCATCAAACTAGAAATCTTGGGCACTTTGTTAAAACTTTCTACAGTACACTGTGCATCACTGTAGTTCTATGTTGCTCAGCTAAGAATATGGCAGCAGCTATCTTCTCAGGCACTCTGAGAGCCAAGCTTACTGGACTGCACCAATTCCCAAATTGAGAATCTATCTTAGCAACAGTATGGACACCTTTGCCTCAGTTTATTTTTCTCAATTACAAATCTCCTGCAACAACACTTATCCATCACAAAGATGAGTTTTCAAGTGTTGTGTGATTCTGTCTCAGTTTCTTGGATGCATAAATATTTATGTTTTTTTCCTTTTTAATTATTTGATCACTTGTGACTGAGTAACTCATCAGGCTTTGCCATTTGTGTTGATCAGCACTTAAAGTATCACTGACTCTTCATCACTCAAATGCTAGTTTACTTACATGCTTGAAGACGGCTTTAATATGGCAATACACTTTGAGCCCATTCATGTCAGAAACCCTATAATCTTCATTCCTTGCATTGGTTTCTTTTGTTTGCTCTTTATCAGTGTCTGTGTCAGCCAAAAGCAGGTAGAACTGAGTTTCTTTCAGTGCTTCCCAGTTTCAATCTTTTTATTGAAATATTTTCATACAATATATTTTGATCCTGCTTTCCCTCCCCAAATCCGTCCAGATCTTCCCTGTCTCCCTCTCTCCCCACCCATCTTTATGGTCTCTCTCTTGCAAAAAAAAAAAAAAGAAAAAAGAAAAAAAAGAAAAAGAAAATCAAAACAACAAGCAGAATACCAATAAGACAAAAAAATGCCAAAAACAATTGCTTCCCAGCCTTTTGGCTAAGATCAAGTGTAAAAAATGCCAAAACAAAACAAAAATTCCCCAAATCTAAACAACTCTTTTAAGGCCAATTACCTTAAAATATTGGTAATGGACTATTTATAACTATTTATTTGGTACTATTTCTTCCCCACAGTGTAGTTTTATAAAATTGATAGCTATTCCTCAATGCTCCTTAGATTTTGTGACTTTTATCCTACTTAGTTCTACATGTCCCAAATAACTAATGCTTCTTAAATGGAAACCACCCTATCAATATTGTTTGAATTGAATCATTAGATTCAATTAAGGAAATGCTTACATGGTTGAGTGAGTCTCTTAATGTGATTATCTTCTCTGGTAGGTAGCTAGGCACTAAATCAATTGTTTTCCCCATTTTCAACTATATTCCACTTAAAGTATACAGCCAGTTGAAATGAATATCCCAGTCCACCCGATAAATACCAAGCAATGGATTCATTTTGTGTAAACAGAAGCACAGGATTCACCATACATAGATACCTGGTCACACTCTAAAACTTCTAAACATTGGTGTGTTAAAGTTATCCAATTATTCAGTTCACATACCATTTAACTAAAAGTTTCTTCTTCCTTTCCTTCTTTCTTTCTTTCTTTCTTTCTTTCTTTCCTTCCTTCCTTCCTTCCTTCCTTCCTTCCTTCCTTCCTTCCTTCCTTCTTTCTTTCTTTCTAAACAGGGTCTCTCTGTATAGCTTTGGAGCCTATCCTGGCACTTGCTCTGGAGACCAGGCTGGCCTTGAACTCTCAGAGATCCGCCTGCCTCTGCATCCCGAGTGCTGGGATTAAAGGCATGTGCCACCAACGCCTGGCTCTAAAAGTTTGTTTTAAACCTCAATCCTCCTGCCTGCCTTAAAAGAAAACAGCCATCTCCCAGTGTTTATTCTCATCTCAGTGACACAATGATTTCATGGATTTTTATTGTTCATTTGGAATAAAGAGAGGAAAATCTTATTTCTTGGGATGAAAGACTTTCTTCTGGAACAGAGTTAGTTTTCTCATTCAAATCTTTTAGTGTTTTATGAGATACAAAGGCAATAAAATATCTGCACCTGTGTTTTCGTAGAACTAAAAATCATGAGTGAATCTGAACTGTGTCCATGGGGTAAAAGGGGAAAAATCCATTTGACACCATTAGTTTTGTGTCCCAAATGAGTGCATAAAACATATTGTACTTCCCTATCAGAAAGCATAATCAGAATCTATCCACAATGCCAAACACATGGAATCAGAGCCCAATCAATTAGTCATCTAAGGTTCAGTCCACAGGATGCAGAACATCTGGAGTCTTGAAAACTTCCAAATGAATGAGTGATTTTTTTTATTTTACTTTTCTTCAGAATATTTCTTGCAACAAATGAACACAGCCAAATGTGGGCACTTCTGACTGTGTTACCTTCAGATATTAGGTTCACAAATAGCTTGAAAGACCAAACTTTCAATATTCAAAGACGACCTTCAGTGAATAATAATCTCCTGTGGTTTACTTTGATGATGAGCTTATATTGAATAATGATAAAAATCAGAGTTGTTTAAGTATGATTGAATGTTGAGTCAACATATGGTAGGGATCACTAATGTTCTACTGCCCTAGAGTACCTACCCTGAGATAATCTATGGAGGGCTTCCTATGCACCCCCATAGAGCCTAGCCTGTCTATTTGTCTTTCCTGTGCTAGCCCAAGATGTACATGAGAAAACACAGCATAGTTAGGGATCAGATAAAGGTCAGAGTACATTGCCTAAATGCCAAATAGGACAATGTCAGCAGAAACAATCTCAGATGCAGAAACAAATGCTAATCTGCAAGTCCTGCCAGGAGATGCTCTTTAGAGAAAGTCTAAGAATATAGACCTTCTCCCCATAGAAAGAAATCAAGTAAAGAAAAGAGAGGGTCACAAAGCTAGGATCTGTGAAAGAAAACTTGTACCTAATTCTTTTCCTTCTCCTGTGCTCCCTGTCTATCTCTCCTCTTCGCATCCTCGACTTACTTCTGTTCTTCCTTTCTTCTCTATCTTTTCCTTCTCCTTCTTCTCTGACTCCATGCTGTATTCAGTCCCAACATATTAAAAATATAAGCTCTACAAGTAAAACCGTTTCCTAAGAGGCAATCACTCTTCCAATAACCACTATCCAAACTCTCTTTGCTTCCTCTAAAAGTATTTTTCTGCCTGTCCACCAGATCTTCCTCACTCCCTACAGGGCACTTTTTCCCACATTTTGAGTGTTGGATTCTCTGTTAATCTTGTGAAGTTTATGATTCAGAGTCCCTACCTTCCAGGCCTACTTTCCAAAGCCCTGTTGTTTCTATGACCTTATTCTTTTAATGTAGAGCTTCTTTCCATTATTGCCATTTTGGGTTTATTTTCCCCTTGGTATCTCTGAACTTCCACTCTCTAAGTCTTATCATAAAACACAAGGTTCTGGTCTTAATCCTCCTCCCTGGGATGTCCGTGAGTATTAGACTTACTATTAGACACACCTGTTACCCTTCTCTTTTGCTCATACTGCAAACAAGTCACTTAAGCAACCAAAAATTTCACAGTTCTCAAACAAAAAGTTTCAGATGCAAGTGCTGGCACAACTCTGCAGGCCCTGAGGAAGAATCTGCTGGAAGCTTCCATCTTAGTATCTGGCATTCTAGGTTGCCCAGTCTTTTAGATTTTTCCTCAAATCTCTGCCTCTGTCTTCTCCTATATGCATGTGTCTGAATTTTCTGATTCTTGTAAGGATATCAGTTGTATTGGGTTTAGAGCCATTATGACCAACCTATACTTGATTCCAGTCTGCAATGACTACATTGCCAAATAAGGTCATGTCCAAGTTCCAGGTTGTGCAGGGAACACTCTTCAATCCAGTATGATACCTCTATGTAAACTGTTTCCCACAACCTGAGAATCAGTCTTTGAATAGACACAATATCCTATCAACTAAGGTGCAAACAATCCACAAAAATCTTCAATTCATCAAAAGTGTTTCTGTTTTTTCCATTAGTTCACAAAACTTTCCTCTAGTCATGGAAGTCCCCGTGCATCTTCCTCACCCAGATCCTACCTAGTCCACCATAAGCAGGTCACAACCAAATATCCATTCTATTCTCTTATGGATGGATATCCATGTAACCATGTAGGGCACCCAGTAGGCACTGCCTCCTTTTAGAGTACACAATATCCCACAGTAAAACTGAGAAGTGAGGACTGGGTATGATCTGGTTCAGTCACTGACTCAGCATTATGAAACTATTTCAATATTGTAAAATATTAAGTCTGAATTATGAATTTAAACTGTTAAAGTATAGATATCACCTTTAGTTAACCATCACAGTAGGAAAAAAGTTTGCAGTGAGTTAGTAGACTAGTTAATGACCAACAGCCAATTGCCCCTCAGAACTTTAGGAGTGTCTTCAAAACTATGTTTTAAAGGAATAATAGCTAGATAAACAAAATTTATTAAAAATAAAGAAATGATAGCTACTTATTGAGAGATACAAATAATTATGTTAAGCAAAATAAGGCAGACTTGGAATTGAAAGGTGTTCTTGAAAACACATACTCATGTGGACATTTCAAGGAAGGGCTACCATGATTGACATAAGCATTAAACTATATCCAAGGATTATGAAGGACTTTACTGATATGTGGTATTAATCATAATTACATGTGTAGAAAAGCAAATACGAAGAGGCTGATAGCAGGAGAGATTTGCTTCTGGTCACTGGGTTATGTTGTACCCTGCAATTGAAAATCCTCTTGGAAACGAAGAGAATCTGGGTGATTGTGGTCATTTTCTAAAATTTTTGTCCATTTCTAAGTAGTCATACATTTCCCAAAACTGTTTTGGAAAAAGAAAATTAAAAATATCTATAAAATTTTTGAAATGTATTTTTGTTTTTTTGTAAGAAGCATTCAATTTGTTAAATAAAGAGACTAACATAACTCCCTGCTTATTATATCTCTTAAAATCAATGTTCATTCTGTCCAAACAAATTGTTTAATGTGGTGAATTACTTAAAAAATATGACAACATTCTGAAATATTTTTCTTTCTCCCTATATCAACAGAGGGGAAGATTCTAAAAAGAAAACTAGAAATATTCAGTTGTATGGCTGAGTTTAGTTCAAACTACTCTGGCCCTTAGCTGTGGTTGATTATGTATCCCCTGTGAAGCCTTCTATATCTATGTAATAATAGTCCACACAATTACACAGTTACAAAGCCATTCATTGCTCACAAGATTAGAAGGGGATTATTTGCACAGGTAATTAGAATGGGTTGTGGACTCATCAAAGGTTATTTTGAATGGCCTGTGAAAAGACACCATTTCCCATCACTCACTTAGAACTTATTTCCTCAACCCTCTTAGGCACTTTCCAGTTGGTTTATCTAACTGGCAGCTCAAATGCAAAAAAAAAAAATGGGTCTTGAATATAATTTTAAGACATAAAGAAGAATTACAGAAGAAATTTTACAATGAACAAATTGTACTGGGCTTCCAAATTGTGCTTTTTATGTCTGAACACAGAAACAGGGGGTAGGCATATGGCAATGTCCACCTTTCTCCAATACAAAAAGTTATTAAATCTACTGGAGTTGGCTAAAGGAAGCCATAATTACTTTAAAATGGAAAAAAGCCACAAATTTCCTTTCTCTTGCCTTACACATCATTTTCTTATCCCAAGTTACATATTTTCAACTTCATCACACATCAGAATGTCAGGTCAAACCCCTACCCTAAGCATATTAAAATTCTTTCCTACCCCTGGACCTGTGGCACAAACAAGACTACTATTTTAGTATCGTGATTATTTTGTAATTGGCTCATGGCTTTCCTATCTGTTGTTTTTCCGTGTCAACACGAACCACTGTAAGCATGTATGCTGCATATTTTAGCTGTCTTCAAGAAAAAGCTAAGGCTATTTCTCCTGTTGAATATTTCCACCGAGCATCACTGGTGTTTCTCTGCCAATTCTGAAGTGTCATCCCTATCAAAAGGAGACAAGGAAAAGATAGAGAGCATGACCCCGCTTCACCACCTCAGATCTTCAGTTCATTCATCCCACAGCTTACTGCTCCTCTGTGCAATATGAAAAGATATCTAACAATATTTTTTGTTATTTTTAAAATATTTTATTTTATAATTTTTAATTCAGTATGTATGTGTATGCGTGAGAATTTGTTTGTTCACCTAAACCCAGAAGTGGTGTCAGATCTCCTGGAGCTCAAGTTACAGGTGGTTATGAGCCACCTGATACAAGTGTTCTTAACCACTGATTCATCTCATAAGTTCCATGAAATGTGATTAAAATTACTTGCACAAATGCTAGCTTTTTCTGTATGTTGTAGTTATGTTTGTGTTCTCAGAACTTGAGAGACTGAGGGGTTACCAGAAATTTGAGGCCAACCTTGGATGTGTAAGTTCTAGGCCACAACAAAAGACTTTGTTTGGAAATCAACATGGAGAACTGTAGCAGGAAATATAAAAGACCCAGAGACTGATATTTGTATTCAAGCTTCAAGCTGAAGATCAGAGATGCAAAGCAGCCAAGCCATGAGATCTTACCTCTACCCAAATGGCAATCCTGTCCCCATGAATCCTCAGAGGCAAAAGGCTCTCACCAAGCCCAATACTTCTGCCTCTCCCCAGTGTGGCTGGAGAATCAGTCTCCACATGATTCCTTTGCTTTTTATACCTCCTTAGTGCTGAGATTAAAGGCATGTGATCCCAAGTGCTGAGATCATCTTTGTGTGAGCTATTTCTCTTTAGGACTGGATTAATTTTGTGTAGCTAGTGGGGCCTTGAACTAATAGAGATCCATCTATCTCTTAATCCTGAGTCCTGTGTGTACCACCACAGCCTAGCTTCTATAGCTAATTAATATGGCTGCTTTGCTATTTTGATATCTGGTGACTTTAATAAATTGTAAACAATATATCACCACAGAGAAGCCTCAAAAATGAAAAATAAATCTACTACACGACTCAGCTATGCCACTGCTTGGCAACATGACCCAACATGACTATGACACCTTGACTTATGTCCAAAGGACTCAACACCCTACTTCACTGACACCTGCCCAGCAATGTTTATTGCCCCTCTATTCAAAATGCCAGGAAATGGAAAACAACCTAAATGTCCTTAAAACATAGCTAATAAAAATGTGTTACATACACATAGAATGGTATTCAGCTGGAAGAAAAAATTAACTAATGAAATCTAGACGAGATTGTGATGAGTGAGGTAACCCAGACCCAGAAAGTCAACTGCCACATATTCTCTTTCATCTGTGGTGCCCAGCTCCAAATCTTCAGTACATGAGTGCAAAACATGAAGTAAGCACAGAAATCAGGAACATATAAAGGGATTGTCAGAGGTGCTTGAGAGTGGATATAAAATGGAAAACAGAAAAACATGCAAGGGATCTCTAACTAGTAAGTGGGGAGAGAGGTCAGTTAAGAAGAAGAAGAGGAAAAAGAAGAAGAAGAAGAAGAAGAAGAAGAAGAAGAAGAAGAAGAAGAAGAAGAAGAAGGTAGAAGCCACAAATAATGCCAAGGTTGTTTTTTGATAAAGCCTCAGAAATCATATTAGTTTATGTTTACATAAAGTTATACACAATGCATATAGGTGCCTATGTATAAATATATGTAGCTTATGATGAGGCTCTGCCCCTTGACTTGTGACAACACTCCCCACAAGAGCCAAAAACTAGCAAAGCCCCTGGACCAGGTACTAGACTTCATTTTAAGTGATCAGACACGGTAGACCAGATGACTTCCAAAACAATTTGGTACAGCTATTTTTGCTGTGCTTGGATACCTCTCAGAGGTTGAAAGTAAGTCCATATTGTTGAAGACACAGCACACTTAGGACATAGGACCTGATATATTCCATCTGTATCTAACTTTAAAGCCTCCTTCCTGCATTCTAGATACCATAGTTCCAGAAAACACTATGCAATCTACCAAAGAGAGAAGCAACTACTAGTCCTACCCAGGTACGTAACACCTATGAACCAGAACAACAACAAACAAGTTAAGATAGCTCTAAAGGTGTATTAGTGGCACTCACGTGATGATAGTAATCAACATTTGTCAAAGTTGACTTAAAGTCCACTGAACAGAAGAGAAATCATACCTAGTACTAGAAACCTAGTCAACTACCCAGGAAGATTGAGGTCATAGATCTTAGGAGAGAATTCACTACAGCAACTTAACCCAACAGAATTCCTTAACTACATTCAAATATTAGTGTTGTACCCACAGGTAAGTACAGTATCACCCCCCATCAAAGAGGCTTTTCTCATCTTTCTACTCCTCCCTATTCCAGAGATAGCCACATCTCATTCAGTGCCAGTCTTGTCACGGAAACAGGACAGAGATCAGTGTGAACAGATTGGGTTGTATTGGGCACTTGATAACCAGGGCTACTTTCAACTATGGTAAAGTATATTTGTTGTGATCAATGACTCTTTCATTAACCTCAACTACGGTTCTACATGTTTCAATATGACTCTGCCTATGGAACATTCCATAGCACAGTCAAGGTTGAGAACAGGAAACATGTCATCAATGAGAAGAGAATTTACATCTTCCAAAAGGGAAATCCCCAATATCACATGAAGTGATGCTGGTGTTGAGAATGTTTTAAAGTCTGCTGTTACTTTTAACACCAAGGTGAATGCCAGGGATGACTTGAAGAGTGAAGCCAAAAGGGTCGTCATCTCTTTCCCTTCTATTGATGTCCTCATGTTTGTAATGGGCATGAACAATGAACCACAAAAGTCATTACAGCTCACATAAGATTGTCAGTGATGCCTCTTGCTCCACTAATTGCTTGGCATTCCTGCCTAAGATCATCTATGAAAACTTCAGCAACATAGTCCATAGCATCACTACCAACCCAAAAGATTGTAGATGGTCCCTTTGGGAAGCTGTGATGTGATAGCCATTGGCTTCCCTAGAATACCATTTCCACACTCACAGGCACTGCTAAGACTATGGGCAAGGTCATCCCAGAACTCACTGAATGGGATACTCACTGGCATGGCCTTCTATACTCCTGTCCCCAATATGTCTCTCTTGGATCTGACTTGCTTCCTAGAGAAATCTGTCAAGTACAATTACATCAAGAAGGTAGCAAAGCATGCATCAGAGGGACCACTAAAGGGCATCCTGGACTACACTGATGACCAGGTTGTATCCTGAAACTTTAACAGTGATGCCCATTTTTCTACATTTTAAGGTGGAGCTGACATTGTTCTCAACAACTTTGTCAACTTCATTTCCTGGTATGACAATGAATATGGCTACAGCCACAAGGTTATGGACCTCATTGCCTACAGAGCCTCCAAGGTGTAAGAAGCCCTCGACCACACACACAGCAAGCACTTGGGAAGAAGAGAGGGGCCTTTGGCTGCCGCTGAATCCGTCACCATCACTCAGACTCCCTTCACAATTTCCATCTCATAATTTCAGAAGGGGAGAGGTTTAGGGAGCACCACTCTCTTTAATACCATTAATACAGTTCACTGACTCCCCCAATCTTCTTTATATACCAAATGCCAACCATTGTGGAAAACGACAACTGAGCACAAAACAAAAAGCAATGGATTTTGGGGAGCCCAGCCACAATGGATATACCTGCATACAGGCAACTAATGGCTGCTGAGAGAGGAGAATTAGCATCTCCCAGAGATGAGCCTGTTGATTGGTTATCTAATTCAAAGTGGTCAACCTTGAAACCAGAAACACACAAACAAAAGTGGATTTATGTTGTATTTTTATTATTGTCCATATATATGACAATCAAAAGGAAAAAGATTATTAATTTGAGAGGGTGGGACTTTGGAGGGATTGAGGAAGAGTACATGAGAGAAGAAAGAGAAAAAGAAAAGAAGAAAGTGATATAATTATATTTTAAGTAAAAATGTAGAATAAATGGTAAAAAAGCACTGATTTATTTTTTAATTAAAAATATCCAAAAAACAAAGATAAAATTCCAGAATTAAAACAAAGCTTTTATTTTTATAAAATGATTTGCATAAAAACTCATATTTCACCTTGAAGATGTACTCAATCTCTAAGTTTGCTTCATTCTTTTGGGGGTTGATGGTATAAACCTTCTAACACTGATTCTTATCCTTAATCCCAGACAAGAAACTCACAGACTAAAATGTTAACTACACTGTCTAAAAATATGAGGATATTTCCAGTATACTTTTATCTTGATTTCAAATATTTTCATTCTTATAAAGAGGCTGGGATAAAAACACATGAGATGATCTAAGTAGTATGTACGTGAACTCATTTTTATTCACACCGTTACCTTAAGGCCCAGAGCAATGGCCAGGCAGAAACTTACATTCACCTTTCTTTCTAATGATCCCTACACAAATCCTCCACTACCTTCAGCTGACAGAAGAATCCAGTTTGGGAGACACAGTCATCAGCATAGCTATTGGCCTCACCCAACCTTTAGTGGGTGCCAGTTTCGTTTCTGATTTTCTGTCAAATGTTCCCTAAACTGACAGATAAATGCTTTTAATATAATCTTATGGATCTTTTCCAAGTCCAAAGTCTATAACCTAAAGTTAACCCACTTCTGGCTTTAAATCCTCACACTTTGGCTTTCCTCTTAAACTGGCCCCTTGCTTGAATAACTAATGAGTGCCAAACCTAAATTAGGCATATTTCTGAGCTGCAAATTCACTTCCACTTCTGAGTCACTGGCTGTCACCTTAGTTCCTCCCTCACCCCTGTGAACTCCAGGTAAGTACATTCAGAAAGTGCTTGGATTCATTCTGTTGCTCATATTTTGTCAATCATTTCCCCAAGTTCAACCCTCATGGAATGTTTAATCACATAACCTCCATGGGAGGATACTGCCCCTCCTAGAAACCATCATTTATCAAACAAGAATCTCAGGACAGATGCAGGATGCCTCTTTAGGAAGTGTTGGTCAGAGAGGCTCAGTCCCCTCCTCCCAAACAACACAAGCTATTTACATTTCTCTTGGTTACCTAGCACAGCTAGAAGAGAATAATCTAATGGCTCATACCTTTAATTACAGCACCTGGGAGGCAGAGGCAGCCTGCTCTCTGTTACTTTGAGGAGAGTTGATCTACACAGTGAGTTCCAGGACTGCCAGAGCTACACAGTGAAACTCTGTCTTGAAAACAACAACAACAAACACAAAAAGTATTTCTGTAAGCACTACTCAATACTATTGTTTTTGCTAAATTGATATAGTGCCAAACTGTTGTCTAAATTAATGATGTTTACACCTGTATGCAAATACTATTCTCATCTTTAATCAGAGAAGTTCTCTTTTCTGTGAATGATGGTAAATAAAGAGGGGACTCATGGCTACACTATATACTTAAAATAAGTTATGGCTTGGAGTTCAGACCTAAAGAGGATATTTATCCCAACCCTCTAAGGCTCAGAGAATATCCTGGAAGAGAGGGTGGAAAGAATAAAAGAGCCAGCCTATAGGAAGAAGGTGTTTGAAATGTTATCTTCTGGACTTGATGCAGCCATTACAAATACTACGGTACTGTACCTGTACAAGACTGGGCTTATAATAACCAATCACAAATTGAGGAAGGCTCATGTGACCCTACCCTTTCATGCTAAACTTTGGCAACTAACTGATGGGTTGTGGAGAAAGAACAGTCATTGTTCACAAGGTTCCAAAGGTTGGTTCCAAACCTGAGCCTCACTGACAGTCCTGACTAAAACCAGTGGGTCACAAAACCAAAAGGCACAAACACGATGGAGGGACCTATAAAGAAAAAGAAGAGGATGAAATGGGTGGCAGTGAAGTAAGAGAGGGCGAGTGGTCAGAATAAACAGAATGCACTGTACACTACATAGTAATGAAAGAGTCAAAGAATAAATTTAATAAAAAAATAAAGATAACATGAATTGGGCTTATTGACATAATAACCTGGTTGGGGTTGTAGCTGGTTCAGTGGTAGAGTAGCTTGTCATGCACACACAAGACCCCAGGTTTGATTCGTAGCACCAAAATAATCAGATAATATATAAATAAATAAATTTCTTTCAAAACTTAACACAGCTCCAATTACATTAAATAGTAATAAAAAACTTAATTAGACATTACTTAATCCAGCAATTTTATTTACATGTCACATTTAATAAGATATAAATACTTTGATTCCTTGTTTGGGCTCTAGAAGTTTACCTCTGAGTCTTTAGAATAGGTGTATGTGTGTGTGTGTGTGTGTGTGTGTGTGTGTGTGTGTACATGAGAGTGCTTATGTGCCTGTACATACATGAGAGCCACAGCATGTGTGTAGAGGTCAGCATAACAGTTGGTTCTCTTCTTTCACTATATGAGACCTGGGAGTCAAACACCAGTTGTCAGGATGAGTGGCACATGCCACTGCCTGAAACCAGTGAGTACAAAAGAAATTTATGTATGACTAATATAGAAAGTCTGATGCATTAAAGGAAAAATTAACAGGATGAAAGTGACTACTCTAATGCCTCCCTCCCCCCTCCCTCCCTCCCTTCCTCTCTCCCTTCTTTCTTCCCTCCCTCAGTACTTCATAAAACATCACTCAAAACCCTAGGCTAAAAATAGTTGTCACACTGTGTTTGCTGTTGATCTGAACACTTACAAAGTATCTAGATTCTCTCTGAGTACTTATCAGATATTCATAGACTATAATTTGAGTTCCAATGTAAGTCAATAAATGTACTAAATTTTCAAAAAAATGAAATTCTGATAAGCTCATTGTGTAACAATGATGGAATCAAATTAAAATTCAATAATTATGAAATATTTTGAAATTAGTATTTAGAAATTGAGCACTTCATATGTAAAGAGTCCATAGAATAAAGAAAAATTTGAGAAAAACATTGCAAACTGAGTAATTATTTAAAAACAATAAAAGAGGACACCATATTTACCCGAGTAGAGCCAAAGTAATACTTAAAAGGAAATGTATATTTTCATACCTATATCTGAAAATGTTTTAAGTTTCATTATTATTTTTATTTTGATAGCATTGAGAGAATAAGAAAACCATACAACTTCTTGATAGAAGAGAAAAGTACTTAATACCCATTTATAGTTTTTTATTCCAAATAGGTTTCTTTAATATGTTTTTAATTGAAATAAAATTGTATCACTTTTCTCCCTTTCCTCTCTTAACCCCTTCCATGACCCTGATTCTCAAGTTGACAGCCTTTGTCTTTGATTATTAGATTATTGTAGTTATATCCACATATGTGTGTATGTATATGCACAAATATGTAGATACAGCTTGCTGGGTCTTGATGGGGTAAGTCCTTCTGTGTATATGTTTGTCTTATTTGTTGATAAATAAAGCACTGTTGGCCAATAGGGAAGCAAGATAGGTGAGGCTAGGAGTTGAGGAGGATTCTGGGAAATTTAGTAGAAAAAGGAGTTGCCATGTGATCCCAGGAAGACAGGATGCATAAGGCCGGAGTCCTCAGTAAGATAAGTCCATATAAAAAATATAGATTAGTAGTTATGGTAGATATTTAAGACTGAGCTAGCAAATAAGAAATCCTAGTCATTGCCCAGCAGCATTGTAACTAATATAAGACTCTGTGTGTTATTTGGGGGCCCCAAAGCAACTGCAGAACCCAGGCAGCTGGCGGAAGAGTTATCGTTACAGGGTCTGGTTTCTTTGTTTTCATGTTCATATGTATGCTGGGCTGATTGATCTGTATTAGATGGTCAATAAAGTGGATCACCCCAGGAAGAGGCCAAGTCTCCCTTCAACAGCTGCATGTAGTATATAGTTCCTCAAATACGTGTGGGGCCCTGTAAATATTTTTCCCTTCCGTGTTGACATGCCCTTGAGTGTTATGTGTGTTCTACCTTGTTTATGCAGCCAGTTCTAGAAGAGACTGTTTCACAGTTGATTGCCTGGTTTTCTGGGATTTATAATCTTTTGGCCCTTCAACCATACTGTTCCAGGAGACACAGATGGAGAAGCTGTGCTGGAGATGTATCCTCTGGGGCTGGGCTCCCTGTCTGTGAATCTTTGCATTGTGTCCAGTTGTGGTTTCTATGATGGGCTCTGATTTCTGTAAAGAGAGGCTTCTTCTTTTTATAAAGTTTTATTTAAATTTTCTCATATACTATATTTCAATCATATTCTTTTCCCTCAACCAACTCCTCCAAGATCCTCTTCACCTCCTATCTACCCAATTTCATATTCTTTCTCTCTCATAAAGACAGATAAGAACAAAATCCAGACAAATAAACTAAGAAAAGGAAGAAGGAGGAGGAGTAGGAGAGGGAAAAGGAGAAGAAGGAGAAGAAGAATGAGAAGAGAGACACTTCATAAAGCATTTTTGATGATAGATGGTAACTACACTTATCTAAGAAATGTGGCTCCTTCACAAAAAGGTTTGTTGACTCCAATTTTTTCCTAAATTCCCAGAAAATAAGGGGCTTTTCATTGTGTCAATGTAACACATAGCTAACCTCAAACCTAAGAGATTTTGAATGCATTTGCCCTGTGTTGGCAATGTTTAACACTTTCTATCCCACTCTATCCTTGAAGCTTAATAAGAAACAAAAGGCAGAGAGAAAAAAGAAAGCATATAATTTTGAAAATCAAAAGAAGTACCTTAAAGGACTTTCAAAGCCAACTGTAATTGAATATCATTTCACATCCACTAGATTGGCTAAAATAAATAAAGTCAACAAAACAAGCATTACTGTGAATCCTGGTCCACCAGAACAGTCAATCACTGCAGGGAGAGTATGAACTGATTGAGCATTTTTGAAAATCATTGTTATTTTTCTCTAAATACCACAATAAATGAAAACATGTGTTACCAAAAATACTTGTATGAGAATAAGAAATTGCAGTTTTCAAAATTACCAAACCTAATGTCCAAATACCCCTCAACAGAGATCAAAAATAAAATTGTAGTATATTCATAATAGTAATAAAATATTATCAATTTAAAATATTATTATTGCTTTTCCCCCAGTGCTTCTGGGCCTGAAGGTCTGTGTGGATCTGTGATTACGAATTTCTGTTCCACAGGATGGGGTTTGTGAAAGTTGCCAAGAATAATGCCTACTTTGAGAGGTATCAAGTAAGATTTAGAAGGCAGTAAGAGGGTAAAACTGACTACTATGCCCAGAAATGATTGATGATCCAGGACAAAAATAAATACAACACACCTAGATACAGGATGATAGTTCATGTAACTAACAGAGATGTCATTGGCCTGATTGCATGTGCTTGAGTAGAAGGGGAAATGATGGTTTGTACAATGAATGGACAGGAATTGTTGGTCTGACAAATTATGCTTCAGCCTATTGCACTGGCCTGCTGCTGGCCCACAGGCTTCTCAATAGGTTTGGCATAGACAAGATCTATGAAAGCAAAGTGGAGGTGACTGGAGATGAATACAATGTGGAAAGCATTCCTTGTCAGCCTGGGGCCTTCCACTTGCTATTTGGATGCTGAACTATAACTGGCAATAAAGTTTTGGGGATCCTTAAGGGAGGTGTGGATGGAGGCTTGTCTATCTGCCATAGTACCAAATGATTAGCTAGTTATGATGCTGAAAGCAAGCAGTTCATTGCAGAAGTACATCATAAGCATATCATGGGTCAGAATGTCACAGACTGCATGGGTTACCTAGTGGAAAGGTGAAGATGCTTATAAGAAACAGTTCTCTCAATAAAGAAGGAACAATGTAATTCCAGACACTATGGAGGAGATGCATAAGAAAGAACATGATGCTACCCAAGAGAATCCGTCCAGTCTATGAGAAGAAGCCTGAGAGGGAAAACGAAGACCAGGTGGAACCACGCCCGAACCTCCCTTACCTATAAGAAAGATCAGGTTGCTTGAAAGAAGGCAAGCTTCCTGGGAGTTTAGGAACAGGCTGCTGAGAGCTAAAGCATCAATAAATAAAAGAAGCTCTCTCAAATTCCCTGTGCAGTAGCTCAGTGTGGTCTTAGACTCAGAGATCCATTTACCTCTTAATCCTGAGTACTGGTATTAAAGGTGTGTACCACTACTGCCTAGCTCTATGGCTGCTGGGATTAAAGGTGTGTATCACCATTGCCTGATCTCTATAGATTGATACTGGCTTTGCTTTCTGAATCCTTAGGCAAGTTTTAACAAGTCATAAATAACATATCACCACAATTCTCCTTTTTTCTCTAATACAAAGAGAAGAAGGCCACAACTAACATAAGAAAAACTATATACAATAAGTACAATAAGTATATATACTATATAAGGCAATAATTACATCAACGATGTCTGGTCCATTTGACAAATTCAGAGAAAACACTCCATTAAATATTCTATCTTGGTTAGTCCAAAGTCTTGCACCTAATTTATTTTCTATTCTAATTTGCATTATCAAGTTATCTTTTTATATCACTCAGACTTTTACACTTTACACCTCTTTAGTGAGTTTCTTTTCTGAGTCTGGAAAATGACAAAAACTGTAACTATAGTAACTAGTAGTCTTCAACTCCATCAAAGACCCAGGAAGAAAATATTAATAGAGTAATGAGGAAGTGCAAGCAAGCAACTTTCAAAAAATGTGAGAAATGATAAAAACAGCTTGCTGCCTGCAAAGTCACCCAAGTTTCCTCTGTAACGTTGGGGAATCCATCTTAGGCATTATAGGCCTAGCATCTCTGATAGACTTTTCTGTGAAGCAGAGTTTTGAAGGACTGTCTCACCTTGTCTTGGAAAAGATTGAGGTCACTCTCTTTGGTGTCCTGTTTGTTCATTTTGGACAGCATGATGCCAGCAGTAAAGGCAAGGGCACTTTACCTGAGATAAAGTTCCAATCCCTCAAAGTTAACATTTACCTCCTGAAGAAGCCAGTTTGAATACCAAGATTCTTATGATATAATACATACAAGACCTGCGTATACTAGACCTTCAATGATAGCATCATTTATCCATACTTTTAATTTTGATCTCTGCTCATTTATAGAAGTTTTCCAATATACTGGCTTTGTGATTTTTCCTTACTTTTTTGTTCTCTCTTTTGTAGTTTTTCTAAAATTGAGAGAAGTTTGATTTATTACAATAGGTATTAGGCTCTTTAATACCCTGGGAGTGGTTTCCACGGTGATAAGAGAGGTCTGAACTGAATTTGGCATAGGGTTTTGCATTGGGGCCTTCAAGAAGCCCCTCAAGGCATTTCCTGATGGCAAAGAATCATCTTGACAATCTCTTGTCAACCTACATTCCTTTGTCCAATGCCTACCTTTATCATACCTTCTGCATAGTCTAGAAGTGAGGGGTGTTCTGTTTGATATCTATCTATCTATCTATCTATCTATCTATCTATCTATCTATCTATCTATCTATATTATTTACAATACCTTTTAAATTGACCTTGCTTCCACAATTAAAACATTTGACATTTAGATTTTTCTTTAAGCCTCTTGAAATCACTTCTCCTACCCATGTATCATCATCATGGTCATGAATTTCAATATTGATTGTTTCTTGGATCCAATCCTCCAAAGGCGCTGATCTTGTTTTTAAATGCCTAATTATCATTTTGCATTGAGCATTAGCATTTTCAAAAGCCATAGTTTGAATTATTATTTTTTCTAGCTTCAGAATCTGATAACATTCTATTTACTGCTGATGACAATCTTTGTAAGAAATAAATGAATACTTCTTTTGGGCCCTGTATAACTTTTGTAAATGATTAAATTTTCTTTCCCACTTCTCCAATTCTGTCCCAAGCATTCAAAGCTGCAGCATGGTATAAATCAAAGAGGTGATCATCATATAAACATTGCCTTTCTAAATTAGCATAATCTCCTCTTGAAAGCCTTTATTATTTTTCTCCATTCATTTATTTAGCTCATAAATAAAGTCATGCACAATTATGATACATAATACAGTATGTTCACAATGGCATGGCTAAATTAAACCAATTAACATGTTATATCACACATATTCATCATTTTTGTTTTGAGAACACTTAAAGTATACTATCTCACAACTTTTAAAGTATAGCATATTGTTATCAACCATATTTATCATGCTCTCAGTAGACCTCAAGACATCACAGAGTCCATGCCTCTTGTCCAACTGCAGTTTTATATCCTTAAAACAATCATTTCCCCATTGTTAAAAGATCCACATTGAAGCCTAATAGCCACAATTCTGCTCTCTGCTCCCATAAGTTCATCATTTCTAGGTTACACATAAAATTGAAATTGTGTGACATTTGTCTTCCAGTGTGTCACTTATTATTTTTTTCATGTGACTGTCTCTACCCAATTTCTTTCCCTTCTTAAACACATGAGCACATTTTAAACACACTGTAACCTGTATTTTGGTTTTGTTTGTTTGTTTTTGATCTGGACCTGCTTTACTATGCACCTGTCACCTTCTCTGACCACATGAACCAAATCTTAAACAGTATATGTGGTTTTTGCACTGGAAGCTGGCTCTGTCTCACTCTGTCCCTGAGAGCTCAGCTTTTTGTCCTTCAGTCCTGGCCAAGCGTTGCATTTAACTGGAAGCTTCATTAACTGCCCCAGCTCTAGGAAGTTGGTGCCTGTACTTAGGCATGCATTTTTACTTAGCTTATTGTTTCTACTTAACATGCTGGCTGCTCATTGTATGAAAAAGCTGTACTTCTGTATGCTACCAGCACTGGCCTACTAGGAAGCCTTGTCTTTTTTCTAGCTTTCTCAGGTCCTACATAGGCATATATGACCCATGGTGGGCACCAAATGTAGTAGACTTTTTTGGACTGCAAGTCCCAAAATTAATACATGGAGATTTATTATCAATTATTTATGCTTGTCCTTAGGTTATGCTTGTTTTTAGGTAGCTTTTTATTAAACTTAATTTATCCCATTTCTATTAATCAATGTGGTGCCCTGAGGCTTGTTTGCCTCTTCTATGTACTGTCTATTCTGCTTCCTCTGAGTCTGGCTGGCTCCTGGCTGGCTGGCTGGCTGGCTCCTTTTTTCTCTCTGTCTGCCAGCCCTGCATATACCTCCTCTGCCTAGCTAGTGGCCCTTAGCCTTTTATTAGACCAATCATGTACCTTATGTAGGCAAGTTAAAACTTTATATAGTTAAACAAATGCATCATAAACAAAAGCAACACACTTTTATATAATTAAACAAATGCAGCATAAACAAATGCAACATATCTTTACATAGTTAAACAAATATCCTATTCTCAATGCAGTATTGTCTCCTTGCAAAAAACGGTTAAAATTTTTTTAGAGGAATGTGTAATTTCCAGATTGAGATTGATGATACTTTTCTTGTTTCTCTTTGATACTTATTTCTCTTAGTGTCTCATTTGTTACTATGATTCAGTTTTTGTTTTCATTGTAACTTAAAATATGTGAAGCTTTTGTCTCTGTAAATCTTATGTGTACTGGACTATGGCTGAATCTCTACAGAATGATTTTTGAGGTTGCCTGAATTTATAATCTGTTTTGAGACAAAGATTCTGCAAAGCTCAAATTCAGTGGTCTTAGTTCTAAGTGGCTGGTATAAATTGGGCATCATTCAAACATGACATCCTCTTTTGTTTTTCTTATTTAAAGTTTTTCCATCTAATTGGCAGCTGATAAACTGATCTCTGCCCAGGGAAGCAGAGCTCACAGAACTTCTATTTCTATATGGTAACATGCCTCTTAGAATCTAAGAGGGCTTTGCTCCAAAATATACAGCCCTAGGTTTTCTCTACTATGCCAAGCGGGTCATTAAAATCCCCTTCACAAGCATCTATTATTTATGTCTAGCTCCTGATTTAGACCCAATTTATGTTACACTTTTTATTATGACTCTGACATTGAGATAGATCATTTCTCTCTCCCCTGTCTCTTCCCCTTTTTCTTCCTCCTTGCGTTGAGAATTGCTATGATTTTATAATAACACATCATTGGAATAAAAGGGAATTTTGCTCATTAAATTATAGTTTGCCAAAAAATTGACTTAAAGTTCCTATTGTCCCTTTCTTAACTACTATTTTGTTTTTAGTGAAGTCATATTTATCCATGGCTGAATGTCAAATGATAGACAAGGATAATAATAAATAATGGGCCTCAGACAATAAATGGAATTTTGGACAAAATCCATTGATCATTTCTCCTATTGGTATTGGCATGCTTGGGCTATTGGCATACTCCATGGTTGGTCTTGGTCTGAGGAGTTTGATCTACCAGAGTGAGGAAGGCCAAGAGGAATCCTTTCAAACTATTTTCCACCACAGCTAAGTTAATAAATCAATAACCAAATCAAATACCAGGGTGGGTGTAGACTGGTGAAGATTGTTACCACCTTACCCAATCACATCCCAGGGTGAGTGGGGACTGGTAAAGCATGCTACCAAGTTAAAGATCTAAAGCAGGATTTAGAAAGCTACATATTCTGAACAAAGTCTGGTTCATGGCTAGTTTGTGCACAGCTTTCAAGCTAAGAATAGTTTTTGCATTTTTAAAGAATTGCTAAGAAAAGGAAAACTATATCTCACTACATTTGGTTTAAAAAGCCTGAAATCTTTCTCCTTCCCCCCTTCCTCCCTCCGTCCTTGCCTCTTTCTTTCTTTCTTTCTTTCTTTCTTTCTTTCTTTCTTTCTTTCTTTCTTTCTTTCTTTCCTTTTCTCTTTCTTTTTTCTCTCATTCTTTCTTCTTTTACCATCTGTCTCTTTGTAGAGATAGTGCTTGGCTTATTGTAAAGAAGCAGGGGTGGTGATCCCTTTACAACTAGTTAGCTCAGTTTGGCCTTGGCAGAAACTGAACAGATCTAATAGATTGTCTGCCATGTATGAGATTATGACAAACATGACCATAATATAAACCCAGTTATCACTCACATAGCACATACATGGGATCTTACCATGTATTAATATGACATCAGTTATATAATATATACATTATATATTATGATACATATTATATTATATTGGTATATATTATATATACACCAATTTGGCAAATGTGTACTATTTTACTTGTAAAATACTAATGAAAATAATTTGCATTTATATAGAATATTATTCACTTATATACTTTTCTCTGGGCTCTCTGCAAGCCTCTATCATAATATATTTCAAACATACTTGGAGCATTTTGGCATCATATAGACCATTATGTCAGTTCATTCTATCAGTGACATTCTTTTGATTAATGAGATGAACAAGAATTAGATACACTGGTCTTCATGAGACCCACAAATTTCTGAAAATGAGTTGTAAATACTCAGTTATCATCATTATCTGAAATATTAGGCACTAATGGTGAGCGACTGTGGTACCATATTCCCTCTGAAACAGAGCAATCCCTCTGAAACAGAACAAGCAAAGTAGTGTATCTTGTTCCTCCTGAAAGAGCAGAAAGGGAAGACATGCTGTAACATGGGACCTGAATGTCACCCGAATGGTTCACACATAAAAGAAGAATAGAAACTAGGAGGCAGGGCCTAGTAAGAAGTCTTAGGTTATTATAGGCATGTGTTTGAAGTTGTAGTAGGATCCTGTACCTTCCTTGATCCTCTAGACTTTTTTTTGCCTTTGACCATGAAATAAACTGTTTTGCTTCACTATGTATTTCCACCACAGGTTCAAAACAATGGGAATAACTGATCATGGAAGGGAACCTTTTTAGCTGTGAAGCCAAGTGTCTTTTTCCTTTCTTAAGTATGCTAGTTATCTTAGCATTTTGTTATAATGACAGATGGCTGACTAGCACAAGGCACAATATCTGTTGGGCTAGAGGACAGAATCAAATTGCACAAATTGATAGCCAGATAGCACCTCTCTCTTCAGGTCATATATGTCTATATGGAAAGTCCCATGTGACTGGCTGAAACCAGAGTAAAAAATTCTAAGCTTAACTTTAAAAAATATTGGTTTGATATGTAGGTCCAGCTGAAAGTGGATAATAACTAAAACTATGCTAAAGATTCAATAAAATGTGGTCTTCAAAGAGTGTAAGGCAAAATCTTCTCAGTATGTTGTATGCTCAGAGAACCACTTTGTGTGGAAAGACAAATGTTTGAGATCCAACAAAATACAGACAATGTATTAGGGATCTGGAAAGACAAAAAATGAAATTAATTCTAGGAAAATTAAGGTGATATGGGATTAGTATATATGGGTGTGAACATAAAGTATGGAGGAGATCTTTGAACATGTTACATCACTAGAGAAAGAATGTCTTTCTTGGAAGCAAAAATTAAGTAGATGAAACCACTAGGCTAATTGATATCAGCTACTCTCTGCAGGAGGGTTCCCTGGCACTGGCATGACAGGCACAAGAAGTGGTGAAATGGAAGAAATGGAGGCTGCCTACATGGAGGATTTTTTATGCTGGTATAATACCAGTAAGTACTGAATACCTGGTCTTCTTCAGCCCCTTTATGGCACCATCTCTTGAGAAGACCTATGTGGCACCAATAATGATTTTACTGTTAAATATATGCCATCTTCATCCAGCAAGGGCAGTACTTTGTCATCATAGCAATCAACACATGTGCAGGTGTAGTATTATATTTCCGATCATCTGATCATCAGGCAGTGCAATAACCATAGGCCATAGACATGCAGACTTGATTTACGACAGCACAAGAGTCCACATGACATTAGATTAGTTAGCTCCCCTTTATGAGACAACTCACTTAAGGAAAAAAGAACTGGGGTTTTCTCAAGACCATGATAATCACTGGTCATATTAAAAGGTTACTGCCCAGAAATTGTCACCACTATAGATTTTTGGAATGGTTTCTGCAAGTGTTATGAGAACACCTGTCTAGAGGTAGATCATTTGAACATGAGATTAGCTTTCCGAGGGATGTAGGATATATATTTGCATGTATACAATAAGAAAATAACCTTATTTGAATATATAACCATAGACAGATTCTTTTCCTTTCTTTGGCTTTTGGTAAGGTTAGGGATTAAGTTAATATTATGCTTCATAGTAAAGCACAGACTTAAGCCAAGAATAGTTACAAGTAGGACAATTACAGTCTATAAATCAGTTCACTGGAAATCCATTTCTACTTTGATTTGCCTCATAAATGGAAAGGCTAGAAAGTACACAGTCTTGTACAATTTAGCTGTAGATAGGATAATGAATGTATGATTTCACCGCTGTAGCTGACTCAGTGGTACATCTCTTTAGGATTTCAAGTGTGTCTATGAATTTATGGCTCCCTAGTAACTTCTGTTGTTCCCCTGGCTTTTGGAGAGCTTCTAGATGATGCTTTAACTTATTTTCTGAGATCATAATATAATTATACCATTTCCCCTTCCCTTTCCTCCCTTCAACCCCTTCCCTTTTTGCTATCTCTCAAAATCATAGCCTCTTTTTCTTTGTTGAGTATGCTAATTGATTTTCCAATTCCAAATAGTTAGTTCTAAACACTCTCTCTCTCTCTCTCTCTCTCTCTCTCTCTCTCTCTCACACACACACACACACACACACACACACACACACCACACAGACTGAGCAGATGTATATGTGTGTTCATATATCTATACATATACATATGCACACACAGAGGATGAACTTTTTTTGGATTTTTAAATTTATTTTTATTTAAATTAAAACAACCTTATTTTACATACCAATCCCAGTTCCCTCTCCCTCCAGTCTTCCAATTCCCCCTACCATCTCCCCATGCCAACCTTATCGACATCTCAGAGAGGGTGAGGACTCCCATGGGGAACCATTAAAGTCTGTCATATCATTTGGGGCAGGACCTAGGCCTTCCTCCATGTATCTAGGATGAGAAGGTATCCCTCCACAGGAAATGGGATCCCAAAGCCCATTCATACACTAGGGATAAATACTGGTTTGAATGTCAGTGGCCCCATAGACTGCCCAAGTCCTCCAACTGACACCCATATTTAGGGGTCCTGATTCGTTCTTATGCAGGTTCCCCAGCTGTCACTCTCGAGTCAGTGATGTCCCACTTGCTCAAGTCAGCTGTTTCTGTGTGTTTTCCCAGCATGGTCTTGACCCCTTTGCTCATCACTCCTCCCTCTCTAGAACTGGATTCAATGAGTTTGGCTCAGTGCTTAGTTGTGGATCTCTGCTTCTGCTTCCATCAGCTACTGGATGGAGCTTCTATGATGGCATTTAAAGTAGTCATCAATCTCATTATAGGGGAAGGGCAATTAAGGTAGCCTCTCCACCATTGCTTAGATTCTTAGTTGGGGCCATCCTTGTGGATCCTTGGAGATTTTCCTAGTGCCAGATTTCCTCTTAAGCCTATAACAGCTTCCTCTATTAAGGTATCTCTTTCCTTTATCTCCTCTGTTCTTCCCCCAACCCTTCCTGATCCCGCATATTCTCCTTCTCCTACCCTTCGGCCCTTCTCTTTCTCCTACCTCCCTTGCCACTCCCATGACCCCAATTTATTCAGAAGTTCTTGTCTCTTCTCTGGGAGTCCATGTATGTCTCTCTTAGGGACTTCCTTGTTTCATAGCTTCTCTGGGGTTGTGGATTGTAGGCTGGTAATCCTTTGCTCTATGTCTAATATCCACTTATGAGTGAGTACATACCATATTTGTCTTTTTGTGCCTGCATTACCTCATTCATGATGGTTTCTTCTACTTCCATCCATTCGCCTGCGAATTTCAAGATTCCATTTGTTTTTTTCTGCTGAGTAGTACTCCATGTTGTAAATGTACCATATTTTCTCTATCCATTCTTCAGTTGAGGGGCATCTAGGTTGCTTCCAGGTTCTGGCTATTACAAATAATGATGCTATGAACATAGTTGAACAGATGTCCTTGTTGTATAAATGTGCATTTTTTGGGAATGTGCTTTAGAGTGGAATTGCTAGGTCTTGAAGTACATTGAGTCCCATTTTTCTGAGGAACCACCAGATTTTTAAAACGGCTATACTAGTTTGCTTTTCCACCAGCAATGGAGGAGTGTTCCCTTTTTTCCACATCTTCTCCAGCATGAACTGTCATTGGTGTTTTTTATTTTAGCCATTCTGACAGGTCTAAGATGAAATTTCAGAGTTGTTTTGATTTGTATTTCCCTGATGGCTAACGATGTTGAGCAATTCCTTAAGTGCCTTTCTGCCACTTGAGGTTCCTCTGTTGAGAATTCTCTATTTATATCTGCACCCCATTTTTAAAATTGGATTATTTAGTGTTTTGGTGACCACCTTGTTATGATAAATCTTTCTGCCAAAAGCCGCTGAGCCCCACCGCCACGTGTGCGCTCTACACCAGCTGCCCGCCCGAGTTAGGGCCCAAATTAATACACAGAGAGACTTGTATTAGGTTCAAAGGTGCTTGGTTAATGACTAGGATTCTCATCTGCTAGCTCAGTCTTAATTATCATAAATCTATATATTTTATAAGACTTATCTTATCACATGCCTTATTGGCATCCCTCCTTGCTGGTGGATCACATTGCTCTGCTGGAGGAAGAGAGGAGGGGAAAGGGGACACTTCCTGTTTCCTTTGCTTAAATATGTTGTCCTTGTTATGTCACTTCCTGCCTGGATCACCACTTCTCTACTACATTTCCCAGAGTCCTCTTTGACTCCTAGTCCTTCTCTAACTTGCTGTTTCATTGGCCAAACAGTATTTTATTTAACAACCAATAAGATAAACACACACAGAAGTACATTTCCCATCACTACCTTCTGGAGTTCATTGTATATTTTGAAGATCAGTCCTCTGTCAGATGTGGGGTTGGTGGATATCTTTTCCCATTCTGTGGGCTGCTGTTTTGTCTTATTGACTTTGTCCTTTGCCTTACAGAAGATTCTCAGTTTCAGGAGGTCCCATTCATTAAATGTCAATCTCAGTGTCTGTGCTACTGGTGTTATGTTCAGGAAGTGGTCTCTTGTGCCAAAGGTACTTGACATTTTATTTTCTAAGAGGTTCAGTGTGGCTGGATTTATGTTGAGATCTTTGATCCATTTGGACTTAAATTTTGTGCATGGCAATAGACATGGATCTATCTGCAGTCTTCTACAGGTCAGCATCCAGTTATGACATCACCATTTGTTGAAGATGTTTTCTTTTTTCAATTGTATAATTTTAGCTTCTTTGTCAAAAATCAAGTGTTCATAGGTGTGTGGATTAATATCAGGGTCTTTTATTCGATTCCACTGGTCTACCCATCTGTTTTTGTGGCAATACCAAGCTGTTTTCATTAATATAGCTCTAGAGTAGAGCTTGAAGTCAGGGATGGTGATGCCTCCAGAAGTTCCTTTATTGTACAGGATTGTTTTGGCTCTACTGTTTTTTTTCCATATAAAGTTGAGTATTCTTCTTTCAAGGTCTGTGAAGAATTGTGCTGGGTTTGATGGGGATTGAATTGAATCTGTAGATTTCTTTTGGCAAGATTGCCATTTTTACTATGTGGAACCTACCTGTCCAAGAGCATAGAAGATCTTTCCATTTTCTTATATCTTCTTTATTTTTTTCTTTAAAGACTTAAACTTCTTGTCATACAGGTCTTTCACTTGTTAGAGTTACCCCAAGATGTATTATGGGTTTTGTGGCTATTGTAAAGTGTGATGTTTCTCTGATTTCCTTCTCAGCCCATTTATTATCTCTATATGGGAGTTACTGATTTTTTTGAGTTAATCTTTTATCCTGCCACTTTACTGAAGGTGTTTATCAGATGTAGGAGTTCAGAATTTTTTGGGTCACTTATGTAAACTACCATAACATCTGAAAATAGTGAAAGTTTGAGTTCTTCCTTTTCAATTTATATTCCCTTGATCCTATTTTGTTGTCTTATTGCTCTAGCTAGAACTACAAGTGCAATACTGGAGAGATATGAAGAGATTGGAAGCCTTGTCTTGTTCCTGATTTTAGAGGAATCACAATGAGTTTCTCTCCATTTAGTTTGACATTGACTGTTGGCTTGCTGTATATTGCCTTTATTATGTTTAGGTATGTTACTGTTATTCCCGATCTCTCCAAGACCTTCATCAGGAAGTGGTGTTAAATTTTGTCAAAGGATTTTTCAGCATCTAGTGAGATGATCTGGTGGCTTTTCTTTTGTAGTTTGTTTATATGGTGGACTACATTGATGGATTTTTGTATGTTGGACCATCTCTGGGATGAAGCCTACTTGATCATAGTGTACAACTTTTCTGATATGTTCTTGAATTTGATTTGACAGTGTTTCATTTAGGATTTCTGCATCAATGTTCATGAGGGATATTGGTCTGTAGTTCTCCTTCTTAGTTCTTAGTTGTATCTTTGTGCGGTTTGGGTACCAAGGTAATTGTAGCCTTGTAAAAAGAGTTTGGCAATGACCCTTCTGCTTCTGTTGTGTGGAACAATTTGGGTAGTATTGGTATTAGCTGTTCTTTGAATTTCTGGTAGAATTCTGCACTGAAACCATCTGGCCCTAGGCTTTTTTTTTTTTTTTTTTTTGCTTTGGAGACTTTTGATGAGTGCGTCTATTTCATTTGGGATTATAGATCTATTTAAATTGCTTATCTGTTCTTGATTTAAGTTTGGTATGTGATACATATTCAGAAAATTTTCCATTTCTTTTAAATTTTCCAATTTTGTAGAGTACAGGTTTTCAAAGTATGACCTGGTGATTCTGTAGATTTCCTGTGTCCATTGTTATGTCCTCCTTTTTGTTTCTGATTTGTTAATTTGCCTATTCTCTGCCTGCCTTTTGGTTAGTTTGGATAAATGTTTGTCTATTTTGTTGAATTTCTCAAAGAAACATCTTTTTGTTTCATTGATCCTTTGTATTGTTTTCTTTGTTTCTACTGTTTTGATTTCAGCCCTCAATTAGATTATTTCCTGGCATCTACTTCTCCAAGGTGAGTTTGCTTCTTTTTGTTCTAGAGCTTTCAGGTATACTGTTAAGTTTCTAGTGTGATTACTCTCCAGTTTCTTTATGTAGGCACTTAGTGCTATGAACTTCCCTCTTATTACTACTTTCAAAGTGTCCCATAGTTTGGTTATGTTGTGCCTTCATTTTCTTTGGATTCTAGGAAGTCTTTAATCTCTTTGTTTATTTTTTCCTTAACTCAGGGGTTATGCAATTGAGCATTGTTCAATTTTCATGAGTTTGGAGGCTTTCTGAAATTTGTGTTGTTGCTGAATTCTAACTTTAAACTAGGTGATCTGATAAGTTACGGGTAGTTATCCCTTTTTTTGTATCTCTCGAGGTTTGCTTTCTTGCCAAATATATGGTCAATTTTAGAGAAGGTTCTATGTGGTGCTGAGAAGAAGGTATATTCTTTTGTGTTTGGATGGAATGTTTTATTCATGTCTACTAAACCCAACTGAGTCATAACTTTTGTTATTTCTTTATTTCTTTGTTAAGTTCTTGTTTGGCAAGGAGGACTCTAAGAGAAGGGGAAAGGTATAAGATCTCCTGAGCAAATTGGGAGCATGGGGGGAGGGAAGCGGGTGCCAGAAAAATGAGAAGGAGAGAAGAGGAGGGGAGAGGAGGATATGAGGGAGCAGGAATGTTGACTGGGGGAAGAATAGAGGAGAGCAAGATAAGAGATACCATAATAGAGGGAGCCATTATAGGTTTAAAGAGAAATCAGGCACTAGGGAAATGTCTGGAGAGCTACAAGGATTACACCAACTAACAATCTAAGCAACAGAGGAGAGAGTACCTTAAATTGATACCTCCCTTGATAATGAGATTGATTACTAACATATGCCATCTTAGAGCCTCCATGTAGTAGCTGATGGAAGCCGAAGCAGATATCCACAGCTAAACACTGAACTGAACTGGAATCCAGTTGCAGAGAGGGAGGAGTGATGAGCCAAGCGGTCAAGACCAGGCTGGTGAAACCCACAGAAACAGCTAACCTGAACAAGGGGGAGCTCATGGACCCCAGACTGATAGCTGGGATACCAGCATAGGACTTATCCAGACCCCATGAACTTGGGTGTCAGTGAGGAGGCATCAGAAATCTATGGGGTCTCTGGTAATGGATCAGTACTTATCCCTAGCATAGAAATTGATTTGGGAGCCCATTCTACATAGATACTCTTTCAGCCTAGACACACAGGGGAGGGCCTAGGCCCTATCCCAAAGGATATGACAGACTCTGAAGATCCTGCATGGAAGGCCTCACCTTGCCAGGGGAGCAGAAAGGGTATGGGATATGCAGGGTGTTAGTGTGGGCCAGGGGAGGAGGGGAGGGAGATGGAACTGGGATTGACATGTAAAACAATCTTTTTTTCTAATTTAAATAAAAAAATGAAAAAAGTTCCTGTTTGGTGGTCCTGTCCAGTGGTGAAAGAGGGGTGTTGAAGTCTTCCACTATAAATATGAGGGGGTCTTATGTGTGATTTAAGTTTTAGCAATTTTTTAATGAATGTGTGTGCCTTTGTATTTGGTGCATAGATGTTCAGAATTGAGACTTCATCTTGATTTTTTTCTGTGATGAATATGAAATTCTCTTTTTAATCTCTTTTGATTAATTTTAATTTGAAGTCTAATTTGTTATATATTAGGATTGCTACACCAGTTTGTTTCTTAGGTCCATTCGATGGAAAATCTTTTCCCAATCCTTAACTCTGAGGTACTGTCTGTCTTTGAAGTTGAAGCATGCTTCTTGTATACAGCATGATGGATTCTGTCTTCATAGCCATTCTGTTGTTAGCCTGTGTCTTTTTAGGCAAAAAAGAGGATTGATATTAAGAGATATTAATGTCCATTGTTGATTCCTGATATTTTGTATTTGTTGTTGTTGGTGGTATTGTGTGTGTGTTTGTCCCCCTCCACCATTTTTTTTGTCTTTTGGTAATGTGGAATTATCTATTGCCTATGTTTTTGTGAGTGTAGCTAACTTCCTTGTGTTGGTGTATTCTTTCGAGTACTTTCTGTAGGGCTGGATTTGTGGATATGTATTGTTTAAATCTGGTTTTGTAATGGAATATCTTGTTTTCTCCATCTATAATGATTGAAAGCTTTGCTGCTTATAGCAGTCTGGGCTGGCATCCATGGTCTCTTACTGTCTGTAGAACATCTATCCAGGACCTTTTGGATTTCAAAGTTTCCCTTGAGAAATCACATGTAATTCTGCTAGGTCTGTCTTTATATATTACTTCGCCTTTTTTCCTTGGCTGCTCTTAATAGTCTTTCTTTATCTGTATGTTTGGTGTTTTGATTATTATCTGGCAAGGGAACTTTTTATGTCCCAGTCTGTTTGGTATTCTGTAAACTTTTTGTACTTTCATAGGCATGTGCTTCTTAGGTTGGGAAAGTTTTTGTCAAATCTGTTTTCTGAACCTTGAGCTGGACTTCTTCACCTTCTTCTATGCCTATTATTCTTAGGTTTGTTTTTTTATGGTGTCCCATATTTCTTGGACATTTTGTGTTAAGGATTTGTTGGACTTAACATTTTCTTTGGTCGATAAATCTATTTCCTCTAATGTGTATTCAACACCTGAGATTCTCTCTTCCATCTCTTGCATTCTGTTGCTTATGCTTGTATCTGTAGTTACAGATCATCTACCCAGATTTTATATTTCCAGCATTCTCTCAGTTTGTGTTGTCTTTATTGCCTTTATTTTAGTTTTCAAGTCTTGAACTTTTAAAATTATTTCCTTTGCCTGTTTGATTGTTTTTTCTTGGCTTTCCTTAAGTGATTTGTTGATTTCTTGCAATTTTTGGTTTGTCTTTTCCTTCATTCCTTCCATTTTTTGTTTGTCTTTTCCTCCATTTCTTTAAGGTAGTTTATTATTTCCTCTTTAAAGGCAAATAGCATCTTCATAAAGTTATTTTTAAGGTTATTTTCTTCTGCTTCATCTGTGTTGGGATGCTCAGGTCTTGCTGGTGTAGAACCCATGGTCTCTGGTGATGTCATATTAATCCTTATGTTGTTGAATGTGTTCTTATTCAGTTGTCTACCTATCTCTTCCTCCTGTGGGTGCAGGTGGGGCCTTTGATCCAGGGGATCTCTTTTCCTCCAATTGTTGTAGGTGATGCCTTTGGCTTAGGTGGTTGATCTTCCTCTCCCAGTGTGGGCAGAGCCAAGGCTCCAATGGTGGGAGATGCAATGCTGGATGGTTTGGGGATGCCCCCAGGTATCTGGGGATTCGGTGGGCATGATGAGGCAATGTACCCCAGTCAAGGTCCTACAATGGTGGGTAGGGGTTGGTGAGGGCCTGGTATTCACCCCAGAGGATGAACTATTAATTCATATTAACACTTGGAATATGTCTACTGTGCAATTTACTAACTGGCCCAAAACCACAAAGGTGTTTTGTGTTAAGAACTTATGTTAAAGTTTTATTTAGAAAAAAAGATACTAAGTACTTTTGTTATTACAGTTAATGTAGGGTTGAAAACAAACTCTTTTGCTAATTTCCCCTATAGAAAGCTAAGTTTTTATTCACTAATTTTATTACTTTCTATTGAATTCAAGTGTCTGTCAAAAGTTCCTCTGCAAAGTGCATTCCCTATGTAATTCTACCAAAAATTTTTCTATGTCACTGCAAATGAGAAAAAGTTACTTCCCAATACTATCCCAATCAGACTATATAACTTATTTTTTATATATTCATGTACACAGTGTATCTATATACTGGCTATTGGTTTCACAGACTAGAATTAATCTTTTTGAGATAGGGCCTCACTAATGCTAGGTAATACTGTACATATTAATAATGAAAAATTCTTCCATCATTAACAAAAAATGAAGGCTAGCCCTCAGGAAGGAATTCCATATCAGATCCAGAGCAGGTGTTCCATGTCCTATGTCCAGAGTTCATGTTGTCTTCATCAATAGGGCCTTACTTTCAGCCTCTGGGAGGCAAGCAAGGGTAGCACCTTACTTGTCTATTGGACTCTACTGGCCCACAATTCAAAAAGGCTTCATTCAAAAAAGCTTCTTATGTCTAACACTAGGGGCTTTGACAGGTAGACTATGGCTGTTGGGGGTAGCATTGTCATCTTAAATGGTATACATTCATGGTTGATAAGCAGGTACCAAAAAAGAGTAGAAAATAATTCACAGAAAGCATCTGAAGTATGCAATTCACACTGTAAATCTTCCCAAAAGAAAATATATCTTCTATAATTATGTGTAATAAAATTGAAATGTACAATATGTTTTACAATAGTATCTTTCATAAAAGTAAATAGTCTTTAAGGATATAAATTGTAGTTTTTTTGTGGAACATCAATATTGAAAAATTAGACCTCTGGAATGCTAGGTCATTTGGTTATTGAAATTGGTTATAAACAGCACTGTACCCTTTAATGATATATCTTTCACTTTAATAAATGGATTAACTGCATTTCATATTTGAGCCTTATTTGAAAGTTTAATAAGATAAAACACTGAGATGTATTGATAAGAAACACTCAATAGGCATAGGATGAAGGGGTCATCACATGCTTGATGTATGTCCTATTTTTCTTTCTGAAAGTACATGTTTACAAAGGGCATATGCAACCATAATATATGCCATTTCCTATAAAGGGGATGACAAATACTTTAAACTTCAGTATTGGCTTAGTTAGGGTTTCTATTGATTTGACGAAATGCTATGATTAAAAGCAACTTAGGCTCACAGCAGGACCACTATCATGAACACAGTGGTGGAGAAATGGGAGAGAAGAAGGAGAGTGATTCATTTGCTGTTGAGAGAAGCTGAACTGATGATGCAGTGGCATTGGAGTCTCTAGGACTTTAACCCTCTACATGGTGTCAAGCCTCAACCTTTCTCCATGACCCCTTTAATTCTGGGCTTTCTATTGCTACTGAGGTTGCAACCTCACCAGTGGTCTCTCCCAGCCTCTCTTCAGGGACACTGTTCTTGCTATGCAATATGAAACCCCAGTTTCTCTCCATGACCCCTTCATGCCTTCAAAACCAGCACCACCTGGGTGACTGCTACACTTCCAAGTTTGGCTGTCAGCTGAGATCCAACCATAGTCACCTCTGGAATACAGCTTCTGTATGCTGACTCTGAGAAAACACTTTACAGAGATTTCAGCTCAATGATGGTGGTCCCTGCTTAGTAACTACTAAGTACTCAGCTCCAGCTGTCCAGCACCAACTGTCTCAGGAAAGCAAAGGTTTCACTTTAGTGTTTCTGGTCTCTTTAGCTTTAGCCCTAATGGACCAGAATCACAGGTTAATAATTTAAAATATCAAATGGCCCCATAGGGTGTTTAAGGGACTCTTATAATTCCCTTCAAAACTTCATGATTCAGACCTTCATTGTCTGCACTGATCTCATCATTATCTTCTAAATTCTCACAGAACAGTCATGTGAGCTCTGAACATTCACTGTCTTTTCTAGTTCAAAGTTCTTAAGGTCTCTTACAATCCTCCTAAAAACATGTCGTATCTGTCACAGCAGTTGCTTACTCTCTGGTACCATTTCTGTCTAGTTAGGGTTTCTATTGCTGTGGTGAAACACCATAACCTAACAACAAACCAACCAACCAACCAACCAACCAACCAACCAACCAACCAAATAAAAACAAAAAAGTAACAGAAACAAATGAAAAATCATAAACAAACAAGCAAGCAAAACTTACAGAGGATAGGGTCTGTCCTCTTCTTAAGACTTGCAGTCTATCACTGGGAAAAGTCAGGGTTGGAATGCAAAGCAAGCAGCAATGCTGCTTATTCGCTAGCTCCCATGGATTGTGCAGCATACTTTCTTAGAGCATCCAAGACCATCAGCCCAAGGGTGTCTTCACCCCTAGTCCAGCTGGGCCCACGTCAACCATCAATCAATCAAGAAAATACCACACAGGACTGGCTCATAGACCAATCTGCTAGAGAAATTTTCTGAATTGAGACCCCCCTCTTCCCAAATGATCCTGGTTTGTTTCATGCTGACATAAAACTATCCAGCACAAGTATCATCTCCAAGTGATTGACAAAGAGCTATTTGCATATCACACGCAAGAAGATTTGAAGGTTGTATCTGGATTTCGTGGGAGGTGGGGATTATTGTGAATGAGTACTGGTATGTACAATAGCCAGAAATGAGAATAAGAGAATGGTGAGAATGGTGGCTCTTATGGCATTACATATGATTTCATTTCTCTATTGCTTCAGATTTTTTTAAATCACTGTAATCAGTTTGGTTCTGTGTATCTGGAATCAAATATACTGCTCCAATATCATCTCCATGCTTCAATGTGAGGAAGTGGTGAACTTGTTTTGAATCTCGGTTTTCTAAAGACTAACAAAAGCTTGAGAATTTGCCTTAACCTTCCAGTTTGTAGACTAAGCAAATAATACCTAATTTTTAAAGTCTTGAGGGAACTAAATAGAAAATTATAAGAAAAGAAACTAGCCCCTATATCTCTAGCTACTTAGACTCCTTAACAGGCTAGTTCTGGTGTATTCTTAGAGAAACAGAATGGTGTTTTTATACTTGCTGTTCTTAGTGGACTTTCATTTGAAACATAAATCTATTATACAATGTTTATACATTCTAAAGTAGTACAAATGAAATTAAATATTGGCCTCTACATAAGTGTGGACAGGTGGTAAGTGGTGTATGTGTTCTGCATGCTAAATTTCCATTACTTTTTATAACTGATGCAACAATGATTTACATGTTCACTTGCATGTTATAGAAAGGCGAGTCTCAACTAGGTAACAGGAGATTAAACACACCATATATTATTTGAATATGTAATATTGTTGGTTTATGTAAGCAATTCCATTTATAATTCATTTCAGAGAAACTTTTGAGTAGCAGATCTTTGTTCTAAGCATCATATCTTTGTCTTTCACTGATCACAAAATAGCTCTTTCTTTCGAACTGCAGGCTGTCTAAGCACACCCTCTACCGGTTCATGTCTTTGATGCACTCATTTCATAGTCCTGAGAGAGAGCCTTCTGGAGGCCACATTCTCTGATACAGTAAAGGCTGGTATTGGAAGGGAGGCATAGGAACAACTACATGGATTCTACTGAAGATCCCAGCCCTCTAGTGTTTTAACTTAGAGAAGGATTTAGTTCTGTGATTTGGGAGGTATTTTGTTCCACTTCTTAAAGTGTGTGGAAGAATCCGCTCATTTTATTCTTGAATTTAACATTTATGCAGTAAGTTCATGCCATATTTAGATACAGCTTCAAAAAGGAACAAAAAACAGTATTTCTGCCCTTCTGAGGCAATGCTTTGTTAGAGTCCTCCAAAGCATGTGAGTATAATTTTTGATACAGAAGGGCATTCTGATGAGAAGGATGCTTTGAGGGGGGGCAACAGCTAAATGGGGAGGTGGTATTTGGTTGTTCTGAAAATGTGGTGAGGAAAAACCTTTCTAAAGAGGAGGTCAGTGTTTCAGCTGAGACTTGAGTGATGAGGACTCAGGTACACTGAAGTTCAGCCACACAGACCAAAAGGAAGCATCACGTGGCAAGTATTTCTCAAGGTGCTAATGAGCAGAAAGAAGGCAGAGTTTCCTGAGCAGAGCATGGTGGATAGATGAAAGAGAAGTTTAATGGAAGTGATATGCAAGGACCAGCTCAGAACAGCCTGGAAATCACATGGTAGGTGGGGACCAGCTCATAACAGCCTGGAGATCACAGAAGGAGCTTTCCACAAGCATGGGGAAGTCATTTTGAAATTTTAAGCAGAGAAACGATATCACTTGGTTATATTTTTGAAATGTGACTCTGGATATTCTGTGAAAAATGAGTTTAGGCATGGGACTGATCCAGACTCCCTGAATGTGTCAGTGAGGAGACTTTGGCAATTTATGGGGCCTCTTGTAGTGGATAAGTACTTATCCCTAGCATAGGAATGGACTTTGGGAGCCCATCCCACATGGAGGGATACTCCCTGAGCCTAGACACAAGGGGGTTGGCCTAGGTCCTATCCCAAAGAATATGACAGATTTTGAAGAGCCCCCTATGGAAGGCCTCATTCCCCTGGGAGCAGAAAGGGTAGGGGATAGGTAGGGCATTAATTGGGGGGGGGCAGGGGAAGAGGGGACGGTGATGGACCTGGGATTGACATGTAAAATAATTTTCTTTCTAATAATAAAAAAAATGAGTTTTAAGTGACCAGGAATGAAAGCAGAAGACACAGATGTCTCTGTGATTCAGTTTGTAATAGATATGTGTAATCCTGGCCTGATAGTAGTGGGCACACTGAGATAGGTGGTGGTCCAAGAGAAGTTTTCATCTCCTGGAAGACTGATGGAGTCCCAAAACTCTTTCTGGATGCCATATGTAGGTATAAAGCAGTTTTTTTTTAAATGTGAAATATTAACAGATGAACACTTTTAGCTATGTATTAAATGATAATATCTTTCAGTGCTGATAACCACGATCATTTCACAAGAGTGATGATGTGAAATGATCCACTGAGATGTTTAAGAAGTTAAGCTTGGGCTGTAGAGGTCCTGCCCTCAGCTACCTTATGTCTTTGGGGGTAGTGTGTAGATATCAGCCACCAGTCTGCTGACTCCCCTTGGCTTCTTCCTTCCGTGTTCCAGTCACAGGACTTCCTGTGGTTGCAGTCTGGAAGCCATAAGCAGGATAGGCAAACAGAAGCCATACTCTTCAGTTATCTTGACAAATGCAGAATCGAGTGTTTTGCTTCCTCCATTCTCCAACACAACAGGGATGCCCATGACTTGAGCTCAGACTGGGTCTACTGGTGTAAGTGGAAATCTGCATGGCCTATAGGTCATAATGTTTGTTGATGCCAACAATAGCTTCTAGCATGCAAAGAAGGAAAGTTTCTATGTGCATGCAGCTCTAACACTGATGTTATACACATGACCAGCCTTGCCTTCAGCCCACATATGGCACCTGCTTGTATGGTCATATTGGAGAGGAACTACAGTCCTCTAGCTAGAACTCAATATTCATCCAAGATCTAGCAGATTCCAGTATTAGAAGGACTGGAAAGAAACTTCTCAAATTCATCTTTCTTTGCTCAGCACCATCAATATTTACTTATATTCTATTTTATCTTTCACAGTTTTTATTTTATTTCTATATCTAGTTTGCTTTGCTGTATTAATGGCAAATTTTCTTTACTCTGAATGGTACTGGAGATACAGACCCAGAGAAGGTCTCTCATCAAGTAGGCTCTCACATAACAATTGAAGAGAAATTCATTTCAGCAAGTGTGTAATGTTCAACAGAGAAAAACAAAACAAAAATAAAAACAAACAAAACAAGAACATTCAAAATGTCTCTTCAAAGCTCATACTTCTTTAGTAACTGAATCCAAAATAATAAAAGTGGATGAATTATCAGACTAAAAGTCAAAAAGATTAATTTTTAATTTAACCAAAAATTTAAAGAGGACACAGACAAATGTGAATAATTAAAGAAGTCAACAGAGGATATAAATGAATTCAACAAACAGAGATATACTAAACAAACAAACAAACAAAAGCTAAACACCAGAAATCATGGAAATAAAAATTGACTAAATCAAATAAAAAGTAACTTTGTAATATCACTAGTACAAGACATGAATGTGGAAGAATTTAGTTTTCATTAAGGAGTTTGACAATGCTTCCATAAGTATATGGGCAACATGGATTGGACTTGTTTCTTCTTCTGTCCCTCCTCTCCCCACTTCTCCTCCTCTTTTTCTTCCTTTTTTATGTGTGAGGAAGGTCACAAAGTTGGTGGTGCAGAACTGGGAGGACTGGGAATTGAGTGTGATGGGGTGCATGATGTACAATCCCCAAATAATCAATAAAAGTATTATATTGAAAAAAAGACAGAGTGAAGTGATAGCCCTCAAAATATCAGAACATATAGTCTAGTTATTTGACAAAAGGACTAATGCTAGAATATATAAAGAAAGAAAAATGTTAAAAACATAAATAATATTTCAATAAATCACACCAAAAGGAACTGCTTCCTCACTTTTCAAATGAAATGCATATAGTCAATAAGTATGTGAAAAAGTTTGCAACATGTTTAGTTATTAGGGAAATGAAAATCAAAACCAAGAGTTTCCATCTCATCCTAGTTATAATAGCTATTATAAGAAAAGCAGTAAGTAATAAATATCTATGAGGATGCAGGGGAGTTAATTAAACTACTACATGTATCAGTATGGAGGTTCCTAAAAAAAAACAATAACAGAAAAAACTAAAGCAGGAACTATCACATAACCCAGCTGTTCCACTGGGATAGTTAATCTTGAATGTCCCACAGATACAATTTAGAGTTACATTGCAGAAAACTCCCTGAGCATGTCTGAGTGGCTGTTTTTCAGGAAGACTTAACTGAGGTAGGAAGATCCACCCTGAAGGCTGGTGGCACCATTCCCTGGGCTGCAGTCTCAGGCAGAATGGAGTGTACACCTGAGAGGGAGTTTATGCTTGATTTGAAGTGTGTGGATCCACTGCTAGTCAGAACCTCTGTGGTAGGAAGACACATGTCTTCTATCCAGTTCTTAAGGTTCTACACTTTTAATATAGACCACATTTTCTGCTGGAAGCCTATACAATGAAAAAAAAAAAGAAGCTTTTGCTCTCTGTGTGTTTGACCATGCTAGCACATCGATACCTCTACTGGAATTAGAGCCCACTTCTTTGGGATTCCAGTATATACTGAAGACCAGTTAAGATATGCAGCCTTGTGTGCTGAACAACTACTGGATTCTTGGACTTTTCATTCACAGCCAGCCAGTGTTAGACTGCAACCTGTAAGTCATTCTAATACATTCTGTGTGTATATTTATTTATGGGCCCAGTATGCTTCTGCTGCACAACTCTGCTGTGTATATTTATTTATTCTATATGTTCTGTTACTCTAGAGAACACTGACAAATACACTTTCTCTACAAGATTAAGATTTAAGTTTGGATTACTAGAGAGCTCACAGACTGGGAGGAGAACAGATAGGCTACTTTTCCCCAAAACTTCCACACTCTCTCAATATCTTGCCTTCCCCGTGACTCTACCTTCAGTCCTGCACCCTCCTACTTGCACTGTCTCAGCCTCCACCTGATGCAGACTTCCCACTCTACCAGACACCAAGCAGTCCAGGTAGGCCGCCTATCCACAAAGTCCCCCATTCTCTCTCTGTTAACCCTACTCCCAGTTCCCCAACTCTTCTGGTCACCATACCCCAGTCTCCAAATGGTCAGAGAATTGCTGCCCTTGCAGACCAACCTGAGGCAGAAACTCCTTGAATAGGCTTCCTACACCCCCTTCCAGTTTACCCCACTCTCTCACTGTTTCAGCATCCCCTCTACTCTGTCTCTAGTCCTACACCTTGCTACTTGAGGTGCCCCAGCCTCCAATGGGACAGAGACACCCTGCTTTACCAGAGACCAACAAGACTGGGAGAAGACCAGATACACTGCCTGACCACCATTCCCCCATTCTCTTAGCCTCTGCCCACCCTATCTTCACTTGCCCACATCCTACTTACAATAGCCCAACCCCCAGCCATGGCAGAGTCCCCTGCTCTACTAGAGACCAGCCCTTTCACCAAAAACCCAGCCCCCAACTGGGGTAGATCACCATTCTACCAGAGATCACACAGACTGGGATAAGTCCAGGTAGGTCATCTGCCTGTTGAACACACCCCTACTGTCTCATTATTTTGACATCTCCCCATATTCCCCAGTCCCATACCCTCCTAGTTGCCTTTACTCAGTCTCCAAATAGGATAGAGACTTCTACTCTATTAGAGACCATACAGATTGTGAGAAGCCCAGGCCACACAGACCAGAAGACCAGAGAGGAAGAAATCAAGGAACAAAACACCCATCCAACAAAGACAAACTCAGAAATTGGTATGTAGACCTTTAACTACCCTAAACCCAGATGTCTATCGTCAACTATAAGAACACAAGAAACAACAGCCAAGGTAATACATCACCACCAGAACCCAGCTATCCTATATAACAAACTCTGAATATTCCAACCCAACAAAAGCAACCTTATGAAGACAATTGAAGACCTTAAGGAGGAAATGAATAAACTCTTTTTTATGATTTTTTTATTTGAATTAGAAACAAGGTTGAATTACATGACAATCCCAGTTCCCTTCTCCCTCCCTTCCTCCCCTACCACCACCCCAAACTAAAACCCTACCTATCACATGCCCTTTCTTCTTATCTACACCAGATTCAAACTTTCTGCTCCCTCATGACCGCTGCATCCATCCTCTTCTTCCCTTCTCATTCTTGTAGCTCCCTCACCCCTCTTCCCATGCTCTCAATTTTCTCAGGGGAGGGTGACCCTTTCCCCTTCTCCAGGGGACAATGTTTGTCTCTTTTAGGGTCCTCCTTGTTTACTAGTTTCTCTGGCACTGTGGAATGTAGGATGGTAATCCTTTACTCTATGTCTAAAATCCACATATGAGTGAGTACATAGCATGTTTGTCTTTTGTGATTGGGTTACCTCACTCAGAATGGTTTCTTCGAGTTCCATCATTTTCCTGCAAATTTCAAGATTCCATTGTTTTTTTCTGCTGAGTAGTACTCCATCGTGTACATGTACCACATTTTCTCTATCCATTCTTCAGTTGAGGGGCATCTAGGCTGCTTCCAGTTTCTGGCTATTACAAATAGTGCTGCTATGAACATCATTGAACAGATGTCCTTGTTGTATGAATGTGCTTCTTTTGGGTATATGCCTAGAAGTGGAATTGCTGGATCTTGTGGTAGACTGATTCCCATTTTCTTGAGGAGTTGCCATACTGATTTCCAAAGTGGCTGTACAAGTTGACACTCCCACCATCAGTGGAGAAGTGTTTCCCTTTCTCCACACCCTATCCAGCATAAACTGTCATTGGTGTTTTTGATTTTAGCCATTCTGACAGGAGTAAGATGGTATCTCAGAGTTGTTTTATTTGCATTTCCCTGATGGCTAAGGATGTTGAACACTTTCTTATGTGTCTTTCAGCCATTTTAGATTCCTCTATTGAGAATTGTCTATTTAGTTCTGTACCCCAGTTTTTAATTGTTTGGTGTTTTGGAGACTAGCTTCTTGAGTTCTTTGTATATTTTGGAGATCAGCCCTCTGTCATATGTGGGGTTTTCAACTCTATTCCATAGGTCTACCTGTCTATTTTTATGCCAAATACCAAGCTGTTTTCAGGACTATAGCTCTTTAATAGAGCTTGAAGTCAGGGATGGTGATGCCTCCAGAAGTTCCTCTATTGTACAGGGTTGTTTTGGCTATTCTGGGTCTTTTGTTTCTCCATATAAAGTTGAGAATTGTTCTTTCAAGGTCAGTGAAGAATTGTGTTGGGATTTTGATGGGGATTGCATTGAATCTGTAGATTGCTTTTGGCAAGATTGCCATTTTTACTATGTTGATCCTGCCCACCCAAGAGCATGGGAGATCTTTCCATTTTCTGGTGTCTTCTTTAATTTCTTTCTTTAGAGACTCAAAATTCTTATGGTACAGGTCTTTCATTTTTTGGTTAATTTTATCCCAAGGTATTTTATGTTGTTTGTGGCAATTATAAAGGGTGATGTTTCTCTGATTTCTTTCTCCAACAATGTGTCATCGGTATATAGTAGGACTACAGATTTTTTTGGGTTAATCTTGTATCCTGCCACTTTGCTGAAGGTGCTTATCAGCTGTAGGAGTTACCTGGTAGAGTTTTTTTGGGTCACTTATGTAGACTATCATATCATCTGCAAATAGTGAGAGTTTGATTGAAATGAATAAACTCTTAAGGAAATTCAGGAAAATACAAATGAACAATTGGAGGAAATGAATAAAAATCCCTCAAAGACAGCCAAGGGGAAAAAGCAAACAGTTGAAGGAAATGAACATAACTGTTCAAGACCTGAAAATGGAACTAGAAGCAATAAAGAAAATGCATAGGAAATTCTGCAAATTAAAATCTAGGTACTTGAACAGGAAACACAGATGCAAGTATCACCAACAGAATACTAGGGATGGAAGAGAGAATCTCAGGCCTAATCATATAGCCTTCATCCAGCAGCTGGTGGAAGTAGAAACAGACACCCACACATAAACCTTGAACTGAACTGAAATCCAGATGCAGAGAAGGAGGACTGATGAACATAGGTGTCCATTCCAGGCTGGTGAAACCCACACAAACAGATGACCTGAACAAGGGAGAACTCTTGGTCCCCAGACTGATAGCTAGCAAAGCAGCATGGACTGATCTAGACCCCCTGAATGTAGGTGTCAGTGAGGAGACCTTGGAAATCTATGGGGCCGCTTGTAGTGGATCAACACTTATCGCTACCATAGGAATGGACTTTAGGAGCCCATCCCACATGGAGGGATACTCCCTGAGCCTAGACACAAGGTGGTTGGCCTAGGTCCTAGCCTAAAGAATATGACAGATTTGTAAGACCCCCTATGGAAGGCCTCACCCTTCCTGGGGAGCAGAAAGGGTATGGGATGGGTAGGGTGTAAGTTGGGGGGGCAGGGGAGGAGGAGAGGGAGAGGGACCTGGGATTGATATGTAAAATAATTTTCTTTCTATTAAAAAAGGAAAAAAAAAACTCAGGCTTAGAAGATACATTACAAGCAGTTGATACATCGGTAAAAGAAAATGCTAAATCTAAGAAAGTCCTGACACAAAACATACAGCCCCCAATTATAAAACAACCCCCATCAAATCCCAGAAAAGAAAATAAAAATGTTACCAAAATGCTAGACAAACCTGTTCCCTGGTTCAATAGGAGTAGATGGTTTAAATAATCCAATGCTCCAGGATACAGCCAATTTTCTTGAAAACAAAAAAGAGCTATTGTAGTGCCCCAATTCTGAACCCAAAAAACACCAAGAGACCTGATCCAATGCAAAAGCAAAGAGTCTTTAATTCATTAAGGAGTTAACTGCATTAACTCATGTCCTCTATTACTCTGACACAGCAAGTAGAACAAATTATAAAACAAACCCCAGAGGGACCATGGAGCAGGGAGTTTATTGGGGAAGAGCAAGGGGAGTGTCTGGGGTCCGAAATAGTCTCAGGATTGGTGTGTTTCTGGCCTTGGGTGACCTGTCCTGTGTTGATTGGTCTATTGAAGCTGCTATGGCCTGTAGGTCTTCCCAGGGCAGTTGCTCTGCTGTGTACTCCACTGTTACCATCCATAGCCTACCAGCTAACTTCTGATTGGTCCCTTGTCACATGGAGGGTATCTGACTTCCCAGTGACTAGAAGGTTGGGCAAGGTCAGGTACTCAGCACATATTGCTGAGTCAGGGTTCATTGTCTTTCTGGGTATTTTCTGCAGCCTGTCATGGCTGCCGGAGCAGGGGGCTGGGTGAGAGGCTGGTCCCTTCACTACTATTTCCACAGTACTGGAGATTTTTCTTACTTTTGGAGACTATGCAATGATTGTAGAAAATGCCTTAAATGAATTCTTTACTTAATGAATTGGTTTTGAATTTTCACATAGCAGGAAAGTTTCTGGGTTAACATAAGTATAAGATAATATTAAAGCTTGGTGAAAATATTATCTTTGCTTTCTCTGTCAAATGAGTTCTTCATGCTTCCTAAGATGAAAATTTATCACCTCAGAAATTACGTGGGCTGAGCCAAAAGCAACACACCTTGACTGATTTGGAGTCCAGTGAGTTCTAAATGTGCTAGCTTGAGGTCATGGTGAAATATCCACGCAGTAAGCAGTTGTCAGGAGCACAGTTAAATTCACATTTTTTGAGCAATAGCTTGACTTTCTATTTTAAAATCCAGATGTTACATCCCATTTGCAGAAATATTATAAAATACTAAATGGTGTATAGAGAACTTTCATGTGTGCCTTCTTAGTTATTTAAAGACAAAACTGTTGTGAGCTATGCTGTGGTTGCTAGGAACTGAACTCAGGATCTCTGGAAGAGCAACCAGTGCTCTTAACTGCTGAGCAAAATAAGAAGCCTACATGGGACTGACCTAGGACCTCTACATATGTGTGATAGTTGTGTGACTTGGTCTATTTGTGGAACTCTTAACAATAAGGGCAGGGCCTAGCCCTAATGCTTTGGCTAGCTTCCAGGAACCTATTCTTACTGGGTTGCCTTGCCCTGACTTAATTTAAGGGGAGGAGCTTAGTCCTACCTCAACTTATGCCATGTTTTGTTGATACCAATTGGAGGCCTGCCCCTTTCTGAACAGAGGCAGAAGAGAAGTGGAGTGGGATGGAAGGAGAAAGGGGAGGAGAAACTTCAGTTGGGATATAAAATAAATGAATAAATGTAATTAATAAAAAGACAAAACTGTGTAGTAGACTCCTTTCTCCACATAGCATTTTATATATAGCTCATATTTGAATACCTAATAGTACATGCTTATTATTTTTAATATAAAATTTTCATGCATTAGTACATTGTATTTAGATACTTTCTCCCCCCATCGACTCCCTCCAACTCCCCTTATGTTTCTCAACAACACCCCTTTAAAATTTGACATTTTCTTTTACATTTTTTGCTATCTCTTTCTTGTCTGCCTGCCTATCATCTGTCTGTCTGTCTGTCTGTCTGTCTGTCTTTCTGTCTGTCTGTCTGTCTGTCTGTCTGTCTGTCTGTCTATATCTATCATCTACCTATGTATCATCTATCTATTTATGTATCATCTATGTATCTATTATCTATCTATCTATATCTATCTATCTATCTATCTATCTATCTATCTATCTATCATCTTGTACTGAATGGAGTTAGTGTTGCTCTCATTTGCATGCATTTGGGATGAACCCTTAGGATTGGAGTTTTGTCCCTGAAAAGAAAGAAAAACAACAGCAGCAATATAAGTAGCAATAATAAAAATTTGTTCTCCCTCCTTCAGTAACCATTGGCTATAAGTAGTAGCTCTTTGTCTAAGGATGGGGCCTTGGCAACTTATCTTCCACCCATTTTGGTGTATCCATTGGCATTATTTTTGCAAGTCTTGTAATACAGCCTTACTTCTGAGAGCTCATGGGAAGAACTCTTTAGAAGACACTATCATACAACAGGTCTCCTTGTCCTTGGGACTGTATTACTGGAACCTTAGTTGTAGGGGTTGTGTTATAGATGTAACATTTGGTGTTGGGAAACAAGTCACTTATCCTATGAAATTTGACTGACTCTGGACTCTAATAGTATTCATCTGCAAAAACAAACAAACAAACAAAAAACAAAAAAACAAAAAAACCTTTGAGAAGATGTGAGAGCTGCATTTGTTATCAGGGTAGAAGTTCCAGGTTCTTTTTCAAGGCTTGTGACCTCTCCAGTCATGTATAGTTGGCTAGACTGACAATGACAGGCATGTGTTCCCTCCAATTGAGTGAGCTTTATGTTCAACTAGACAGATATTGGTGGCCTCTAGCATACAAGGCTACTATTGTACCACGGAAGGTATCTTGCCTGTCAGCCTTTTGTTGTGTTTGTTTGTTCGTTGTTTTTTTTCTTGGGCTTTATATCTGGATAGACCTGTTGATAGCTTCTCTCCCTTGGCAATATGTACTCTTCCACCAACACTATGAAAGCTAATCCTAGGGATGGGTCTTCCTGTTTAGTATCAGCTCAGTTTATTCAAGACCATGCTGGTTAAGAACTCTAACCCACTGAAACTGGAAGCCCCAAATAAATATTTTCTTTTGTAAATTGGCTTGCTCATGGCAATAGAAAAGTAACTAAGACATCTGCTCCAATTTTTTCCTCTCCCTCTTCATAGAACCTACGTCCTGCTGTTCTCCTCTCTACAGCTTTTTATCCCCTCTCCCAATGGTCCTTTTCTACCTTCCCTGGCTTCTATTGTTACTCCAGGTTACACACTCAAAATTAAATATTCAGATCTGGGATCTAAAAAATAACAGGGTGTCTTATGGTTACTGTAGCTGTGGTGAAACAGCATGACTAAAAGCAGCTTGGGGAGGAAAGAGTTTATTTGGCTTAAATATCCTGGGTCACAATCCATTGTAGGAGTCCAATGTAAGAACTCAAACAGGGCAAGAATCTGAAGGCAAGAACTGATACTGAAGCCATGGAGGAGTGTTGCCTACTGGTTTGTTCCTTATAGCTTGTTCAGTCTGCTTTCTTATAGCACCTAGGTCCATCAGCCCAGGAGTGGGAATGTCTATAATGGGCTGGGCCCTCCCACAACAATCACTAATTAAGAAGATGCCCTATAGGTTTGCATACAGGACAATTTGATGGATACCCTTATCTCAGCTGACTCTAAATTGTGTCAAGTTAACATAAAACTAGCCAGCACAGAAAGTTTATGCAGAATTTGTCTTTCTGGGTCTGGATTACATCACTCAGTATATATTATAGCTTCTTCTATTTACCTGTAAATTTTATGATTTTATTTGTACTTACAGATGAAGAGAATTCCACTGTGAATATATACCACACCTTCATTATCTACTCATCAACTGATGGACATCTAGCTTGCTTTCCATTTCCAAGATATTGTTAATAGAGTGGAATGAATATGGCTGAGCAATCATTTATGTAAGAACTCATCTAATGGTAGACTATATGAAATGCCTGTTCCTAATTAGCTAAAAGGCAATTACAGTGAATATCTCTGATTTAATGTGATAGAGGAAACTTAATAGTGTTACTATGGTTCCTCAAGAAATTTCTGAGTTTTTCTTTAAGTTCACAGCCGTAATTATTATTTGATATTGTGTATCAACTTAAAATTAATTTCTCAAATCCTCACATTTAGTCTTATTGGTGGAATTTGAGATCCTTTCACATTTAAGTAAAATTGGACCGAAGAAAAACATTACCATGCTTGAGTTTTCAACTCAATCTAAGTAATCAGAAAATTGAAAGAAATGTACTGCTGATTAGCTAAGTGAGATTCTTGGGAAGGTTGCACCTGCAATGAAGCAGTGCAGACAAGGCAGACGCTGGAAACAAGAGGCACAGTGCAAATACTGAGAGTGAGGCAATGAGCATTGCATATGAAAAAAGGAGGGCAAGAATGCAGAACAGCTGGAGGATTTTGAAAGGGTCTCTCTGTTCAGGCCAAGGGAGGAAACCACCTCATCCAGAAACTCAAAGGCTGCTTAAGATGGCTTAGCTAAAAGATTTCAGGAGTATAATGTAGTTGAGTAATTAATATATTGGAAAATCCTAGGAGGAAAGCTAAATCCTTGGAGCACTTTAACTGCACAGCAGCCCAAACAAACAAACAAACAAACAAACAAACAACAATGAAACAAATTACCATTTATAGAGAACTTGGAGTTTTTCGTTGAGGCTAGAGAACATGTAAGGAGATATGCGTGTTTGCAATTTAAACACATTGGGAAATTTTCAAGACAGCAAACATCTCAGTAGCCTAGATTTAGGGCTAGAGAGGTAGGAGGAAAGGTCCTGGAAAGAAAAATAACTCAAATAGCTTCTGAACATGTGATAAGTGGAAATATTCATCACATTAAGAAGGCTTAAGACATGCATTTCAGAGTGATAGTATCTTATCATTAGAGTACTGGGATTACAAACACATGCTACTGGACACAGTTCTTATCTTAGTTCTGGTGTCCAAGCACAAGTATTATAGTTGGATGTATTCCACAAACACTTTTTTCTCAGTTTCAGTGCTTGTTTTTAAGTTTTAGTTTACATTTTAAGTGTGTGTGTGTGTGTGTGTGTGTGTGTGTGTGTGTGTGTGTGTGTGTGTGTGTGTGTGCACCTGTGTGAATATAGGTGCCTGAAGAGGCCAGAAGAGGGTACCAGATCCCTTGGAGCTGGAGTTACAAGAAGGTATGTGGCAATGAAACTTTGACCTTCTGTAAGAGTAGTATATGCCAAGCTAGTTCTCCAGTCCCCACAACCAAGTTTTTTTTTTAAATGAAGAAGTCTTGGGAATCATTTCCTATGTAACTAAAGATTTAAAAATAACTTACTTAAAAAAGAATCATTAATTACAATTAAAATTTCATATCTTAAAATGTAAGAAAATAGTAATTGTAGGGTTTTTTGTTTGTTTGTTTGTTTCTGTTTGCTGCAATGCTGTGGTCATTTGGATGGCAGTTATTACTGTTTGAGTCTGAAAGCTCTCTGTCAGGCTCATGTGTCCTCACACTTGCTGTTATCTTGTTGTGCATTCTGGGGAGGTTGTGGAGCCTTTAGAAGGCAAGGCCTGGCTGCTTGTAGAGGCAGGTCACTGGGAGTGGACCTTTGAGAGTAATAGCCATGCTCCATCTCTAATAAAGCTTTCTGCTTCTCAGTTTATCAAGATGTGAATATATTGTCCCCTAAACTAAAGCTGTTATGGGCCTAGCTTATCTAGCCACCATTTTTTTCTTTGTCATAATGGATGTATCTTCATAAACCCCAATAAATCTTTACTTCCTTTTTGCTTCTGTTAAGAATTTTGTCACTATTATGATAAAAGTAACAAATACTCTGTTATTTGTATCAGTTTTATAAGGTTGAGTCTGTAATACACAATTAGACCTATCATTTGGAAGTATATGTAATTTGATAGAAAATAGTGCTAACATAAGGTTCCCTTGACTTCTCCCACTCAGTTACTGGTAAGAAGTAGATGAATTATTGAACATGTGTAATACTGAAATCTGTTTAGTTTGATAGGCTTTTGAAGACTGAGAGGTTAAGAGTAATTACATTAGCATATGGTTCTCACAGGAGAGATTAAACCTTCCTAACAGGAACTAATTTTGTTGTAAATACAAATCAAGTCTATATTATCTTAAAGATAATTTATCTGGCTTTAGATATTGTTAGATCACGGAGTCCACTAATCATATAATCATGTGAAGAGGTGAGATGTTACAATAAATCTTTCCACCAAAGGCCGCTCGAGCCCCATCGCCACATGTGCACTTTACGCCAGCCACCCACCCGAGTTAGTGCCCAAATTAATACATAGAAACTTGTATTAGGTTCAAATGATGCTTGGCCAATGACTAGGATTCCTCATCTGTTAGCTCAGTCTTAATTATCATAAACCTATATATTTTATAAGACTTATCTTATAGAGGATGCCTTTCGCTGGCACCCTCTCTTGCTGGTGGCTCACATCCCACCGCTGGAGGACACGAAGGGGAAAAGGGACACTTCCTGTTTCTCTTTGCTTAAATATGAGTCTCCTTGCTATGTCACTTCCTGCCTGGATCACCACTTCTCTACTACATTTCCCAGAATCCTCTTTGACTCTTAGTCCTGTCTAACTTGCTGTTTCATTGGCCAAACAGAGCTTTATTCAACAATCAATAAGATAAACATACACAGAAGTACTTCCCCCCATAAGTGAGATATAATTCAAAGTCAAGAAAAAGAACTTATTGTTTAAAAATCCCACAGCCACATACCTTATTATTTTCTTTTCTATGTGTATATATGTGCAATGTGAGCATATGTACATCTATTCGCATGTGTGTGGGTGCATGTGTACATGTGTGATATGTGTGAAGGCCTAAAGCTGATGTCAAGTCTGCCTAGGATATCTTTCACCATCCTTATAGAAACAGAGTCTTGCAGTCAAACTCAAGAGTTTCCTGGATAGACTGTGTAGCCAGCCTGCCCGTATCTCTGTCTTCTGAGTCTGGAGTCATAGGTGAGTCACCCTACTCCTGGCATTTGACCTGGGTTCTGGGGCTATAATTCTAGTTCTCTTGCTTGTATGGCAAACATTTTAACTGCTGAGTCGTCTCACCATTCTCAGCCCTGTATTTGAGGATAATCTGTTCAAGGAAATAAAAAACAAAAGTGGAGATTTCTGAAAAAGACTGAGACTCGTAAAAACAGCAAATTCTCAATTCCCAGGAAGGTGAGGTTGAGTTCTTCCAATGGTCTCAGAAGATCTTGCTAGGATAAATATGACAATTCTTGCTGTTTGAAGGTTTTACAACCCTGATAGGCTTGAAGGCCTAAACAGATGATAACTCTAAAATCCATATGGATCGAGTGTCCATTGAAAAGGAATTCACTTAAGCTACTCCAAGAAATGCTTCATTCAGAGCCATATTGAGAAGGGACAACTTGTCTGAGTTTGGATTGCTGGAGGGGCCAGCAGTCCATCACATTACCATTTCTTGAACCTATGGAATGGTCATTCTGCAGCACTGACTCAGTAGCTAGCTCACTCAGAATCAAAACATCACTCAGCAGAGTGAGTGACACAAACTTCTGGTCTGCAGGTAACAGCTGCCCTGACACAGGGACAAAAATGGTCTCACTGTGGAAAAACCCTGTGCTCTAGGATCAGCGATGTGACCCTTTGTAGGTGTGTCTTAGTGTTTCTATTGCTGTGAAGAGACACCATGGCCATGACAACTCTTATAATGGAAAACATTTAATTAAGGTGGCTCACTTACAGTTTGGAAGTTCAATCTATTATCATCATGGTGGGAAACAAGGGAGCATGCAGGCAGACATGGTGCTTGAGAAGGATCTGGCAGTTTTTATATCTTGATCCTCAGGGAACAGAAGGTAGTCTGAGCACTACACTGAGTGAAGCTTGAACAAGGAAACCTCAAAGCTTGTCCCCATAGTGACACATCTACTCCAACAAAGCCACATCCCCTAATAGTGCCACTCCCTATGAACTTATGGGGCCTAATTACATTCAAACTACTACAATGTGGATGCCAGAACTAAGATTCACATTTGATCATCATTATTCTCTTGTAGCACCACACATTGACATCTGTGGCCAAGAGTTCAGGAAAGAACTCTATGGTTCCACTGCTCCCCAATTCACAGAGGTCTGCTGGAATAGTGCAGAGGAGTGCTGCTTCAGCTGTGCCTGTTCCCTTGCCCACTGGCATACAACCTAAGATAGGTTGGAGAGGAATGTAGTTGCATTCTGCTCTTGCTTGATCATCTCTATCTGTGACTCAGCATTCTTTGTTCTTTGGTATGTACTGTCACTGAAAGAATCTGGGGGTGTTAAGCCCACAGCCATCGCTCTATAATTGGCCTGCACAGATATTGAATTTGAATTTCTTCTCCTTCTCATAGTAGCAACATCAAAGAGTTGCTACCATTTTAAACATGTGAGTCTTTGTATTTCCAACATATCTTGCCTAACTTCTATTAAGACTGGATGTGCATGCTATAGAGCAGAGATAAGTAACACCTAGGCCCTGCCTATAGGGTGTTATTAAATTGTTGTTCTGTCTTTTGGGTCTTCAAGGCTGAAAATGTGTGCATTGAATTTACTTCACCTATGTGTCAAATAGGAAGTTCACTAGTTCAAGAATTGAAATACCCCAGGTGAAGACTTTTTCAACACTAGTGTGGTTGCAGACCATCTGGATCTTAATAGGATGAACTTCTGATTCTGTGGATCTAGGAGGGGCAGGGAAAGTGTCTCTAGAGCATACCATGAATAATAAGGGCCTAATAGTTTCTAAATGAAATAATTTGTCTCTTAAATGACCCATATATATTGGGTGAGACACTTCATCATGAACAATAGCAGCTTAACTATTTCAATGTCAAAGAAAAAGAAAACCTGTTAGGAGGATGTCAGGCAGCTCACAGCATAGATCAGGAAAGGTAGCTTCCTTGTGAGAAGGTGGCACCAATAAAACCACCTCAGGAATAGTGTGCCCAGGACTGCACAACAACACCAGCTTTGCATAGATATTCCCTGTATTAACAAGGGCTTGGTCTTCTGACTAGAGATTGGATCCCTGGTTAGCATAGATGAGGCACACATGTTTGATTAGCCTTGAACTTGTGCATTTTTCTGTGAACAGATTCAGGTTTGAGAATTGGATTCACAATGCCCAAATTACATACTCCCTTCAGTTGTTGAACTTTCTTTAAAGATAAGGCCCCACTTAGTACCCATCTTGGAATTCTCCCAGAACTAAAAGGGTATTTAGATATTGCTATTGGCCATGTTAAAATGGAAAATGGTGCCATGCTGTTACATACTGGAGAGGTAGTGACCATGGGATCCACACACGCCAAATATATCCTTTCAAGAATGAATGCAATCTACAGAGGTGTTATAAAGTTTCATATAAAGTTATTAGGGAGAGACAAGACTACAATTTTCATGATCTGCAATTCCCATCCTGCTCATCTAGTGAGTCCCTTGAAGACTTTCCTCCATTGACACAAGTCATTCTTTGTATGGACATTTTAAAAGTGTAGCAACCTGATGGTAGGTTTCAGAATCCAGTGGTCTTTATTGGGATTAGTGGGGCATTCTAAGTCACAACAGGGTGAGGAATTGAATTTAATGTGAAGTTAGGGATCTTATTAGTGCACGTTTTAAGAGGCTGCAAAGAAAGGGGTAGAAGGAAAATGACTTCTGTATGGCGTAGAATTAACAAAGTATTTTAAAAGAATTCATCTATAATGGGGTAGAAATGAAATTTTGAGTCAAAAATTCACCACACAGATTCAGAGGAGAAATACTTCAAATTGTACCTAAGAATGATCAAATGAACATTCAAAACAAAGGTGTACAAACACACAGTCACTCACAAACATTCCTTCACGAATAAGCTTTTGCAATGCCAAGTTATTTTTGGTGCTGGATTTTTACCCAGAGGAAGTTTTATGGCTGTTAAATCTGAAAGCAAAGGTTACAATGGAAATGCTGACAGGGGTCCATGTCATGGTAACATTTGTGAGTCTGGTTTTATTAAACAATAAACAACCTTTGTTAAAATGCAAGTGATGTAAGAAAGAAAGGAAGGAAGAAGTAAAGGAAGGGAGGAGAGAAAGGAATATACAATAAAAGAAACAAATAAAGACCCTTTTCCTGGGTCTAATGTCCAGCCTTCTCTGCTGTTTCCTTGCCTTGGCTCTGATCTGCAGCTTGCTTAATCTCACATGCAAATATTGGTTTGAAACCAACCTTTGTACATCAGCTCTTTAAAGAAGGACAGCAAGACACCAGGAGAGGGAGCTTAGATTTGCATTATTGGTATGGAATGCATATGGTATCATTGGATAGATTGTGTTTTCAATTTCTAATTGGCTTTGTACATGCTTTTGGGTTGGATTATTATCTAATAAATTATGTCTGTTTGCTCCTTTATTGGCAAATAAAACATTGAGTTCAAAGCAATACAGCATGTTATATAGAATGTTCATGCGGCAGAGGGAGCTGAAGGCTTCAGTACCTCAAACTATGCAGGCAGAAAACCAGAAATGTTTAATTCAGATCTCACGTGTCGTCTACAAAGGGAATTGTGGTGACCCTACAGGGTATAAAGTCACAGGGAAACTAAGAGTTACTTTTCTCTGCTTCTTACCCAAACAGACTCAATGTGCATAGTGTTTGCAAGAGAAGCCATGGTATCAGGAAAATAAAAAAAAATGTCCAGGAAACAGCTTTACAAGAAGAAACACAAGTGATAAACATCAGCAAAGTCAAACTAAGGTGCCAAGAAAATCAGAATATAATGAAACTCTCTCTCAAAAGACATTCTTTTCCATTTCCTTTTCTTTCTTCCTTCCTTCCTTCCTTCCTTCCTTTCTTTCTTTCTTTCTTTCTTTCTTTCTTTCTTTCTTTCTTTCTTTCTTCCTTTATTTCTTCCTTTTCTTTTTTTTAAACTAAAAGGTACAGAAAGAAACTCAAAGGAATGAGATGGTTTGGAAAACTAATATTGGGCTGAAGGTAAAAGCATAGTGAATTGGTGAAAAATTTTCCATGGTCTAGAGAAGGGCCTGAACGCACCAAAACAAATGTGCCCAAATTTGCTCTGCTAATTACATTTCATGGGGAGGCACCATGCTCACATCTTCTGGCTACCAATTTCATTCAGTTTTAAACAGACATTCTTAACCAGCCTGAATATTATAATCACCTGTGCTTGGGGTGTCCCAATGTACACCAGTGGTCCTGGAAGTTTCCAGGTGATTTTAGGGAACCTCTGAACCACTCACCTTAGGGGGCCTCCCTAATCCAGGAAATGCTGACCTCTTTACCTAAAGAGAAACCACAGATGTTTGAGGGAAGTCAATTCCTTAGGGCGATTTGTCTGTTATCAGCATTTAAAATGCAGACCTGGGACACACAGCCCATGTAAAGCAGATGTTGAAGGGCACTAACATGTGGAAGTCTCTGAACCCTTCCTTTCTCACACAAGTCACAGGCCCCTTTTAAAGCATGTTAACTGCCAGGTCTGCTCCTCTATAAGCTGACTGTTGCTTGCCTGCAGGAAACCACACTGTAGACAGCAGCAGATTGAACGTGCCTGTTGCAGCTTCGTCTCATGCAAGTGGGAAGGCTGGAATTAAGAATTGTTCCAGCCATTTGAAGAATAGTACTGGATTCTAATCAATTCTTTCTTCATCAGCTGTTTTGAAGGCCAAGGAGTTCAAGAATGTGGATAACATTTGGGGTATGGAAAGACCGAAGACAAGCGCAGTGAGGACCCCTTAAAGCCATGGAAATGGTTCTTTCTCTCCTTCATGAACTTTTGAAGCTTTTTGTGTTAGTCACATTTTTATGATTATAAACTGCCAATCTGGGCAAAAGCTCGTTTCTAAGCAGCCAACGAATAGCATGTACACAAAAGACCCTGCTTTCTGGTTCATTGATAGGAGACATCTTTTTGGCCAGCTAGTCTGTCATGATTCCCGTTGGTGTTTATTAATCATATTGGGGGGGATTAGGCATGCGCCATGGCCAAGCAGAGTCACAGGTTCAGCTTTCAGCCAATGCTGCACCCCCAAGCAGATGGTGTTTGTAGTATTTTTGGATATTCCCAGAATTTTGATATGGAATTGTGGTTCTTGAGGGGGTGCTAGGCGCACTGTTTTCCTCAGTTGGAGCATGGTGCCCCTTGGCTACAAATAGCTTACATCTAGTCAGGTAGCTTTTCCTGTTGCACACTGCTATACAGACCCAGGGAACATAGAGACGGGATGTGTAAGACTTCTAGTTTTCATTGTTCTAGGGGATCTCCTAAGAAAGAATTCCTTTTTATCCCTCCAAATCCTTTGGGAGTGATCCCTCCCTTCAGTGGTTCCTTCAGAGTAGAAAAGGCAAAAATCCCAGTTTGCCTTTTGAATTGCCTGACTTAAAGAACAATTTAAGTGAGGTAATGGGTGTGAAAAGTCTTTCACAATTTATCATTCACAGAGAATTTTTCCTGTGTAATTTTATTCATTTCTCCCAACTACCTTGTTTAGGTCCTGTGAGTAGTGCTATAGTCTACCTACTTATGTTTTGGTTGGTATTCACTGGTCCTGAGATCAGCATCAACCTCCAAAAGCTTTTTAATGGTCAACCTGCTGTTTCTGTACAACAGAATGCTAACTGCCTTCGTTTAGCATTCACACAGCCTAGTTCATACTCCGCAGCCCGAGTAGCTTCATTTTCTTCAGCAGAAGGAAGGCCAGGATGGCATCATTGATGGTCTATAGATCCATATACATATTATTTTACTAATCAGTATTTTTAATAGTTATAATAATAATGAAGGATAGAAACAACTTTTAGGAAAAGTATTACTTTTTATCATCTTTATTATATGCTGAAAGTTTATTATGAGTCCTATGCTTCTCTAGTTTGCATTAATTTTATAGGTAATATTTCACAAGATTGTTTTTGTTCAATCTCATTTTATTTCTGTAAAATCCCCATGGTATATGGGAGACTGGCATAATCATTATCTTTAGATTATAGAACTGGGAGGCTAGATAACTCACATCATTTCCTGCCAACGAGAATTCCATAAATAAACACAAAAACAACCTCCCCCAAGTCACTGGGGAATGGACCCAGAAACCTGACTCAAAATTTCATATATCCCCTCACGCTCCATGCTTTCTTCAGGACAAAAACTATTGCTTAGTAAATTACTCATTATGACCTGCTGCCTTTTAAATGCATTGGAGATTAGCATCTTGCTATTGTCCCTCTAAAGTTTTAAGGAAAAAAAAGGTTGTGTTGCGATTACTCAATAGAAATCAAACTTGTCAAGTTGTTGCTAGGTTCATTGCTGCCTCACAGCTTCCCCCATTTCTAGTCTCAGCTTAGTGTCTTGTTGCAATGTGAAATTTTATGGCTTCTGTTATATGATTCAATATCAAATCTACTTACTCAAAATTTTATAATCCTAATATCTAAAAACTAGACATTGATTTGTATTGGAAATTTTTGTCATGACTGATTATTGACATGGACAATTGACGTGGACAGTTTATCTGAATTTATAGTAGTAGAATTTTAGCAAGAAATATTGTCTTAGATCTACAACTCTAAATTTACTGTTGTCCATAATAGCAGATTCATGGAAGTGACCGACCCGGATGGTTGAATGTGCAACATCATATTTACGAAAAGCAATAGAACTAAACCTTGGTGGTAAAAAAAGAGTGATTATTTCATTATTTCTGTTCATATCAGAGTCATTTTAGAGATGACCCATGATCAAGCCTTTGTAAAGTGATTGTTTTAAAATAAGCTTTTAAATTTACAGTTTTAGGGCTGGAGAGATGGCTCAGAGGTTAAGAGCACTGCCTGCTCTTCCAGAGGTCCTGAGTTCAATTCCCAGCAACCACATGGTGACTCACAGCCATCTGTATCGAAATCTGGCACCCTCTTCTGGCCTGCAGAGATATATGCAAGCAGAATATTGCATATATAATAAATAAATCTTAAAAAAAAGAATCTTCTGCAAAGGGAGAGCACATCGACCCCAGATGCTGTCGGGGAGGCCAGTACAAGACTGATCCAGACCCCTGAACATGGATGCCAATAAGGAGGCCTCTGCACTCCAGGGAGCCTCTGGTGGTGGATTAGTATTTTTCCCTGGTGCAAGAAGGGACTTTGAGGGCCCATCCCATGTGAAGGGTTACACTCTGGCCCTGGACACATGGGGAAGGGACCAGGCCCAGCATAGGAAGATTTGGTGGACTTTGCAGAGCCCCCGTTGAGGGCCCTACCCTGCCTGGGGAGTGGTGGGTGGATGGGGTGGGGGGTAGACTGGGGGTGGGGGAGGAGGGTTGGGGGTGAAGGGAGGGAGAGGGAGAAGGGACTTGAAATAAGCTTGTTCCCTAACTAGAACTAATAAATAATTTAAAAAAATTACAGTTTTAATTTTTGAGATTTCACGCAGAGTACTGTAACTACATCATTTCCAGCCTTCCTTCTCCCTATTCCATATCCTCCCACATTCCTGTTTCTTAAATCCTGACCTCTTCTTTAATTAGTATTGTTACATATTGTTCACACACACACACACACACACACACACACACACACACACACTCACACCTACCTACTGAGTCAGTTAGTGTTCTGCTTGAGTGTACTGAGTGTACATGTGTGTGATTAAATTGACCATTTGGTATGGATAGCCTATCTGGAGGTGAGGGTGCTTATCCCTGAAGAAGACTGATGCTTCCTCTCCCAGCAGCCATTGACTTCCTGTAGTTCTTCATCTATGGGTGGGCACTGTAAAATTTCCCCATCCACACTGGCATGTCAGCTGATATTCTCAGTATGTAGATCTCCCTTAGGCCATCCTAATGGCGAGGTTTCACAGATCCAGTTCTTGCCATGTCTAGAAGACATTATCTTGCAGCAGGCATCCTGGCCCACTTTTTGAGTCTTTCCACTCTTTTGTTCCAGTGAATTGAGTTTTGTGAAGCTTTGGAAGAAGAAAGCCACAGTGAAATATTATAACAATGCTTTTGAATAATGAATAGATGTTTTAGTTAGACTACAAAATATTGAGGAGTAAATGATATGAAACAAATATGAGAAAGTATGTTAGATCAGCATATCCTTGAGTGTCAGATCCTATTTGTGTTCATGTCTTTTTTTGGATGGGAAATCCAGTAGGCAGCTGTAAGTGGTAGAAATGAGCCATCTCATCAGTTATCATAAAGACCTCAGGATTGTGGATCAAGCAGGAACAAGATATATTCCCTGACATGTTGATAATATGATTTGAATAGAAACTAATCTGTGACCTAAGGTTATACTCTAATGACATGATCTATGATCGATATGATGAAATAAATGCCCCTCTGTAGGGCTTCTTGACTTGATTCCACATGGAAAGCACACTCCACTAAGTCTGTGCTGTAGCTCTGATGAATGTGTGCTGTAGTTTAATGGAACATTTCTAAAATGTCCTCAAGTCATGCTTATTTCATGAATCATGCTTGGACTAGCAAGAACCTTCTGTACTGAAGGAAGCCTAGGCTTTTGGAACCTATGTTTTCATCCAAGAGGTGTTTTGTACTTTTCCATATAGGGTCAATTATCTTACTTTGGGAGTTATCTTGGTTTTCCAGCAATTGTAATTTTAAGAAAGCTGATTTTAATGAACAGATGTTGTTTCACCATGCACAATTATGAACATCAATATTACCAGAATCTCCAAGCAAATGATTATAAGGCATTAGATTAAATGTAAAACAGGAGATATCATTTTAAATAAGATGTTTTTCTTGGAAGTAAACTTGTAGGAACTAAAATAATGAAGGAAATTTATTTTTAAGATATGTCTTTTGTATACTGAGACCTGATCTCATAAGAGATGCAGAAATCAAACCCCTTTGGCTTAAGATATTTAGATTTTCTTTCCCTAGAATATTACTGCTAATTTTACAGTTGCTTTTACTGTGTCAGTGGGGAAAGTCATGGACTGTCCTCACCAGTTCACATCACTTCAGTCTCTGTAAACACCTCAGATTCACACCTCTTACCAGCCAACTGTCATTCTTACATTTCCCTGACATTTTTAACTTGTGAGACCTAAATTAGTCACATGACAGTGCCCGGCTTTTCTCACCCATGGAGTCATTCTGTTTAGCTCTTATACTTCTTGCTCTTAATATTATGTGGGGTACACAATATTCCACAATGGCTTGAATTACTCAGAGAGCTTGGTACTGGGGAATTGAAAAACAAATTTGGGTTTCGTATTTGGAAAAAATAATTTTTGGAAAAGAAAAGATTTTCCACTAAATTTCACAAGAACAAGATAATTCTATTTTTATTTAAAACACCTTTTGTTGTTTTACTCAAACAAGGTTTTACTCTGCAAGTGTATGGTCTTTCTCTGAACTCATGCATCAGTTTCCTTCTATTTTGAAAAATTTTCCTGATTGTGGGATTATCTACTGGAAGAAGTTTTGCTTTTGTTTTCAATTATAAAGCTAAGAATTTCAAGCCAGTTAAATTAGTTGTTGGGTTGTGGAGATTTCTGTATATCGCCTGTATTTTATCTACTATCTGTTTTAACCTGCCTCCTGCTAATGAATGCTGTAAAATAGCAAAACAAACCAAAGCACAGATTAGTGGAAAAAACACAAAATTAAAAGCTAAAGTAAACACATTTTTCAAGTTAGTGAGAATTGGGCTTTTAAAGGAATTTTGTAAAGCAAATGCTTGAGCACTTGCTGCCACAGAAAGAGCACATAAGCTGTGGCCAGCAGCTTGGGTCTGTTATTCCAGCTGTTGAGAAGGCCAAGGAAGGAGGATTGCAAGTTCAATATCTTTCTGGGCTATGGAGTGAGTTCAGCACTATCCTGAAAAACTTCATGAATGCTGTCTTTAAAATACCAAGTAGAAAGAGTGTTGAGAATCTATCTTGTAGCAAAGTGCTTGCTTAGCATGCACTGGCTCTGGATTTCATTCCCAATATTGTAAACAAAGTATGTGTTGGTGCATTGTGGGATGTGTATTTTGTATACAACATGGCAAGAGATAGGGACGGAGGCTGTATTTAAAGATAGTTAAGTGTGGGGTTCATTGTAGGAGATAACATAATATGTACAAGTTTAAAGCTTGGTATAATTTTTCACAAAGTAAACACAGTATTTTTCTAGTTCATATTCTTTTTCTACACATGCCAGACAGTTTATTATGAATAAAGATTAGCCAGCAACTAAAACAACACTAAGCTTTTCTAATAAAAAATACTGTAGAAAGAAACCATCTGTAATCACAGAACACATACACAGTTGCATCTTGATATTTCAGGATACTAGCAGATTTCAACAGAGATTTTAAGATTTAACCCCTACAGTTTTCCATGAGTGACTTATCAGATATAATTGACATGGGAAATGAACCCTAAATACACATAAATATTTCCTGAGAAATACTTAGATGAGAAGTCATAAAATCAGAATTAGAATCTGTTTCCCAGTATCTGAGTGACTGACTACCTTCCTTCTTACACAGATTACCTAGCCTGATTAAACTCTCCATGGAGTGAGTCTAGAGCCTAGTTTTCAGTTGAGGATGGTGATACTTGGCCTGTCTTTCTTCCAGGGTGTGAGAGTGGTGGTACTCGACCCATATGCCTTTTGGGAGTACTTTAGAAACTATAATAAAGCCTACCTATGAAGACACTGTGGAAAGTGAGAGACAGGACTTCTACTACTGGGTGATGTATGGAATTTGCACTAGTTTTTATGGATCACATTTAAGGCATTTATCTTGAGAATTATTGTAGCAAACTCTGAGGTGGGGAGTTAGCAGTTAGGAAGTTTACATAGAGATGTTCTTGGGAAAAATTGTAAAGGGAAGGATGCAGAATTGGACACAGAGAAGAATAGGGTGGAGGTACAAGTGGAACTCTGAAATCCTCTTCCCTAATTTGTCTGGCATAGGTCAAGAGGCTTCTAATCAGTCACTGAATGTGGACATCCCTTGGAAGGGCTTGACTTTGAACAAAATGCTGTCTTCATCTTCAGCCAAGCAATCTCACCAGCAGAATAACAGTTAAAGGCTGCATTTCCAGTGATGGTGTAGGATTATCACTTCTTAAGGGTGTGTGTGTATACAAGTCCCATTGGTTGACACAACAGGATAGTCAAATGCTCTTTTGTTTAGGCTGCAGCACATTGGTGTCTCATCATGATTTCCTTGATAAATATTAAAAACTATATGTTTCCTGAAAACATTGTTAGCATAGTATTTCCAGTGGACTTCATAATTCCACAAACTACTCACTCTCTAAATTTGATAATGAAAATGCCCAAGGCAATATTTTGAAATTCTAGCTGAATTGTTTTAAAGATGCAGTGGATGATCCCACAGTGTGTTTTCTGGAGAAGAAGGCCAGATCACCATACTGCATATGTTCCCACAGAGATGTTCCTGCCTATGCATGCATACAGGATATCTCACTTGGAACTTAGCATATGCTGTAAGGGACTCATCTTTGGAGCTCTGGACATAGTTTTGGTGTTGTACAAGCCAGAGAGCTTATGTGATTCACAAAAGGTCACAATATGGGAAAAGAAACTGAGAAAAGTGCAAAGCCCCTTGGTGACTTGAAGTGTAGCTGTACAGTCCTCTTCGCAATCAACCTTTCTGTTTTTATTGATTTTGACCATCTACACTGAGTTAAAATGAATCTCAAAGTATTTTTAGTTAATGTTTTCTTGAAAGTTAAAGATGTGTATGTGTTTCTCAGGCATTTATGTTTCATTTTTGGGGGAACTCTCTATTTAGTTCCATGCCCCATTTTTAAGTTATTTTTCCTCACTAGTCATTTTTTGAGCTCCTTGTATATTCTAGATATTAACCTGTCAGAAGATATAATTGGTATTTTTCCCATTCTGTATGATTCCTCTTGTTCAATGGTGTCCTTCGCCATACAGAGCTTTTTAGTTTCATGAGACCTAATTTCTTAATTATTGAACTTAGCGTCTGTGTTATTAGGGCCCTGTTCAGAAAATCTTTTATGTGTCAGCGAGGTCATGTGTAACCCCTACATTCTCTTTTCAGATTCAGTGTATCAGGTATTATGCTGAGGTCTTTGGTCCATCTGGAGTTGAGTTTTGTTCAGGGATAAAAGTGTGGATATGTTTGGATTTTCTACATATACCCATTCAGTTTGACCAGAATCATTTGTTGAAGATGCTGTCTTTTCTTCAATGAATATTTTTGGCTTCTTTGTCTGAAATCAGGTATTCATAGGGGTATGAACATCTGTCTATGTCTTCAATTTTATTCCACTAATACACCTGATTTTATGTCAGTACCATGCTGTTTTTATTATTATAGCTTTGTCGTGTAGCTTAAAATCGGGAATAATGTGCACCAAGAATTGTCTTGGTTTCTTTGTGTATGTATTTCTCTCTCTCTCTCTCTCTCTCTCTCTCTCTCTCTCTCTCTCTGTGTGTGTGTGTGTGTGTGTGTGTATTTTCACATGAATTTTAAGACTAATTTGTTTTCAGTTTTTGAGAATCCTGTTGGGAGATTGATGGGCATTGTATTGAATCTGTATATTGCTCTTGGTTGGATGCTATTTTCACAATAAAACCTTACCAGTTCATAATTATGGGAGGTCTTTCCATCTACAAATGTCATCTTCTTTGTTCAGTGTGTTAAATTTTTTATTAAGTCTTTCATTGGTTTAGAGTTATTAAAAGATATTTTGAGGCTATTTTATTGCAAAGGGCATTGTTTCTATGGTTCCTTTCTTGACCATGTGTAAAGATACAAAGCAAGACTCCAAATAGGGGAAAATTGCAGCAACATCCTGAATCCCATATAACCACCATCAAAGCTGGATATCAACAACAATAGAATGGCAAAGTACAGAAAGTCATGGAAGCCAAACAACACACGAATGAGTGAAAACTGAGCCAATGCAGAAATCAGGAAGAAAATTATAAATATTTTAGAACTGAATGAAAATGAAAACACTACATATAAAACTCTATGGGAAACAATGAAGGAATTTTTAGGAAGAAAGTTCATAGTACCCAGTACCTATTTTTTTTAAATGCCTGGAGAAATCTCATATTAATAACTGAATATTCACTTTAAATCTTTACGAATATAAAAGGAAACAAAATAAGAGAGTAGATGTAAATAAACAAACTCACAACTGATATAGATATGAAAAAATGTAAAGAATTCATGAAATGAAGAATTGATCCTTTGGAAAAAAATCAAAAGGAGTGACAAAACTCTGTTCAAGTTATCTAAAAGAAAGAAAAGGAAGATCCAAATTAATAAAATCAGATGGTGAAAAGGAGACATTAAAACAGACACTGAAGAAATTTAGAGAATTTTAAGGATTATATTTAAAAATCTATATTCTGTCAAACTGGAAATCCTAAAAGAAATGGATGAATTTCTTCTTGTAGATGGCCAATTAATGCTAAATCAAGATGAATTAAATAAATAAAAGATACACATAACATTTAATGAGATATATGCAGTAATTGAAAATCTCTTAATTAGAATAAATCCAGGTCAGCCAGATAGATTTGGCACCACCAAAGTAATAGTAATTAGAAAACCTTGGTGATATATGTGAAAAAGGGCTGTTTTTGAAAATTATCTGAAAAGTACAACCAAATATAAGTGTTATGTAGGACCACAGCAATCACAGCTCTTAGAAAGACCATACCCATCATGTACTCTCTTAGGAAGAGTCATGATTTGTTAATTATCAAATCCAGATAGGCAAAGTTAGGTGGGGTATATAAACCTTGCTTTATGTCTGAACCAGTTATTTGGGTTAATTCCTATAATTTAAATCCACTATGTTTAGCCCCATTTTGACCTGTGCTAATCCCAAAACAATTTTCCTTTTTCTTCTACTTTCCTATCTAACTCAGTTAGTGAATAGATTCATTTGAGAGAATTACTACATTTCTGTCTTTAGCAGGGTATCTGGGAAACCCAAAGAAAGCAAACCACAGACAATTTGAATGAGTGGGGCTTTGTACAAACATTCTAACCTACTACAGTGAGCTTTCCCAAGACACTTCAGTTAAGTTACAGAGGTCAAGTTCTTTACACAAGTTCACAGAGGAACTTGGTAGAGTTTGGACAAAAATCTAGGTACATTTTTTTTTAATTATTTGAGATACTTGGAGACTGAGAGTTATTCTGTGTGTTGTATATACATGTGAGTATATATGCATGCATGTGGGGTCTGAAGTCAACATCCAATCTTTCTCCCACTCTCTCCATTTTTGTGTATTTTTAAAGCAGGGTCTTTCATTGGACCTGAAACTCCTACGTGGATGTTCCCAATGAGCTTCAGGAATTTTCCCAGGACTTGGGTTACAGATTCATGCTACCATGTCAGGTTTTTTGCATGGGCACCAGTGGTCTGAATTTAGGTCCCATAATTTTGTCGTAAGCACCTTACCAACCCCATCAACTCCCCAGCTCTGCATTGGTTCTTATTTCACCATTTTCATTAAAACAAATAAATTCCCTACTTATGAAGGCTTACATACCTGGTGTATGTAATATGTAGGAGAATATAATAGTGTCACATGTATTCTTTGTTCCAAAACTCAGGGAACCGTGAACAGTGCTTTCTAGTGAAGAAAGAATAGACTAACTTAGTTTTCATTTACATTATGTGTAGAGTTATTGTCTAGTTGTTGGAGTAAGCATTAGCGTGATTAGATCTTAGTTTGGTGACTTAAGAGAGCACTTATGTAATGGGTGTTTGATTACATAATATGCTTTCAAATTGCATTTAATTCTGTATCTTTAAAGTAGAAGAATGAATGTTTGTTCAACTTTAGAGGTTGAAATCATTTTTTTTGATTTTGCTTTTCAAGACAGGGTTTCTCTGTATAGCTCTGGCTACCCTGGAACTCTATGTAGAGTAGGCTGGCCTTGCATTTAGAGATTCACCTGCCTTTGTCTCCTAAGTGCTGGGATTAAAGGCATGCATCATGATAGCCCATCTTAGTCATTCTTTATCTCAGATATTAAAATACTTCTCTGCTTCAAAATCACAGATAAAGCAGACTGCAAACTACTAGAAATAATTGACAAGTAGGTCAGGCACTGGTAACAACAGAAAAAAAAAAATGTTGGCATTTGCTAGGCTAAGTAAATGCAAAAAACTCTTCATCCTGGCATGAACTCTGGCCCAACAGTGCATCTTCACAAAACTGTGAGTAGGCCATGATGAGACTTCCCACTGCTTCTCCTGAAAAGCCACCCCAGTCTGAAAAACATCATAGAAACCAGAAAATTCTAAGGAAAGTAGAGTATAATTTCTAGTTAATACTGGTTTTGAGACATGATCATTATGAAACATCAAGACTCAAACAGTAAGTGGAAAATATGATATTTATTGATCATTATAGAAAAATGAATTCTAAAATATAAACTCACTATACTCCATGACTGTCAATGATTTTACTTGCTTTTTGTAATGATTGCTAAGCTATGGTGAAACAATTTTTAGCAATGGGAAAACTTAAAATGATTCTGAGTGATTTGTTTTAATTAATGCCCGAGATAATGGTACTTGATGCTTCAAGACGCTTGGTTTGAACTGAACAGAAGCTGGCTTCCCCGTGGGATGCATTTATTTATTTTATGTAGGTGAGTGTTTTCTCTGTATGTTTGTATGCATGTTTGTATATATGCCGTCAGTCTGCAGTGCCTGTTGAAGCTAGAAATGGCATCAAATCACCAGGAATGGGATTTACAGATGGTTGTGATCTGCCATTTGTGTGCTGGGAACCTAACCCAGCTCCTTCATAAGAGGACTAGTCTAAACCTCCAAGCTGACTCTCCAGGTCCTGGAATGTAAGCTTAATGAGAATAGAGCAGTTTAAATTTCCTGATCCAGGGATATGAGACTAATTTTGGATAGTCAGTGAAAAAGAAATACACCAAAAAAAACCCTACTGTAGGGAGCCGTCCCTGCATTCTCCATTACAAGATGGCGCCTGCATCCGGCAGGCACCGAATGTAAACAAGATTATTGCGCAGGCGCTGGGTAATTTTCCATTCCTTGATCTCTGCCTATTCCGTGGCGTCATATGGCCTGATGAGCTGCAGCCAATCATAGGGTGACACGTCCCAGGCGGCGGCTGCCAGCCTTTATTAGGGGACGGGATTCTTGGCTCAGGGTCTCCGCTCTGGTAAGCTTATGCTCTCCTCTCAAGACGCATTAAAGCTTTCCTGCAGAAGGATCCGAGTGTCCCGTGTATGATTTCTTGCTGGCGAGAAATACAGAGCGCGCGGGACACCCTACCACTTTTTTGACATGGATGACCCTGAGAGCTCTTGCACATGCACACACACCCCTACACACATATGTATAAATACACACACACTAAAGCATGAATCTTTTGCAGCAATTGAAGTAAGGGAATGAGTCGTGTTTTCATCTCAGAAATATTTCTCTGTTTAGAGACTAGGCAAAAGGGAACACAACCAGAAGCCAAGAGAACAATCTCTAGGTGACAATGGTAAGAGATGAAAATGGCTTGAGCCAGGGAAAATGGAATTAGGATTGTGGCAAGGTGGATTCATTGGTGCATTATTTATAAAAACCCCGAAAGTAAATAAGTATCTATCAGAGAGCTTTAATAGACACCCCAGGACATTCTAACAGATCCTTCCCAAGTTACCTTCATGCCAGGCCTAAGTATAGTGGATAAAGTGAACTAGACATTTAAGGACAGTTACATCAATACATTAGCCTGGTTTAATTCAAGACTGAGTATGGACATCAGTGAGAACTTTTTTAATAACTAGATTAATACTGTAATTATTTGTGGCACTGAACATGCAATGAGAAATGATGTCCTATTAAAAATTAGAAGAACACAAATGATTACTCTAATAAGGCTGGCAAAAAAGTGTTCTTTCTAGGCTTGCATTCATGCGGGTGCATTTAGAATTAGCACATTGTCTGGATAGTTCTGTGATAGTGTCCCCAAGCGTTAGTTAGCAATCTATGCTCTTCCTTAACCTTCTTTACAATGACATATTTGCCTGAAAAATCACTCTCCTTCCAAATGACAGACAGAATGACCTTGAGGGTCTCTCTATCTGGTGGTGAAATACTTATAATAATAAAATATTTATTTTAGTTTTATACATCCACTGTGTTCAATATTGAAGAGTACAAGTGTTTTCTGGTTTTAATTTCGAACAAGGAAGTAAGTGAATTTGAACAATTAGCCATTGTATTTAGAGAGGGAAAATGATAATGACTTTTACTTAAATGAATGTTGTGAAATACTTAATTAGCCAATAAAGAGTTTTAATATTTTTTTCATAATAGATTTAGGATTATCCTGTGACTCTTTTGTTTTATGATCATGTAAACCATGGTACTCAACCTTCTTAATGTTTCAACCCTTTAATACAGTTCCTTATATTGTGGTGATTCCCCTCCCAGCCTTAAAATTATTTCATTGCTACCTCACAACTGCAATTTTGCTACTCTTATGAATAATGCAAATACCTGCATTTTCTGATTGTGTTAGGTGACCCCCTGTGAAATGTCATTTGTCCTCAAAAGGGGTCACAACCCTCAGGTTGAGAACCACTGATATAGATGACATGTTGTAGGGGTTAGGAGTGACAATGACTTGTAGAAGTTGAAGGGTAAAGAGTGATTTCTTTTTTTATAATGTGTCTGAGAATTACTACTAAAGGAGGATGTAACTTAAGGGTTCCTTTTCATGGTTATTATTTAAATACTAGTTAACAACTATGATTATTGTGCATTTGAGTGTGTATGTTGTACTTTTTATTAGGGGACTTGATGAAGATAGATGTAACAGTTAATTTGTGTAAACGATTACCTAGAATATGTCTGTTTACGTGGGATGAGCCACCTAAAATTGTGGTGGTTCCATTACAGAGGCTGGGTTCCTGGACTGGATAAAAAGAAAAAAGGCAGCTGAACATGTGTATTGATTACTTTCTGCTTCCTGACTGTGAAATCATTGTGACTGGTTGCCTCATGCTCCTGCTACCATACTTCTCTGCCATACCTGCCATGGCATATGACCACTGCCATGATAGTCTGTACACCCTGGAACTGGGAGCCAAAATAAACCCTTTCTTTCTTGAATTGCTTTTTATCAAGTATTTTGTAACAACAAAAAGACAAGTAATTCATTGGATAATCACATTGCTGAAGCATAGTAGCCTGGCTGAGAACCCTGAATGTTAGTGACTTTTAGATACTAAAGAGCTACCAGTGAGTCAAGAAGCCCAAAACTCCTGTGGTAATGTTCTGCTCCCCAGGAAGGATGAGGCCTTCCATATGGGGTCTTCAGAGACTGTCAAATACTTTAGGATAGGGCCTAGGCCCACCCCCTTGTGTCTAGGTTCAGGGAGAATTCATCCATGTTGGATGGGCTTCCAAAGTCCATTCCTATGCTAGGGATAAGTACTGATCCACTACAAGGAGCCCCATAGATTTCTGAGGTCTCCTCACTGACACTCACATTCAGGGGGTCTGGATCAGTTACATGCTGGTTTCCCAGCTATCAGTCTGGGGACCAAGAGCACTCCCTTGTTCAGATCAGCAGTTTCTGTGGGTTTCACCAGTCTGGTCTTGACCTCTTTGCTCATCAGTCCTCTTGCTTTGCAACTGGATTCCAGTTCAGTTCAAAGTTTAGCTGTGGGTGTCTGCTTCTATTTCTACCAGCTGCTGGATGAAGGTTTAGGATGGCATATAAGTTAGTCATCAATCTCATTATGAGGGGAGGGCATTTAAGGTAGGCTCTCCTCTGTTGCTTAGATTGATAGTTGGTGTCATCTTTGTAGATCTCCAGACATTTCTCTGGTGCCTGATTTCTCTTTTTTTTTCCTTTTTTATTTAATTTTTACAAAATTATAATTTCACATGTCAGTCCCTTCTCCCTCTCCTCCCCCAACCTCCCACCTGCCCCTACCCCTATCCTCTCTGTTCCCCATAGAAGGCCCTGCATGGGGCTCCCCACATTCCATAATATCATCCTGGGCCAGGCCTAGGCCCTCCCCCATGTGTCCAGGCTGAGAGAGCATCCCTTCACTTGGGATGGACTCTCAAAGACCCTTCTTACACCAGGGAAAAATACTGATCCACTACCAGAGGCCCCATAGGGTTCCGAGGCCTCCTCTGTGATATCCAATTTCAGGGTCTGGATCAGTCCCATGATGGCCTCCCAGACAGCAGACTGGGAGCCATATGCTCCACCTTGTTCAGGCCACCTGTTTCTATGGTATTCATCAGCCTAGTCCTGACCCCCTTGATCTTCATTTCTCCCTCTCTGCAACTCGGTTCCAGAGTTCAGTTCAGTGTATATCTGTGGGTGTCTGCCTCTGCTTCCATCAGCCACTGAATGAGGGCTCTAGGATGGCATATAAAATAGTCATCAGTCTCATTTTAGCGGAAGGGCATTCAGAGTAGCCTCTCTGCCATTGCCTAGATTGTCAGTTGGTGTCATCCTTGTAGATCTCTGGAAATCTTCCTAGTACCAGATCTCTCCTTGGACTTATAATGGCACCCTCTCTTATGATATCTCTCATCCTGCTCTCCTCTATTCTTCCCCCAACTCAACCTTTCTCCATCTCCTCCTCTCCCCTCCTCTTCTCCTCCTCACATTCTGCCAGCTCCCTCTCCCCTACCCTCATGCTCCGAATTAGCTTAGGAGAGCCTGGCCCTTCCCATTCTCCGGGGTCCATGCATTTTTCTCTTAGAGTCCTTCTTGTTTCCTAGTTCCTTTGGTGAAGAGGATTGTAGGCTGGTATTCCATTGCTCTATGCCTAAAATTCATATATGACTGAGTAATACCATGTTTGTCTTTTTATGACTGGGTTACCTCACTCAGGATGGTTTCTTCTAGTTCCATCCATTTGCCTGTGAATTTCAAGATTCCGTTGCTTTTTTCTGCTGAGTAGTACTCCATGGTGTAAATGTACCACATTTTCTCTATCCATTCTTCAGTTGAGGGGCATTTAGGTTGCTATTACGAACAACACTGCTATGAACATGGTTGAACATATGCCCTTGTTGTATGAACATGCATTATTTGGGTATATGCCCAAGAGAGGAATTGCTGGATCTTGAGGTAGACTGATTCCCATTTTTCTGAGAAACCACCATAGTGATTTCCAAAGTGGTCTTACAAGTTTACACTCCCACCAGCAATGGATGAGTGTTCCTTTTTCTCCACATCCTCTCCAGCATAGATTGTCATTGGTTTTAGCCATTCTGGCTGGTATAAGATGGTATCTCAGAGTTGTTTTGAGTTGCATTTATCTGATGGTTAATGATTTTCAGCACTTTCTTAAATGTCTTTCAGCCATTTTAGATTCTTCTGTTGAGAATTCTCTATTTAGTTCTGTGCTCCACTTTTTAATTTCATTGATTGGTGTTTTGGTGGCTAGCTTCATGAGTTGATTATATATTTTAGACATCAGTCCACTGTCAGATGTGGAGTTGGTGAAGATCTTTTCCAATTCTGTGGGATGTTGTTTTGTCTTACTGTGTCCTTTGCCTTTCAGAAGCTTCTCAGTTTCAGGAGGTTCCATTTATTAATTGTAGATCTCAGTGTCTGTGCTATGGTGTTATGTTCAGGGAGCAGTCTCCTGTACCAATACGTTCAAGGGTATCTGCCACTTTCTGTTCTAGAAGATTCAGTGTGGCTGGATTTATGTTGAGATCTTTGATCCATTTAGACTTAAGTTTTGTGCATGGTGACAGATATGGATCTATTTGCAGTCTTCTGCATGTCTGAATCCAGTTGTGACAGCACCATTTGTTGAATATGCTATCTTTTTCCCATTGTACAGATTTAGCATCATTGTTGAAAATCAGGTGTTCATAGATGTGTGGGTTAGTATCAGGATTTTCCATTCAATTCCATTGGTCTATCTGTCTATATTTGTGGAAATACCAAGCTGTTTTCAGGACTATAGTTCTGTACTAGAGCTTGAAGTCAGGGATGGTGATGCCTCCAGAGGTTCCTTTATTGTACATGGTTGTTTTGGCTAGCCTGGGATTTTTGTTTTTCCATATAAAGTTGAGTATTCTTTCAAGGTCTGTGAAGAACTGTGTTGGGATTTTGATGGGGATTGCATTGAATCTATAGATTGCTTTTGGCAAGATTGCCATTTTTACTATGTTGGTCCTATCTATCCAAGAGCATGGGAGATCTTTCCATTTTCTGGTGTCTTCTTTAACTTCTTTCTTCAAAGACTCAAAGTTCTTAATTGAACAGAGCTTTCACTTTTTTGTTAGAGTTACCCCAAGATATTTCATTTTGATTGTGGCTATCGTGAAGGATGATGTTTCTCTGATTTCTTTCTCATTGCATTTATCAACTGTATATAGTAGGACTACTGATTTTTTTGAGTTAATTTTGAATCCTGCTACTTTGCTGAAGGTGTTTATCAGCTGTAGGAGTTCCCTGGCAGAGATTTTGGGTCACTTATGTAGCTGTCATATCATCTGCAAATAGCGAACGTTTGGCTTCTTCCTTTCCAGTTTGCATCCTTTGATGTCTTTTTGTTGTCTTATTGCTCTAGCTAGGACTTCAAGTACAATATTAAAGAGATAAGGAGAGAATGGACAGCCTTGTCTTGTTCCTGATTTTAGAGGAATCGCTTTGAGTTTCTCTACATTTAGTTTGATGTTGGCTGTTGGTTTGCTATATATTGCTTTTATCATATTTGGGTATGTCCCTGTTATTCCTGTTCTCTCCAAAATCTTTATCAAGAAGGGATGGTGGATTTTGTCAAAGGGTTTTTCAGCACCTAGTGAGATGATCATGTGGTTTTTCTTTTTCAGTTTGTTTATATGGTGGATTACAGTGATGGATTTTCGTATGTTGAACCATCCTTGAATCACTGGGATGAAGCTTACTTGATCATGGTGGATGATTTTTCTGATGTTCTCTTGGATTCGATTTGCCAGTATTTTGTTGAGTATTTTTGCATCGATGTTCATGAGGGATACTTGTCTGTAGTTCTCTTTTTTAGTTGTATCTTTGTGTGGCTTGCTTATCAAAGTAATTGTAGCCTCCTTGTAAAAAGAGTTTGGCAATGTCCCTTCTGTTTCTATTGTGTGGAACAATTTGAGGAGTACTAGTATTAGCTCTTGTTTGAATTTCTGGTAGAATTCTGCAGTAAAGCCATCTGGCCCTGGGCCTTTATTGGTTGGAAGGCTTTTGATGACTGCATCTATTTAATTAGGGTTTATAGTCAATTTTAGCTACTTATCTGTTCTTGGCTTAATTTTGGTAAGTGATCTCTATCCTGCAAATTGTCCATTTCCTTTAGATTTTCGAATTTTGTGAAGTACAGGTTTTCAAAGTATGACCTGATGATTCTCTGGATTTCCTTAGTGTATCCCTCTTTTCATTTCTGATTTTGTTAATTATCGTGCTCTTTCTCTGCCTTTTGGTTAGTTTAGATGGAGGTTTGTCTATCTTGTTGATCTTCTGGAAGAACCAACTCTTTGTTTCACTGATTCTTTTAATGTTTTCCTAGTTTCTACCTCAATGATTTCAGCCCTCAGTTTGATTATTTCCTGGTGTGTACTCCTCCATGGTGAGTTTGGTTCTTTTTGCTCTAAAGCTTTCAGTTGTTCTGTCAATTCTCTAGTGTGACTATTCTCCAGTTTCTTCATGTGGGAACTTAGTGCTATGAACTTTCTTCTTAGCACTGCTTTCAGAGTGTCCCATAAGTTTGGGTATGTTGTGTCTACATTCTCATTAAATTCTAGGAAGTCTTTAATTTCATTTTTTATTTCTTCCTCGACACAGGAATGGTGTAACTGGGTGTTATTCAATTTCCATGAATATGTAGGTTTTCTGCAATTTGTATTGCTGTTGAATTGTAATCTTAAAATATGGTGGTCTGATAAGATATAGGGGCTTGTTTCAATTTTTTCTTTTTTTTTTGTATCTGTGGAAGTTTGCTATGTTGCCAAGTATGTGGCGGGATGTCTCTATCTACTTTGTCACCAGGTGGTGTGTGTGGGCCAAGACTTCAATGTCTGCAGCTCTGGATGGTCTTGCCTCTCCTGGTAGTATCCTCACCCGGTAAGGGTCAGCCCAGTGATGGAAAGCAGAAGGAAGAGTGAGGTGTTTCCAGACTCAGGGGGCTCCTCCCTGCCTGGGAAGGTCCACTGTAAGCAGGCACAGGCCCAGAGAGTTCTGGGTTGAATGGGAAGTTGGGTCGGAATAGGACAGCAGCAGAAGGTATACTCACCTTGGTAGGGGTAAGGCAGCAGAGGAGGGGGAAGGAAGCAGTTCCTGGATATTTTGTGTTAAGGATTTGTTGGACTTAAGATTTTCTTTGCTTGATGAATTTATTTCCTTTAATTAATTTATCTTCAGTGTCTGAGATTCTGTCTTTAATTTATCTTCAGTGTCTGAGATTCTGTCTTCTATCTATTGTATTCTGTTGGTTATGCATGCATCTGTGGTTCCTGATTGTTTACTCAGCTTTTCCACTTCGAGCATTCTCTCAGTTTATGTTTTCTTTATTGTCTCTATTTCAGTTTTCAGGTCTTTAACCATTTCCTTCAACTGTTTAATTGTATTTCCTTGGCTTTCCTTGATTTCTTTGATCTTTTGGTTTGTCTTTTCTTTCATTTCT